>NW_027142356.1:21709347-22413002 GCF_026170545.1 Melanerpes formicivorus | reverse complement strand
AAAATTACTAACTCACAAAGCGTTAATCTGAACAGATTTATATTTATCTGTCTGATATTTATCTGTCTGACACATGTAATTAATGCAGAGAACTGGCGTCTGCTCTGTCAGTTGAAATATTTTATTATTATTAATAGCTATTTATTAACTCTGGCATCCATAGTATATGCCAGGCACTGTGCAAAACCCAAAGAAAGCATAGTGTCTCCCCAGAGAGCTTGTACTAATCTGTTCTATGGAAAATAAAAATAAAAATTAATGCTGTTTATGAATCATTCTTCTAGCAGTATTTAGTACAGGGGTTGGCACTTCCACATTCATGTTTTCATGGCAAATGGATTTGCCACAGTGAAAACTCTGTGCAGTTCTCTCCAGCGATGCTTTATGGAATTTCTTGTGGGCAAACTATTGGAGGCATCTGCTGCAGAGAGGCCCTTAATACACCGTTAATACACACAGTTAATACACACCTCAAAATCTGCCTAAGCATCATTAACTCTAATGTCCTTGAACACATGGTTTGGGCTAAGCACCTGCTGAAGTGCTCTCCCAAATGTGGATGAGATTAGGCCCATGCAAATGTTTGTGGTGGAATGCAGTGTAAATATTCAGGGAGATTAAAACCTGCAGGGATTTGCTGTGGAAGTGGGTATCATGTCTGTCATGGGTGGTTGTGCTCAGATGCCTCATCAGGTAGTGTGACCTGTCCCTCCCAGTTAGGACCGTTTTCCCATCCATGGGATACTGAAATCTTTATCAACCCCATGGGCTGAATATTCAGTGAAGGTGGACTCTGTCATGCTGCATGGAGATGTGCTGTAGTTCTGCCCTGCATATAGAAGAAAAGCCTCCTAAGAGAGCAGATGAAGTCATGATGGGCCAGTAGTGTAGGATAAAGACACTTTTTTTCAAAAAGAACTTCACTGTGAATGCCAAGAACTAAATCTGTAGTTAAATAAAAGTATATAGTGAAATAGAAGTAAGAAAAAAATGTCAAAAATAAGCATGAAATTGTATGTGTGATAAACAAACAGTATCATCCAGTCCTCTAGGGGAGAATAACTGAAAAAAAAAAAAGATAGCATTGGGATAACTTAAAAATACAATAATAATGCCTAATGAGGTCTTTAGGGGGCTATCTCTGTAGTCTGTGTGAACAGTTTGATTTAAACAGGAGATTTATGTGTGTTCAGAATTGGGTCTAATTTAGTCTTACTTATTTAATACCCGAAGCCAGCTTGTGGCCCCTACTGAACTGCTGTCAAGAAGTAATGGAGATGCCTGATGGTGTTCTCCTGCCTCTCTGAGAATCACAAACCAGGATAGCATGATAGCACATCTGATAACAAAGGCCTTTTGATTCTCCACTGGGTCGCTGCCCCAAAATTACTCCATCTGTCTGGACCATTTGTGAGTCTCTGGGGAGTCAGAAGCAGAAAGCCTTCCTAATGCATAGCAATATCTGAGTTAGCTTGAAGCAGAAAAGAGCTGCAAAGGACTTGGTGGAAGGGAACAAAATTTTTGGAGTGCCACAAGCTGGCTTATCACATCTCATGTGGCTTCACCCTTAATTTCTGAAGAGATACCTTTCACTAAAAGGATCACAGTATCACAGTATCACTTAGGTTGGAAAGGACCTCGAGGATCATCGAGTCCAACCTATCAACACAGACCCCATGGACTAGACCATGGCACCAAGTGCCACGTCCAATCTCCCCTTAAATGCCTCCAGGGTCGATGACTCAACCACCTCCCTGGGCAACCCGTTCCGATGATGAATTTTCCTATTCCCTTAAAAATCTCAAAAATCATAACTTTAGAATAAGCTCAAGTGAGCTTAGGCTGATCAGTATAGGGTGCACAGGTAGAAATATTCCTTAGGAAATCAGCTGTGCTGTGAAGGACATTACAGAGAAGCAACATAAGCCAAGCCATTGAAGAGTGACTCTCTAAAAATTTATGAATGACTACTTTTCTGGCTGGTGGTTGTGAAAGAAGTCAGGTTGGCACAAACAGTTCATGGAAGACTTTACTCAACGTGTGAAGGCCCTGAGAACAGAAAGACTACTGCAAGGCTTTGGATGAGACATATGGGTGAGTAAACCTTTTCCCTCAGACATGATCATTTTTTATGTCAATATACACAAGACATAATTATAGATAAGGTCACTTGAAGAAAACAGAGTAACTGCATTTATTTCTTGTAAGTCTCTCTAGTGGCAAGAGGCTTCAACAATCAAATTCTTAGAATCCCAAGATGGTTACATTATGAGTATCTTTTTTTAAAATAAAGAAAGCTGAGTGAAAGTTACTTCGTTCTTCTTTTTAGGATATACCTTCATAAAAAGGAAATCTTCCAAACATTTGCCAACCACAACATGGCTTTGTAGAGCGTTTTAACTTGTGTAAGGTGAAGAAAAGTGTGATGCATATCCTCAAACATGTAAAGTTATTTGCTAAACATGCAAGACAATGGTTTATTTTGAAGCAGCAAATGTTAAGACAGAGAAATGGAAACCAATAGGAAAGAAGCGAGCAATAAAATATTAGGCAGCCAAATTACTATGGCTTGATATATCTTGTCTCAGCATTTCTTTGATTTTCTGCAGAATAAGTTGGCAGTGACAATAGAAAGGCTATGAACAATGTAGCAATGTGACGTACTTGTGCCAAAATGTAAACACAAAAGAAATATTCTGAAATAACCCTGTACCAGTTCCTTAGAAACATAGAGGAAAATCAAATGCAGAGCTTAACAACTTTAACTTTACATAAGAAGAAATTCCTTATTAAAAATTTGATCCCAATTAGAGAAGACCAAATTGATATTTTGATGATGATGTGATGGATGAATTATGTGAGTGATGTGTTTTCATCATGATCACAGTAAACTGAATAAAATCAAAAAGCCCACAAAAACCCAGCCTGTGCTTTACATTAACTCTCAACAACTAAGGATATGAATGATAGTGTATTTAGTATCTTTGTTAATGATCTGGATGAGACTATTGAGTGCACCCTCAGTGCAGATGACATCAAGCCAGGTGGCTGTGTTAGTTCACTAGAGGGTAGGCAAGGTTTACAGTGGGATCTAGACAGATTAGGCTGATGAGCCAAGGCTAATTGTATGAGGTTCAACAAGGCCAAGTGCCAGGTCCTGTTCTTGAGTCACAACAAGCTCATGGTAAGCTACAAACTTGAGGATATGTGGTTGGAAAATTGCAAATTGGAGAGGGACCTGCGGGTATTGGTTGGTAGTCGACAACCTGAGTCAGCAGTGTGCCCAGGTAGCCAAGAAAGCCAATGGCATCCTGGCTTGTATTAGAAATACAGTGTCCAGCAGGAACAGGGAGGTGATCATCCCCCTGTGCTCGGCACTGGTAAGGCTGCACCTTCAGTATTGTGTTCGGTTCTGGGGCCCTCACTGTAAGGTGCTGGAGCATGTCCAGAGAAAGGCAACAAGGCTCATGAAGGGCCTGGAGCCCTGGACTACAAGGAGCATCTGAGGGAGCTGGGGGCATTCAGTCTGGAGAAAAGGAGGCTGAAGGGACACCTCATCACTCTCTACAAGGGAGTTTTGGATTGAGGAGGGTACCATCATCTTCTCCTTGGTGGCAAGTGACAGGACTAGAGAAAATGATTTCAAGCTGCAGCAGGGGAGGTTCAGGCTGGATGCTAGGAAATATTTCTTCACAGAGAGGGTTATCAAATGCTGGAATGGTCTGCCCAGGGCAGTGGTGGACTCACCATCCCTTTGGGTGTTTAAGTGGTGTGTGGACCTGATGCTTAGTGACATGGTTTAGTGTTGACCCTTCAGTGCTGGGGCAAAGGTTGGACTAGATGATCTTGAAGGCCTCTTCCAACCAAATATACTCTGTGATTCTGTGATGAATTAATGCATTTCAAGTTCCAAAAATAGGATCAAGCTATTAAGGTGAGCACGCAATATGACATTTTTATAAGTCTCTTCGGTGAGGATCTTAATGCAAGTGGTTCCAACACACTCATAAGGACTAGAACTCTTTACTAACCCTGGCTTAACACAAGCAATAAAGAGAATGTGTAAGGAGAAGAAAACAGTCTCAAGCCAAAGATCCACCCTATGTAAGTCTGTGTTAAGTGCAAAAGGCACAGAGAGCTTTACCTGCCTTTCCTTTCCTAATGAAATCTGTTTTCACAAAACTGTCTAACACCCAGTGAAAGCCAATGAATAGGTCTGCAGAGATTCAAATACCTGACCTCCTTTTCCTCAGCTCTGAGACTCTTGAACAAGAATCCCACCTGGCCAGGCTGGACAAGTTTATTCCCAAGTTAATGTTTCTGGACTCATGACTTAAGCAAACAACATGCTTTCCCAGGAAGGCTCAAGGTTACAGCCTTTTAAATTGCTTAGTGCCTTGTAATTTATGTGGGTGTACTGGACTCTCATTTGAAGTGCCAAAGGTTGTTTTGTTTTCAGAGGGCAGTTGAAAGTTTTACCCTTTTGCATTGATCTTTGGCCTGTGCTGGCTTATGACCAAATATTCTACTCACGCCTCCTCCCTTGGACCTATTCTATAGTTGCAGCACATCAGCCTCAGTCCACCTTCTTCCTCCACTTGCTGCCCTGTGATAGATCTCCCATTCCTGCAGCTGCAGATACAGTCTGAAACTGGTCAGGATACTATTGCTTGACTTTTGTCCTTAATTTCCACATCTTCTCCAGGAAGGAAAAAAAACAAACCATGAAAAACCCAAAACAATCACAAAACTAGTAAAAATCCACTGGGGAGCAAAGAAGACATAACTAGAGAGTACTCAGTGTTACTGGGAAAAGTGTGGGAAGGGAAGAACCCCTTATACTATCAAGGCAGGAGGTATGGGGGCCCTTGCCAGGAAACCCTACAACCATGTAGGCAGTAACAAGAGTTCATCTTGCTCTCAGCTTAAGCATCACATTGCATCAGCATATAACTGCACGTATAAAGTTGCATACACCCAAAGTGAACTGTCTGTGCACTGAAAAACATCCCCTGTTACTCTGGATGCAGGAAATATGCTGTCAAAATGTAATGGTCCAGCTGATGGCTTGATTGAACATTTTATGATCTTTGAAAGGCATGGCAGCTGGTGTGAACTTTTGCATCAGATAACAGTGTTCCCATCTCCAAATACTTCCATGTGACTGGCTTTGGTTAAAAAAGGCACTCTTGCTGAATTTAAATAGACAGAAACACAATTTAAGGTCAGATACTACCCCTTTTTGTTACCAAGGAAGATAGCCTGGAGCATTGCTTCATGCCCAAGAGTCTCACTAGCACAACTTTCTGGCTGAGAAAACAATATGCTACATCCAGGAAAAATATCAAGACTATATTTATGCCTAGAAACTGTCACACTGGTGTCTTTATAAATTGCACTGTTACAAACCCAAAGTGCTTTAATTTAATTATGGGTGTTTTCCTTGGTTAGTTTAAGATGAGATCTCGGGGAGGGATCTGAATACTTTCTTCCTATCAGACTGTCTTTAAAGGCCTCACTTCATAGGAGGAGTCCTGCTCTTCCCACATGCCCTGTGCCCACAGCTTGGATGGTGACATTTTGGTTACAGCAACAAATTCTGTGTGAGGGAAGGTTATTACTGGGGCTGGGAAAACCGTCTGAGTGGAAGACTTCATTCAGCAATTTTCTTTCTTTGTGAGTCACCTGCAAGCAGGTGGAACTTTTTTCCAGATGAACTGGTGGCTCACAAAGTTAATATCCTGGCCATCCTGAGAGCTGCTTTCTAGGCAGACCCACACCCTGTGCCTCTTGTGCAGGGTAAATGCATCCTCTTGCCACAAATTCACAGGAGCTTGACTGGGCACAATACTGCTCTGTAGGCTGGTGTAGAGGGGGATGAAAGCATCTCATGGCTTGGGGAGGCCTGCCTGTACCTTTGCTGAGGAAGCAGATGAGGCTTTAATAGAAGGATAATAGTAGTTTCTAACCTTTCTGCAGATCATTTGGAGGAGAATGACTCTTTGCAGCTGTGTAGCTTAGTACAAAATGCACCAAATGTAGAAGTGCATTTCGAAGGGAAGGGAATGCTTTCATTCGGCATTTCCAAAAAAAAATACATGCACTTTGTATTACCCCATCACGATCCAGCCCCCGTTTAATGCCTTTAAGTAGCTTCTGGTCTATGGAGAGCTGGTGAACAGCTTGCTAAAAGCTTGCTGATACAAATTGCTTGGCTGTGATCAGCCACAAGGCATATTCCTCCGACTGTGGGGTAAAAGCACTGTGCTCTCCTCAAAGAGTCTCCAGAATTATCTTCCAGCTTGCAGCTTTAGCAAGCATTCTTGCCACAAGCAGATCTCCTCACTTGTAAGGGAAAGGGAACAGGAAAGGGACATGGCTATTATGCTGCAAAAATAATCTGCCATTCCTTTTTTAGAGAAAATGAGATAAGACCCTGCAAAGTTTGAAAGCTGATGTTGACCTCTCTTGTGGGAGATACCTGCAGTGAATGTATGTATGGACTAGAAGCTACAGCAAAACATGTTTGGTGAAGTTCTGGCCCCATTATCGTACAGAGCATCTTGGGAAATGGGAGTCACATCTAAAAGCATGCACCAGAAAAAGTAATATTTTTACAAGGTGGCAGGCACTAAACTCCCAGGCAGAGCTGAATCAAATGGCTGGGGACAACTGGACAAAAAAACACATGGCTGGAAAAATAGTCACTAAATTCCTCTCACTCCTTTCTCTGGCACATTGTTCTCTCTGAAAATGTTGACAACGTTCCTTGGACAGAAAGAGACTAGAAATGGAAAAAGTAAGTGAATAGGCTGTGGTTATGGCTTATTTTCTTTGCCCAGCAAGGGAGTATTGTATTACAGAATTTTGTTCAAGTATCAGTTTTATTCTTAAAATAGTTAGTTATTATTCTTCATACTATATATGAAACAAGAGCTATGTTTTGGGTCTAGCGTACTTCTTGATAACACGGTGTGAGTGAGCTTTTAAAAAGGTAATAAAAAGAAATTATTTTTATTAAATTAATTCTGCATTCATTTAATTTAAACTAAATTAAAATTAAATAAAATGTAATAGGAGATAGGGGGAAAAAAAAAAAAAAAAGCTTTTTCATATGTACTTGGGCAAAACAGACATCTGTGAAGCCAGGGACTATGAGTGCAAAATCTTTTGTTCTCTGCTCTCCGATAAATGAACTACAAAACTGGAAACAGACAGGTGTATTTTGAAGGCAGTGACCAGATTCTGAGAGCAAGTGTGATCTCACACGACTGGATTGCTGTGTTACTCAAAGTAAAAGTGATTTCCACTGGGAGACAGAGGGTCTCTTTCTAAATAACATGTCCATGAGCTTACTCAAATAGAGGATCAGCCGTGGAAAAGTACAATGCAACAATAATTCATGTGTATCAAAACAAGGCCACAGTGTTTCAAGAAACTTAAAAGCCCTGAAAGCAGAGAGATCTTGTATGATTACACTTCAGAAAATGACAAGAATTCTATGTCTAAAGCCAAAAGCTAAGTGGCAAAATTCCCAGATCAACCTTTCTCATTTTCTTTTCTGGTTTATTGTTTTGTGTTGGTTTTGTTTGTTTGTATCCCTTGCATTGGAGCAGAAACATTATCCAAAAAAGCATCTCACAAGGTGATTTCAGTACTTCCTGCTGTCTGTAGAAAGATATAAAGACTTCAGAACAATGCTGGAGGGAGCAAACTGGCTTTGAAAAGCTGTGGTTATTTATGGGCAGGTTGTGTAGCAGGGGCTATGTGCTTCATTCTGTGGAAGACAAAAGATTTAAACTGTCCTTCCTCCAAATGCATTACCAATATAAAAGACAGTATGTTGGACTTGATTCAGTTTTCATTTATTCAGTCTCAGTTGAAACAACTTTTAGAAATTTAGTGTGAGAACCGTTTCCAAAAATAGCTAAAATTTAAAGGATTGATGATGGAGATGGCAGTATTCATGGGAAAAGGTCAGGTGGCCACAATACTCCCTCATCTTCTGTATGCCTCAGAAAACATCTGGATTTTGCTGAGTTTTGAGTGAAAATGTATCCTCTGGTATTATTAATCTGGGGAGGGGGGAAGTTAGCTGGGGGCACCTATCCCTATATATTACCCCAGCAAAATAAACAATTGCAAAGAGTGTTCTAGTTTTGATCTTGCGGAGAATGTGTGTGAAATACACTGAGTCAGGAGGGTTATGCTAACCATATGTACTCCTGTATGTATGTCACATACATAGACAGATGACCATGAACAGGAAAATGCAATCAATCATGCTGGCACTTTCTTCCCAGCCTTGCTCTCAAGTGCCTACAACAGAAAACCACTGATATGCACACATGTTTAAAACAAAAGTTGGCATATTTCTATTGCTTTTGTTAATTTTTTTCAGATCTCTCTGTAACATGAAGGATAATATTTGCCTCCCACTGTTTTAAGTGGCAATAATCCACTTGCTAAAGGGAAAAGCTACAATGTGAAAGGGTTTAATTTAACATCCCAACACAGAAAACAGATTATTGCTGAAAAGGCAAAGTTCTGATATCAAAGTATTATAAAAAGAACATAAAAAAAAAAAAAGCCAAGAAAAAAGTTGCTTGATAAAGTGAGAGGCTAATAGCAGTGACCTTAAAGCAAGTTGGATTTTGGGACAGTTTGCTTAAACTTCCCTGAGAAGCTTTGTCATATTATTTAATTTTCACTTGTGTGTCAGCTAATGCAGCTGGCTGCAGCATCACCTGTTTCGTGATGTGGAGCTCCACATGTAGTCCCCAGGTCCCCCTCCACAGAGAGACCCTGAGAAACTGAAGATCCTGAAAGTTCCTGAAAAATGTTACCTGCCTGAGAAAATCCTTTGGCTCTAATACGACTAATCACCTATCTTAATGCTTCCAAACTGCTTCAGCTCTCCCAAGGTTATTTTGAGCTGCTCTGCTGTTATTACATGACAGTGAAATTTACTAGCTGCAGACAAGTTTGTACAGCCCTGAGAATGTTAGCAAAGTGAGTGGTGAGATGCATTTGCTCATAGGTTATTCACAGGTCTGTGTTGTTGGGGCATCTCTTTGTGATTTTTTTTCCATCTCTGTCCTACCTGCACAGACATCAAGCAGCACCATCCTCACCAATGCATGCAAACCCCTGCCACATGCACACCTCTCCCAAACGAAAACTCCTTTCTTCCTCATTTAGTTGGATAAATAAGGGGGGTGTGGGTGGGCGGGAGGGGGCTTTGAGTGTTAATATCTGGTGTGCTGTCCCTACACCACCTGGTGACTCTGAACTGCAACCATGCAGCACAGCACCAGTCCTCTGAGGGCAGAGGTGACTAATAAGCTGAAGAGAGATCCTGAGCTGGTTAGGAAGTAACATGAGATTTCTGCTGTCTTCACTAGTTGCTGTGATATGTAAACAAACAGCATGAAAAGAGGAGACTGAGAGGGGATCTTATAAATACATATAAATATCTAAAGACTCAAAATCATGAAGGTGGGGCTGGGCCTTTTTCAGTGGTGGCCAGTGGTTGGACAAGGGTCAACAGGAACAAACTAGAACACAAGAGTTTTCACTTGAACTTAAGGAGAAACTTCTTTACTTTGAGGGTGATGGAACACTGGAACAGGCTGACCATAGAGCTTGCCAAGTCTCCTCTGGATATTTTCAAAACCCATCTGGATGTGTTCCTGTGCAACTTGATCTAGGTATACCTGCATTAGCAGGGGGCGCTGAACTAGATGGTGTCCAGAGGTCCCTTCCAACCCCTACTACTCTATGGTTCTGTGCATGTATGATATGATTTGAGGCCTTTGCTGTCTTTAGGAAACAATGTAAGTACTTTGGAGGAGGTGGTTTTCCTAATGAATATGCTCTTTTTTTGAGAATGGCAGTGAAGTCCTGATCTTCTTCTATCATGATGTGCAACTTGTCTAAACCAACACTTGTCCCAGGGGATGGCAAAGTTTGAAATTTTAATAGGATCAGCTCTATTAGTCTGAATTTCTACTGTCACACACTCACTTCCATGCTGCAATAAGTCCTAATCCCTTCTTCACCAGAAATTTCAGATTATGAGTTGCAGTTTAGCATTGGATTGAGGCACCTAGGCAAGGGGCTTGCTTTTTGACCCTGCTCAGTGTCTTTCACTTCGTATGGATTTCTGGAAAAAACTGGGAAATGGACAGTGTCTCTGAAAATCAGATTCATAGTAAGGTATTGGATGACCCAGAGAACTATAGGCCAGTCAATCTCATCTCTGTGCCTGGTAAGATCATGGAGCAAATCATCCTGGAGGCACTGCTGAGATAAAATAATAATGAAGAGGTGATTTGGCACAATCAGCCCGGCTTCACCAAGGGCAAATCCTGCCTGACAAACCTGGTGGCCTCTGTGACAAGGTCACAACATTAATAGATGAAGGCCAAACAACTGATGTCCTTTACCTGGACCTGAGCAAAGCCTTCGACACTGTACCACACCACATCCTGGTCTCCAAGCTGGTGCAGTATGGGTTTGATGGATGGACCAATGGACCATTCAGTGAATAAAGAAGCGGCTTGATGGCCACACCCAAAGGGTGGCTGTCAAGGGGTCCATGTCCAAGTAGATGCCAGTGACAAGTGGAGTCCCTCAGGGATCAGTCCTGGGACCAGTCTTGTTTAACATCTTTGTTGGCAACGTTGACAGTGGCATTGAGTGTACCCTCAGCAAGTTTGCTGATGACATCAAGCTGTGTGGTGCAGCAGACACGCTGGAGGGAAGGGAAGCCATCCAGAGGGACCTTGACAGGCTGGAGAGATGAGCCCATGACAACCTCATGAGCTTCAACAAGACCAAGTGCAAGGTCCTGCATCTGGGTCGGGGCAATCCCAAGCACTGATAGAGGCTGGGCAGTAACTGGCTTGAGAGCAGCCCTGAAGAAAAGGACTTGGGGGTGCTGGTGGATGAGAAGCTCAACATGAGCCACCAGTGTGCACTTGCAGCCCAGAAAGCCAATCACATCCTGGGCTGCATCAAGAGAAGTGTGGCCAGCAGGTTGAGGGAGGTGATTCTCCCCCTCTATTCTGCTCTGGTGAGAACCCACATGGAGTACTGCATCCAGTTCTGGAGTCCCTATTAAAGTAAGGATCCGGAGGTGCTGGAGCATCTCCAGAGGAGGGCCACAAGGATGATCAGAGGGCTGGAGCACCTCTCCTATGAGGACAGACTGAGAGAGTTGGGACTATTCAGTCTGGAGAGGAGAAGGCTCCAAGGAGACCTTATTGTGGCCTTCCAGCATCTCAAGGGGGCCTACAAGAAAGTTGGGGAGGGGCTTTTTAGGATGTTGGTTAGTGATAGGGCTAGGGGGAATGGAACAAAAATAGAAATGGATAGATTCGGATTGGATGTTAGGAAGAAGTTCTTCACCATGAGGGTGGTGAGACACTGGAACAGGTTGCCCAGGGAGGTGGTAGAAGTCCCATCCCTGGACGTTTTTAAGGCCAGGCTGGATGTGGTTCTGGGCAACCTGATCTACTGTGAGGAGTCCCTGCCCATGGCAGGGGTGTTGGAAGAAGATGATCCTTGAGGTCCCTTCCAACCTCAACAATTCTGATTCTATGATTGTTGTCTACAACTACCTGAAGGGAAGTTGTAGACAGGTGGGGGTTGGTCTCTTGTCCCAGGCAACTAGCACTAGAATAAGAGGACACAGTCTCAAGCTGTGCCAGGGGACGTGTAGGCTGGATGTTAGGAAGAAGTTCTTCCCAGAAAGAGTGATTGGCCATTGGAATGGGCTGCCCAGGGAGGTGGTAAAGAGACACCGTCACTGGAAGTGTTTAAGAGGGGACTGGATGAGGCACTTGGTGCCATGGTTTAGTTGATAAGATGGTGTTGGGTGATAGGTTGGACTTGATGATCTCAAAGGTCTTTTCCAACCTCGTTAATTCTATTCTATTCTATTTTCTTTCTTTCTTTCTTTCTCTTTCTTTCTTTCTTTCTTTCTTTCTTTCTTTCTTTCTTTCTTTCTTTCTTTCTTTCTTTCTTTCTTTCTTTCTTTCTTTCTTTCTTTCTTTCTTTCTTTCTTTCTTTCTTTCTTTCTTTCTTTCTTTCTTTCTTTCTTTCTTTCTTTCTTTCTTTCTTTCTTTCTTTCTTTCTTTCTTTCTTTCTTTCTTTCTTTCTTTCTTTCTTTCTTTCTTTCTTTCTTTCTTTCTTTCTTTTTCTTTCTTTCTTTCTTTCTTTCTTTCTTTCTTTCTTTCTTTCTTTCTTTCTTTCTTTCTTTCTTTCTTTCTTTCTTTCTTTCTTTCTTTCTTTCTTTCTTTCTTTCTTTCTTTCTTTCTTTCTTTCTTTCTCTTTCTTTCTTTCTTTCTTTCTTTCTTTCTTTCTTTCTTTCTTTCTTTCTTTCTTTCTTTCTTTCTTTCTTTCTTTCTTTCTCTTTCTTTCTCTCTTTCTCTCTTTCTTTCTCTCTTTCTTTCTCTCTTTCTTTCTCTCTTTCTTTCTTCCTTTCTTCCTTTCTTCCTTCCTTTCTTTCCTTCCTTTCTTTCCTTCTTTCCTTCCTTCCTTCCTTCCTTCCTTCCTTCCTTCCTTCCTTCCTTCCTTCCTTCCTTCCTTCCTTTCTTTCCTTCCTTCCTTCCTTCCTTTCTTTCCTTCCTTTCCTTCCTTCCTTCCTTCCTTCCTTCCTTCCTTCCTTCCTTCCTTCCTTCCTTCCTTCCTTCCTTCCTTCCTTCCTTCCTTCGCTTTTTTTTTTTTAGAGTCTATTGACTAAGAGCGAAGGATGCTACTTGTAGATTGTTACCAAACTGTTATTTAAGCTTTTTACAGAGTTGTTCATCTCATTACAATGAAACCTGTTGAATACTCAAGTAACAAAGCTGGAAAGTCTTTCATCAGGTTTTCCTGCTGACTCCCTGTTTTAATTTTGTGTATGTTTCATTGGTCCATGTGCAAAGTGTTCCTGCATTTCCCTAACTTGAGGCCTCTGGAGAAGACGCTTGTGCTATCAAAAATTGGAGAAGGAATAGAGAAATGCAAAGAGACAGAAAGCAGCATTCAGTTTTGTCTACCTTGAAGAGGATGGATTGAATTTCACCCTGAATAAGAAAATTCTGAGTGAATTTCACATTTTCTAGCATTTGCTCCAGCAAACTAATCCTTAATGACGTATTTCAGTAGTTAAGAAGCAAATGTATACCACAAATCTTAGGAATCCAATCAAAACAAAAGACATTTCTGAGGATGAAATGTTGCAATGAGCTATTTCCCAACCACCTACAGAGCAAGAATCTTAGTAAGGATAATTTTGTCACTCAGTTAAAATTCTATTTTTTGTTTTGTTTAAATTTTAGGTCCTTTTCATTTGGTTGTATTCCTGGGAAGGAAAAATAGCACATCTATGGATTCCCACATTTTTCAGTGTGCTGTGAGAACATCTGCTAGTACTCATCAAACTCCTCTGTGGTTGGTTATCCCCATTTAACAGGTTGAAGAAATTAGGCTGGTTAAAGTCTTGTCTGAGACCACACAGGGAATCGGATGACAGTGTAGGTATTAGAATCATAATTTCCTGGCTCTCCTTACAATTAGTTTGCATCAAGGAGAAGGCCTTTTTTTCTAACATAACACCTTGGTTCTTTGACTTTACTCTTTCTCTTTCTCCCTCCTGCTCCACCTCACCTACAATATAATTGAAAAAAATTCCCCCCTTTTAGTATTCATCTTTGTGTTCAATCTGTAATGCCAAACACTTGAAATAAATGTTGTCACCACTCCAGAAAGAGCAGGGAGAGTTTATTTTGCTGATGTGATGGCATAGGTGGGTTACAAAAACCTCACATAATTTTGGCAGAGAGGCAACCTCTTGAGCTCTGATTAAACTTACTCATGTTAATCGGGTGGTCTGCACAGCTTCTCAGGTAGGACAGGTGCAAAGCTAACAAAAACACCCTGAAATCACAGTATCCCACTATGGATGGCATCCAAGATGCCCACCTCAATTCCTCATTTTTCTTTCTGTGTAGCTCTCCAGCCAAACATGTCTCTGTATCTGATTTTGATGACAAATGTTATGGTGGCGTAGGGAAAAGGTTACTATGCTCTCCTAAATTAAGTCCCCATGGAAAGAATTTCTTTATGGCCCTATTTGTGCCATGAGGAAACCTACTTTCCATACTTTAAAGGCAGTGTTACTTCATTCGCTGTAAAGTTTGAAAGGCTTTGATGTCAAGGATTCCTCCAGATATTCTCTTTTATATTTCTTTCTCTTTTTCTTTTTAGGTCAGGAAGCATTGCCCTTTTATAGATGCCTTTCAGTACATTTTTGAAGGAGTGGTCCTGTAGATCACATATTGCCTTATTCTCACCCTATTTTTCCAGTGCCTTGTCAGGTGGAACATCCAGTAACAGCTAAAGACTTGTGAATCAGAAGTGATGTGAAACAGCTCTCTGGGAGTCACCGAAACTTCATTTGTGAGGGGTTTTGTAATACTATTCCTGCATTTTCTCCTGGTAGCAAAAACAACAGGTCAGTTCTGGGTTGCTTTGGCAAAGGGATGCAGATGGACAATAATTCAAACCAGCTGTGCCATGCAGCTCATGTCCAATGCCTGAACTGTCAAGGGTCCAGCTTAGCCATGAAGTCCAGTCTGGGCAGCACTGCTGCTAGTGCTGTCTCCTGACTGGGTTAAGACATGCTAACAAAAGGGTGATCAGGATCCCAATGTGCTTTCCTGCATTCCCCATGGCCTCAAGACACTCAGTGATCTCATGCTAGTATGGTCTTGCTCCTCAGCTGGTGTTATATCAGCCCAGACAAGTAAGTGTGAATGTGCCCACATTTACTGTCATTTGCCCATCCCCTCCCCATCTCATACTCATATTGTTCTCCATCCCCTTGGCATAAACAGGATCCAGACACCAAAGGAAATTTAACTTGTGTGTGAATTTGGTGGTGATTGTAATGATGCAATCTATTTACCTTAACAAAACCAGCTCAACTGATGAGAGAAACACCTCTGTGGAGGTTGGAATGATGACATGTCTTGTACAGGATTACATGTATTGTGCACTTAGCAGGGTCTGTAAAAACTTTGATTGAGTTATCTGTACGTTAATGTATTTGGTTTGACTGAACTGGAGTTAATTCTCCTCAGAGCATCTTCCTAGTGTTGTGTTTTGCAGTGCTGTGGCTGGGTGTTGATAACACAGCAATGTTTTGGCTACTGCCAAAGAGAGCACCCAGGCTGTCCTTTTCCAACCTTCCCTGTCCATGAGTGCACTGAGAGATGGGCAAGATCTTGGGAGTGGACAGAGCCGGGCAAGCTGACCCAAACTGACCAAAGGGGTATTCCATGCTGCATGATGTCAGCTCAGATATAAGAACTAAGTGAAAGAAGGCAGCATGGGGATATTCATGGAGGATGTCTGTCCTTCAGAGCAACCATTTTGTGTAGAGCCCTGCTTCCTGAGCACGGCCACTGTCTGCTGATGGGAAGTAGAGAATAACTTCTCTCTCTTCGCTTTTGCTTTGCATGCACTGCCTTTTGCTTGTGCTTATTATTATTATTAAATTGCTTCTATCTTATTATTGGCTTTTGCTTTATTTCCCCCTCTCCTCTGTCCATCTAAGAAGGGGAGTGATAGAGCAGCTTTGGTGGACATTTGGCCCCCAGCCAGGGCCAAACCACCACAATTAAATGCATTAGATCATCTTCAGTTGCCTTAAACCTCTGTTTCTGTTTTTCTGCCAAATTACGAGGAGCCTTGCAATAGCTGAGTGGTGCATGTGACACTCTTCCTCATCTACCTCTGCAGTTGTTCTTGCCTGGAAGTGGATTTCTTATCATGCAGAACTCCTTATACCCAACCATAAAGCTGTGCTGCATTCTCCTCCTGAAATGCAGAAATACAGTCTCAGAGGGTTTTTCTTGAATTTTATGCTCCCTAGCAAATGAATTCTTAGAAATAGTTTACTGACTCTTTAAAGTGTCACAAATACAGTGTAAACGTCCGCTGCCTGAGGGGAGAGAATGCTCCTTGGGGTGGTGTCTAAGCGAGCACATTAACCTAATGCCACTGTTCAGGTAAAAGATCTACAAGCTATTGGATAAGGACATTAGAAACCATGGAAGAGATTATGAGTTTGTGCTTGCCACTGTGCTAATCTGCAAAGTGTGTGCATATTGCTGCAGTTAGAAAAGCGACAAGAATGGCATACAGGAAATTACATGGACAGAGATTTGTCACCGCCACATCCAGACCAGCACAGAAATTGTTCATTAGTGACATACTTTAAGAAAATGTATTTGGTGCAACAGTGGATTAGCTCAGCAATATACATTCATCAGGGGAGAATTTCAGGTTTATGTTTAAGTAAACAAATGGTTACTTATGTTCTTTCATACCAGGTGGTATGATGTGTGTCTTGGTCTTCTGCTGCTGTACCATAATCCTCAATATGTATATTAAATGAAGGTGGATGAAGCTGTTTTGGTTTCTAATCATGCTTTTTAAGAGGAGTCACTGGTCATAATGGTCTGTTTATAGAATATTCTCAGGTTTTATACTTGCCAGAGGTGTACAGAGGCAGCAGGGGTATGGTTTGTCAGGATGCCAGCTTTTCACAGAAGAAAAGCTTCATAAATCACTTACACGAACTGTCAGTGCTGTTAGCAACTCCCTCTGGCGCTGTACAGCTGAGGGGGTTGTGTTGAGCTCAGCACTCCCATGCAGCCAGAGGAGTCCTGCTTTAGTTTATTTTTCTTTCCTAATTACCTATAGTCAGGGAAAGCTGGTCCAAGATGAGGAATCTTTATAAAACACATTGGATGATCTGAAAGCCATGACAGCCTCTTCAGTGCCTAACAACTAATTGTGCACAGTAGCCTGCATCTCTGCTAGAGTCAGCTTGGCATCACTTACTCCTTAAGCATGACAGTGAGCATTCTTTGCTGACTTTAAAAGAGAAGTGGTTTTGAAGAAGAAACAGTGTGAATGTCTGGACCTGAAGTCATGTAGCTAATGCTGACATACAGACAATGCACACAAAAGCTTCCCAGTGTCAGATGAGAAGAACACAGGCCATAAATTCTCTGTCCTTAACTTATAGCCACACAGATGGTTTTAATTACAGCAGATGTTGTGTGAAAATTAACTTCAGCTTGTGCCTAAGTGGAAGAGCACTTGTGGAAAGGGGCTCAGGAGGTGAAGGCTATTTTTAAGACTCCTGTACATAGAACAATGTCTTTGTCTATAGCAATGTGGCATAGTTGACTCAAGGTGCAGATTGCACACACAGAGGGGTAAAAGAAATATTTAGCCTTTGTACAGCCATCTTGCATGTGGGGATTGCTTGTAGATGTGGCATTTCACAACTTCTGCTTAGTGGTTTTATCTCCTTCAACTTGTAGCTCCTCCACTTGTGGCATGGCATGAATAGTTTCTCTGTTGAATATCAGGCAAGGAAATAAATGAGGTGAAAGCAATCATCTTATCCTGCACGTTCTTGTTTTTTCCTACACCGATGTGCAAAGACAAGATGATGTAGACTTTGTCCCAGCCCTGGTGCAGAAAGTCAGGAGAGGTTTCTCCCTGCAGGAGAGGTTTCTCCCTGCAGGCACAGATGGTAGCATTTGCACCCAGCTGATGTGTGGACTGTCCACCCTATCTCCCTGGAGCTATAAGGCCTGATTTAGGTGCATAAAAGTGTATGCATGCTGCAGATTGTATTTCAGAGAGCTGGGCCTACTAGGACTTCCCTACAAGACACCAACATTCAGAGAAGCACATGCATGTTGACATATGAGGCTGATGGGGAAAAGCATCCCCACCACCTCAGCTGGAACTCCCTTTACCTCCAAATACATCTATCATGGCTGGGATTTGACTGCCTTTTCCAGCATGACAATGCAAATGCCAGGGCAAGTGATGTAGTGACGAGGCACAGCTGACTGAGCCAGCAACCATCAAGCAAACAGGCACATGGGGCAGCTCTTTACCTTCCTCTGTGGAGCATTTTTCTTGGTGATTGCTGCTCAGCATACATCCCTGGTTGTTAGGGGGATACCTTCAATAAATCCAAATATGTCAGGGAGAAAGAAGAGTCTCACAGCGGCTTCACCTCACAGTGTAGCCAGCCTCCAGCACACTACCCTAGGAGAGTAGAAGCAGGAGAGCCACTGCTTCCTTCCTTACAGAACATCATTTCACAGACATCTGAGTTTTATTCTGCTTTTTGTCCTCATTTTCTACTCTTTCCAGAATATGCAGACTTTCATTTAATATTTGGTGTATGTAGATTTATATAGACTCTTTTTCTGTTTTCCGAAATTCCTCAGTTAGCCAGTTCAACTCTGCTGTACTTGAACATTTGCTTTCAATAAGAAAAAATTTTGATTAAATCAGTGGCCTGGCCAAATCTAGTAAGTTTTTTCTGGCATTACTTTTAATGAGTCCCATTTATTAATTTTTTTTTTCCCCCTACCTTACTTGTGTAACAAATTTCCAGGTATTAACGTCAAGAAAGGCAATATTTGGCCTGTCATATGAGAAAAGTAAAAACAAACCAGCACACTTCCTTTTGTAGTTCTGGATCTCGTGCTTTCTTAATACCTATGAAAGAGCCATTTTGAAAGTATAAATCTGGAGCTAAGTAAGTGTTAAAGCATGCTGGTTTATATATGATTATGTATGAGCATGTATGTGCTTATATACACACACACACACATATTCATATTATAATGTGTATATTGTAATCAAGCAACCACTGACCCATGCAGCTTTTTACTTTTGGCAGGTTTTTACTCATTTTTTGCTCCCCCTTTCCCCGCAGAGGATCATTCTTTAATGTAGTTATGCTAAACTGACGTTCACTTTGTGGTATTTAGGGAAAAAAAAACTAGAATAATAATAATTTGAAAAGTGCAAACTGTTTTAAGCATTCATAGATTACGAGTCTGTAGTTTTTGGCTTCAAATTAAAATGACATTTGATTGTGTTTTTGAAATATTATGGATCAATAAATTAATTACATGGGAAAATCCAGATGAAATAAATAACCAAAACAATAACAAACATCAGCTGCCACCTCAGCCAAGCTCATGTATTATACTTTAAAACTTTATTATTTGAAGTGGAAGTATAATTACAGGAAGGTGGAGGAAGAGCCCATTACTTGATGAAAATGACTATGAAAATCCATCATTGATAGGAGTCTGTCCTGGGAGTGCATGGCTCCCAGGGAAGGCAGCAGGGTAAGGAGGTCCCTTCTTGTCCTACTGGAAGGAAATCTTTGGGTTTAGCATCTCCATGGGGCTTGTGCAGGATGCTGGGCACATTGCCTCAGCGGAGGAAGGCACAGCATTGCACTTTCATGGCAGCATGCATTGCCCACTGGGCTCCACCTTGGCTCTTGTGGGACCACCCGCCACGCTGAGAAGGTGGTCAGGTTTCCACCACAGCTCTGTTCTTAACTTCCCAGGTAGAGCCAGCAGCGGTGTCAATTAGTTCCACTTATGGTTCTGTTTTTGAGATATTTGCCTCCGTTAATGGAAACCGGACTCACACTATCAATTTATTCCTCATTCTGTGGGCCACCAGCTGGTAATGATATGATTCTTGTTTACTGCTGACCTTGGCTGGATGTGAAAGAGTGACTTAGATGTAAACGGTTCCATCTTCCATTCCCAGACCCTTGAGCCTTTATTTCCTTCCACCCTACCAAGAAACATACTGGTTTTAATAAAATATATTGCCATCGCTTTGAATATTTATATGCTTGAACCATTAAAAAAATCTATTCTCATTAGTCTGGTTAGGCAAAAATAGCCCAAAGAGAGCATCTATTGCCAACATTTTCTTTGGTTACTGCTACCGAAATTTCCCATTTCATTCTATGGCTGAATCGCAAGACAGTTATTCCTTATTAATCGTGAGCATAGTGCCATTAAGACTGCCAAGTAACAGTATAGCCAATATAACTCCTACTCACTTTATAAAGACAAACATTAAAGTCATCACTTACTTTGTGGCTAAAACAGGGGAAAATGCAGGAGCATACCAGATGAACCTCAGACAGCACACCCTTTGGCACTTGCCCCAAAACATTGCTGTAAATGCTGTCAGCTGCCAAATCCACCTGGTTCCTGCGGATCCTGACCTCGCAGCCATACAATGGCAGCAGTGGCTGTACATGCTGAAGCTAGAACACTGCAGTGGTGAAACTGCCTGTGACTGAGGACATGTGAGGATACACCTCCTGGTCTCATGCCACCAGACTTTCATTTATTCCTGTATTTAAACCTACACTTAAAGCTTCAGCAGTAGCACTTGGTGTTGTGGAGCAGTCTGAGGCAGTGTTATAGGCTATTCTAACTTTAAAATTACATTTCATTTACATTTTTCCCTTCTGTGGGAAATGGGACATTTGGAAATCTTGATCTTCTAGTTGCAGATAAAACCAAATGTTGCACTGGAATTTCCTATGGGACAGAAAGTCACTTATACAAGGGGCTCTAGGCAATATGCAGCACTCCATAGTGCTTAAAAGAAGCAGTGAAGCTTACCTCAAGAACTGATTTCTGTGGTACAGTAGCTGGGCAGTACCATTATGATACTGCTTTAAAGTATAAACTGGAGATTATTCCCTGTCTTTCCACCTCCACATTTTCTGGAAAACAATGACAAATCTAGTGATTTACTGAGGTTAGTGTGTCATATTGAATTTAATATGCTGAGAGATCAGTGCAGATGCTTTGGGTGACCTTCTAAGAAGTGCACAGCACAACCTTTCTATCAGGATGAGTAACAGCCCGTTTAGCAGAGGGTGGTGGCACAGCACATCCTACAGTCCACTTAGCTTTGGAAAAATGCAGCTGCCTAGAAAGAGGGCTTAAGGCCGGGGTGTCAAGACGTGCAGTGGTGCTGAGATGAGCCTTTCCTCTATGGGTGTGCATTCTTCACGCATTCAAAGTACCTGACCATTTCTCAGCTTAAAGACTTTTCTGCATATTAATGAAAGGAAACATTTCTTGCTCTCATTTAGCTCATTATAAACTTCTACAAAGTGATCATCAGTGAATTGTTGTATGTTCTTTGGCACATACTTCTTTTAAGTTTCAGTAAAAACCTACTCACACACATTAACAATATACACACAGGCATGAATCATTATTAATCCTTGCTCAGGGAAAGGAGTTTATGGGGTCCCAGATGTACAGGCCTTGATGCAAAAATGCAAGGTCTTGTTCTTGTGGAGCCACCTGCAAATTTCTGAACCCAAAGGGCTGCCTTTGCTCATCAAGGCAATAAAATATACTCTTGTTCTTGCTGGTGTGAGGAGTTTTGAGAATTGCAGTCCTGATGACGTAATGGGTTGCAATGCACAGAGTGCGATACTGTCTGGGGCTCCCCCATAGTGAGTGTGGTGAACTCCTGCCTGCTGGCTCTGCGTGAGCCAGGCACTGGAAGGAGTCCCTGGGAGGAATGGGATGGTGAGCCACAGTATTTGCCCAACAGCAGGGATGCTGGTGGTGCAAATACACAAAGCTTCGTTGTTTAACTGACAGTGGTTTAGCTAGAAAGGGATTCAAACAGCCTGCCCCTAAAATGCAGGGCTCTGTGGTTGAGGATAAAGGAGCCAGGTTTAGTCATGCTTCTTGCAGGCTCTGGAGACAACAGCCACAGACACCTCTGCAGGAGAGCACACAGCCTGGAGCAGCACTGCTTGGACAGCCAGCCATTATTCTTCAGCTCCCCCAGGATAAGGGCAAGACCAGCTGGAAGAGGTCATTTACATCCTTTTGCTTTTTTCCTCCCTCAGCCCTAAGTGACCTCTGAATGCTTGTCTGGTAGCACAAACTGCCATCAAAACTTCTTTAAAAAAAGACAGCTGAGAAATTCCCTGGACTTGGAGGAAACTGATGCTTGAATGCAAATTTCAGCCCAGCAGGCACCCTGCCCACGTAAATGTCTCCTCAATAGACTGATGCATTTGGCTGCTTTGCTTGGATAGACAAGTATCCATGTTACACAACTAGTAAAATGGGATCCACAATCTGTTTTCAAAAGACATTTAAGAACATTCTGTATGATGAACAAGTAGCAGCTATATGAAATATCCAGCATAGTAATAGTAAATTGATACTTCCACTAGACTTTAATCATGTTCTATGGGATGATAATCTCACAGCTGCCTTTTCAAAGTGCCAATAAAAGTAAAGGGAAGGACATGAAGGAATGGCCATAAAAAGACAATGGCACTCTTTAAGCCTGGTCTAATAGTACAGCAATTTAGAATCATAGAATCAGAGAACTGCTTCATTTGGAAAAGACCTTTAAGATCATTTAGTCCAGTGAGAGAGACTAGTGGCACAAAGGTGCTGTTAAAGAAAAATATTTTGTGATTAAATAAGTGAAGGGAAAAAAAAAAAAAAAGAAAAAAAAGGCTAAAAGAAAAAAAAAAGGATAAAAGAAAAAAAAAGAACAGCATAACTTGACCTCTTTAGACCAAGGAAAATAGTGATGTGCTTACGGTATATATTGTGCTGTTGTTGGGCTATCCTCTTCATCAAATCCATTAAAACCAGGACCATCTGCTCAATGAGTGTTGCCTTCTGTCTGGGTCAGAGGGAGATGGGGAGAAATCTGCTCAGCAGTGAGCAGTAATATTTCCACACAGGTAGCAATTTTTGTGGGGAGAGAAAAAATTAATTTTTAGAGAAATGAATCCTTGCAAATATATGCGTAAATTCCCATGGTCAGAATAACCTTGAGGTACTTCCCCCTTAGGGGGGGTTGCTAAAATGTGTTACTGATAAAATATCCAAGTAGAATATTCTGTAAAATGACTTCAAACATCCACATGGATATCCTTCTTCATTTCAGAGCAGTGAGTATAAAACCTTAGTACTTCAGCCTTTATCGTGTCCCATCCTTCTTATCCAGACAAAGAGTGAGTGGGGAGTAGGAAAATGGAGGGGGATAAAGAATGAGGAGATAGCCAGTGAGAACCAAGCAGGTTTGGAAATGGGTATTGCTGGAAGATCTTTCTTTCTGCCATTTGTAGTCAGCCTCTTTCTCAAGGGACAGAGGTACCTTGTGTGGACTCTGGTGGAGAAACTGGCTTTATGACCTTCTGTGAGGAGTCAGTTTGTTTAATTGGGTGATGGTGAAATAATCACAGGATTCTGCAAGAATCTCCTCATGTGAAATATCATCAAAACTAATCTTATTCTGAGAATTCCACTGTTATCATTATCCACTGCGGCTGATGACAAATGCTTGTAAAAGTATGTGCAGCTCTAGAGAGCTTCTCTTTCATCAAAGCAAACAAGAACAACAAAAAATATCTTTGGACTGTTTTTGTTGTTGTTGTTTTTGTTTATTCTTTGTGTAGGCATTTCTGGTGGGCAGAACCTGTCCTGGATGCAAGACCAGCCTTGAGACCTCTAAAGGGCTGAACATCCTAATGCTAGGTTGCAGTGCAAAGCTATGGATAGTAAAGCCATTCTGTGATGCTCAGTGAAATTGCTCTTCATCCATACAGTGACGTTGCACTAATATTTCAAAAGCTCTCTGGTGCACTTCTCCCTCCAAGAGAAAGCAAAACACGTAAGTGACAGAACGATCTTGCTGAGAAGTCCTTCACTGTCCATTAACATCTCTGCTGCAGTGGGTGTGGTGATGGTGAAACCCGCCAGCTGTTCAGAGGTTTAGTAGCAGTTTTTCAATGGACAGTGAGTTGTACTGAGTCCTACCATAAATGTTTTCTGACAAGCAACACATTACTACAAACTAAGACTTTTAAGTCCCTACATAATATAGAATATATGTATGCTAATGCTATTCTTGCACCGTGCACTAAGCAAACTGTGTGGTTAGTGTACAAACCTCAACAACGATGCATTCAGATGAAGGACTCAGATAAAAGTCAATTAAGTCAGACACACAGTGTTTGGGGATAGGGTAGGAAATTGCATTTACATTCCCTGACTGCCATTAATTCTTGACATGTGTTGGTCCCTTTTTTCCCTTGTGATCACAACATTTCAGAAACAAGTGTGAAATGGCAACCAGGTCTTGCCATTTCAAAACTAAAATTCCTGTGTAAGAAATCATGGTTGGGACGCTGGAAAGGATGGATGGAAGAGGAAAAGAGAAATGCATTTCTACTGATTAGAGGTGACAGAGCCTGAGGCGAGTGGCAATGGTTTGGACCAGAGAACATGCTTTTAAGATCCCAGCATGTACCTCACTTCTGTCTGTGCAATGGGACTATAAATGACCAAGCTGCGTGTAGTGATCAGGGTATTTTGTATTTTAGAGTCTTGTGAAAGACTCTCTCACCTTTCACCTGCATTTCCACATGACAAAGAAGAGACTTAAACCTGGACAGCTTTTAACATGTGGAGCTGAAGAGTACAGCAGCATCGCAGAGGTGAAGTTTGCTCATGTGCTGTCATGACTGGGGTAGACATGGGAGCTTCTGGCACTGGTGCTGAGCCCAGGGAAACAAGGCTCTCTGGCAGCTTCATCCATGTGGCATCTCTCACTGTGACCTGAGACACAGAGTAAATTTGCAATCTACAGAAACAGATGTTACATTCTCTCTGCTAGTCCATCTTGAGATCTGTTAGGTTGCCTAGAGGCTGACTGTTGTTTGGATTCACAAGGAGAAGAAAGTCACATCTGTCAATTGGTAATAAAGGCTGAACTGCTCTGATCCATGATTCATTGAAGAACAGCAGTAGAAGTACAGACAAGTAACTGACTTCTAAGTGCAATGAGCTAAAGCTAAATTCATATTTGGAGGGATGGTTTACACTTGATTTCTTTGTAAATAACATGCTATAACAATTCTTAAAGGCCTTATATGTGAGAGAATTTCATTTTAACTGTACAACATAAAGCAAGATTTAATGGCTAGCTTATGAGAACTAATAAGCGTCTAAAGTAAGCTATCTTATAATGTCAAAGCCTTGTCTCTAGCCATCTGTTACACACTGGAGTTAAACAGAAGAGTTAAACAGAGGCACAAGTCCTTTTTCCTGGAAGCCATCTACACAAATATTGATTGAGTAATTTCATAAAATTCTAATTTAGTAATTTACCAGCTGACGAGGTGATAGTGCAAAGTGTAGATCTGAGTTCTTTGGCATTCCTACTGCAACTAAAACAACACTGATGAGCACTTCTTTTGCCATTAGCATTATTGCAAAAAGAGACACTGGAATCAAGTCCAACATAACTTACCAAGAGAGTCTGTAAAATATTTTCCTATTAACAACAGGATAAAAAAGAATGTGGTATTCCAGAAAATTGAATGGCACTTGCATCCATAATCTTCCTGAGATCAGCTTGCACAGAGTTTTGTTTTTCCTTTGCCTGGTTTGAGGCTATTTATATTAATTCCATCCAGTTTTATTTTAATTAGTTTAAAATTCTAGGGACTCAAGATCATCATGGTGTTTAAAAGCAGCCAGCAGCAGCAGCTTTTTCATCCCTCAACTATTTAAGAGTTGCAGAGCAGTCTTCTTTTTTCCTCCCTCCAGACACTGACCTTGCTGTGGTGACTCATGCCTTTGTGACCCTGGGCTGGAAGCAGCTGCCTGCAGCAAACCATCGCTGAGGACACAGCCGCAGAGCATGTACTCACCACCTCCACTACCTTGCCACAATCCCCCAAGCCCTGCAGAATGGCCAGCTGAGAACTCTTGTTCTGTTGCTTGCCACAGAAACAAAAATTTCCAGGGATCAACTATCCCACTGTGAATCCACAATATTTTCCAGTTTCATCCCTTTGTGTGCCACTTTTTTGAGGGAGATATTAGAGATATTTTTTGTTCCAGCCCCTTGTCACTGATTCTTGCCTGATTTTCACAAGACTTGACCAATTAAAAAAAATATCTAATTATAAGAGTAGAAGATAACTAGGACAAACTATTTACAAACTATGGAGAGAGTCTAAGATATCTTTTAATAAACCTTTTAGTGAAATGAATGAGTAGTCTGGCAGAAGAAGCAGTGCAAGGCCCAACAAGTTTGGGTGCCCATTCCAAGGAAAGTATCCATAAAGTTCATGCTGTAATTCATCCTGAAGAAAAGCTTTTCTGGAAATGAAGGCTCATTTGGTCTTGAAAGTCTGCAGACTTAGACTACAAAACTGAGGTGGGCACAGGACTGCAACTGAGACACTGGACTTCCCCTGCTCCACCAAGAGTAAGAGTTAAAATAGAATTGGTCCCATCTTCACTGATGCTCCTGCCACTTTGGTATTGTCCTCCCTTCATGCTGCATTTTCAAAATAGCAAGTTCTGGTCAGCAGAGGCATGGGTGCTCAGAAGTGGCCATTTCTCCCTGATGGAGTGGTGGGACTTGAACAGCCCAGGGCACACATAACTCTTGCCCATGGTTGCATGATATGTTTGCAATCCAGCCAGAGCCCTGAAAAATTCTTTCACGTATTAGAAGGCGGAGGGCTCTTTGGCTCAGCCAAAGTAGCGTTATACGGTGGGGTGAGCTTCACACCTGCAATGGGCATCTCAACTTCTCCCAGAGCAAAGGTAGAGGCTTAGCCCTGGCAACCACAGAATTCTTTGCAGCATGGATTTCTTGGTTTGAGTTTGCAGGGGCTGCAGCCCTAAATACTTACAAAGAAAAGGCGAAACCTGGCAGCAACAAAACTAGTATGACTGTCCTCCAGGATCCATGTGAGCATGTGGTCTTCTGTGCACAGGAGAGCAGCCACCTGGGACTCATGAACCCTATTTTATAGAATCAGAGAATCATAGAAAGGGTTAGGTTAGAAGGAACCTTTACATCATCTAGTCCAACCCGTCAGCAGTCAGCAGGGACATATTCGGCTACATCAGGTTGCTCAGAGCTCCATCCCATCTTGAATCTTTGCAGTGATGGGGCATCTACCACCTCTCTGAGCAACTTGTGCCAGTGCCATTTTAGATGTTCCTCCATTCAGTCCAGCATGGGTTGAATCCTGTAAGTCACTGCATGGCTCACTTTATGAAGTCAGGATCAGAGCAACAATTTTTGCCATGGGACCACTAAGGTCTGAGAGTTATGAAGTTCAAAACACTGGAATAGGCTACCCAGAGAGGTTGTGGAGTCTCCTCTGGAGACATTCATAACCTGCCTGGATGCATTCCTGTGTGACCTACTGTAGGTGGTCCTGCTCTGGCAAGGGGGTTGGACTAGATGATCTTTTAAGGTCCCTTCCAACTCCCAACATTCTGTGATTCTTTGAAGTCCCAAGCAGAGAAAACATAGGAGAGACAAGACTACCTGTAGAAGCTTGTTACCAAAAGGAGTGGGACAAACTCTTTTCTGTGTTCATTGCAGATCAGACACAAAAGGATGGGCTGTCACCTCAGAAGTGGCAACTCAAGCAAAACATTTTACCAGAAAGAGTATGCAATAAATTGCTCAATACATTTTTTCAGCCCTCAGCACCAGAGATTTAGGGAAAAGTTAGATGAACCATGGAGACACTAGGTATAGGTGACCCTGCATGGGATGGACAATGGCCTTCCGGATGCCCTTCCCAGCCCTCTTCCTAGCAGGCTTGCAGTGTTGTATGTAATCCCATTGTGTCTGGGCACAGGAACAGAAATATCTGTCCTTCTGTCACCGTTGTATTGCTGAACACATATGAAGTGAATGCATAAGCATGTGTATGCAGCTTATATTTCACAGTTTGGTTATACGACAGACTTCCAACCTAAAGCTTCCAAACTCTTCACAAAGAAAACCTCTTAAAGTATGAAGTGAAAAGAAATCTCACTTGCACAAGCTATGGCTTATACCCTATTCCCCTCAGTTTAGGAAGGATGCTGACTTGCTGGAGCGTGTCCAGAGAACAGCAACAAAGTTGGTGAGGGGCTTGGAACACAAGCCCTATGAGGAGAGGCTGAGGGAGTTGGGGTTGCTTAGCCTGGAGAAGAGGAGACTCAGGGGTGACCTTATTGCTCTCTACAACTACCTGAAGGGGGGTTGTAGACAGGCAGAGGTTGGTCTCTTCTCCCAGGCAGCCAGCACCAGAACAAGAGGACACAGTCTCAGGCTGCACCAGGGGAGGTTCAGGCTGGAGGTCAGGAGGAAGTTTTACACAGAGAGAGTGATTGCCCATTGGAATGGGCTGCCCGGGGAGGTGGTGGAGTCGCCATCACTGGAGGTGTTCAGGAGGAGACTTGACAGGGTGCTTGGTTGCATGGGTTAGTTGATTAGGTGGTGTTGGATGATAGGTTGGACGCGATGATCTTGAAGGTCTCTTCCAACCTGGTCTGGTCTATTCTATTCTATTCTATTCTATTCTATTTGCTGGAACAGCACTATTTTTAAGGTATAACATTTATTATGCTTATGTCACACTGTGACTTTGTTTAATAGGAAGTAATGAGGAACAAAACAGAAAAACAAACAAACAAAAAACAATCAAAGAATCAATTTGAGTGAAGATTTGGGAAAATACTGTCATTTTATTAATTATTCTAGTGCTGTACTCATAGATGAATCTTAGCTGACAGAAAGCTGTGCTCATAGACACAGAAGCTGACAGAAAGAAACCAAATCTACTCTTTATACAAACACCAGAGGAAACTGGAATCTGACCTTGTCTCAGCCCTATTTCACCATTTGTCTCCTTTGGGAATTTGGGATCAGCCCAGTGTTATCTGTTCAACAATGCTCCTGTGTCAGCTCCTCAGCCCAGGTATTCAAGCAGTGCTTCTTCAGATAGAAGGGAATGGGGAGCTTATTTTGAGGAGAAATGGGCTGTTCTGAGGACAAACCTCCACCCAAATTAAATTAAGCATTCATCTGGAAATATGACTGCACAGTCCTCAGCTGAAGTGCAGCACTGGAGCCACTCACTCCGCACAAAGTTCTGCTTGAGCTGCAGGGCATTTTCTTGAGATGAACCTGGTTCAGCAGCAGATCTGGGAAACAAGAGCTTTGAGGAGGAAACCTGAACCAAAGGGGTATCTGGGGAGCACATGAGAGTGCAGTGGTGAAGAGATGAGATATCAAGATGAATCTCAAAGTGGATATGAGGAAGGCTGACAGCCAGCCTTGCCACAGTTGCATGTTTTCTCTAATCAAAATGTGAATCAGAAGCCTGGTTGCCAGAACTAAAGCCTTCCATGTCCTACACCAGGAACCCCATGCAGGGCCCAAATGTAGCTTTTCCAGACTTTCAGAACCCTTCTGTGACCAGAGCCCCATTTCTACTTGTAATTGCTCTATTATACAGCTCTTCAGGAGAACAATTTTAATCTGCCAATTTCAGTTCAGTCATGCTCTAAATTTATATCACTGACAACAACTCTTATTTGTACATACCAAATCCCAAAATGATAAGTATCTGAGGTTCACCAAGGCATCAGAAGGCAAATGCTCAGCTGCATTGCTTGACTGTGAAACATTTCACATATGCATTTCCAACAGAACATTTTTAAGTGAAAACACACGACTTCTGGGTTTTGGGTTAACAGATGGAGTGAAATCTTCCATTAACCTACCTTTTTAGGTTTCTTTTGGGGAAATTTCTGTAGGTGTTCACATTAGGGTGGCTTTTTTCTTGAGCTGAAATTACAAGAGAAAAAGACATAATGACCTGTAGCATAAAAATTACTAAATAACAAGCCCAGCCTATTTTGTGGTGACAATCTTAATATGCGATATGAGACATGCTGCCATTTGAAACGGAATGGTTAAATGTTAGCATTCACTTAGCACTGACCTTACTATTGCAGAGCAAGTTGCTCAAGAAGAAATGCTCCTGGGGAAGAAAGGTGGCTCCAGGAGCCAAAGTATCCCATGTTTCCCAGCAGCCTAGGTTAAGCCTAACTTTACAAGAAATGGTCTTTCATAAAAGCAGATGGCAACCAAACTGAAGACTCGTGGCATCTTGCTCATGGCTTGTCCTATGGAGCCTGTGGAAACTTCAGGTTTCTGCATGCTCAGCAGTGCAGTTCAAGACCCCAGCAAATGTTTGCAGCCCTCAAAGGATATGCTATAGGAAGCCACGGCAAATGCTGCTCTGAAATGGCATTTTAGCTTGTGCTCATTCTTCACAGCTGCTTCTCCTGCTGGGAGGAAGCCTTCAAGGGGAAAAGTACTGACTTATGAAAACTGCTTAGGCAGGGACCAAGAAGTCATACTTCCACTTGTATTAATGAAGCTGTCAGTGGTCCCTCTGTGTCACAACCTTCAACAGTGCCCCAGGTTTTCACTGTGCCTAGGGGAAAGCCCACAACAGCTGCTTCTGCTTAGAATACCCTTCCAGAAAAGCTCGCCTGGGATCATGGGAGACACATTTGTTGGTCCATGGTGCAGTATGATACCCATCCCTTTGATTGGTAATAAGTACCTGTTTGTCAAGAGCAATCCAACTCTGATCAGATTATTTACATGCAGGAAACACTGAATCCACAAAGCAGTGGCTAAAGGCAGTGCTCTAATAACCACTATAGCTGCCTTTTAACAGGACTCAGGTCACCAGGGAATGGGGACTAATTTGCTGTAATTCATTTAATATGTTTAGACTAAGCAACATAATTTCAGGCCAATAGACGTCTGGAGAAATCGCTCATCGGTGTTAACTGGGAGAGGGTTACAGCAGCACCTGAGGTGCCCTTGGCCAGGGGGAGGTTACAGGGCTTTGCTGGCTTCCCCCAGACAGGACATAGTTCTCCACTGGGGCAGCCCCAGGGTGCCTCAGCCATGTCGCTGCCCCATGTCCTTACTGCTCTTGGAAATGCAATCTTCACTGCCTTTGTCGTTTTGTTGTTGTTTTAATGTATTACAAAACTGGAATAATAAGTAAATATCTCAATGTCAGTGGCAACTTCTAAGTAAATCAGACAGATCTGTTTAGGTCTTGAAAACCCTACAGAGGGTCCACCTGAGCCACACACCAATCTGCATGTGAGTGCTCAGTGCTTGACATCTCCTTCTGGATGCAGCTGATAGTGGTTTCAAATATTGTTGTCACTGCTTCTGGGCAACCATGAAGATCTGGACCCCAGGAGTGGAGAATTCCTTCTTCAGAGCCAGATGAATTAAGACAGATACAAGATACCATAACCCCATCTAATTTATTTTGAAGTATGTACATTCCTGAACAAGGATACTAGATGGCAAAAGCAGTGCAGGCTTAATAGCTCACAGATGATGTGCATGCACACATTCTGCTAACTCCAACAGACAACTGTAGCCCAGTCCCCAGCTCACACCCCTCATTCTTTTTTTTTCTTAAACATTGTTCCATGTGTAAAAATGCTAAGTCCTGCAGCCACTCCCCTATCCCCTTGGCCTTGGCAACTTTGCAACATGAAATGAAACCCATCTGAAGTATCAGCCAAGTTTGGGTTTTTTGTTTTGGGTTTTTTTTTTTAGTTTTTCTTTAATTCTAAGGCTCAGATATCTGTTGACAACAGATGCTCCAGGTAAAAGTCACCAGTTGTCTTTATCAGTTAAATGAACTTACTGCTAGGTGCGATCAAAACTAACTCATTATTTTTATATCTATTACTTTGGCTACATCATATAAAGTAAGAACTTACTCTTTGTGTCTCAGACATACCAAATTGTTAGCAATGTTATGAGTAAAAGAAGTCTGATCCCAGAGTTTTACTGCACAGGGTTTCCAGAATTGGGGTGGTTTTAAAACATTTCTACTGTCTGAAAAAGCTACTTGAAACTTGATTTTACACATATTTGTTTGACATGGACTTACCTCCGCTGCACACAGTAATGGCTGTTCATTAATTCCAGCTTTGCTGGGAGAGATCAACCCAGGCCATTAGATCTACAGGCAAATATGCAAATCTGACAGGCAACATACAAGCAAATTGTATCAAGGCTTTTATTTTCACATGCGTCTCTCTGCATCTGCAAATGCCATTAGAAAGTCTACAAGCAATCACTACCCTGCACTACATAGCAGTGACGGCTGACTTGCTTACAGATGACAGAATCACAGAATGTTAGGGCTTGGAAGGGGCCTATAGAGATCATCAAGTCCAATCCCCCTGCCAAAGCAGAATCACCTAGGTTAGGCCACACAGGAACACATCCAGGTGGGTTTTGAAAGTTTCCAGAGAAGGAGTCTCCACAACCTCTCTGGGCAGTCTGTTCCTGTGCTCTGTCAACCTCACTGTAAAGAAGTGTTGCTTCATGTTGAAGTGGAACCTCCTGTGTTCTAGCTGGTACCTGTTGTTCCTTGTCCTGTCACTGGAAAACACTGAAAAGAGCCTGACACCTTCATCTTGACACACACCCCTCAGAATTTATAGACACTGATTAAGATCCCCTCTCAGCCTTCTCTTCTCAAGACTAAACAGCCCCAGTTCTCAGTCTTTTCTTCATAGACAGATGTTCAAGTTGCACAATCATCCTCATAGCTCTCTGTTGGACTCTGTCCAGAAGATCCCTGTCTCTCTTGAACTGGGGAGCCCAAAACTGGACACAGTATTCCAGGTGTGGTCTCACCAGGGCAGAGTAGATGACTGATAATGTCTAAAAGATCACTGTGGCTGCCTCCTCAAGAGCAGGTACTGGGGTCATGCAACCCTCCCAAAGTCCCAGATGTTTCCCAGAACTCCCAGTGACATACCCTTGTTGAGAAGAAGCATAAAATTTGTCCCAACTTTGCTCATGATTCTTGGGAGACCAGCAGTGTTAACATATTCAATCTTCCTTCCTTCTCAACACGCTGGCTCTAATAATCACTTTATTTACAACTTTGTTTATCATGCATCTCTTATTCTAGGTCCACAAATCATATTAGCTTTTTAAAAACCATCTGTGTCACATGGGGTGCTGAAGGGAGCAAGCCACCTTACCCTGCCTTTTTCATCAGAGAAGGTTTCTCTGACAAATGGGAAGGTCCAGCTCTTCTCTATAGGTGTGACCCCAAGCATTAGATGGCATTAAGCAAGACGCCTTCTGAGCAAGTGGAAATTTTGTGTGAGTGAAGACTACAAGATTCAGGCCAAAGACCTATGGATTCTTGAAAATTGCTGTGAAACCTTGTGCTGTAGGTGCACAGGAAATTAAAAAGCATTTAGAGGCTCTCACACAATGATGAACACTAAACATACTACAGAAACCACATGAAACCCTTCAGCAATGCCTACAAAAGGCCCAGTCCCTTCTCTCATTTCAGCATCCCTTTCCATCTTTGTCTCTGAGTCTTAAAAACCATCTCCAGTCCTGGCATCCCTTGCTGTTAACAAAATTCCAAAGGGAGAACTTCAAGGGGAATTCAAATTTCAGACACAGGTACGCACATGTGTTCCATCTCTTCTGTGTTTTCATCTTCTTCCAGGGTACCTTGTGAAAGGACACCTGGAATATTTTCAGAGCAGACATTTTGAACTTGGAAAAATTGGATTTTATGCTCAATACTCAACAGAGGTGGAAAAGGTCTACACAGTAATATTTTGTAGTAGCCATTTTTATTCTGCATCTGGATAGAATTATTTTTATGGGAAGAATATACATGGGTCACACACTTTAGCATCTTTAGACTTTGTCCATAGTCTATAAACAAATGCAAATCTTACAAGTTAGGTCCATAGACTTTTCTGGAAAAAAGCAGAGATGAATATTCCCATTTTCTTCCACATTCCAACCAAAAGTATGTTTGAAAGAGTGAGAATCACCATCCTTAGTGAGCATAAAATTAAGTTATTAAATGGTAGCTACAGCTCTTTATTTTTAAAAAAGGTAGACAACACGTTAAATATTTTCCAGTGATATTTTTTGTGATTCAGTATTCAATCTGAACACAAGTTCCATTTGCCAATTAATGTGGAGGCTATAGCCCGACTTTCACAGATCTGAATGCACAAGTCCAGGAAAGATGCTCCAGAAAGGAAGGGTGTGAGCAAATATTGGCTTCCAGGCAAAGGTTTTCTGGGTCAAAGGTTAAAGTGGCTGCGGCTGGAATTCTGACCAAGAAAAAGGGGTATCACCAACAACTTTGAAATATAACAACAAGAATTTGACATCATTATGCAGTTCATTTTTCACAAAGTTCCTCCTTTTGCAAATCTCTGGGAGGCTGAAGAGAAACGTGGGGATTCTAACTGTGGTTTTCATTCATTTATTAAGTGTCTTTGCTCAGGTAATGTCCAGAGCTGGATCATTTTTTACATCCTCGGGAATAGATGGAACTTACTTGTTGCCAGTAATAATAAATGGATGGGTTTGGTAGCTCATAAAAATAAAGTCGCGCCTGCAGAGGAATGGTGAAGCAGCCTGACAAATCTTCTGAATAGCAAAATGAACATCGGTTCAACTGTCAGGGAGATGGCTATTCTGGCTGCTAACAATGCAGACTTTCTCTTTCACTTGACAGTGACATATGACTGAAATGTTTTCCTGGAATAGGAAAATAATAAAGGAAATTTTAGGTGGAATATTAGGAAAAGATGTCCTAATAGTGAGGTCTGCTACTCCATGGTTTATCCACTCCAGGGACATGATAGAGAGAAGCTTAATTGCTTGAATCATAGAATGAATAAGGTTGGAAAAAGACCTCAGAGATCATCAAGTCCAACCTGTCACCCAACACCTCATGACTAACTAAACCATGGCTTCAAGTGCCATGTCCAATCCCCTCTTGAACACCTCCAGGGACTGTGACTCTACCACCTCCCTGGGCAGAACATTCCAATGGCCAACAACTCTTTCTGTGAAGAGCTTTCTCCTCACCTCAAGCCTAAACTTCCCCTGATGCAGCTTGAGACTGTGTCCTCTTGTTCTGGTGCTGGTTGCCTGGGAGAAGAGACCAACCCTCACCTGTCTAAAACCTCCCCTCAGGTAATTGTAGACAGCAATAAAGTCTCCCCTGAGCCTCCTCTTCTCCAGGTTAAACAACCCCAGCTCCCTTAGCCTCTCCTCATCCATTTGAAACTGGATTGGAGAAAACAGTGGAAAATACACTGTGAGTGAAGACCTACCTTCCACTGGTAGATTTCTGATTTCACTCATTCAGCAAAAAGCCCAACAGTGTCATTTTGGAAGTGATGGATTGCTGCAGTTCAGGTGCCAAAGCTTCAAACTGTAAGACCAGTCACAGCTGGAGGTGTCTGGGAAGGCACAAGGAACATATTCAGTATATGTGGACTCATCTCGCTGTTCCCAGCCCTGGCACCTGGGAACATGGCTAACAAGCAGCATGCAGCATTCATCAGCCTCAGCATGGACCGGTTACCTCCATGTCACCTAGGCTGGTACCAGATATGCGGCACAACAGCAAAAAGTTCAGAGCCTCATGGTCAGATTTCTTAAAGGATTGAGACAGCCTTTGCTTCTTCTGAATTCCAGAATTGTTGGCTGAGCTTTGATTTGATTTTAGGCTTTTAAACTATACCTGGAGCTGAAGAACTTGCACAACTGTTCAGCTAATGTGTTAGATAAAGACACCTTTGCAGGTAGGTAATTAAAACCTAATGCTTCCAGAATGGAGAACCTTCCACTGAAAATGCCCTGCTCCCCTGAGCCTTAAATGGTCCTGTGTTGCCAAAGGGAGGAAGTTTCCTGGCTAGCAAGAGACATGCTTCCTGGCAACACCGCAAAAGGGAAGAGACTGCAGAGGTAATGTGCTTCCTAATAGAAAATTCGGGGTTGGAAATGTTCAGACTGGGAAGAAACCAAACAGTTTGGGCAAACCATGAGTACTGCCATGGCTGTACTACAGCAATCCGATAGACTGGGTGACAGCTGCTGCTGAGGAAAGTGATTGAGGAAAGGGGAAAAGCACATCGAGCAAGTCCAGACACCCTACTGTTCATTGAAAAGAAAGCATGTTAAAAAATATGACACCCAATCACATTATTGCTTCAACAGACACCCTCTCTAGCTCATGCAAGCCTGTGCCTGTCTGTTTCCCTGCAGAATAAAACTAGAGAATGAGAAAGACAGGCACATTTTATTCTGAAGGTTTCAGGGCTGACAGTTGGTTTGGGGACTCTGCTAGTTTCCAATCTGCTAGTAAGTTCTCTGTGACCCATCACTGTCACCCCAAATAACGGCGCCTTCAGCCTGCAGAGAGTGCCTTGGGGTTTTCACTGGCAAAAATGAAGGAAGCACAAAAATATTTTCAGCCAGTACGGGAACAATCTTCACATTGCACAGCTGCAGTGTAAGTGCTGTCCCCCAGAGACCCTCTAGAATTTGATTAAGGTATATGGAAACTTGACTCATATTTTATGAACATTCATTTTCCTGATACATTTTTAAAGGGACAGCATATATTTCCATCGTGTGGAAGAAGTGAAGGCTGTTATTTTGACAGGAATAATACATTTCTAACATGCTGCAGGTTTTGAGGGCAGCTGAAGCAGCAGCACAGGAGCTGTGGCATTAGTTGCTGCATGGAACTCTCAGTTTGGTGGGAGAAGCACCACCAGACACAGTAGAAATAACAATTGCTCTTTTTTACCTTTTAAAAGAAGAAAAATTGAGAGGAGCAGAAAAGTTTTAAAGAGGGAGGCAGGGGCACAGCTTGCACCCACTGGTAAAAGTCCAGCTGAAAAGCTGTGATGTGCTGAGACAGATAATAGTATTCCAGAGGGACACATTCCCATCTGTCTGTCCATAAAGAAAGCCTTTGGGCTGACATCTTACCAGCAAGGGGGGAAATAAATTAATGAATGGGTAAACACATAGAAGCATATAGGACTAACTAATAGCAATGTTGGGTAATGCTTAGCAGAGCACATGCTCCGTTGGGCTGTGAGACCTGCCAGCATGAGCTGCACTGCCTCCAGAAAGTGAGGAGCATGCAAAAACTGCTTCCCTGTAGACTCTAACATTTCTGCAGACTATAACCATGGAAGTCCCAGAGTGCACCAGCAATGAGGTCAGGATCTGTCCTGCCTTGTACCTGAGCCTTCAGGGAAGTCAGGTGAGCTGTTAGAGATTTACACCACTGGCAACAGTAGAATAAACCTGTTGCTGGCAGAAAGCTGGCTGTTCTGTGGAAGACATACTTTGCTAAAACATCATTATTGCAGTAGGAACTCTCTCCATCTGTTTTTATGTAAATAATTTCAAAGTGTATGATTTATGTAATGGATTTTGTTTGAATTAGTTTTCACCAGTGAGATGAGAACAAAGATTTTCTTTTATATTACACAGCTGGTTTTATTTCTTCTTAGCATCTGATACTTTTATTATTTCTATATGAATTCCTTTACTGCAAGAGATTTATTATTTATAGTAATCTTGCGTGGTGTGAATTTCTTATAGCTCATTCATTTGGTCTTTCATGTGACTACTCTGGACTAGAGATAGAATGAAAATGAGGAGATCTAAATCCGGTGAATATTATGGGGTGGGTTGGCAGGAGTCACGCCTGCTGTCTCTTTTACAGTATCCAACATTTTATGTACATCACCCACAGAATTAAGTAACTAGTTAATTCAAACTGAGCAACAGAACCAAATTATTTCATACATCAAATTCCTTCAGAGATATCAAAAATTATGAGGTTTCAGAGACAAAACCTATTTTTATGACATAGCCAGACAAGGCCCCCTAAACCTACAGGTCCTAGTGCAAATAATAAATAACAAAAATTGCAGGAGCAGCTTTAGGAAATCACAGAATCACAGTTTCACAGAATGTTAGAAGTTGGAAGGGGCCTATAGAGATCATCAAGTCCAACCACCCTGCCAAAGCAGGATCACCTAGGGCAGGCCACACAGGAACACATCCAGGTGGGTTTTGAAAGTTTCCAGAGAAGGAGACTCCACAACGTCTCTGGGCTGCCTGTTCCTGTGGTCCATCACCCTCACCTCCTACTGAGCTGGTACGTCCTGTCTAGCTGGTACCTGTTGTTCCTTGTCCTATCACTGAACAATATTGAAATAAGACTGGCACCTTCATCTTGACATACACCCCTCAGACATTTATAGATGTTGATGAGATCGCCTCTCAGCCTTCTCTTCTCAAGACTAAACAGCCCCAGTTCTCAGTCTTTCTTCACAGGAGAGATGTTCAAGCTGCACAATCATCCTCATAGCTCTCTATTGGACACTGTCCAGCAGATCTCTGTCTCTCTTGAATTGGGGAGCCCAAAACTGAACACAGTATTCCTAGTGTAGTCTAACCAGGGCAGACCAGAATGGGAGGAGAACCTCCCCAGACCTGTTAGACACACTTTTCTTAATGCACCCCAGGATTATGTTTGCCCTCTTGGCCACAAGGACATTTTGCTGTCCCTTGGATAACTTGCTGTCCACTAGGACTGCAAGGCCTTTCTCTGTGCAGGATGATCCCTAGTCTGTACTGATGTTATTCCTTCCCAGATGCAGCGCTCTGCAGTTGTCCTTACTGAACTTCAAGAGGTTCACCTTTGCCCAGCTGTCTAGCCTGTCTAGATCTTGTTGGATGGCAGCACAGACAGCCAGTGTGTAAGCCACCCTCCTTGTTTTTGTATCATCAGCAAACTTGCTGAGGGTACAGTCAATCTCCTCATACAGTTCATCGTTTAAGATACTGAAAAAACCTGCTACCACCTGCAAACCACAAACTGCCCTGCAAAAAACTGTCATTGAATGCCATGACCCTACAGTGGTCTGGTGAACAAGATCTCTCAGCTTGATCCAATCCCACCCCTATATATGGGCCACAGGGACACTGAGCATCATAACCTGTGCATGTCCATTTCCACTTCGGGCTACCACGGAACGCATACCAGATCTTACTCAAAGCCTCTCTTTCTGTGCAGTTTGAAGGAGATGCAAAATATGGAGCTGACACTGCAGCTTAAAAGCCAGAGACTGGAATAGCTTGAGTAAAACTATTTTTTTTTCTTATTTCACTTTCTGGTTTTAAGTGAGCAGACTAACATTATTAACCTGGTTCAGATAGAGTAAAAGCTATAAATTACAAGCAATGCCAGAGAGCAAGAAGAGACACAGAAATTGTTTCTGGGCAGCGTCTGTTACCTTTGCCTATTTGACTACACCGGTTTGTTATATGGACATACTGGATGTGTGGTTAGTTGTCAATGATGTTTCAAAACAAATGTCTAGGCAACTGTGGATATATTGTCTATATTGATCATAGTTGAATTTGCAGTTTCCTTTTGTTTCCTGTACTTAAAGCATCTAGAAATTGCATACTTTAACTCTACTGTCAACCACTGGAGACCAGTGGATCAATGCATAAGTAGATTTGCCTAGAGATACTGCCCTCTTGTCTTAAGGTTAGCATCAAGCTACGTTGGACATAAAAGGAGGGAGTAACATGGTGCTGTTAACAGTATATGTTTCATTATTGTACTACTCTGCTTGTGGAGGAGCATTTTTAATCTCATCTTCTATGAGCTGTTACAGTGTAAAGGTGGAAGAAAAAATACACAAGACTTCCTGAGGTCTCCTTTGAGTTAGGAAAATAAATCAGAGTATGTCTGGTTTTAAGAATTAATTTTGTTCCCTGTCTGTCCCCAGTATTCTAACAAGAACATTCTGTTTTCCTCTAGCTGTTGTTTTGTCCATCACTTCTGTCAGAGTTCTTATAAATCTCCTTCAATTCTGCAAACTAGTCATTGACCACTGACCACAGATGGGATCCAAAATTCAGCACGTCCTCACCAGTTGACTCATTCCTGTAAGTCGTGTGATGCAAAGAGCTCCACACTTAAAGCCAGAGGGCAGAGGAAGCAAGTGCTCCTCAAAACAAGGTAACTTACTGTAATAACCTTTGCAACCCCAAGAACAAGGCAGCATGGGCTGGAGCACCATCTGCTGGCATTCTCTGCTGCCTTGCATCAGGGCGTTGCACATTTTGGTTGTTCCCACACAGTCCTGGGCACCACTGCTTACTGCCCTCAGGAGATGTGCTGGACAGGGATCCTCACTCCCAGTTCCCTGCAGGGCAGCATCCCCTGGGGGAATGCAGTTTAGAGGAGTGTGGGCTACTTCCTCCTCCAAAGAGCAGCAGGAGACCAGGAAGCTGCAAGAACAGAGGTCTAGCCTTGCCAGTCACAGCCTTGGGGCTGCTTGGAAAACTCGGTCAGGTGGTGGGGCACAGCTGACACAAGCCTAAGCCAGCAGCCCCATAGGGCTGCACATCTCCCACACTCTCACATCCCTGACTCCTTCAGGGAGTCTTGCAGCTGCTGCTGGAGAGGCAAACTTCTCGGCAAAACCAGCCACTGCTTACAGCATGATCGCTTTCCCAAACTCAACATTTTCTGCTTTCTGGGTACCACTGACCTTGCCTGAGGCTGCCTCTGAGCAGGAGGGAATAGACTTTTGCAAGGCTGGTTGGCTGCCAGGAGAATGAAATATGTTTATTTTTTCTCAGCATGTTACCGTAAGTGCTCTCCCTGTAAAGCATCCTTCCACTCGCTGACTTTTCAACTGTCAGAGGACGTTCGCATATGTTCCCCTTCCCCCATGAGCTGCTGCGAGCTCAGTTCATGTACAGATTTCTTGCCACAAGCATTCCACAGAGGAAAGAACGGCCTAGACAGCTGTGGAGAAATCCTGGCTCATGTGGATGTCTCCACAACTTGGAGCATCCACAGGTACCAAAAGCAACGTTTTGCATGGCCACATTTTATATTTAATAGTCACTGGAAAAATATACAAACTCTAGAGAGAGTGCAGAGGAGAAACCAGCAGGAATGATCTCAAAAATGTGACCCCAGAGAAGAGGTCAAAAAACCTGGGACCACTCAGGATACTCTTGAGACACAAAGACCAAGAAAGAGGAAAGTAACTATCCTTTCACGCTGTAAGGAGAAGCAATATGTCGTTTTCTGCGTCCCTGGGAATAGGACAAGGTGTAGAGGGCTCAGCTTACCATGAAAAAGGTTCAGATTTGACAATCTGGAGACCTCCACTGGCAGTAGAACATATAGCATAGTACTACATGGAGTTGTATGTGGGGTCTCTATGGTCCTGGTTATACAGAATTCTACACAGAGAGAGTGCCCATCAGAATGGGCTGCCTGGGGAGGTGGTGGAGTCACCATCATTGGAGGTGTTCAGGAGGAGACTTGATAGGGTGCTTGGTTGCATGATTCAGTTGATTAGGTAGGTTGGATAATAGGTTGGACACGATGATCTTGAAGGTCTCTTCCAACCTGATTTATTCTATTCTATGTTCCACAGGGATCAGTGTTGGGACCCATCCTCTTCTTTATTGATGATCTGGATGAGGGTATTGAGTCCATCATCAGTAAATCTGCATATGACACCAAGCTGGGGGCAGGTGTTGATCTGTAGGAGAGCTCTTCAGAAGGACTTTGACAGGCTAGAGATGGGCAGAGTCCAAGGGCATGAGATTTAATGCATCCAAGTGCTGGCCTCTACACATTGGCCATAACAACCCCATGCAGTGCTACAGGCTGGGGTCAGAGTGGCTGGAGAACAGCCAAGCAGAAAGGGACCTGCAAGTACTGGTTGACAGTAGGCTGAACATGAGCCAGCAGTGTACCCAGGTGGCCAAGAAGGCCAGTGGCATCCTGGCCTGTATCAGGAACAGTGTGGCCAGCAGGAGCAGCGAGGTCATTCTGCCCCTGTGCTCAGCACTGGTTAGGCCACACCTTGAGTACTGCAACCAGTTCTGGGCCCCTCAGTGTAGAAATGATGTTGAGTTGCTGGAATGTGTCCAGAGGAGGGCAACAAAGCTGGTGAGGGATTTGGAACACAAGCCCTATGAGGAGAGGCTAAGGGAGCTGGGGTTGTTTAACCTGGAGAAGAGGAGGCTCAGTAGAGACTTTATTGCTGTCTACAACTACCTAAGGGGAGGTCATAGCCACGTGGGGGGTGGTCTCTTCTCCCAGGCAACCAGCACTAGAACAAGAGGACACAGTCTCAGAAGTTCTTCACAGAAAGAGTGATTGGCCATTGGCATGGGCTGCCCAGGGAGGTGGTGGAGTCACCATCACTGGAGGTGTTGAGGAAGAGACTGGATGGGGCACTTGGTGCCATGGTTTAGATGATTAGATAGTGTTGGGCAATGGGTTGGAGTTGATGATCAAAAAGGTCTTTTCCAACCTGGTTAATTCTATTCTATTCTCTTCTTCCTTATTTCTGAAAAGAAGGGAGAGGGAAGAAATGGTCTGTAAGTGAAACACAAAAGCAGAGATTTATTAAATGATGAGAGCAGACTCAAAGGGCCTCCATGTAAAAATGGTGTAATTAGCATAATATAATCTGACTAAACAGCTTCTGCTCCACCACCACCATTTTTGCACCCATCCCAGAGCCAGGGGCAAGACCCTCACCAGCCAAGATACCACACAGAGGAGCTCAGCCTCAGTAAGGAGGCCCAGCTAGCACCCATGGAGGATATTGGAGGAGTCATCAATCATGGCCCTACCTAACCGGGGGGCCACCAGGCCCCCCGGCCTTTGTTCACCACCACCATCACCCAGCGTGCCCTGTAAGGACTCACCAGCAATGAGCAGAGGATCCCTCAGCCCAGATGGGCTCAGCTTGGGGCTTCTACCTTTCCTGGAGGGGATTAAAAAGGGGAGTGGGTGGGGAGGGCAAAGTGGCCACACCTGGGGTGGGAAGAGGCTCCAACAGAGCCCAGGTGCTCTGGGATTTGAGGGGAAAATGGGTCAGGTGAGGGATTTTTAGGGTGTCAGGTAATGATAGGACTAGGGGGAATGGAAAAGAAAAGTAGAAATGGGTAGATTCAGATTGGATGTTAGGAAGTTCTTCCCCATGAGGGTGGTGAGACACTGGAACAGTTTCCCCAGGGAGGTAGTGGAAGCCTCATCCCTGGGAGTTTTTAAGGCCAGGGTGGATGTGGCTCTGGGCCACATGACCCAGTGTGAGGTGTCCCTGCCCATAGCGGGGCAGTTGGAACTGGATAATCCTTGAGGCCCCCTCCAACCCCAACAATTCTGTGTTTTTAAAACAGTTTTGCAGTTTAGGCTGGATGTTTGGAAGAAATTCTTCACAGAAAGAGAGACTGGCCATTGGAATGGGCTGCCCAGGGAGGTGGTGGAGTCACTGTCCCTGGAAGTGTTTAAAATAAGACTGGATGAGGCACTTAGTGCCATGGTTTAGTTGATTAGATGGTGTTGGTTGATAGGTTGGACTTGATGATCTTGAAGGTCTTTTCCAACCTGGTTAATTCTGTGATTCAGTGACCACTCTCACTTGCACCCTCTGATAGGACAAGGGGCAATGGATGTAAGCTACAGCACACCTCAGCACCTCAGTTCCACCTCAGCATGAGGAAAAACTTCTTTACTATAAGGGTCACAGAGCACTGGAACAGGCTCCCCAGAGAGGTTGTGGAGTCTCCTTTTCTGGAGACTTTCAAGACCCATCTGGATGCATTCCTGTGCAACCTACGCTAGATTCTATGGTCCTGCTCTGGCAGGGGGGTTGGACTCCAAGATCTCCAGAGGTCCCTTCCAACTCCTAACATCCTGTGACCATGCAAGACTTTTCTCAAGAATGAGGGAGGTATAACTGACCTTGTTCCAGTGTGTGGGAGTAGATGTTGAAATCCAGCTTTGTAAGCCTTATTCTCCTATGAGCAAACTCATGCCTCCCTGGAGTAGCCTTCCCAGGAGGAAACACATCTGTCCTCTCAGAGGCACAACTTGGGTGTCTGAAGAATAGAAGAAAAGCTATGGACGAAGTTATAGAGTAGATGAAAGTGGATGTTCACAATTATAGGTTTAAATTTAGGCAGAAAATACACCAAACTATTAGTGTAGCCTCTTAAACGTATTTTTCCTCACTGCAGAGATTAGTTTAGTCTGCCTTACCTCAGTCTCCTAACATTTTATGGTCCAGTTGTACTATTACGTGTTATTCCTGTACACGTTTTGAACATTATAAGCTGAATCTGGTTAGAAAAACTCAGAAGCCATTTTAGACTCCAACAGGCAGACAGAAAATTTGCCATGTTAGAGCAGACAATAAGGATTTTTTGTCTGTGTAAAACTAAGAATTCCCCTGGTCAATCGTTAGATGTGGGAGGAAGGGGAAAGAAAGGAAATTTCCAAGGAAAGATAGCAGACTGAATGCAAGACTGAATTTCAAACGTTTCCAAATCCCTGTCAATAACATAAGTGTACTTAATAGAAATCATGCAAATATGGAAAAGTTTTCAATTCAGCTATTATCTCTTCATATTTTATTTGTCTGTTTAGTCATGGTGTTAGCAGTGAAAGTATCTTTTCAGCACTGTGCCTTCAGGGATATTAAAGAAAGTTTCTTTATTATTTCATACATCTCCTGAGGATAGTGTACGTGTTTTATATAGATGCAGCAGAGCAGTAGATGCATTCCCTCAGAAGACTTAAAAATTCATCATTTTGCATTTTTCACTCATTCAAAGGTATAACAGAAAAAAAAAAAAAAAAAAAAAAAAAAAGAAAGATGACACAGACCAGCAAGATAGGAAAAATCCTACAGTCAAACAGCAAAAAGATCCAAATACTCAGGCCTCTTTTAAATCAAGTCTTCCTGACCTGTATTTTAGGTGGCAGTGTGTAACTCATACCAGCTTATGCTCATATAAGGGATATGAGCCTGGAAGAAAGATGTATACTTCAGCTCTGGATTTTACAATGCATGCAGAATCCCACGTGTTCCTCAAATGTCTCAAATGTGTCTCTGGTTGAGGGTTAAATTTTAATCTGCATTTTAAAGTATATTTGGTATTGAGTAAAAAAACTTGAGGAGAAAAACAGAAAAAAACATTGCTGTAAAGACCTGGGTTTTCTAATGCCCTGAAAATCATAGAGGTAGATCAACCCAGCTGGTGAGGTAGGTGAATATGTTGCATGAAGCTGATCTGCTCATACTCTTCAGAGAATTCACTATACAATGCTACTGATGCATAAGAAAAAGGGACAGTAGGAAGTTTCTTCAGTTTATTATGTTCATCTACATGTAGATGTAAAGAGGTAAAATGTGGATGAACTCTGTAATTGTCAAGATGGCAAAATAAGAAAGCTTCTTTGTTATGCCTGTACACAACTTAGGAGCATTTATTTTTCCAGATAAGGAAATCTCTGATGATCAATTTCTTGAAAGCATAGCAGGCTGCTTGCTATACATTTCAGTATTATGAAAGAAGACCCAAGTTTTGTTAAAAAAAATAATATCACTTTGTATCTTACCATTGTCTGTGTCCTGGCAATAAAAAAGGTATACATTCAACTGTGGGGAAAAGCACTGAGTGTAAACTTTGCAACAGAAAGTTATGCCTTGAGATAGTGTTAGTCTCCTATTTGGACTGCAAAGAAAATAAGCCAAAGACACAACACATTCTCTCTGCTAAATTGATAAAACTGTTAATTATAAAATAAGTGAAGCTAGTTAAACTTCATAAAACTGTTGGTTGTGTTGGCCTAACACACGGTCATTGAAGAAATATACCTTTCTGCTAGTTCCTTCCCCTTTCTGTTAGGCATATTGTTTAAAAGCATGGAAGAACAGAACTTTGAAATGCCAAAAAATGCAACTTACATCACTGGTTTAGTGATGCCATTGTTAACAGCCAAGACCAATAAACTGTTTAAGTGTGCTGGTATGTTTTGCTGGCTGCACACAGGTATGAAATGAATCTAGTTTCTGGTGTAGCTTTGTGAACTGGAGAAACTGAGTGTGTTGGAAAAAGTCCATTTCCACTCACTGGAAAAAATGGGGAATTTATCACTGAAAACACACTTACAAATTTGCTAGCTGTTGAATGAGATCAGTACATAAAATGGAACATGTTCATTTTTGCTGTGATTATGTTATCCTCAAAAATGGATTGAGCTCTACATGTCTTCAATTCCACATCTTCCACTTGGTCCTGTAATTTTTCTGCATGATCATTGACCTCAGCTTCATGCTAAAACTGTGAGTCTGAAATTCATAATTCATTAATGTAAAACACTTGGGGAATGTGAAATAAATTTGTGTGAATAAAAGTATTCCCTAACAGGAGCTGCATGGATCTCAATGGAGTTATAGCAAGAAAGTATCAAACAGTTGGCCAGAAGCAGAGAGTCACTAGATGCTAAATAAGTAACTAAGTAAATACTTCTACACAAGTTCTCATGGAAATGTCTGTTATATCACATTTCTACACTGCACAGCTGAGCAAAGACAGACGCCATACAGTGCACTATATTACAAGGCTTTGGCTACACTGGGCATGGGGAAGGCAAAGCTGCTATTACTTTCAAGTCAGATAAATAGGTGTTTCTGAAACAACATAGCAGGATAAATTCTGACAAAAGTGATGCTTAGAATCTAATCCTACAATAATGGCTAAATTTCTACAGGGATAACAGACAAGGCTCCCGTAGGCTGTAACTCAGCACTGCCAGGAAACATCTTTGGAGCAGTCCCTACCTGCTCTCCTAAACAGTTCCTAGGCACAGGGGTAAGGGATTGCTATGTCCTTGGTGGACCTCTATTTACCAGCATGCATCTTCTAAGAGGTGCACTTGCTTTAACTGCTCATAGAATAGAGTAGAGTAGAGTAGAGTAGAGTAGAGTAGAGTAGAGTAGAGTAGAGTAGAGTAGAGTAGAATAGACCAGACCAGACCAGACCAGGTTGGAAGAGAACTTCAAGATCACAGTATCACTTAGGTTGGAAAGGACCTCGAGGATCATCGAGTCCAACCTATCAACACAGACCCCATGACTAGACCATGGCACCAAGTGCCACGTCCAATCTCCCCTTAAACGCCTCCAGGGTCGATGACTCAACCACCTCCCTGGGCAACCCATTCCAATGACGAATTACTTGCTCGGTGAAGAACTTCCTCCTCACCTCGAGTCTAAACCTCCCCTGGCGCAGCTTGAGACTGTGTCCCCTTGTTCTGGTGCTGGTTGCCTGGGAGAAGAGGCCAACCTCTTCCTGGCTACAACCCCCCTTCAGGTAGTTGTAGAGATCATCACAGCAAATAGTTTTGTGAAAATAGCCTGAGATCTGGAGAAGAGGATCTTCGATTCCTCCAACGTTCATTGCACTCTGGTCTCATGGACACACTTGGAAAAGTGAAATTCTGTGAAACGGAGAAGAAAACTGTTTTTTGTCTGTGCACCCACTATCTCTGCCTGCTCGCCCCACCACACTTCGCAGCTTCCTTAACAGGTTTTGCAAGTGTTGAGGAGTGAGCACTGCATGTTTCAATGCAAAATGAGCTGTGCAACACCCCAGGATTGCATTCCCCTCAGAGCTCCCAGACAGAGGATTGTACTAGCATCACTCTCTGCTGGGGAGTCAAAGGACACCAGAGGGAGATGCAGCTGCTGAGCACTTGGCCACCATCAGTGGAAAGCTAAGGACCACAGAACCACGATGAAACCTCCTTTGATTGCAACATCTGATTCCTCACTTGCTCACACACATGCTGAATCACAAGTCAAAAGACAGCACAATACACAGAGCCAAGAATTAGACCAAAGAGGACTAGGAAATTTAAAAGCCTGTCATATGAGTAGCTCACAAAAGTTTCTTTCAACTCCAGCCTCCTATCATGACAATTTGCTTGTCAAAACAACCATCTTTTATTTTGCGCCATCATATATGTTGGCTGTGAGTGGGGGCTTCTTTTGCCCCTAAAAACAATAAGCACAAATTAAAGGCATCTCAGGCACTAGCTGAAGTCCAAACAACCATTTAAATTACATGGGAGAGGCTCAGCTACATCTGCACCTCCAGCCGAGCTGAGCTGTTCAGTCCTGGCACTTTTCCAAGCATGGAAACACCAAACACAGCTGAAAGGCCTCAGTGGGCTGTAAAACAACCAGAACCACTACCCAGTTCCTGTCCATACAGATTTGTCTTGTTGGCATCCACTGGTTTCTTTTCAGGTTTAATCACAACTGTAAAGACTATCTGTTTATCTAACTAAGAACTTAACTAATGGACTGGATATGCTTAATGACATAGATGTGGGTCATTTGCTCCAGACACTCTCTGTTAGATAGACACAGTTTTCAGTAAAGCCCATTGGGTTATTGGGTTTTATACAGCCCAGGGCCAAGTCAGTGTGCTACGAAAAAGGTTAAAATCCCTAAGCCTAGTTGCACAACTAAATACACAGTTAGCAACATCCAGTGAAGGAGGCCAAGCTCTTCCTACACCAGCCCCAGGATTTACAAAATCACTCCCCTCAGACTGGATGAAACTGGCTGCACACAATCCCCTTTTGCCCCTTTGCTGTAGGGAAGTAGCTGGATCTCCTAATTCTTTGATGGCAGCTGCCAGCAAGAGCAGCCTTGGGCAGTTACCTCTGGTGAACCACAGACAGGGACAGTCAAAAGCCACATGGACTTGTCTTCAGGGTACACTCAGCTAAAACATCACAGCTACAGGGTCAGCCTTCCCCAGATCTCAGCGTGCCATCCCCAGAATTATGATGCAAATGAAGTAGAGCCAGTCATAGCATGTAGAAATGCCTAGTAAAATCACATAGAATCATAATCAACTAGGTTGGAAAAGACCTCAGAGATCATCAAGTCCAACTTACTACCTAATACCTAACACTTCATGACAACTAAACCATAGCTTCAAGTGCCACATCCAATCCTATTCTGAACAACTTCAGGGACTGTAACTCCATCACCTCTCTGGGCAGCACATTCCAATGGCCAATAACTATTCCTGTGAAGAACTTTCTCCTCACCTCAAGCCTAAACCTCCCCTGGTGCAGCTTGAGACTGTGTCCTCTTGTTCTGCCACTGGATGCCTGGGAGAAAAGACCAACCCCCACCTGGCTACAACCTCCCTTCAGGTAGTTGTAGAGAGCAATAAGGTCTCCCCTGAGCCTCCTCTTCTTCAGGCTAACAACCCCAGCTCCTCTCCTCATAGGGCTTGTGCTTGAGACCTCTCACCAGCCTCATTGCCCTTCTCTGGACACGTTCAAGTGTCTCAATGTCCTTCTTAAATTAAAGGGCCCAGAACTGAACACAGTACTCAAGGTGTGGCCTAACCAGTGCTGAGTACAGGGGCAGAATGACTTCCCTGATCCTGCTGGCCACACTATTCCTAATGAAAGCCAGGATGCCATCAGCCTTCTTGGCCACCTGGGCACACTGCTGGCTGTTAAAGGATATTAGTATTTCTTTTATTTATAACGGATATGATAACATTAGTAAAGATATGAGTAACCTTTTATTAATATGAAAATTGCCAAAACATATCAAAAGGTTCAACATATGGTTAGAATATATTTACAATGGGAATGTGCAATATTTGGGCAATTATAACAATTTAACTGTTTTATGCAAACTGGGAGGAACATAACAGAAAGAGAATACCCAGAGAGCAAAATGGCGCTCGACCACACGGGGTGGGGGTAGACTCGACAGGAACCGTTAAGCCAAAGAAGCAATGAATTAGTTACTCACAGCTGGTTGTACCCATGTAGGGAGTGCTGCTGCTGTGTATTAGAGGCCTTGGGACACTCATGCACCAGGCACGGCAGGTTGCCGGCAGGAATGCCACACAGTCTCCAATGGCTGGTCTGGCTTCAGTAGATGGCAAGCTGTTAATGATGCTGTCACGATGGGCACTTGCTTTGTCCTGTGTGAACTGAGGCACGGCAAAATCCTGGTTGCAAGGGGAAGAAGGCTTGGCTCTGACTCTGCCCATCTGTCTAGTCTGCCAAGGTCCCTCTGCAGAGCCCCCCTATCCTCCAACAGATTGACAATCACCCCTAACTTGGTGTCCTCTGCAAACCCACTGATGATGTACTCAATCCCTTCGTCCAGATCATCAACAAAGACACAGAACAGGATTGGGCCCAACACTGGTCCCTGGGAGACACCACTAGTGACCGGCTGCCAGCTGGAAGTGGCACCATTCACCACCACTCTCTGGGCTCAGCCATCCAGCCAGTTCCCAACATGGGTATCAAATGTTCAGCCTTTATTCATCTTTAACAGTAACTTAAGGTTAAGCCTCCACAATATCCTTTTTTCAGTCAGAGCTAACAGACCTTGCCTGAAGACAGATTGATTTTTTTCCCTAGGAATTATGTAGATATAGACATGTACATACACACACATGCATATATGTATGTCTCATATTTGATAGATATAAATAAGTGCACTTGATTAAGGTGGTACTCCCAATCTCCTGGTTCTTTACATCTGCAGCCTCCCTCCCTCTGCTTGTGTTCTGGGTACATTCACAAACTTCAGTGCGTGTCACAGTACTCATTTTCACACTTCTCCAGGCTCAATGTGTGCCTGCACATTGAGGTTTGCAGGACCTTTTATCTTGGGAACACAGCTAAATCCTGTTGGTATGGTTTTTAAGGTCTATGTTTCTGTGTTATCTGAAATTCATAACTGGCTTCATATCTAAAATACCATTTGAATGTACAGTTTATTTTTACTGAATACCAGTTTGGCACTGCTGAAGGCCCTTGAAACCCCTGTTAAATCATGCCTTACTTATAGTTCTGCTTTTTCAGTGATACTACACAGAAAAGTAGACATGGTAAAGTACCCACTGCAATTGGCAGCTACAAGAGACTTGGCTGCAGTATTTTTAGTGATGAAATGGCAGCCAGCCCATCATCATGTAAATTCACACTTCTTTGTTGGTGTTGTTTTGTAGGAACCTGGTACTATTAGCGTTTCCCCAAGTCCAACAAAACAGCTCATCAGTAGGTAACCTACCAGCCCTACTTTGCAAGTGAAAGGCTCATCCTGAAGTCTTTCAATATCAGCTGGCTATTTAAAAATGGATTTTGTGACACTCTGCAAGAGACTTCTGTAATTTCAATTAGGCTTTCTTTGGAATGGGCTATCTGAGAAAAGAACACTTTTGGAAAATAAAGGCTTTATCTACTTATTAGCAAGTCAATAAAAGCCATGAAGCCTCCAAACTTCTGCTTTGGCTTTCTGTGTGTTAACAGGCCAAACAACCTCGCTTCATTTGAAACCGGTTTCAAATTACTTGCAGATGGCTGGATGTAGATGAAAGACTGCATAAAGGTGTTCCTTATTCTATTCTTTACTCCCTAGACTATTGGGCTATGTGCTGACACTTGGATGCTTGTTTTACAATATCATTTGACATGTGGGATTTATGTGTCAAAATTTCATTTGAATCCAAGAAAATGTCAGCTAGCAAGTACTGAGAAGCAGCAAAAGACTGTGCTTTTCAAGACAGAAGTCAGTGAGCAGGACACTGCCAAGTTGTAACCCTGTACCAAGCACACACAGACAAAAATTTGACCCAACTGCCAGCAAACTAAGATTCCTTTGGTATGTTCTGCTGTGTATTCCATTACTGCCTTTATCATTAAAAAAATAATGTAATAAAATGAGACCTTTTCCCTGAATGCATTAATAAAGATAACTTGTTGGTCAAGCTCCAAAACCACTGGAGCCACATTTAATTTACTGCTTTTATGGATTTAGGATTTGGTTTGCTGCTATGTTCAGTCCACTGCAACAATATAATGGGAAATTGTAATGGCATTTTTAAAAGAAAGGGTCCTAATCTGTCACTGAAGCTTTAAAATGCCTTGTGCAGACATCCACAATTATTTACACACCAAAAATGGGCATTTCACATGGTTTCACCACAGCTCACCATAGCGGAAGAGCCACAAAAAATCATCAATATAGCTTTCTGGGATAGTCACCTTAAATAGTTTAGGAAAGAAAACTGTTAAAAGAGCTTTTAAGGGCTTGCCAGCCTATTCTGCTGCTCCTCATGTTAAAATTTCAGGTGGTATACCACTTTATTTCCAATCAATAAAAATAATAATGAGCTATATGAAGGTCTTCTTGATATGACTAATTGTTCATAAAGGCACTGTTCTTTTGTCTGTGTCTAGTTCAGGTCATAGATACTCTGCCACCACCACCAAATAAAGCATTGAGACAGAGCACCTGTGGAGTGGCAGGTCCATAGGCCTGTCATATCATGATAGGAATAAAGTGGTATGAAAGACCCACATCCCATCAATCTCTGTATGAGAAGAGCCCTGCTTCTTAACAGCCTGACCCTACAGCCTCCCACATTGAGTAGAAGCTGCTTGAACAGCTGCATTCACTTGGGCTTGCTGTTGACTTGCAAGGTGGGGAAAATGGGGAATGGAGCATTGACCTGTTTGAAATAGTCCTTAGCTGTAGAGGAGAAAATTCTTCAGAGTGAGGATTTAAGGTGAAGCACTAGTCTGAAGGATTAGACATAAGCTGGGACAACTTTGACTTACTGGCAAAAGATGGGCTCAAGCTATCCCCCAAACGCCAGGTCCATTTCTTCCTTCATCCTCCCAGGGCAGCACAAAGCTTCCTTTTTCTCCTGCTCCAGAAGACGACATCAGCAACTCACTCTCCGCGCCACCAAGCCATCTCCCATGACACCAAGATGTGATCCAGCCCTGGGTGGAAACAAAATTTCCAGACAAAGAGCGAACACCAAACCCACCTGGCTCCTTTGGCTTTTGTTTCAAGATTGTGGGTATCAGTAAAGAATGGTGCCCAAATCTTTTCAAATGGTCCAAATCTTTTCAAATTGTCCTCGGAAACGTGCCTGTCTCCTTGCTTTCAGGCAAGACAGGAAGGAATTTGCCATGTTAATCTTACAAGGAGGGCTAATTAAATACTTTGTAGGTTGTACTAGGAAAAAAAAGAAATCGTCAACCCAGGTGACACCCCCCCATGTATAAAATGTAGCTTGTGCAGAGACTTACTCTAGCTACAGAATTAAACAATACATTGTGTTTCATTTGCATTCATGAGTTTCCATTGTGCAGCTTTTGCCAGAAGTCTGAAGAGGTCTGTGATGTGTAATTTACTGCTCAGTGATTTTAAAGACGAATATTTGGATTCTTATTGATATTTGATTTTTATTGCTCTTTTTTTTTTTACCAGAAAGGTTTCCACATGCAGCTTTATATAAACCCAGTCTTGTTTCTTGTTCTGTCTTTGGGCTACAACATGTCTTGCTTTGCTAAGAGTTTGGAAACAAATGCTCTGGGGTTTTTGGTTTGCTTTGCATTTCTTCCTCCCTACAGCTCATGCTTATACTTTATATTAATTCCTTGCTGGATGTAAATTCTTTATTGGTGGGATCTCTGTCAGTGGTTTTGGGACTCCTCAGCCTTGCAGACCTGGTGAGCCAGGCTCCCCACAGCAGCTGCAGCAGCAGGGCATGAGGGGTGTTGCCTGCACTCATACTTCTGCAAGTCCTAAAATCTACCTCAAGCTTGAAGGCTTGTGTCTCTGATGTAGGTCCACCATGACCAGAAAGAAATAGGTGAGACCCTGAATATCCTGATTAAACGAGGGCCCTTTCTGCCAGCTCAGCTTTATTGCTCTATGAATGCTGTTAAGTCCATCCTGACCAAAGCAGCTTTTGGGAAGCTCAGAGGTGAAAGCCCAGAAAAGTCCCAAGATACCAAAAGTAAGGCTCAGATCAAGTTTAGAAGAAACACAAACCCTGACAACTCATGCTCAGGAAGCATCTGATGTACCTGAGAATATTAATCCTGGACACTCTATTGGTAAGAGCTGAGCATGGTCATCCTACCTACACCAAGATTTGCTTTAAGCCTTGGCAGCTCATCAACTTTAAGCCAAATCAAGGCCCACTGAGGAGACTCCCTTAGAGGGTTACTCCAGCAGATACCCAAGGGCACTCCTAATAGGTGCTGTCAGGAATCTTCACAAAATGCAGCAGCAATGCTCTTGAAAGGTGGACAGAAGGAGGCGCTACCCCTTTACACAACAGTTCAGAGGCTGTAATGCTCTGCTAAGGAGCAAGCAAACCCACTTCATTTCCTCTTCCCTGCTGAGGGCTGACAGCTCACCAGGTTCCTCTGATTGTGTTCCACCTGGGCACCTAATCAAACAAACCATTCATGAAATAAGATCTGACTGAGCAATATTTCAAACCCTGCAACTCTACGTACAATAGAAATAGTTTTAAAAATACTTGCCAAATTAGCTCAAGTGAGCCAGAAGCACTAACTCCTAGCCAAAGCCCTCAGTGCGAGTTTGAAAGCTGAAATAAAACTTTTAGGGCTCTTGAAAGAGCTGGAGATGAGGGAAATGACATTCATAATCCCAGTGGTAGGAATGCTAATGCCTTTTGATTGATTGTAGCGATTTCTTTGTGAAAGCAAAAAGATCTCTGAACTTGAGGACACTACAAAGAGCAAATGAAATGTCCTGTAGTCATGGCTGTGACTCAGGAAAGCAGTTAGGTATACTCCCAATTTTAAGTACCTGCTTAAGTGCTCAGCTATATAGGGTTGTGTTTTAGTTAATGTGTTTTTCCCTCTGTAATAACCTTTGTCTTGCCTTGCTATTAGTGAATACATTTTGTCTCTGCTTCATTTGATCTTAAGGAAAAACACTTTTCCCAAAATGGAAGGAAAATTTCCAAATATTTATCACTAAAGTTTCTTACCTGCTATTAATAGAGAACTCTATACAAGAACTCTAAACAGTAACAATCTCAATATATCTATTATACTTTACGAAAAATGATCACTCTTACAACACACCACCTCTTGTCACTGGGTCTTTTCACCCAATAGTGACCACTACATATTTTTTCCCCCCCACTATTTCCACACTTTGGATTGTGGTGTTGAAAGGCTGTGGCAGGCAGAAGCACTAATCTTGTTCTGTGGGTATTCCGCTGTGGTGTATGAGCCACCTCTTATTTGTTGCTGTCTGTATAGAAAGTGAAGTTTGTTTACTGTCACAGACACACATAAATAGCACTGAAGGCCAAAAAGACATTCAGAGAAGTCCGAGTTACATTGCAATTGCATTGCATCCTCACTCATCCTGGTCAAGTGTACCTGGTGCAGGATGCATAGTCCTTTAGGCACTTATGCGCTGCTAAAACTCAACGTCTATGTCAAATAATATGCTTCCTCTCAATGCCTCTGCAGTGGCTAGGGGAGAGGAGAGATCAGATTATACCAGATCCATGTATATTTGGAATAACAGGTAAAATAGTATCTTATGTTCATGTCATGCAGTTTTCTATCATTGATAAACTCTTCAATTCTTAGAAACAGGTAACTTGGCAGTGAGCATATTCCTCTCTCAGGACTAGGTGCTCACTAGGCCTAAGGTATTTAATCCCAGACAGTCTTTACAAACACAGCCATTTTTAATTAAATGAGAAAATGTCTAAGTAGATTTTCCTTTAAGTTTCACCTATAAGCAGTATGGCCACTAAGCTTTTGAAGGGAAGGACTTCCCAAAAGAAAGTGCTATGTAGACACATAAGCAGGGTGGTTTCAGAGTAATTTCCCTGGGCATCAGCAGTAACATCAACTGACCATTCAGAGAACTGAAGGGTTGCCATAAAGGGTTATGATAAATCCCGTCAATTTCTGCTATGAATAAGCAATCTTTCAGATTAAGAACTGGTAATTTCTCTACTGGCTGCTCCTCTCTTTTTGCTTCAGCTACACCCCCACTCTGGGGATCACAACAGGGGGTGACTGCCTGCATCTGACAGCTCCCCCCCAAATAACAATAATAACAAAAAAACACAAACGTGAAGGGAGAGGGTGGAGGGAGAGAGAAAGAAATACAATTGCTAAAACATGGGTTGTACTCAGAAATTGCTTTCTTTTTTTTCCCCCCTAAGTAATATACATTGGAATTTCAAGTAAATGGAGTGTATAATTCTTTGTGAAATGGACATAGAGTTAACACAGAAACAAATGCTCAGAAATATGAACTGGCACATGCACACATATGCATGTATGTCTGTGTTTTACTCACACACACACACAGAGAAACTAAAATGTCTTTTACCCAGTTAATTGCACGTCATACATCTTATTTTCTGTACATTCAAAGCCTTATTTTTGAATTAAAAACTTTTTTTTTCTTTTCTTTTTTTTCTTTTTTTTTGTCAAAGCCACAGCAGATTTGTGGTAGGCTTCTAGAGTGCAATTACCATATTCCACAGCACAAGTCCCTTCTCTATTTGGATGGTAGTCACAGATTCCAGATGCCAATGTACTGAGGCTAATTTTTTCCATCAGCAACATCTAGCTGTTTGGCAGGCTGCTCTAGCATTTTTGCTGGCTGCCTCAGACTGGTTAAATGGCAGCAATCTCCATATTTTGCCTTGGAAACTGATTTACCTGGGTGGTATTTTAATCCATGTTTTGCCTTACCCATACATTTTATGCGATGGCTTCCTACTAATAAACATGCCTGTGAATTATCTTCTCATTAGATTTCCACAAAGATGCATTTTCATTTGTAGTCAGAACACTGGGCTTAAATGTTCTTTTGTGATTCACAGGCTCCTGTGGTCACAAATTCAATGTAGAAGGATTCCTGCACCTCTATGTTGAGGGGCAGTGGAAGCCATGCAATTAGTTCTCTTCAATTCACCAGCCAACCTGGGAGAGACAGAAGGGAAATGGTTTCAGACTGATCTGAAATTCAAAATGCATGTATTTGTTTCATCAGCAGAATACTTCCCTTTCCAGGGTTACTTCCAGATGACTAAAACATTCTACATTGTTCAACACTTCTAGGACAAACTAATTTTCAGGAGAAAAACTATTAAATTAAAAAAAAAACAAAAACAAAAAAAACCAAAAAATTGATTAGCAAATGTTGAAAAAAAGGTGTTCTTTTTCATTTGTTTTTCCTTCTTTTTCTGACCATAAGCATTCATGGAGTTTTATATGAATTTACAAGTATGTTTATTTGCCTAAATGTTTACATTTTATCTATGTGATTGACCTCATATTATACCATAAAACTGATATAAAAATAAGATTGGTGCTATAAAAATATGAATTAGAATAGAATAGAATAGAATAGAATAGAATAGAATAGAATAGAATAGACCAGACCAGGTTGGAAGAGACCTTCAAGATCATCGCATCCAACCCATCATCCAACACTATCTAATCAACTAAACCATGGCACCAAGCACCCCATCAAATCTCCTCCTAAACACCTCCAGTGATGGTGACTCCACCACCTCCCGGGCAGCCCATTCCAATGGCCAATCACTCTTGCTGTGAAGAACTTCTTCCTAACATCCAGCTCAAACTTCTCCTGATGCAGCTTGAGACTGTGTGCTCTTGTTCTGGTGCTTGTTGCCTGGGAGAAGAGACCAGCCCCTGCCTGTCTACATATAGATACATATAGACATGCACATAGACATACATGCATGCTATTAGGTGCCCAACATCCATAATTTACTTGAAAAATATATAATGCCTCAGCTGAGTGCCATAAAATTGGACCTAGAAAAAGCCAAGTAGAGGGCATGATTCAAGAGAGACAAGAATAAGGCTGCAAAGGGAATCAAAGCTCTTGTTGCCCAAGTGGCACTACATGAATGGGGCAAGACATACACCTGCAGATGCTCAGGTTAGAGACTCAGAAGTGCTGACAGTTAAACACTGTCCAAGCCTGCGTGTGGAGGATGGAGGGCACTCAAGATCAGATCTGAGAAGTGTCTGTTGTAAAAGATTTGGGGGCAGCTGATGTTGCAGGAAAGAGCATCTGGGTGGTCTATAAGCCCAACCTCCACTTCAGTTCTGACACCAGGATTGTTCTCCTGGCTGTCCTCACTTCTTTCACCACAATTTGCTTCCCTTCCAAGTGAGACATGACAGGCCATTGCTTACCTCCCCAATAATTAAAACATCAGGCACTTTCCAGGGAAAAAGGAACAGTAGTGTCTCCTCACAGGAAGCCAACAATGTGCTGCTGTTCAGCTGAAATGCTGGATGTCTTTCCCATGAGCTGAGTCATGATGATTAAGCCTTCTGCTGTTTGCATATTAAATATTTGCATTTTAATGAGGTGTTTGAGAGGAGGACTATTTTCTTTGGAAGGTGAAGTATGTAATTTTAATTTTTGCCCTCCAGCGCTCCCTCAGTCCGCAGAATTTCCCCCATGGGGCTGAAGCATGGATAATTTGCTTTTGCATCAGTAAAAACACTGCCTGGGGAGCGCATACTCCAAGGAACACAATGTCCCTTGGCTGTGGGGCACATGCTTTAGGGCATGTTGGGTGGTAGGCTACTCTCCCTGCCATCTGTGATGGGAAGCATTGCCTTTTCCACTGCCTGTGCGCTCCTCCAAGCAGACAGGAGGTCTCATACCTGCCCCTGCAGAAGTAAGTGTCTGTGCATCTGTGCCATATGGACTGCAGAAGTGTTAAGGTGTACCAGCAATGTGGTGTTAATGTGCACTAAGACCTCTGAAGTGATGGCACTGCTGGGTTTGCTTTACACTCTGTGATGGGATTTCTCCACACAAAACCAGGTTCTTCATGCTGGGACTTTTCCCCCTGTGCATTTTGCCTGCAATCCCAGATAGTTTCAGTGCTGACAGAGCCTTCACAAGAGCTATGCCTGCCTCCCTCTGAACCAGTGACGAGTCAAATCAATGACCTCAAGAACATTTTGTCTCATTCGGATGCCTGAAGCCTTTTTCCTTGGACCCCAAACCATCTCCCTACCCAGAGCTGGGGAACAGAGGTGAAACTTTAAAATACATTTTGCTCTGTGCCAGTGTGAAAAACACAGCAAGCAATCATATTTTGTAGAAATTAGCAAACAATTTTTTATTTGTAGGACTGAGTGCATTTCAAATACCTCTTGAGCTTTCTCTGAAGTGAGATTTCATATCCACCCCTGGCATATCAGCATACTATGTCCATCTTCTCATCAACATATCATAACAGGACATAAGCTGATGAATGGAACTATCTGTATTTTTTTATTTTAATTACTGGAGAGCAGGTCTTCTTTAAGAGGAATTGAAAAGTCTCCCTCTCTTACTTTCACTAGTGCTTCAATTGAATGTACTGGACTGTGCCCAAGTGTCATCAAACAGTCTGCAGGTTGGTGCATCCTGGCTGCAGCTGAAGCCTCTGGGGAAGAGCTGGCAGTGCCAGTTGAAGGTTGAATTGTGTAGGGATGAAACCAAGATAAACTTATGAAGAGCTAAACAATCATGTCTTGATATCAACTATTACATCACACTAGCATTCTTGGGGCCCTCAAATATAGACATTAGGTTGCGTATGCATGCTCTGTGAATACTGCTATTTGTTCTATGAAATGTTTCTCCTCAGTCAGTGACAAGTCAGGTCCTGGCACATAAATCCCAATGCTATTTTATCACTGCATGCTGCCATGTGGAAACTCACTACTCTCCATTTTGCTGTCAGCCCCTTCTTCCCCAGCAGCTTGTCACATACCATTCACAGATTGCGCAGCTTTCATCTACTCAGTGGTGGAGGCCTACCTGCTGTGATTTCACATGTTTATGGCTGTAGGTCATGGTGATGACTCAACGCCATTCACCCTGCCGATCCTGCTAATGATCACCCTGTTGCAAAGCCTGCTGGCAGGTCACCAGGAATAGCAAGATCCAGTGCTTACAGTGAGCAGCAGCACCAATGCTGTGATGCTGTCACGTAATTTTCAAACTGGAGGCTGTGGTTTCTCCTTTTCTCAGCCAGTAACAATTTGAAAACTGCTTTCATAACAGCTGGCTTCCAGGACCACAGGGCTTCACTCTTCCAAAAGAGACAGAGGCAGAAAGGAAATATGAAGGAATCACAGATAGCAGTGTGACAGGTGGAGATTTTGTTTGAGGGTGGCAGTACATCATCCTTCATTTTTACTGCATTATCCATCACAGATGTCTGTAGGCTACAGCTTCCCTGACTCCTGTAAGATCAGGCTCTGAATAGGAGAGACCAGATGAAGGTCTTTAACTAAGGGAAAGAAACCAATTACCATGATAGATGGGTTGTAGCAGTTGGAGGTGAAGAAAAGATAAACGGCCAGGGAGCTCTCCTACAGCACACAGCAACAGCCCATGTGAAGCACTCATAGTTTCCCTTTAGGAGATGTCTTGAGCCGCAGGAAGCATCCATGGCCAGCAGAACCAACATCTACCACTAGCCAAGCACAGTACCAGGAGCATATCCTGGCCAACTTGAAAGCTTCTGAAAATATGGCCTTGAAGAGATCATCCTGGTCTTCATGTCCTTGCATGGTTTGACACTTAGAAAGTAGAATCCTAGAATTGTTTGGGTTGGAAAAGACCTCCAAGATCAGCAAGTCCAACCTTATCATGGAATCATAGAATCACAGAATCAATAAGATTGGAAAAGACCTCAAAGATCATCAAGTCCAACCTGTCACCCAAGACCTCATGACTACTAAACCATGGCACCAAGTGCCACGTCCACCTTTTGAATACCTCCAGGGACAGTAGTCATTCATCAGCAAAGAAAAGTGGGGAGGAAAAGGCTTTTTCTCCTTTGAAAATCTAATGATTTTCTAAATAATTTTTTCATTATTTTTCTGAACAAAAGTGGCCAAACCTAAAAATTAACAGTACAGAGTGTATCACATCTTAGGTGTTCAATGTGAAACATTCCAACAGCATCACATCTTCATAAAGCATCAACCAGAAACCTGAAAATTAATCCTTTCTAAAGTTATTCTCTCTAGGGGCCCAAGAAATTTGAACCCTAAAGTAAGAGTTTATTTAAAAAAAATAGAATTTGCATAACCTTGGAATCATTCTAATACAAATGTGATGTAGTCATAACTAATGAATCAAATTCTGCTAGATATTTGTACATATAGCTATTAGAACAGAATAAGCCAGTGTAGTGGTTTGAGCCTTAACTGAGAGTTAAAAGCTCAAATGGGGAAAAGGCTGAGAATCTCTTCCCCACTTCCCCCCACCTCCTCCCTCCAAACAGGGAGAGGAGGGAAAAAAAAAGGGTAAGGAGCAAATCCACTAAGCAACAATCTGGAGTCAGCTTGGAAGTAGAGAGGCAAATAATTTTTTTCTTCAAAAAATATATATATATAACAATAACAGGGAAAAAGGTTCACAAGAGCAAGGAACAAGAATGGATGGGAGTGGGACAGAAAAGAATAATACAAAACCAGTCTTTCTCTGAGGAGGCGTGGAGGCAGCAGGGAGAAGGATCAGGTCCGGCCACGTGGCTGAGGATCAGGAGGGCAGCTGCAGTAGCTCTCATCCAGCAGAGGCAGGAGCCAAAAAGGAGATCCAACAGCTATGATGTCCTGCTTTTTATACCCTAGCTGGGCAGGAGGGGGGAGTGGAACAGACTCAGCTTTCCCAGGGGGGAAACGCCCTTCAGGGAGTGTAAAGTACCCGCAAGCCCTCCACCCTGCTTTCTTCTTTTGTTTTCAGAAAAAGGCGTTAACCCACCACAGCCAGGTTGGAAGAGACCTTCGAGATCATCGCGTCCAACCCATCATCCAACACCACCTAATCAACTAAACCATGCAACCAAGCAACCAAGCATCCTATCAAGTCTCCTCCTGTATTGATGAGATCATTAAGTTGGTTCCCTCTTACTAAGCTAATGATAACATTCAATTGCTAGCATAGAACACATTTAATTATTATTATTTTAGGTATAAACCAGCTTGCTTTTACATTAAACCCCCTGCTTATTTCCTGTACTGTTTGTCCAGCAGAAGATCTGAAGCACAGTACTTTTTCAATGTCAAGGAAAATCCTATATCTGAGGTTTCCCAGTGCTCCATTTGAAAACCAGGCCATGCCAGATATGAATAATGGCCATGTGTTAGGTGATGGAGTCTAAATGCACTCATTTAATTTGCAATCATACATAAACTTAACAGTAAACAACATCAGCAAATAAGGAGCATTTGATGCAGAGAATTTTTTAGTAGGGATAACATGCATGAAAGTCAAGATGAATACATTGCTTCAATTTCACGGACAATGTGAATTAGAAACAGATTGCATACATGCTGTTTTAACTTAGAGAATAAAATTTTTTCATTGGTTTAAGGTCAAGATTTATATTCAGTAACATTCAACCCCTATTTTTCTTCCTTCCAGCGATTCTCCCAAAATTTTCACAAGTTGGGAGTAGCTGCCTTAAATATGGCAAATTAGTTTTGTTACTTACTTAGCTGTGAGACAGCAAACAATAACTTTCTTGCTATTAATTGCTAGCTACAGAAAAAGTGCAATGGATCATCTCAGACAGCTCAGATCAATCTTTTTGTGTTTAACATTTGTTTTGAAAACACAGCTTTGCAAGTGACTGAAGCAAAGAAAATTGGCTACAGTCTCCTCCTTCCACATTGGGTAGAAATGTCTGTATTTAACACCTAACAGAATGATCTCAATGTTTGGTGGCTTCCTCAGCCCATATCTAAAGGTGCCTAAAGGACACCATAGTGAGAGTAACGGTTCATAATATTTTCAGAGGTAAGAAAGAAGTAGGTGGAAGCTCTACTTGTATTCCTGCTGTCACATCTGACACCTGAGTGACTTTAAGCCACTTCTCCTTGTCTCCCTGCCCTTCTCTCTCCCACAAGAGACAGCAAGGAGCACCACCACACTCCTTGTTTGATGTGCTCCTAGTGCCTAGCACTAGCCCAAGGAGCCTCACACTGCCGCTCGGTACCCTGCACTAGAGCAATTACACCAGTAGACTGCAAGGGAGTGCAAAAAAAGATGTAAAATCCACTGAGATGAACCAAATTATCTGAACTACATTTGCAGAATAAAAGAAGAGGTTGCAGCTTAAGTACCCCCACAGATGCAAAATATGCCTGGGAAAGAATAGCACAGCTCAGGAAAGCAATGGGAGGAAAGCTCACTGGGAGGATCATGGGCGTAGTTGGGACAAAGCTGCCCTGAAAGATAAACAAGCAGGAGGAGGTGAAGCAAACCTCGGAAAACGAGGAAAAGGACAAAGAACAGATGGTGGTGAATAAATAAAGCCAGAAATCTAGCAAGAATTGTAAAACATTTTTATATAAACATCAGTAGACAAAAGAGCATATAAGACTGGTAACATTATTAATTCACAGCCTGTGTATTTTATTGCGCACACCTGATTGGAAGGTGTATGAGCCCAGTTCTCATGAAGAAAACTCATTCTTCAGGTGTGCTGCTGCATTTGGAGGGAGGTGCTTTGTAGTTGTTTTAATGTGGCTTTTGGCCTACATTCACTGATTGTGATTTTGCTCAGAGACTCCCCAAATGCTAAGAAAATACCAGACAGTTCAATTGGCAGATAGGACTAGAGTACCCTCTGCCAAGCTTCTGTAGAAAAGGGCATTTTCCCTGTCTTCAGAGAGGATGACTGTGGATGTCACATGTGGGATATTCAAGTCAGAGGAGTGAATTGCTTGGAAAAACACTTGGAGAAAGCCTGAACTCTCTGAAATAGGAAAATATTCTTGGTCTAGAATAGAGCCAGAGGAAACAGTCCATCCATGGTATGATAGATATCTCTACACCAGAAAAGATGTGCTAATAACCACCATACTTGCTGAAGCAACAGAAATGAGACACATAGAAGGATGATACTTGCTGGTGCCTCCATATAGGGACACTGAGGCTGACACCCTGCAGTACAAGCTTTGTGTTAGGCTATGGACAGAGGGTAAGGCTACTTCAGCTTATTGTGCATTCTGTGGTTGGCTTGAAGGCTGGGATCACTCAGAAATTATAATTGATAAGTTAGATCAAGAGCACTAGGCCATGAATTATGTTTATTGACCACTCTGGATCCTACATAGGCTATTTATTATATTTTACTTATTAAACTTAGGACTCATAGCACAACCAACCCCTACAGCACCTTTTGCTCTCACTTGGACCTGCTGTTCTCCTCGAAATACTTAGAACAGCTGTGAAAAAACAGTGAGTCTACTGCTGTTGGCAATTGTACTTGGTTGCGTTTTACATGCTGGGGTGATCTAGTGCTGTTTGTATTATGCTGATATGAATGTCTTTCTGCGGCATCCCTCATGCTTGCAGTTGTTGTGAATGCACTGTGCCCTGAGATACCAAATCACAGTCATTTGTTGTCATCTTTAACCTTTTTCAGTTCATACTCCAGTTTCTCTGGCCTCAGTTGCCAAAATGACCAGAAGTCTAGTTCATTTTTTTGTTTCAAAACACACATGAGAAGCTAGGTTTTGTCATCACTGTCCTGACATTTATATATGGATTATATGTGTATAGATAGATGGCTGTGCATTTTTCTTCTTTACTAACATTTCCTCCCAAGCAGTGGATTGAACACAACAGAGGCAAATAGCTACCTATCCAAAAAAACACTTTGTGGCAAATTGCCTAAACCCACGCCTCCTGTCTGCAAAGTGACATGTAAAGTACTGCAGGAGCACAATACAGCCCCAAAGGCTAATATGAAGTGGATAATATTTAATTAGAAAAAATAAGTTGTTGAATCTTGTCTGACTGAATTAGATGCATCCTATTCCTGTTTAGCTATAGTTGCTTCTAGGAGGGGGGTTATACTGGGGAAATATAGCAGGGGATGAACAACCTGTTTAAAGTGAGAACACAGATTTTGCAGTAAAAGTAAACTGAGAGGAACAAACTGAGTGGCTATGGAATTTTCTTGCCACCAGCACTAATTCTTTCAGTTGCCTGGCTACATATCCTTAGCATGTGTGGTCAGCTTTACTGGGTTGATCTGTTCTTTTACGGAAAGAATTAAATGTCTTTCCTTGATTTTACACTTTCCAATTTACCCAAACTTGTAAGTTTGAATATGCTTTCCTCTATGTCCAAGGAATCACCCATTAGACATCCTAAGGAAGCCCTAGATGGAGCAGATGGGAGGTACAGCCCCAGTTATGCTCACTAAGAGCCTCAGGAACTTTCTGAAGCATCGCAACCCCACGACATGACCGGCCACCACAGTCTGTACTTTCTCAGAGACCAGACATTTTTGCAAGCTTTCTTATTTCAAGATGATGTGTACAACTCCTAGTTATTCTCCTCAAATGCTGTAGAAAAGCCTTTTGCAAATACCTAATCTCTTCCAAGCTTGTATTCAGTTTGGAAATGCTGTACACATCTGTGTGTGTGTCATCTAGAGGTGAGGGGAATGCATTGCATAGGCCCCTTTTGGCAATCTTAGGATGTTATTTGTGCCAGTTAACATGGGCTTTCCACAAATTAAGGCACTAAACCTTTAGCATCATATCCACAGCTGCCTTTTTTCTTTTAAGATTTTGACTATAAAACACTTTAACGTGTTTGTTAGTGTCTGCAGTGCACAAACTGCTGATCTAATGCTTTAGGTTTTAAATCAAATTGACATTAGTAATTCATTTGCAGTTACACAGAAATATTTCCAAACATACACACCACCCAAACCAATTCATTCTGAATGCCAGAGAGAGAAAGGAAAGCCTCTTCTCACACAGTGCATAATTATATGGTGAAATGCATCATCCTTACCGTATGGAAACCAGAAGTTTAAAGGGATTAAAAATGAGATTAGGGCAGATGACAGAAAACAGGTTCACGCAGTGGCTCTCAAACACAATTTTGCCCATACAGCTTGCAGCTTACCATGTGTCACGTCTCCCAGTGGACCATACTGTGTTGGTTTTGGTACTCTTCTTCCAGGCATCTACTGCGGGCCATGGCTGGGGCAGGACGTGGGATGGTTCCCATGATCTTCAGTGCCTTCCCTGGGAGTTGTGGATACAGAAAGCCTTCTGCAGCTGCCTCTGGAGCAAAGTTGACATTCTGGGATGAGACCACCAGGGTGTCTGAGCTGTGTCCTTGGAGCACATGCCCTTTGCCCTTTCTTCTGGTGGTACACATTCCAGTTCCAGTGCCAATTCAGGGTAATACTGAGCTAAATATGCACATGGGTGCAATGAAAAGTAGAGTCTTCACAAAGCCAGATACTACCACAGTCCCTCCACTCGGGGACTATTGATGAATGTTTATGCTCACAGCCCTGACTGTTCATTAGCAGAAACTGTCATTTTTTCATCTGAGATCACTTAGCTGAACTGTTTTGCCAATAAATTTCTGGCACACTTCCTCACGAGAAATGCCAGACACAGCAAACTGCTCAACTAGTTGCTGCATCTACACTTTTAATAACTGACAGTTCCATTTTGTTCATTTTTACAGAGACATTGATGTATCTGGCAGTTCCTTAAGAGATGCCTCTCTGCTCAGACTGAGGCCACATCTGAAGAAACAGCAGACTGAAGATGCAGTATTTCTTTTCTGCTCTTCCTTCTTAAGTTAAATACCTTCAGCTTGAAATGCCAAAAATTGGACTCTACCATCTCCTTTACCTATGTATAATAAAAAGGAAACAAAATAAACACAATAAAAATGTCATCTTTAGAAATATGTTTTAATTTCCTCTCCATTTCCCCAAATGTTTCTTCACAGTCTATCCAAACTGGGTTTTCTAATGCTGTCCATCAGTAAGAAATAAATCTGAGCACAGATTATTTAAAATACTAAAGTCCACCAGGGCCTTTCTACAGTCTCTGACTTCTTTCTTTTTCCAGGAAAACCTGCTTAAGAATGTCTGCAGGAAGGGAATAATTAGAAGGGACAAGCAGTGACTGATGGGAGATTTGGAGGGAAGTTTTTTGAAAGGCAACTCTCATGGCAGGAAAGATGGAGGTTTTGCTGTGTTTCCTCAAGGACTCAATGCTTGCTGATCTCTTCCAGGCCCTTGTGACTAAGTCATTACACAATGCAGCAGGTGTGCTGGTCTATAATAGAATAGAACAGAATTAACCAGGTTGGAAGAGACCTTTGAGATCATCTAGTCCAACCTATCATCCAATACTATCTAATCAACTAAACCATGGCACCAAGCACCACAGCTCTGGTGGTGGCACACAGTTTTCAGCCTTTTAATCTGATTATTTTACCATGACTCAGTTTACTAAACCTTCTTCATCCCTTCCTCCAGTTTTGGGGGTTGTCTACCAAACCCAAAAGCTTACCAAACCCAGAAGCTTATTGTCTTAGCATCTCTGCCATTCAAACAGTCAGGAATAACTATTTGTCCTGCTTACTGCACTTCAGAAATGCTTTCCTAGTGAGATTTACTGCTGCAAAGTATTAACACTCCCTAATCCAGCTGATCCACAAGAAGAGAGTTTGTAGGCAAACTGCCAATGCTCAAAATATTCAGGGAGCTTATGATGAGTGCATGAGAACTATGCTCCAAACTTGGATGCACAATTTCTTATGTTTTCCTAGATCTGGGTTTTTTTTTACCTTAATGAGACTGTTTGACTGTCTAGAGCTTCTTTTCTTTCATTGAATATCACACCCACAAGTGTGAGAGCCCTCTTGGCTCTACTTCTCATGCCAGAAGAGGCATCCTCTCACTTGTGTAGTACGAGTCATCCTACTGCCTTCTAGAGCTTCAGCGTCTTCAAGTCAGCAGCTACCTTGGAGATAAAGGCTCTAATCAGCAGTTTAGAGGGTCAGGCTCACTCTTACAAGGCCTTTTTCATCTGACTGAATCTGGATTTATTTGGTGCTCAGTGGCACAACTTCAGCAAAGGGAAATGAATATCACTTAATGCTGTTAGTGCTTTTGTGGCTCACCTCTAAATCTAACCCATCTTCAACACATTCTTGAACAACGAGTGCCAGGAAAGGACAGAGTTTGCACAGCAGTCACTGTGCCAAGTGAAAACATGAAAAAGTTCCCACACCACATACTATCTCCTTGATTGCAGTTGCAAAGCTGAACGCTCAGCTAACTTTTTTAGGTCAAGGGAGGTGATTCTCTCCCCTTACTCTGCTCTCATGACATCCCACCTGAAGTACTGCATCCAGCTCTGGAGCCCCTAACATAAGAAGAACATAGATTTGTTGAAGAGAGTCCAGAGAAGGGCCATGAATATGATCAGAGAATTAAGAGTGCCTTTTCTGTGAGGACAGGCTGAGAGAGTTGGGGTGTTCAGCCTGGAGAATAGAAGGCTCCAGGAAGACCTTATAGTAGCTTTCCAGTAATTAAAGGAGGCCTCTAGGAAAGCCAGAGAGAGATATATTACAAGGACACATAGACAGGACAAGAGGTAATGGTTTTAAACTGAAAAGGGGCAGACTTCTTAGTATTGGGTGCAAAGAAGTTCTTCACTATGAGTCTGGGGAGGCACTGGACATGTTGCCCAGAGAGGTTGTGGATGCTACCTCCCTGGTACTTTTCAAGGCTGAGTTAGATGGGACTTTGAGCAAACTCATCTATCAGAAAGTGTCCTTGCCCATGGCGCCATGGTGGAACTAGATGACATTTTAGGCCACTTTCAATGCAAACCATTCTATGATTCTAACTGCATTGGTCCAAGATCCAATCCTGTTCATTCCACTGATTAGGTCATACAATTTTTTTCACTCTTCTCATGCCAAAACCAAAACACAGCAAAGTAAACCAAGCACAGTACCACCAATCTCACATCAGCGTAGCATGCAAATTCACTGCCTATCACATCAAATTTGTCAACTCTTTTTTCCCTCACCTGAAGAGTGTCTCAGCCTTTGTGGACTGGCATTATGTATTTTACTGCTGTTGAATTCACTCTTGAGTCACACCTCAGGCTTTCCAGTTCATTCAAGCTGACAAGTTCACACTGATGACTCCAACAGCCTCCATTTAAACACATGATCTATTATTTACATTTACATGATCTCCCCAGGGCGTGGGGGACTACACTTGAAAACTAGCCCCTTTCCAGGTAGCTTGTTAGGAACTCTTATGATCTAATAAGTTTAACCTACTTGATTACTGTGTCAGTGTAAGGCATTTCACTATCAACCAGCATAAAAGCATCACTTGGTTGCCTTTTCTGTGACTTCCATTATTTGACTGATGTGAATTTCAGTGCTAAATCTTCCTGCTTAGCTTCTATCGACTGGGGCTGACCCAGTGCAATTAACAGCTTGCGTCATTTAGCAGCAAAGCCAGCTGCAAAACCAAGAACTAACCCCCAGCTCCTTATCATCATACAGCCACAAAAAAGTAAGATCTCTCTCCAACCATCCTGTGCAGGAGCTCACTGAGAAGAAACTCAGCATGTGCATCTAAGGCCAAAGCAGGGTGCTAAAAGCACTCAGGATATTTGCAATGACAGCAGCCACAGTGGGAGGGCCAAGTCTGTTCTTCTGTGGAACTCAAGACAAAGCAGTAAATACCAAATCTTCTCACAGGAAGTTTCTCTTCACACTGCTGTTGTTTTGTTCACCCAGGTTTGAGTGTACTGGATCAAAGGTTCATCTAAATCAAATCTAGTTTTTCCAGAATTTGTTCCCAAGCTCCAGCCAGTTGCGGCTGAAAGATTTCCTGAGCCAGAAGCAATGTCTTTCTGTTAAGACCTCTGGGAGGACGTTTTATCCACAGACTTTTGTGGGAATTTTTTAAACTCTGCATACAAACACAGGCATATATATGTGGCACACTTCTGTTGCTATAGGTGTATTGGTTCAGAGCATTAGTTAATTAATAAAAAAAATTATTACTGGGTCAACTGCTTGATAGAGGCTAAATGGTTACATAAGTAAAATGAATCCAATTAAAACCCCATTTCTCTCACAACCACAGTCTTCTGAATCATTCATTGTTCAGGCTGAAGTTTTCCATGCCTAAAGACAGAAGCTTTTTTCTTATCCCCTTAAAGTCAAAGCAAAATCCCTGAAACCATTTTTAGGTTATGGGAGAGTGATTCTAACAAAACTTTTCCCAGAAGAACTACAGCAAAAACAAATGAAATTTGAAACTTAGAAATGACCGAGTAATCAATGAAAATTAGTGCTTTTGCATGATTTGAAAGGAATTGCCTTTAATTTAGCCAAGTTATGGCTTTTCAAAAGAAGTGTGCTGGATACTGATGGCTAAGGATGTTGTCTACAGGTGGACATAATACAGGGGTCTGTGAGCACACATACAGGATTAAGAGACTCAATGTTCATGCAAAACCTGCCAGTCACTGAGATCACCATGTAGAAGAACAATTCTTTTGTATTGATATAACATTTAAAAACAGAACAAAACAAAACAACCCCACACCACCATCCAAGGCTTGCTTTTAACAAGATCTGAGCTAGTGCAGCCTTTGAACCTCTTCCAACATCCATCAGGTGTGAGAGTTCTGTGCATGCTCAAACTGTGGGAATAGGGTAGGCAGAGGTAAAAGGAAAGAAAGCAGAAAAACAACTATCTTTTGTAAGAGCACTAATCAGGCTGCAAGAATTACCTTCTCTTTCCTCCTGGGAAGCAAAACCTTCCAGAATCTCAGCTTCAGAAGAGAGTCCTCCCTCAGAAAATCCAGTGGCCCCTGGTCAGTGACTCCCTTGAAATAAAAACGGTGGTGATTAGGTGATAGGTTTTACCCCATCCATTTATTTCTTGGATGAGTGCTTTAATTCCTTTGCAACCAGGGAACAAGGTGAGTCCTGATGAACAGAGGCAATCTAAGATTCCTGCTGTTCTCTGTAAACTCCATGGTACACTGACAGTGGTGCATTCATCTTTTAAGTTAAACAGCAGATTGCTTAGCAGAACATCTGCAAAGGCACCCACTGTGTCCATAAGGAATACTCTGAGTATACAAATCAGACTAGGCAAGAGCCTTAGCAGGGCCAAATACTTAGGAAACGGATATGATCAGTGACCAACCTAGGCTACTTGAACTTCCCTTTCTGCTTTTGGGAGTATTTCCTTTGATGGTGGCTGCATCTGATTGTTTTTAAAGCTCAGTTGGGCTTGAAGCAATATAAGAAATTGTATAAGACAGCATTGAGCAAAGAAACAAAGAAAGCTACACCCAATGACATTTTCTGAGAGGTCTCCTGAAATATTTCCTTATACCTAGGTGGCACTCATTTGCACACCCTTGTTTACTTGGTGCCCACAGTGCCTGAAAAGTTCCACTTCTTGCATTTGTCTTCCAAGAAATTCTTATGAAACTATTCCCACCATGTCAATTTACAGCTCTTTAAAATAAGATTCCCCTTCAGGGAATCATTTCCTTGGACAACTAATTGCAACAGCAACCCCTTTTTGACACAATTCATAAATACAAGAATAAAGAAAGGTAACATCAATCTTACTCATCTGAAAATTGCTATTGTGCTTTCCCCCTGCTTTTAAAGTATATAAAATTTGGACAATGCATGACAGATTACTACCTTGAATTTATGCATCTCTGGGAAATACTGCTATCTATCAGGCAATATTAAAACACAGGCCCCTAGAAGTTATTTATATGATTTGCACTTACTGTACATTTATCTTTTTTTCCCCTCAAAAGCTTATCTATGCTTCTAGTTTAGTATATTTATCTATTCTGTCCTTCATCAAAGTGCAAAATGCCAAATTCTGAGCCCTTGAGAAAATGAAGCGCACAAAAAGGGTTAGCCAGGTATCACACAGACAATGCAAGAACATGGTACTAGAATCATGTTCAATACTAAAAAACACTATAATGGATGACCTGGGGAAAAGTTACTTAGGAAGAAAAGACAATTTCTTAAAATCTCTGAAATCTTAGGCTTTGACTGCTTTGCAAGTGTCAACCCTTTTGTAAAGATACAGCTATAACTGAATAAAATCTGTTAACACAAATCCAGTCCATGACAATTCCTATTTCTTTCAAAATGCAGAATTCCTTTCAATATTAATTTCAGCAGTATTCCAGATTGAAGTATAATAAGCATCTGGTACAAAAACCCCCAACTTCTGTGTTCTTTCCCAAACAGTCAAAATGTATTTTACTGTTGGGTTAATCAACCTCTAATAACCAGTGTAGGAAGGGCTGAAATATTCTGAAGGATTTTGGCATAAGCAAGCAAGAATCAAGTCAGACCAAACCAAAGAGTCAGCTTTGAAATCCTTTGGCAACAAAACATAGTTGCTTCCGTAAGAAGCTCTAAATTACCTTTTCTTTTATGGGCTCCCAATTCTGCTAGTTAAGTTCTTAATTTTTGTCACTTGCCATAGCATAGAAAGACTTTGATCATGTGCTAAAGAGTTTTGCAGTAAGTGGGCAGGACTGCAAGAAGCAAGACACAGATTAAGGAGTTTATCCTCAAGAGTCCCTCGCATTTTGATGGGTTGCCTTTTATCCCACAAAGACTGGATTACAACTTTAAAGTCTGTCCTAGCCGTGGGTGGATCACCTCAGGAACACACCAGAGAACAAAGCACATTGCAAAGACACAAACTGCAGGACCTGGCTTAAAACTTTGAGCTCCAATTCAGGGACTCCACCAAAAAAGCAAAAAGAAAAAAAAAGGAACCTGACACTTGTGCCAAGACATCTGACAACCACAGAATTTGAGAGAGCATTCAGTTAACTTCCCTTTTTATCTGTTTGTCCGGCCTCCAGCTTTCCTCTTCAGGGTTTGTTCTTCAGCAGCCACTGTCAAGCAGAGTTATTCCTTGAACTGGAATCTGTTTTGCCTTTACCTTGTGCAAATGACAGGAACCGTTTAACATTTATGGGAATGTAACAAAGAAAAGAATCTGGCTCTGCAGTCCTTAGAGCAGCTTCAATACTGAGGATGCTTTTGCAGTGTTGAAATACACCAAAAGTGAGGAAATCAGAAGATGAAAAAGCATGTCTCAAATAAAAGAAAGAAAACTAAATAAAGGAAGCTGAAGATTTATTTTTTTTTTCCTTTAGTGAAAGCCAGCAGGGAATTACTGAAATTATTCAAGCTACACTGAGCTACATCTTCTATATCTGAATGTGAAACTGCCCAGGACTTTAGTACATTTCCAAAGGCATCTCAACCACTGGCCATTTCTTTTCCCACAGAAAGGCTACTTCTTATTTCTCTAGGTCTACAGTGTCTTCATTAAAGTTGTTTCTGACTCATAAATTTGGGTTCTGAGTAGAGTTTTGTGAAAGTCATAAAATGGTGTATTTATTGTGGAGGGGAGCATAAAATGATGTAATTTTCATGTTGTGAGCACTCTTCCATTTATCTAACAGAACCCACTGAAGCCCTGGAGGAGAACTGGATTCAACTGTATTATTCCCAGATGGCTAAGTTACAGTTTTATACTTAGAGATATTGAAAAGAAAGAAACATTGAGGATGATGCCAAGAAGCAGGAAAAATATTAGAGAGAATTAAAAAAAAAAAAAAAAAGTGGGACTGTGATTTCTCTTTCCTGTATCCTTTCACAGAAATGAGATTCTAGCTTGAAAGCCATTTGGGGAAGGGCACTGTTTGCATCGTGTTTGTATTACACCATTATGACCGGGAGGAATATGAATAGGAAAGCCCAGTTAATTAAACCAGCAACAATCATTTAAAACAACAAATCCTCTAGGCAAGTCCCTGGGAAGAAGATACTACTATTTGGGGTGTTTTCTCCAAAATTTCCACACAAAATGGTGCAGATTCTGGTCTCTAATGCATAACATCCGGTAACTGATCCAGCCCTTGAGCCACATAGGACATTTTGCAGACTTTCTGCAGCCACGAACCTGGGACCCAGCTGCAGTAGTTTCATTTGCACAGGGGCCCTGGATGCTAATCCCTGCAAGCAGGGTGCCACTTTCCTTGTCAACACCTCTTCCCCAAAATAAACTATGAATCTGCCCCTGGAAATCAGCCTGCTCCAAAAAAAAACCCCTACTGATAAGCTTAATGACCTTCCTAGGCTGCAAATGAGATTTAATTCCATTAAAAAGCCAAGGAGCTCTTCCTATCTAACTGTCTATGGTTAAAAATATCTGCGGCTGATCATGAGATATTCCCCCCTAAGAAGCGTGCCTAAAATTCTTCAAATCATTTTTTAAGGTTTCTAAACATATTATTTATAGTTCCTCTCCCAGAATCCTTTGGAGCTGGGATTGTGGCATTAATGGAGCTTGGCTTTACAGAGAGAGACAGGAATAGAAACAATAAAACTTTATAACTTACTAAAATATTTTACAAGTAAGATGCTGTGAAACATCAGGCATCCCTGGAGCACACTGTGGTGTGAAATACCCTGAAGGCCTTATTGTTGCTTCTTGGAGATGACCTACATAACTCACTCGCAGCATCTTTAGTCAGAAAAAACGCATCTTTCCAAGAACTGCTGCAAAACTTTATCAGACCCTATTGAAAATGTTACAGTCTGTATATGTATCTCCCATATACACATCTTTTCTTACTTTCACATCTCTAAAATGGAGTGAGATGGTTCAGCAATGCAAGACAGGGAAAGACAATACGAAAAAGAGGTAGATTTGTGAAAATGGGAGTTTAAATGCCTCTGCCTTTGAATTTTCATTCATTAAGTATGATCATCTTTATTACATTTGAAAATATCATGATGAAAATTGAAGCAAAATATTTTTTAAATATTTGAATTCCTGGGCAAACTTTGAAACAACTCTATTGATCCAAAATTCACATGGAGAAGTGGCAGTTTCAGATAGCCTAATGGATTAAACAGAGCTCTGTAAGTTATGGTGCCTTTAAGAGCACTGAGGTCCATGCCAATACTAACAATCCTGGACACCATCATCTCAGTATATTCTCCCCTGTATTTGCATTCAAGTTTTATGGAACTTTCCCAAACAACAGTATTTGCTTTCTCTGTCCCAATCAAAGTAATTACTTTCTTCAAACACAACTGTGAAGCACCATTAATTCAGAAGTGTTCAGTACATCTTTCCAGTTTCCACATAAAGAACTTCCAACATTATTTAGGGACAACAACCATTACCCAGTCTAGAGCAGGACAAGGCAAGGGGGCCTACAAGAATGCTGGGGAGGGACTTTTTAGCATGTCAGGGAGTGATAGGACTAGGGGGAATGGAATGAAGCTGGAGGTGGGGAGATTCAGACTGGACATGAGGAAGAAGTTCATCACCGCGAGAGTGGTGAAGCCCTGGAATGGGTTGTCCAGGGAGGTGGTTGAGGCCCCATCCCTGGAGGTGTTTAAGATCAGGCTGGATGAGGCTCTGGCCAGCCTGATCTAGTGTGAGGGGTCCCTGCCCATGGCAGGGGGGTTGGAACTAGATGATCCTTGTGGTTCCTTCCAACCCTGACTGATTCTATGATTCTATAAGAACTGATAGCTGGAAGGTGAAGTGTGATAAATTCATATATGAAATGAATTCAAATTCCCTCTTACAAACTGACCAATCAGGCTTGCTTCTGTCACTGGCTTTACTGGAAAATATTCAATAATGCAGAAAAATCTGTGAACAGTAATCCAGAAACATCTCTTCACCAATGACCTCTGGCTCTGTTCTTCCCTTTTTAAAGGTCACCCCTTGCTCCCGCTCTAGTCGTGCTCTTCCCATTGTACTGTTTAGCTATCTGGCAATATACTCTGCAATAGATACATAATGTTGTAATTCTAGAATTAGCTCTTACTTGGCACCGTATCAAATGCTTTTTTGAAACTCAAACACATTAATTCTATTGATCTATCTCAAAGAATGCAAGGCTTGGGCACATGACATACACTGAAACCTCTGTACAATACTGTTGCATCTACATGTCACAATTTTTCCTCCCAAGCTGATTCTAATCTGATGGAGATATTTGAGGGTTGTCTGAATCACTTTATTGTCTCCTTCTTTGCTAGGGAAACTTGATCATGATTTTCTAGTGGCATGCTGTCATCTCTTCCTTGATGAAATCTAAAGGCCATGTCATGCCATGCTGTTTGGCATGTTAACTCCACACACACTTTCCCACAATCCTACCACTAGGACTATTTCTTTCCCCTCTGTTTGTGCATATTAAGATCTTTGAGGCATTTTTTTACTTTATACATAACTCTCCTTTCCTTTCCTGCCCTTACTATTAGCTCTGTCCTGCCCTTCATCCCATGCTCAACATCACAACTAGCTTTGCTGCAAATTAAGGTTAAAAATGCTTTGACTTGAGCAAGGAGAGGTTATTTTTAACCATCTCATTTTTCAGGGTTCCTACTAATTTTCTTCCTTTTTATGAACAAAAAAACTCCAGTATTTGCAATTTTCTTAAGTCTATTCACTGACTTTTTGCAATCCTTACATTATGTCCCTTAAACATTCCTTACTGCACAGTCCATGCCTTGTTTTCTTTGCCCTTGAAAGTCTTTCCTATTCACACAGTTCCTGCTAATGTTCACATCTTTAACTTGACACAATTCTAACCTTCCACAACATTCAGACTACTGGATCCCAATGTCATCACTTCTATATTTATGAAACTTTACTCTTTGAAGTCCGTAATCCTAGAATTTAGCTTACATGACACAAAAGAATATGATCAAAGCTGTCTTGGGTAGTGTAACTATGCCAGTGTGATGTTTCACTTGACCTAATATACTTTGAATTTATCAGCTGGAGCAAAGTATGTGGCTGTACAGCTTCAGATATTCAAATCAGTCTGTTCAGACCTAATATAGTTCTTATGTCTGGCTAAATATAGCTGGGTAATAATTCTTTGTTACCTGTTTCTCCTTCTGAACAGGTTTTGGGCATCGGCGTTGGTGGTTTTTTATTTGGGGTTTTTTTGTCTGTTTGGTTGGGTGTTTTTTTTTTTCCTTCCATATTTTAAAGAAGCCAACCTTTGAGAATACAGCAGGTTTTGTAACCAAAACTAGAAGTAGCTTTTTAAAATCACCCTCTTCCAAAGTGACAGTAATCCAAACCAGCTTTATTTTTCCTGTACCTTCCCATTTCATTACAGCCTATCACATTAATAATAAATGGTGATAACACATCAGCTTTTGCCTTTAGTTCTGCTCTCCTGGACTGCACACATTTATTAGGCACTTGTGTTCTAATTATAACTATTACACTTGCATGAACAGTGGAAATTTCACCATGCTGCAAAGAATCTTTTTGAGAAACACAGAGGAACTTCAGCTGTGGCTGTTCAATCTCATTCAATGTCATACCTGACTTTTCATTACCTACTGCATCATCTACCTGATCACTATTCTTGGTGGCAACGTTCTGTGGTACAATAGTGTTGCAGAATAATTTAGGTCAGAAAAGACCTCTTGAAGTTTGCAATCCAAGCTCCTGCTCAAAGCAGCACAAGTTTCAAAGTTACATGAATTTGATCAGGGCTCCACTTAGTTCTGTAAACCTTCAAATCTCTCATCCATTCCTCTTGTCTCTGTGACTTCTTTCTCACTTACCCCCTCCCTACTCACCTGACTTTTCCTTCCATGTAACAGAAACAGGTTTGAGAAATTACATGTGTCCTCCATGACTTTCTTTGCACTGTCTTCCCCTATCCTTCTTGAGAGACTGACAGAACTCTGCAGAAGATCATCTATCTAGACTGCAAGGTCTTGAAGCATCATCTTCTCACCACTATCTTTGACAGACTCTAGCAGAGAGTTTCTTTTGTACTAAGACCACAAGTGAGCAAAGGAAGCTTTTTTTTTTTTTATTCCTCAGAAGTTATTTCACAGTATCATATCTTCAACAGTAATTCTGTCCCTGGCAGGCAGCACAATGCTGTTTTCTGGATCAGCTGAGCTTGAAGGCCCTCATGTCCTTACATGTCCTGTTTTTTATAGGACACACGTCTCATGCTGCACCAGGGGAGGTTTAGGCTGGATGTTAGGAAGAAGTTCTTCACAGAAAGAGTGATTTGCCATTTGAATGGGCTGCCCAGGGAGGTAGTGGAGTCACCATCACTGGAGGTGTTTAGGAAGAGACTGGATGGGGTGCTTGGTGCCATGGTTTAGTTGATTAGATAGTGCTACGTGGTAAGTTGGACTCGATGATCACAAAGGTCTTTTCCAACCTGGTTAATTCCATTCCATTCCATTCCATTCCATTCCATTCCATTCCATTCCATTCCATTCCATTCCATTCCATTCCATTCCATTCCATTCCATTCCATTCCCTTCTTCTTAACACTAAGTCCTCACTACCAAATCTGCTCCATGTCTGTATGTATCCTTGCTCTTCCCTTCAACTGGAGTTTAGTCCATCTTACCTTGCTGGTCACAAACATTCATTGCTGATACATCTCTGCTTAGATGTACACACAGGTAAGCAGATGTACACACACATTTCAGAGGCATGTAAGCAGCAGTCACTAGATTCTGCTAATTCATAATTACTTTCTCTTTTAGGAAGAATACCCTTTTATTATTATTTGAGACAGGCTTTTTGTAAATTAAGCAGCTCAGCAGGGGATGGGTTAGATGGTATTCTACTGGTTCCTACTACTGCCAGAGCGTCACTGATTTTGCCATGGGATACAATACCAGACACTTTTGTTCATACCTGTAAGCACTGTCATTGCTACAAACCAAAAGAGCTGTAACAAAGGACTGACAGCTCTGTACTCCCCAAAGCACTATCAAGCAGTCTCAACTACGGCAGGCTCTTCCTATGCAGTTCGTGCCTCTAGCAGGCGGGTGAACCTGATGTGCCTTTTACTCGGCGTCATGCTTTAAAATTCAATTATTGAGATGTCCTCTGTGCTCCACCATTTCATCTTTACACTACTTGCAGTAATCAAATTTCCTTGTTGCTTTTTGTTTCTATGGCATAAACATCACTACTTAACTCAATTTAAGTCACAAAATACCTCGTTAAAATCCATCCGGAAACTGTTGGTAAGACAGGCATGTGTTACTAAAGCCTCATTTATATCTAATTATAAGGATGGAACATACCGCATTATTTTAATACAGAACATTCACATCTTGGCTTCACACCTTAACCAATTAGGGATCAGAACCCCCAATCTTCAATTATTAAAAGTTACAAGAAACATACAAGATTTGAAACACTGGAACATTTTAGCTGGATATTGAAAAATTCTGGAGAACAATTGGTTAAGTTCAAATATATCACTGATCAAACACAGTGTATGGTATTCAGCAACAAGGCTACCCCTGACCAAACCTAAAAATTCCAACAACCACTCAACAAACCCCAAATCTTTCCTGTATACCTTAATGTTAACAGTTATTAGGATCATTTTGAAGATTAAATTCTACCCAGCACTTGAGATCAGGTGAAGTGTTCACAAGACAAAGACAAGCAGAGAAATTGCTGTCTGAAGGCATAATTATTCTGTGCATTCAGTAAATGCAGTAATAAATCAGGCAGCACATGGTACAAGGAGGAAACAGTAAGTGACCTTTCTCTTACAGACCTTAGAATCATAGACTCATTAAGGTTGGAAAAGACCTCAAAGATCTTCAAGTCCAACCTGTCACCCAAGACCTCATGACTACTAAACCATGGCACCAAGTGCCATGTCCAATCCCCTCTCAAACACCTCCAGGGATGGTGACTCCACCACCTCCCTGGGAAGCACATTCCAATGGCTAACAACTTTCTCTGTGAAGAACTTGCTCCTCACCTCAAGCCTAAACTTCCCCTGGCACAGCCTGGGACTGTGCTGGTTGCCTGGAAGAAGAGACCAAACCCCTCCTGGCTACAACCACCCTTCAGGTAATTGTAGACAGCAATAAGGTCTCCCCTGAGCCTCCTCTTCTCCAGGCTAAACACTCCCAGCTCCCTCAGCCTCTACTTGTAGGGCTTGTGCTTGAGGCCTCTCACCAGCCTTGTTGCCCTTCTCTGAACATGTTCAAGAGTCTCAATGTCCTTCTTAAATTGAGGGGCCCAGAACTGGACACAGTACTCAAGGTGTGACCTAACCAGTGCTAAGTACAGGGGCAGAATGACTTCCCTGCTCCTGCTGGCCACACTATTCTTGATGCAAACCAGGATGCCACTGGCCTTCTTAGCCACCTGGGCACACTGCTGGCTCATGTTCAGCTGGCTGTCAATCAGTACCCCCAGGTCCCTTTCTATTTAGCTGCTCTCCAGCCACTCTGACCCCAGCCTGTAGCACTGCATGGGGTTGTTTTGACCACATTGCAGCACCTAGCACTTAAGACTTGTTGAATACCACTATGTTGTCTGTCCAGCCTGTCAAGGTCACTCTGGAGAGTCCTTCTACCCTCTAACAGATCAACACCTGCCCCCAACTTGGTGTCATCAGCAAATTTACTGATGATTGACTCAATCCCCTCATCCAGATCATCAATAAAGATATTGAACAGGATGGGGCCCAGCACTGATCCATGGGGGACACCACTAGTGACTGGCTGCCAGCTGGATGTGGCACCATTCCCCACCACTCTCTGGGCTCATGCCTCCAGCCAGTTCCTAACCCAGCACAGAGTGCTGCTGTCCAAGTCATGGGCTGACAGCTTGACCAGCGGTTTGCTGCGGGGAATAGTGTCAAAGGCCTTGCTGACGTCCAGGTAGACTGCACCCACAGCCTGGCCCACATCCACCAGGCAGTCACCTGATCATAGAAGGAGATCAGGTTGGTCAGGCAGGACCTGCCTTTCCGGAATCCATGCTGGCTGAGCCTAATCTCTTGGCTGTCCTTCAGGTGCTATGCGATTTCCCCCAAGATGATCTGCTCCATAATTTTCCCTGCCGCTGAGGTCAGGTTGACAGGCCTGTAGTTTCCAGGTTCCTCCATCTGTCCCCTGTTGTGGATGGGCATCACATTAGCCAGTTTCCAGACTTCTCTAAAAGTCACTCCAAAATAAGCATATAAAGCAAGGCTCGCATCAGTCAAGCATAAAGGAACCTCCAAATCTGCTCACCCCTGCTGGTTCTAGTCTCTTTTCCAGGCTCTTGATTTCCCTTCTTTCAATGCTCCATCCTGCTGGTTTACAGCCCTGCACGCTGGGAAGCCAGCTCTCTCCTGCCAGGGACTCTTGTTACAGTACCAGGGAGACACACATGTTGTCCATTTCTTTCAGGTGCATTTTTTATTCAAGTCCCACAGAAATTGGTGGAAGAAGTCTTGGAGTCTTGGATCAGAACCCAGTATATTCAAACCATTTGAAATTAAATGAACCCTACAGTTTGTCAAAAGGGAGATGCTGGAAATGAGTCTACACCCAGCCAGACAGGGCTTGAGGCAGGAATTTCTGAGGTCAATTCAAGCAGGCTTGACTTGCTATTCATTTCTTATGGTTATAACACCAGTAAGAGCATTTTAGAAACTTCTGAAATTCTCCTTTGAGAATTTTCAGCTAAATGCTGTAGGTGCATATAAATTCCAGGCAAGTATTCCTCTAGGTTAGGCTCTCACAATTAACAGCTTAAGTTCTGTTTTCTAAGACAGCTCATAAGCAGCCTTAGGGAAGGTGAGGAATGTCCAAAATTGTGTTAAATAGTCTAAAGCTACAAAAGGAAGTGTAACATCATTTTCAAGTGGATAATGTGATGTGGACATCAGTTTTGAGTGTAGTTTGTAGAGTGGCAAACCTTTTGGTTTGAACATAATATTGAAAAGATTTGATATTTCTAATTGTAATGAGATTTTCAGCTGACAGTTTGAACACCATGGTGGATCACTTCAGTCCTTTACCATGATTATCTGCATTTTCAGGCCTATGATTTGGCATCAAACGATTCAGTGGGCACAGGATTTGTTTGGGTCAGCCAAGTATTTACACAGTAACAGAGCAGCAATTCTTATTTTTGTGATTAGCATCAGCTAAAGAATTTTGTATTCTCTACATTGCTCAAGTTACACCTATGTGTCAAGAAACAGAACCATTCTGCAGCTCCAGCCTACCCTGATGCCTCTCTGTATTCCTTACAGATGCTCCATCATATTTAATACATTTTAGAAGAAAAGCATCTGTCTTTTTATGAGGAATAGCCCTCATAGCAATGTAAAATGCAAGCCTAAACCAGAAAGTTTTCGAATCTAAGTTTTCCTTTCTGTAAGGCCTCTTTTCTTGTTCTTAGGCATCCACATTTTTTTCCAACATTTAAAAAAATGTTGTATTTAAGGGGGAATTTTTAAAGTATAAAGCCATGCTGGCACAGTCTGCTGCTAGCTGACGTTCTAGTAACAACTTTTGTCATGGGAGCACTTCTTGGCTTAGAGGTCTCACAAAGAGAAGAGTGAAACAGTTCTTCAGGAAACTACACGTCAGTTAAAGAAAACAAGTGACTACATGGCACAGAAAATTGACAGCAACCAAATATAAATTGTAGCAGGAATCATCAGCGCAAGAGACTTAGCAACAAGGGTTCAGTTTCATTTGAACTGTTTATATCTGAAGCTACTTTAGGAACAATTCCGGTCTTCAGCTGAAGACGAAATACAAATGGAATACGGACTTGTGTAGGTAACTAGTGGTTTTAGTACAATTTTAGAAAACAGGTATATATTTTCATAATATCTAAATTATATATCCACTAAAAATATGAGGGCCTTTCCTCTCTGCACAGGAATCTGTTTGAATGTCAATTTGATGATTACTACTGGTAGATGGAATTTTGATATCCATTTGGTAGTGATTTACACCAGTGTTTTCAAGGCTGCCAACAAGCAAATCCAGAAGGCAGGCAGCCAAAATTCCAGAAGAGACAACTGTCTTTTATTTTATAGCTTATGCATTTTGAGCTTAATATGATTTTCCACTAACAAGTTCTGTATCTTCTCCAAAGTGCTAAAACTGGTGTGCAGAACTGCAAAGTAACACAGCCTCTTTGAGGCAAGCTGATATTAAACTTCTGATAAATTATAGAAGTTATACTATTTACTTAAGGAAAAAGAAAGCAGTGAAGCTAAAAGAATTACACATGATTTATTGTGGACACTTGTTTCAATGGACACATTTATACGCCTGATTATACAGAAAACAACAATGTATCAGGCTGTCACTTCCCCTTTGATACAGAATGAGCAAATAGGTAAGAGATAAAGATCACTGTAACACTCAAGAGGTGCATAAAGCATGCACTGCCTATATTATGTGCTTGATAAATACAATGTAAAACATATCTAATTTTTCAGAAAGGCATCAAAACCAACCTGCATTCAAAGGAGGAAAAAAGAGCACAAACAAGAACAAGCCTTTCTGAAGCTTTAAGTAGAACTATAGGAAGCAGGCACATATTAGAATGGTGAGGGTCAAATCTTGTGCTAAATATGACTGAATTTTCTAATGATTTTTCTAATGAGTTTCCTAATGATTTCTAATGTTAATAACATTCCATTTCTAACAGCAATACGAATGAAGAAAAAGCTACCTTTCCATCAGCCTTGACTCCATACATGAAATGAGGCCATAGCTACCACTTCATATCCATCAATGTGAAAGATCAGACAGTGTTGCTGTGAACAGCATTTATTCTTTCACTGATAACCTACTGGAAAAATTATTCCCTATCAGCACAGTATGTGTTCATTGCTCCTCAACGCAATAGCTGGCACTTGGCCATTACAATCTGAAACCAAAATCACATTGGCTAAGCTGTTGACTATATAGAAAAGGTAGTCCTGAGCCATGTGTTCCTCCTGAAACTAACTGCACAGAACTGAACACCACAAAGAACACCACTCATTCTATTAGAAATTCCAAGTTAAGACCTAAGAGTCAACATTATGCTGTCTATAGCCTGTTTAATAGGTGGAAAATAATACTAATTCTGAAATAATGGCCTTTAACTGGTACTCCATGTTCAGATATGAACTGAGAATGACTCCTCTTCTTTGCTTTGCTCTCCCTGGCACAGGCTGTTATCTGACTATAAAACTCATCATCCTGTCTCCTTTATTAATAACATTTGTCTATCTCAATGAATTCCTAAGCTAAGTCTTGTTTCATAATCCATGGTAGTACAAAGAACTAATACCAGCTTTAAAAGAAGCATTCTTGCATAGCAGCATAAGATCACTGAACTGTTTCAGTTGGAAAAGACCTTTAAGATCAAGTCCAACTCAATCAAGCCTGGTACCTAACCAGGTCCCTTAGCATCACATCTCTGTGTCTCCTCCAGGGACATGGATTCAACTACCTCCCTGGGGAGTATACTCCAATGAAGAAGTTTCTTCTAATCTAAATCTCCCTTAAAACATCTTGAAGCCATTTCCTTTCATCCTGTCACTTCCTACTTGGGAGAACAGACCAACACCCATCTCACTGAAAGCTCTTTTCAGGTAGAGAGTGAGAAGGTCTCCCCCCAGCCTCTTCCCCAGACTGAACAACCCCAGTTCCCTCACCTGCTCCTTGTAAGAATTGTTCTCCAGAACCTTCACCAGCTTACTTGCCCTTCTTTGGACCTGCTCCACCACCTCAACATCTTTCTTGTAGTAAGCATGAATCCTGTGGCATGATAGCATGGGTATAAGGGTAGCCTTAGAAACAGGATCTTATTCAAAGAGAGGTTATAAGCCCACAGGCTGCAAATCTTGGCAGGTATGGCCAAGGAAGTGACAAAAGCCACTACATGCATGATGCTGATCCCACAAGATTACTTCGGTCTAACCACACTGTATGCTCTTCCTCTGTTCTGACCTGCACAACATACACTTCTGTACACATCAAACTTGTAACAGATTCCTAGGTACCGATTACACCCTTCCCTATACATCATTTTTAATACATATAATGTGAAATACTTCTAAATATACACTGAAGAGAAACCAGAATTACTCTAGATGTATTTTTTGTGTATTTTATTGATCTGATACAATATACAAGCACACACAATAAAATAGGCATGTGTATGTGTCTGGATATACATATACACAGAATGCCTTATGTATGATGCATACAACCAGCAAGGTCTTGCAGAGATATGCCCAGCATAGGACCAAAGACCAGAATAAAGGCACACAAGCCCTTCAGACCTGTAACACTGTTCATAGAGGAACCTGGGGACCAGAACAGCTTCTGCAATAGGACAGAAAGAAAATAGGTACCTATTTTAGATCTAGCAATAGAAGAGTTAGTTGCTTTTATCTTATTCTGTTTTCTGAGGGTGATCTGTTACTACTTAGATAACCTTAACTGTCTGACTTTACACCAGGAGTTAAACAAAAGGTACACAGAAACCATTAAGTGAGATTCCGCATCACAAAGACAGCTAATAAAGCACACTGGGGAGCCATGGCAGATGATTAAACTACACCAGGCCCAATAGCTTGTTGGGACCCAGAGACTGAGATATGGGAAGGCTGAGAAAACACTGGAGAAATAGCTTAATAGGCATCCTTGCTTTATTCTATACTCACCCCAAATCTTGCTGCACATGCACATCCCTCTAGTACCCTCTTCTAATACCATCACTGAAACAGTCCAAATCTACCAGCATGCTAATAAAGCTTTTCCACAGCAGAGACTCATTACCTTGTTTTGTTATTGACATATTTTATGAGAAAACCAGTAAAATTAGTTAAGTTGGTTACCAGGCACTTTGATGTGCTATTTACATAGGAAACCACAGTTGGGAGCTGAAAGAGAAGCCTCATGACCTCACAGTGTATTCTGGGAAGAACAAGATGGATAGTTACCAACTTTGTGGCTATTTTTGTATTTCAACTTTTTCAGCTTATGAAAAGAGAAAGGATACTGGTGAGATAGCTCTGACAGGCATATTCTTCTTGAGAAACAATAACAAAATACACTTTAAGCCTTTTATTTTTTTTCCCTTTTCCCATAAACTGTCAGTTAATAACCTAAACCTGAATTTCTTCCTCTGTTGAAAGTTCATGGCTTGGATCAATAAGACATGTTCCTATCATTTTCCTGTCAGACACTGCTGGAGGAGCAGTAGGTGTCTGCATGGTGAGTAAAGAGAGAGAGGGAGAAAAACTGGGAGTCATGGTTGGTGGAGGGTATTCAGGACTATGGATAAGGGGAGAACAAGGACATTTTTTAAATGTTTGTCCTGATATTGTATTTGGCATTCGTGGTGGCACTGTCCTCACACCAGGCTGAGCTACTGATGTTATCAAGGGAGGAGGGAAAACAGAAGACTTCTTCTCCTTAGGGAAGCTATGAATGTGTACATTCTCATCTTTCAGTTTTGCAATATCATTAAACACTGAGGCAAAAGGTTGAAATCTGGGTTCCCAGTTACAACCACCTCCAGAATCTTCATCAGAGGTGCTAAGAGTTGCAAGGGAATCATACCCAGAGTCTTGCCTCTCTGACATGAAGACACATTCTCTTGTGAGGTCTGTCATTATGTCTTTCTCTTTTATTTTCATTCTCTTCAGTGTTTGAGACAACATTTTATATGCATAGACTATCTCACAGGCTGCTTCTCTGCCTTCTCCTTTAATGGCCGACACACTCTCCATGCTTTGTGTGGTAGCTATGTCATCCATTTCACCAGATTCACACGAAAGCTGATCAGACTCTCTTGGGATCCCCGAATCCGGCACCCGTGAGCCACACTCACTAAGCACTGAGACAGTACTCTTTCTGCAAGGATGCTCATTGATCCTTTTGATTTCCTCATCCTCTGCAGTTTCTCCTTCAGTAGAACCATGGCCACTGGAGTCTGAATGCCTGCAGGAGACACCATCATCCTTCCCTTCTCCAATTCCTGCTAGGTTCAACCATTCTGCTATAGCACCCATAGGAAGCATACTGCTCTCAGTACTCTGGATTTTCTGGCAGTCCTTATCTTCACTGACTGAATTTACATCAGTAGCTGAGGAGGCTGCAGCTTCTTTTTTCACACAAAAGTTCATCAGGTCTTTCTGCTTATGTCTCAGAATAAGCACGATGAGACTGACTACAAGCAGTAGGAACACTACCAAGGAGGCTGAAACACTAATGGTCAGTCTGTACTCTGACAGTATAGGATAACACTCAGGAGAATTGGAGATATTCACCAGAACGGTGCATATTGTGAACTTTGACTCCATTTTTGGGCTGTGAGCCCTTATCAACAATTCCAGGGGGTCATCATTCCTTTTGCTGCTGTTTTTCTTTCTGTGAACACTCTGAGTCAAATAAATATTACCAGTGGTTTGATTCACAGAAAAGAATGGAGATGTTTTTAGCAGGGAGTAATGAACAACTCCATCCAGTCCACCATCGCTGTCTGATGCTGTCACTCTGCCAAGCAACTGGCCTGCTTCATTCCTCTCGGGGAGATTAAAGAAATACTGGTCTTGTGTAAAGACTGGGTCAAATTCATCTGTTGCCTCAATATCTACCTGGACTGTAACAGTAGCCAGCAAATCACCTTTGTCTTTCGCTTGGATGATGAGACAGTACCTATTCTGACTTTCATAGTCAAACATTTGCTTCGTAAGAATATCTCCTGTCAAATGATCAATGAAGAACATGTCATGGTCTCTAGGAACTTCACGATAAGCCAAACACGAGGACTGGATGGAGTAGGTAAGATGTCCATAGGAGCCTTTATCAAAATCCAGTGCATTAACAGCACACACAAAAGAAAAGGTAGGCAGATTTTCACTGACAGTGCAGCTCAGGCTGGGAAACAGAAACAGTGGGGCATAATCATTGTCATCCAGGACACTAACAAGAACAACAGAAAAAGCCACATTTTTTACATCAGCTCCGCCATCTGTGGCTTGGATGACCAAAGTGAATGTTATGGTATCCTCATAATCCAGCGTTTTCACCAAATCCACTGCTCCCGTTTTCCCATCCAAGCGAAAATGTCCCCTGTCATTTCCAGAGATGATAGCATAAGTGATCTCTGCATTAGTGCCTGCATCACAGTCACTTGCTGTAACTTCAGTGACATGGCTACCTACAGGGACGCTTTCTTTGATGTGAACATGGTACTCTGAGCTGCTAAATACTGGAGGATTATCATTTACATCCAGTACAGTTATTAGCACAGTAGCAGTTGAATTTAAGGAGGGTGTTCCACGATTGGAGGCAAGGAGGACCAAACTGTGTGAAGCAGCCATTTCCCTGTCAAGAGTATTGCTCAAAACAAGCCTGCCAACAAGTTTGTAGGATGTTTCTGACTCCACCACACTTGTTTCCACAGAGAATAAATTTGCAGCATTGCCATCAATAATGGAGTATTCAATATAGGCGTTTTCATGTGTCCAGTCATGGTCTGTAGCAGAAAACATGAGGACACTTTCTCCAGCTGAGGCATCTTCGCTCACTCTGAGATTGTAAAGAACCCTTGTGAACTGCGGGGCATAGTTATTGACATCTTCTATGTGCACTTCTACGGAGGTAATCGCACTCAAAGTGGGACTGCCACCATCTGTGGCTTCTATCAGGAGTCGAATACAGGAAATCTTCCCCAGTTGTGTCACTGGTCCCATAGTGAACACTGAACCTGAAAATAAACCAGAATTAACAAAGCCCCACACTTCATACTCACTAAGGCAAGTAAATGATTTCAAAAGACAAATCTAATCATATTTGAAAATTACTGTAATGGCTGCACACCCTAGAGTAACTCTCTGGCATCCAGAGAGTAATGGCTCAACAGCTCAATGTCTGAATGGAGATCACTGAAGAATGGTAAGCTTCAGGGAATCTGCACTTGGACCGGTACTGTTTAACATCAGTGACACACACAGTGGCATTCAGGCACCCTCAGCAGGCAAGATGACCTCAAGCTGAGTGGCGCAGTTGACATAGCAGAGGGACGGGTCCCTGTCCAGAGGGACCTAGACCAGCATTCAAGAAATGCACCCATGTGAACTTCATGAGGTTCAACAACAACAAGGGCAACGTTCTGCACCTAGGTTGGGGTGCAACTTGAAGCAAATCCAGAGGAGGGCGACAAAGATGATCAGAGGGCTGGAACACCTCTGCTGTGAAGACAGGCTGAGAGTGTTGGGGTTGTTAGGTCTGTAGAAGAGAAGGCTTTAGGGGACCTCACTGTAGTCTTTCAATACTTACAGGGGGCTGAAGAGAAAGATGAGGCTGGAAACAGCCACTAGCCAAACAAAGACAGTTAGCTGAATACATAGAAACAAATGGACAATAAGAAAGCAGCTGTAACTGGGTGAGATAACTGTATATTCAGTTTGGAGTACCATCACTCAACAAACATTGCATTCAAATATTCAGCTTATGTATGTAAACCCCTGGGAACAAGAAGTGATAAGGGCCTGCTCACTGAACAGCAGTTGCACATCATTTTTGCTGTGCCTAGTAATCTCTGAATCTGACATTCCCCAAAATCTTATGTACACATGCATACAGAGACACGCTGACTTTCTAGAGTTTTAACAACATCAGGTCAGAAAATTTAAGTCTGTACATCTCCTAACTGTTGAAGAAAATTATGTATTTTGGAAAGAGTGTCCTCAATTTAGAAAACATTTAAATTGCATTTGGTAGTACAGGATAACATAAGCTTTCTGAAAAAACAATATGAAAAGCATACAGCCCTATCTGTTAGAGAAGCTCCATTATGATAGGTTCAACTTATACTGAAAAATATGAACTTGAGTGAAATTCAGTACATGATCTGAAAAGTTATGTACCAATGAAAGTCACACAGCAACTTGTCTAACAAATAAAAAATCATAAGAATAGCGCCTATAGGATGCCATAACTATCTGTTCTGGGACAACCTGAAAATGACAGTCTCTGATGTGACAAGTTTCTCAGTGATAGATAATGATAGATTTAGGCAAAATGTATGGCAAACTTAGGAGACCAAGTATTTCCAGAACTCAAGTAATTACTGGCAGTGGGTGAGGAAATGCAATAGAACTCTTCAATTCACACTGAAAAAGCTGAAGTTATAAACCATGCTTACAGACTCACCATTCTTGTGATCAATGGAAAACCCCTCAGAGGAAGAGCGGATTTTGTAGGAAACCATTCCGTTATGCTCCGAATCCCTATCCACGGCAGAGACTGTCAGAACAGTGGCACCCATAGAAATGAGCTCTGGCAAGCTCACCTGACATATAAAGCAAAATTCCAGTTTTGATTGAACTCAATAAAATATTTTTAATATAAAAAAAAAACCAAAAAAACATCTGCTTTCAAATGATCTTATTGAAAGTTACCAGCTTTGGAAAGTTCTACCTACTCATTTTCTTCTGGAACAAAACTATAAAAAGAGTTGAGATACTGAAACCACATACAGTATAGCCAAAATTTACTGTAAACTTTAGAGAGTGGTAATATCAATCTAGCTTTGTTTCATTATGACAATGAGTTCAGAGATTTACTGAATCTCTTTTTTCAGTAGTGTAAGGAATACCTACAATGGATTTTTCTCCCTGCTTTCAGAAACATTTTGATTTCTGTACTTGGAATACAGTCTGCAATCCCCCTCTGGAGTATAGGATTGACCATTAATAAAAGCTATAAATGTAACCTGAAAATTCCAGAACCAGAGCACTTAATCATTGCTGGATTACTCCTCCCTTTTTCTTCATACAACCTATGAAAACAAGAAAGTGGTTTCCCTTCTTAAGAGCTGCTATTATTTGAAGTCCAGATACAGTACTTCTGTGACCAAAGTTTGCTTCCACCATACAAATGCAATTTCAGATTAACAGTATGATGTAGCAGCAACCTTTATCATAATTTCAAGCCTTAGATTCAAATAACTGCATGTATATAATGGCTATATATATGGAACTGTATAAGGAAAGTATAAATATGAAAACATATGAATGGACAATAAAAGGGTAAAAATTACAGGATGACAACTAGGTAATTTATACATACCACTGACCAGAAAGAAGCAGTGCATTTCACTGTCCAAGCAACACACCAAAACATCAAGATTGTGACGAGAGAAGCTCAGCTATTTATGTTAGAGCCAGAGCTACACTGCTTTGCATCAGTTAAGAACCTTGTCTGTAACGCCTGCTCCAATAGACAAAAAAATTCCTAGCACTTGCCCAAGCAAGTACTTGCCCAAACTACTCTCTAAAATCAGACATGTATGGGGGCTGACAAAACTTAAGGCAAGGTCTAAAAATCACTTGAGCATTAATAATGCATTACTTTTTCAGAATTTTGACTGATGGGTTTTAAGTGGGCAGTTTACACAAATCCTGACAACTCAGGCACCTGAAAGTTTCACAGGTGCTTACAGCCTGTCCCATAGTTATCCAAGAAATTAAATTGCTGTGCCTGTACATGCTCAGAAGTTGAAATTTCTTTACTACACCAAATGTTTAGGCTTATTTCTTCATTCAATCTGGCTGAGATTTATAAACATGAAGCATTATTCAATCCAAGCCTTCTGTAGTGCTTCATATTTTTGGTTCTGAGCACATCCATCACACACATAAAGCACCAAGTCAAGTAAACAACTCAGTTCACAGGATCACAGAATAGCTGAGGCTAGCAAAGCACCTCCAGAGGTCATCTGGTCCCACCCTTGGCTCAGAGCAGCGTCACCTAGAGCAAGGGGCCCATGAGTATGTGGTTGAGTTTTGATTATCTGCAGGGATTAAGGCTCCACAACCTCTTTAGGCAAACCATGCCACTACTCAGTCACTTGTCAGTGTTTTAAAAAGAAGTTATTCCTGATGTTTAAACAGAATTTCTTGTATTTCAGCTTGTGCCCACTGCCTCTCGTCCTGTCACTGGAGACCACAGAAGAGAGTCTGGCTCTGTCTTTTTTTACTCCACTCACGCATACTGGCACACACACAGATCCTTACTAAGCCTTCCCTTTTCCAGGCTGAATAATAGATTCTCAAGATGCTCTCAGGTCTCAGCTCAAGCTGCACAGCATAGCTTCACACAAACATGTCCTAACAAAGCAACTCCTGTGCCAGCCTCATCTTTCCCATGCCTTACTGCAGCCTAACTTCACCTGGAGCTCTAGGCTTTGTCCCTCTGTCCATCCTTAACCCTAAATCCATTACATGCACCGAGCCCACATGCACATGCCAAAGCCCCACAACCTTAGGATCAATGAAGTGAGGGCAAAACCCTTTTAGCAGCCAACTCGAAAGCCTTGTGTATGATATTGTGCTCATATCAGTAGCATATATACTAAATTTAGAGAGATACAGAGCAGACTAGCATGGCCCCTGTACAAGGATGACATGCATATTCATGAAACATTCACTACTTTTTATTAAATGTCTAGGGGGGCTGGTTGACACCATGCCCAATATGAGTCAACAGTGTGCTCTGGCAGCCAAGATAGTACACCACAGCCTAGGGTGCAACATGGTATAAACAGCTGGTCTAGCTCATAGGACTAGCAAGAGCATTTTCTATACCTCCGTGGAGCTGCCTAACTGAAAATGAAGATATTTATACCACAGTAATAGGGCCAGAGTAGATCTACCAACTTCTTTACCATTCTCTCAGAAGGAAGCTCTGAACACCAGACTCTTATATCCCCAAATCGGTTTGGATTATATCCCGCAACTCCCAGTGACAAACGCACAGCGTATGGAGTAGAGCTAGCATCCACACCATTTTTCTTCTGAAATCAGAAACTACAAACATGAAAACTGAACAATACCCTCAGTCCTCTTAACAGAATTCCTAGGAAGTGGTTAGTGTTTCCCAGAAAAGTTCTCCTGTGTTTATACTGAGGAATGATTTGCAGAGACCTTCCTTTTCAGTGCTCAAAAGCATTTTTAAGACAAATATAAACAAGCTTATCACAGACACAGACAGAAAAGCATCACTTTTTTTTTTTCTATTTGCTACATTCCCACCTGATACAAATCCTGAGTAAACACTGGTGGGTTATCATTGACATCCAAAACAATGATGGTGAGTTCTGCTTCTGTTTGATGTACAGAATCTGAAACGATGATTCTCAGCTTATACACAGCAGTTTCTTCGAAATCTAGTGGTTCCACCAACATGACTACACCAGTGTGCTGATCGATGGCAAATTTCATTCCACAACTATTACAAATAAAACCAAACTGAAGTGCTGGCCTGGAGTCTGCATCACTTGCTGATACCTGAGTCACTATAAAACCAGGCAGGGCACCTGAAACAACAATTCCTAGAATAAGTCATAGCTAAAAATGATGTTACAGTTTCTGACGATTTTGCCAGTTTTGTAATATTGAATCTTAAATATCTGTAATCTTTGTGTATTAGCTTTTGGTGTGTTTTGACTTTGCATTTTACAACAAGACCAATATCCAGAAATGCTACGGAAATAGCAGTGGATTTCTTCAAACGCAACAGCTTTACCCCAACTTTAGTTCAGTTCTTCTTCTGACCTTCCCGGATGCAATGTCACCATAACTGTTTCTTCACCAGTAACAGGAAGTTTCATGGGTTTCCACAAGTGTGTAGGTGATGTTAATTTACTGAATAGTGTCACAAACTTCCATAAGTATATTTAAATGAGGCAGAGTCCCCTGGTATGTGTACAACCAGTGAATACAATTTCTAAGCTTTTACAAAGGAGAATGCCACTAAAGGAAAATGAGATCTCCAGACAGACCTACATGGCATAGAAATCTTAAGATCTCAAGATACAGTCTAGAGGATCAAGAAACAGGATACAGACAGCTTTTGTCATGTGTGAAGTACCAGGGACTGCAAACTAAACCTACTAGTGATCATCTAACAAAGTCTGAAGTTAACAGAAACTAAACTGTTTCCCATTTACATGCCTTAGGCATTAAGCCTCAAAAATTGCTGTGCAATGGGCTGCCCAGGGAGGTGGTGGAGTCGCCGTCATTGGAGGTGTTTAGGAGGAGATTGGACGAGACACTTGGTGCCATGGTTTAGTTGATTAGATGGTGTTGGGGGATAGGTTGGACTCGATGATGTGGAAGGTCTTTTCCAACCTGGTTAATTCCACTCCATTCCATTCCAAGTGCTCTTAAATGCAATACAAAACCCTAAATAACTAGCCAGTAGTTTACAGCTGCTGTGCATCCATGACTCCTGTATCTGTCATTATGAGTGGGAGGTAAATTTTGAAAAGGGTAAAACATTATCACGAGAAAGACAGTCTTTGTATCTTTTAAGATGTGTACTGGAATTTCAGCACCTGAAATCTTTATAAATTTTCTAATGTGTATCACTGCAACATGTATGATGCCTGCATTTGAAAATGCTTGCTAAGACTCTAGGTCTGTAAATGCTGAGCCAATGTTACACGAAGTAACAAATCTGTGATGAGATTAGAATTCAGGAGGTCAAGAGTCCTCCTCTTCGCGATCAACAGGATCTAGCTATAGAGCATTTCAACATCTCCTTCAAATTTACAGAAATTATTTCTTTCATCACAGTGAAGTTAAAAATGTCTCATTTATAACAATGCTGGTTTTAACACCAAGTATTTTTACTGGAGAGAGCAGAAATTGAAGACATCTGAAGAACGACACTGGAGCCCAAAATGAACAGATTACAGATGTATTTCTGCAGAGTTTGTTTTCGTCTTTCAGAATTGCCTATGGGTTTTGTTCCAATCTTAAACACAATGTCTAAAGATTAAGAATCATGCCTCTCAAAAGAAAAACAGATCACATTTTACTTAGTATTTCAGTTTTAATATGATTCATTATCCTTTTTACTACAGTTGCTTAGTTACATAAACCACCAAAAGCACTACCACTGTCTGACAAATCCCAGTCTTAACAAAAACTTAGCTGTTACCATCACACTTACTTTCTAGGATCTCCACTTCATCTAGAGGTTGGAAAATCGGAGCATTGTCATTAATATCTAACACTTGTATGCTTACAAGACTTGTAGAAGAATGTCTGGGATTTCCTTTATCAGCAGCTTGTACAACCAGCCTAAAATTAAAGGAAGCAGTAATTGTCAATACCAGTCAGAAATCAGATAATCAAATTATCGACCAATGTTATGAGCAGAGGAAAAAAAATCCAAACTAAATGATTAACTGTTTCTGCTTTTCATTGCAATTCTTGAACTCCATCTTTCTGTAAGGTTGACTGTCTGGAGGTTGGGGTTTTTTTTAGCTATCTTGCAGGAAAAATATCTAGGATTCTAGGTGACAAAACCATAAAATTGTACAAAGAAAAGGAAGCATTCATCCGTATTCATTTCACCCAATTTTATACCAAATGCAGGTGGTTAGACAAGCTAAGAAGAACCTTTCCAATATGACATTATTTTTCCAGTTGGTAATTCAGAGCAGGAATCAAAAGTTAAGCACCAAATTGTCCTTGTTAAGAACCTGACTCCTCACTGTTCTTAATGAGACAACAGGAATGTGAAAATTTGGTAATATGAAAACACTCACAGTAATATTGAGCCAAAATGTCTGCAGAGATAACGAATAGCCCCTATATTTTATTATAAATATAAGTGAAAAATTGAAAGCTTGAACACCATTTGACAATGGCAAAGTTCTCACTGACTTTAGTGGGGCAAAAATCTTACTGTCAAATTAAGAGAAGCTGCCTGTATGCTTCCATTTTACACCTGCATAAGGATGGGTAGTAGATTCTGTTAACAACCTTCACATGTCTACAAACAATGTAGCAAAGAAAATGGTAAGTAACAACCTGATAAACATGGATAAAAGGATGTTTACTCTGTGGGAGCTAGCTTCTGAACAATAAAGAGCAAATATTTATTATAAACAAAGACAACTTCACCTCTCCCAAGTATTTAAAAATTGTCCAGAAGGGAACTGGAAATCAACTCTTACTTAATAGGTGCTCTAAAAAAAACCAGGAACAGACAAAATAAAGAAGATGACATCAATCTATGCAAAAGAATACACAAGTCAGAGCCAGGCATCTCAATTAAGTGCTCTGTGTACTAATAACTGCATGTGACGTCGTATTTTCTGGGTCTCCTTGCAGATCTTCTGAATGCTTTATTTATCACTCTTTCTTCTAAGTCACAGGTTTTGTTTAAAGCATCAAATAGGTGTTACTTGCTAAATGTTCACATGACAATATGGAAAACCAAAGTTGTAATTCAAGCTGGGGATTGCATCACTTCCATTCCTGAACCACAACAGCTCTACTATGGGTATCCTTGTGGATTTTGACATGTCTTGAATTGTAGGCTAGAATTCAATCAGAGACCAGCTATAATTCCATAGAGAAAGCATACTTTTTCTAGAATTAATATTGATAAGGTATACATATGGAAATATTTTACTAAAAATAATCACTTTCCACAGTTTCAGGAAAAAACCTCTCATAGAAACATCTCAGTCAAGGCACTAAAATTAAGATTCTGTCAACACTTTCATTAGAACACCTATTAAGGCACTTAAAGCTTCTGGAGATCAAAATGTTCAATTTAGATAAAATAACTCCTAGCAAATCTGGAAGAAGGAATAGTAACATTTCAAAATTAAACAGGAAAACAATTTTGAAACCTTCTTTTCCTATTCACTTTTCACCCATCAACATACATATTAATAGTGCATTAATAAAGAGAATGAATATGAAGCTTCAGATTCCATGAACAAACTGTTAGTTTGAAAGACTAGAATTCCAACATAAATACTGAAATAAATCAGACTACCAGTTAAAGACAGATATAAGAATTATTATGCCTACACCTTCAGTGCTTCATTAGCATTAAACATCCCTCCTTTGGAGGATTTATTAAAGGCTTCCTTTTAAAGTACTAGTTACAAATAATATTACTCTATTTAAATGACTAAAAATCAGAACTGATGTTTTTGATTCAGTGAAAATGTGAAAAGTAAACTCCAAATGATGTGTTGTGGATACTAAGTTAAACCAAAGTCTGCCCCTTAGGATGTTATTGAAAAACTACATTGATTTTTTTCAGAAAAGTAATATTCTGTTGATCTTTTTGATGGGGTTTTCTACAAGTTATTCTAGATCATAAAAATTCTGATTCTGAATTTTGGTTTCTGCTTACAATTTTGAGGTCCCAGAGGATAGGAAAATTTAACTGATGCCACAACCATATGGAAAAACAAAGGTGATTTAGACTGACAGATACACAGAAATTTACTTTTTATAGAGATTGCAGTACATTCAAAGTGTGTATTAATAAGTCGTAGTTTCTCTTCAATGCATGGTTCATTTGCGTTCTAATTCCAATTATGGTGTGATCTGTACAGAAAAATTGTCATGCGCCCTTGGTCATATTTACTCACACTTTTTTTGAGAACAGGAAGTAGCAAATACTTAGTACATGACAGCTTATAGATGGAGACAGCCTAAAGGAGTGTGCTATCATACCAGGGAGAAGAAAATTTGAACTATTCGGTTTGTTTTCTCTTTGTCTTCACATATGTATAAAAAGTGGTTCCTGAGAGGGAATGACTGTAGAGTTCTCAAACTAAAATCCAGAAACTGTCATCATTTGCATAGTGAGTAACACTCACATCTGTAAGTGCTGCCATTGGTTACACAAGTTTGAATTTCATCCCCTAAATTTGAGTACACAAGGATCTGTAGTACAAATGGGCACTTTAGGGCTGTTCTCGAGGCAGTCTGGCTCACACTCAGGTTTTATGAGTAATGAATATCAACAGAAAGCTATAAAATGTGTAACAAACAATATCAAGTTAATGTGAACAAGAATAATAATATATTTTTATATGAACCCTACATACAGACCTGTGAGACGAAGCATTTTCATGATCCAAGACTGTATTAGTTGCTATAATCCCTCGTGCTGAATCAATTAGAAAGGCTGCATTTTCATTACCAGATAAAATTGAGTACTCCATTTCTCCATTCAACCCACTGTCAAGGTCAGTTGCAAATACCTGTTTGGGATCCAAACTGAAGCTTAATTCAGAATGGCAAAATATTTCAGAAAGAAAAACCTTACACTACAGCCATATATTTCTGGTTACTTTCCTTTTGACTGCACAGATTTAAGCAAATAATCGTGGGTCACCAACATGAGCGTCATGTAAGGTCACAAAATCTGTTCATGTATCACAATAGGATGCACAGGAGTTCTTTCCTTGAGTAATTTGAAATTCAGCTACATAAAGTGCTAGGGTTGAATGTAATCATTTCACATTTCTTCTATTAAGGTTGCAGTTAGAATGCTGTTTCTGTTTAGTGCATAAAAACACAATTTATCACGAGTCAAGGAGTGACCATTAAAGCATTCCTGTCATAAGAAAAGGGATACAATAATTAAATGAATTTGGTTTTGGAGCTTTCATGGAATAGTTGATTAATTCCTTTTTAAAATATGAACCAGAAAATACAAAAAAAAGATAAAGGCAAGTCTAAAACCAACAGAATAAATAGCATTCAAAAGCAGTGAACTGGTTTCTCAAGGACTCCTCTGATTCAAAGAGTCGTCTTTGTATTCTTCTGGTTGCTGAACAAGCGTTTTAGTGAGTATGGGATCCAAAACAGAGCAGTCTGAATAAAGGAAAAAGAATCTATTCTGTTATAAAATTCTGACTACACATCTGGGTTGACTGCCTTCTGATTTTTCAGCATTCCTAGACATATGTTTCTCTAAATAAAATGTCCATCAGTTTCTAATCACTTTGCCCTGGAGGCATTTGTAGCTTTCCATTTATTTATTCTCTAGAGGAGAAATATCTTTAGTACCTAACATGACCCTCAGTGTGACCTCACTTGCAATGTAAGAACATATATTGAGGAAATTATGCGTTCTTCTGGTCCAACTGATGTCTTCTTTTGCTCTAACATGGCCAGCTGGAAACACTTTTGGAGAATGGATCCATTCATAGGAAGAAGTGTTTGCACATTTAAATTAAGACAAGCTGCTCTGTAGGCATCAGATTTTAAATTGAACACTCGGGTTTGACTCTACTAGTCTGATGAGTTGAAAGTATTCTTTTTATTGCTAGAGCCCTTTCAGTAGATGCATTAATGCAAGGCTCAGTCTATACTGTTACCAGAAGCACAGATTTGAATGGTATTTTTCCACTACTCGAAGAGAAAAACAGAAATGTTGTTAAAAATAATTTAAAGTTCATCTGCACAACTGTTAAGAAGATAAAGAATTCTTTTTCAATTTAAACATAAATAAAAGATTCAAAATGTAGCCTAGAAAAAAGCAATAAATCATCTAATATTTTGGATATTCAAGCACAGTAGTAGCAAAGCCAAGAACCCCAAGAGACAGTGATCCAGAACAGACAGGACTGCAGTCATGAACAGACGAGCCAAACTTGGTTTTAACTATAGCACTGAGCTTGGAAAAATATATTTCCACTTACCTGTATGATGTCTGTTTGAGGGCTTTGGCCTTCCCATACCGATGCTTTGTAATGGCTTTGCTCAAATTTAGGTACATTGTCATTCACATCTTGTATCAAAACTGTCACTCCACAGAGTGCTGAAGTCAAACTATTTTCAGCCAAAATTGAAAGATGTATTTTATTCTTAACTTCATGATCAAGAAGCTTTGGCTCTTTCACTGTGATTGCACCTGGTTTGTTAAAATAATGAAGTATTGAGATGTGACAAACCTAATAAAAAAAATAAAACTGCACAAATGCAGTTATGAAGCCCCTAACATATATAGTCTCCTTCACTGGACACATGACAGAACTCCAGCAAGCTTCCCACTGTGTCCTTCCTCTACCTAGTATCACCTCTCACATGCTAGTTACTGTACAAAGCTTAGGTAGCTAAGTTTTCACTGATCAACCACCATGTTGGCAATTTCCTAAACAAAGTCAATTTACTGATAGAGGGATAAAGAAATAAAGTGGCTTCATGATGTCTGCTCCTGGACATGACATCTGAGAGTGGCTACATCTATCACACTGTAAATATCCAAAATGGGCAATAGATGTGTCAGTTTCTATATCTCACTGACATACAGTGAAAATACTGACTCCTGATGCAGTGAGCACCCCCTGAAAATTCCACCAAAATTATGGAGACAACAAGTACAACTAGACATCCTGACATTAAGACTCAAACGTCCTTGGAAATTGGTGGTTGTTGCTTCAATCTTCTGGGTAATACAGCACTATAATTGAACTTATTCATTACACCCAAACATCAAACAGTAAATATGTGTGTTAATTTCATTAGAATTTAAATTCACTTTTACATGAATTTTTCAGTAATGATGCCATGAATATCTATATCCCAAACCTGTGACAACATAAGAACCCATCAACTGTGGCTCTCCAAACTAGTATTTTTTAATTTTTACTTTCTAAGCTAAAGAGCAATGATTAGATATCGTCTATGGATCTGTCCAGTGTTCAAGAATTCAAATTTGGAATAAAGATTTCAAAGCTGGCAGGTGGTTTGTCTTCAGCACAACATATAAAAATGATCACATTCTGTATACAGAAAGACAGCAACAGAAGGAATGCACTTCAAGATGATTGAATAACAGAGCATGGAACAAGTAAGCAAGTTTGAGGTCCAACACCTAGTAGGAGCAAGTGAAGGAACCAGTTGTTCATTCTAGCCCACAAGAAGATGAAACTAGGTTAAGAGTCTTCAAATGAGTAAAGATTGGGCTTTTCTTCCTCTGTCTTGTTACTAGGTTAAGAAGCAACGTTTAAATAATTTCAGTAAACGTTCACATAAATAACAAAAACTTGCCAACAGCCAAGACTTGTATAGACTGAAGGCTTACAGAATTACTGTCACTGGGAGTTTAAGAACACGACTGATAAACTTCTGTCATATTTTGGAATGGTTGATTCCCCTTCTGTGTCAGAACACAGACTAGTTCGTATCTTTGAGTCACTCCCTACTGTACTTCATGTGATCCTGTGACATAGTAAGTTCCCTAGGCGAGGTGAAAGTCTTCTCCATAGTGAGGTAACTAACATCAGTACTTGAAAAGACAAGTAGAACAGACCTTTGGCTGTTTAGAACCCCTAAGACAGAAAGGGCATCTATATAGCTCAAAATACTTCTGCTGTAGAAATAACAGTTAAAGAGTTACTGGTGTCAAAATTAATGCTGAGATAAGAATTGCTTTTAAGAGTCCTGAAAGGCCTTCACTTACTGTTTATTAAGAAACAGAAGAAGTGTTTCTGAAGAAAGGAAACAGAAGAAACCACAATGGCTCATACATCTCGCAGTAAGACCTGTAACTTCCACTGTTATAGAAATTCCACCACTGTTTGTGAAGAATGTGCTTAAGAAACTCATTTAAAAAAATCATGTAACTGTTTCTCAGCATGGCTTGTTACAACAGTATTCCACCTGATGCTCGGAGACTATATTGTTTATGCTACACAGCCTATTGAACAAGCCCCACATATTTATAAAACATTACCTGTAATGGGGTGTATGGAGAATATGCTTTCCTTGTCACTGAAGATGCTGTATTTTATGTTTTCTCCTGTAAAACTGCTTTCATAAGCTTCCACAGTTAGAACTGATGTACCTATGGAAGCAATAAGACATTTTCATCATGCACACTTAAAAGGTTTTGTTACCTTTTTACATTAATGTGATTAATAGCAGAATTTTTACAGAGATTATGCTGTCTTTGGTCATTTAAATCTCACCTTTGCATTAATTATTGTAAGAATATTAGTCCTCTTTTTGTGTATCACAAGAATGCATGTTACTCCTGAATCACCATTTGTTTTTCCATTATCTGAGTTCAATTTGGATTTTTGAACAGTGTTCTAAAGGAAATATTCTTTAAAATTTGAATTAGACATCGTTCAACAGAAATAATGAAAAGATGAAACTACATGCACACCCATGTGTCAATTCAAGCAGAATTCTAATTGCATGAGAAGACCAAAAATTGAATAGAGAATACAAGACACATGAAATAAAAATGCTGTTTGAGAGAAAAATGTGGAACTGAAGACATTTTACTGTTCAGAATCACCACATTTAACAAAACTACAGCAAGTTTTTAAAGCATTGCTAAGACTCCAAAATAACTATTCTTTTCACAAGAGTTATGAAATTGTTTAGTATATACAGGAATTTATTTCAATGGATTAATTATTTAATTGTAACTGATCCTATACAGCTGTGATGGAGTGAGGTTACTGTGCAACTTGAACTCCTCCAAACATGATTACAGACAGCTAGCTATTTTATTGCATTACAAAGAGCACGCTGTTCACACACAGTGTCCTGGATGCGAGAAGAAAGGGCCTTATCTTTGGTGCAAAAATGAGAGGAAATGTTGCTCTTACAACTGTTACTTTTTTTTAGCTTTGTTCCTTTTTTTTAATTTAAAAAAAACAGGAAATATTTTTTTAAGTGCTTTGTCATTTGTTCCTAAAATCTGACTGTCAAAAGCAAAAATTTGTCAATTTTGACAGCTGTAATTTTCTTTCAGTACATTCAGAAAACATTTATCAGAAAAGTTACAGAAGCAAAATCCAATCAAGACTGAAATGAACTTTGCACTAGGCTGTTTTAGGAACTAAAATAAGGGGTTGCAGTTTGAATTTTCATTGTTGAACAACTTTGATTTACCACAAAAGTCTGCAAGAGTAATCATTCACAGCATCCTCAGAGCAGCATTAAAAATAAGAACAATAAAAAAAAATAAATAATCAAGGTCCAAAGAATGCCACTATTTATCTTCTGATGCTATCTGCAGTCTATTTGTAACACTTAACCTGGAGCAAATTAAAAGAAAGGTAGACTTCTGGCTGCAAAGCACACTGAAATGGTGGGATGAGGATAAGATCAGCGCTGAAGCTAGTGCGAGGAAGGAGGGACACATCAAGATCATAGCAGAAAGCAATTAACTTTCTGTTGACTTGAAATGTTATACAATCAACTTCTGAATTAGTTCAGAATATTAAGGGAAGCACAGAGAGGTTTATACTTAGCTGTTTTATCAGTTCAATCATAGACAATCTGACTGCATTTGAAAGTATCTCAAACTGCTTTAAACAGCCTATTTGCCAACCTTTACATTATACCTGCTGACTGAAGGATGGGAGTACAAACAGTATTTGCCTACCTGGCCAAATTGGCTCAAAATATTATCCACTCTATGTTTGGATGTAACATATACACTAGAACTGAGCTCCTGTATCACTATATCATTTCTCTCTTCAGCTCTCATTACAGTAGTCTCTCCCACTCCCATCACCTCACCCCGGTTCATACTTCTAATTATTTCTCAAGACCTCTTAATTGCTCGAGACAGAAAAAGCTAACTGGGCACAAAGAGCAAGAGATGACTTACAGAATAAGAGGCTACATATTTTATACCTTTTAGAAAAAATATAGAACAGTCAACAAGTTTTACTGGTGAATCGGTCTCCAAGGCCAGCCTGATCTAGTGTGGGGTGTCCCTGCCCATGGCAGGGGGGTTGGAACTAGATGGTCCTTGTGGTCCCTTCCAACCCTGACTGATATTATGATTCAATGAAGGAAGTACTATGCAAACAACCATTCAACTGAAAACTTGATGAATAATAAAGGTTTCTTACTCTCTGGAGACTACTGTGATTTGATAATTCATTCACTGGCTTTCAAGTAACTGTTGAAATGCAATTTATAAATATTTAAAGACATTAAATATTCAGTATTAAAGAGAAAGAATGGTGTTTTCTGAATGTCATTGTACTTGGAGGTCAAATGCTTGAAGAAAATCTCACCACAAGGACCAATTCCTGAGGTACTGACCCAACTAATGAGTTAAGATTAAATTAAAACTAAGGGCCCTTGGCTTTGGGTTTTGTCATATGTACTATTCTGATTTTTCATTCTTTTAAAAATAAACTTAAGAGTTTTCCTATTAATTTAGATAAAAAATAAAATTAGGTGGAAAAGCCACTTAACAGTTCTATAATAATCAGTGTGTAATGTAAATATCCACTGGATGGCATACACTGGTACCATGCCCTGATCCCAGGATCACAGATCTCCTGTAAACGAACTTCTATGGGGTTTATAATTATAGTAATTCTTTTTTCCCCCTCTGATATGTAAAGTATTTGATATTGACTTATGCTTACATACATGAGACAATACTACAGACAGAGCCAAAACAGTATTCAGTTGAATCTCTCATATTCTTAGAAGATTTTGATCTTCTAAGCAAACAGACTTTTATTTATTATACAAACTAACTTTTTGGGATTAAACCCTCCTGTTTAGCCTGAAACTTTGTAAAATGTCTTTTAACCAAAACAACATAAATAGAATTTTATTGATATTATCTATGCGACTATGGCATTCTATTACCACAGTTCTTTGGGGCATTTCCATAATTTCAGGCTAGACTGTCTAGCCTGACCCAGGAATGTATCTACATTTAGGAAAACTTAGGATCAAATCAGTTTATCTATTGCCACAAAGCCGTATAGATTCCTTTCTTTAAACATAACAAAATCTATCTTCTTCTCTTTTATTACTTTTTCTTAACGAAAAAGAAATTTTAATGCAGGATTAATAGAGGTCAAGCCCATCTCTCCTTAAAAAACAATCCCAGGGCCTTGACCTGACAAACAGGTTCTCAGGACACATTCTCAAAATACAAGCCTGGTTCAGCAAGAGGGAGACAAAACCGAGAGCCCAGAGCTTGTCTCTGGCAACACTCTGGTCTCTCCACTTTCTGGACACCTGAGATGGAAGGCCTCCATACAGCACGATTGACTCTTTATAAGTAGATCATTGAAAAGACAGAAAATGACACACATTGCTCTGCAACTATCTTCAGGAAGAAGCAATTCCCCCAGGGCAGATCCTCCTGTGCAAAGTGACACGCAATTAATGACTGGTCAGTGCCGACTCTGGTGAAACAGAGCTTGCAGGCCTTGGGGTATCTGCGACTCACATTCACAGAAAAGATCAATTTTAGGGTATCTAAAACTACTTTTAAATCTTTGTCAAATACATGGAATGAAGAGTATTTTTTAAAATATCATGACATACGTGTGCAGGTTTGAGGCTTTGGATATTTTTTTTGTTTTGCCTTTTTTTTGTTTGGTTGGGGGTTTTTGTTGTTGTTTGTAATAGAAGCAATAAATGAAGCACTGGTTTAAAAAAAAATACAATGAAAACTTCTAATCCAACTGGTCTGTGCTCTGGGTGCTCAGTATGAAGTGAAAGGGAAATTAAAGGCTCCTTTACCTGAGGAGACCCTTCATATTTCAGGAGAGTGTTTTAACCACGGTAGTGGTTTGAGCCTTAACTGAGAGTTAAAAGCTCAAATGGGGAAAAAGCTGAGAATCTCTTCCCCACTTCCCCCCCACCTCCTCCCTCCAAACAGGGAGAGGAGGGAAAAAAAAAGGTAAGGAGCAAATCCACTAATCAACAATCTGGAGTCAGCTTGGAAGTAGAGAGGCAAATAATTTTTTTTTTTCCTTCAAATATATATGTATATATATATATACATAGCAATAACAGGGAATAAGGTTCACAAGGGCAAGGAACAAGAATGGATGGGAGGGGAATAGAAAAAAAAATAATACAAAACCAGTCTGTCTCTGAAGAGGCGCAGAGGCAGCAGGGAGAAGGATCAGGTCCAGCCATGTGGCTGAGGATCAGGAGAGCAGCTGCAGTAGCTCTCATCCAGCAGAGGCAGGAGCCAAAAAGGAGATCCAACAGCTATGAGGTCCTGCTTTTTATACCCTTGCTGGGCAGGGAGGGGGGAGTGGAACAGACTCAGCTTTCCCAGGGGGGAGACGCCCTTCAGGGAGTGTAAAGTACCCGCAAGCCCTCCACCCTGCTTTCTTCTTTTGTTTTCAGAAAAAGGTGTTAACCCACCACAACCACCAAGGCTACTGCATGTTCCACTCTTTCCTGTTGGAAGCTTTCCACTTGTTCCAGAATCCCACATTTTTTTCCCCCCATGTACAGTGAGACAGCTAGGAGGATATTTTAACTCAGCGGTTTGATCACTCATCACAACTTTTTTAAAATAGTGTGAAACCAAAATAGTTCATCCATGGTTTAAAAAAAAAAAGTTGCTTAAAAAAATTCACCTTCTGGCCTAGTTTCAATCTGTTAACTGAAACATCAGCAATATTCACAGTATTACATTTACCTTAAAATACACTACTGAAAATTTGACTTTTAATCCCAAATAGGAACAGAGGAAGGACTTGACTGAGCAACCACAGCAGTAATAACTGCAACAGCAATCTGCACCCTTCATTCTTTACTTTGTAATTATCCAGGAGTATTGATTAGTCTTCCAGAATTATTAACACATTTCTTTTTCACCAGTTACTAATCAAATATAATAGCTGTTACTCAATATCTAAGAACTCGCTAGTCGCACAATACACTTAAGATTTAAAGGACTATTTTCAAATACTGAGGGAAATCTGATCTATAGAGAGGATAAATGACTGTTTTCAGAGTGAACCTCATGAGGCAGTGTTTGAATCAAGAATATAGTGCAGGTCAGATCTCTGAACATGTCTGTAAGCACTTTGTGACTGCTGCTACTTTGTCTGCAGGTAGCTACTCAATAGTGTAGGCTCCACCCAAAGACACACAAGTACCTCCCCTTCACCCAACCCTACCCTCTATTCTTCTGGAAAGCCCAAAACTTCAGTAAGGTTTTAGTAGTTTTCAGAGACACTTTAAAGCCCACAAAGGGTTTTTTAAAAACCAAGAAATGTCACATTATATCTGGTACACAGCGCTTATCTGAGCATGTGTGCACTGACAAGTGAAACAAGTAAATGCTGTCCACTCAAAGTCATTCTGTTAAAAGAGTGAATCCACAGATGCTCAGGGCTTCCCAGGCTAACTGATGGAAACATACCACCTTTGACAAGGGAGCTTGCTGATTAACGTGGGCGTCACCGTTGTATACAGGCAAACTGAAAAGCCAAACAAGCCTCCAACTTATGGACCATGCTTCTTTTTCATGCTGGTGCACTGGCAAAAGGCAGGCTGCTGTTTGCTACATCCAAATTAGCTTTTCCCTGCTCTGTGAGGGGATAAAAGGTTTCCCTACAAGATTCATTACAATTACCATTCCAAAAAGAGGGGATATTGGCAAATGCAAGAACACAAACCAGGATTTGATGCCCACCTGGTGCACTGTTCTCAGGCACACTTGCTTCATACAGGCTATGGCTGAATAAAATCTCCTCCTCTTGTTCCTCTGTCAAGATAATGACAACGGCTGTGGCTATTCGAGGTGAGATACCTTGATCTGAAGCTACCACTAGCAGCTGATTAGTGAAGTCTTTGGAAGTCAAAGGCATCTGAAGAGTGATGTCCCCTGTCTTCACATTGATCTGAAATAGAGTATCTGCTGCCATTAAACTATAAACAACAGCTCCATTTGACCCAAGATCCACATCCTCTGCTCTCACAGTGGCTACTATCTCATTCACAGAAGTTTCAGCATGTACAAAGGCCCTGACGGGATTCTGCAAAAAAACTGGATCATTGTCGTTGACGTCATCAACATGTACCACAACACTGACAGTGGTGCTTCTTGGCAAATCGGCGCTACAGTCACTTGCCACAGCCCTAAATGTATACTGGGATTTGGTCTCTCGGTCCAGTGCCTTTGTAGTAAGTATAGATCCTGTTACAGTGTCAATAGCAAACACTCCAAAGGTGTCGTCAATGAGGGAGTACGTAACTTCACCATTCAGGCCCTCATCTTCATCAGAAGCAAGGAGGTCCAGGATGGTTGAGCCTTCTTCTAGGTCTTCTCTCACAGAGATTTGATACTGGGTCTTTGCAAACAATGGGTTGTGATCATTCTCATCCAAGACAGTAAGACAGAGCTGTGCAGTGGAGCTTCTTGAAGGATTGCCTAGGTCACGGCACTCAATTGTGAGAGTGAAGTTGCTGATGTCTTCTCTGTCTAAGCTACGAGTGACCATCAGTGTTCCTGAAGTGTTATTTAGTGCAAAGTATTCTCCATCATTTCCACCTTTCAAATAGATAAAGAATAAAATTACCACAAACAACTGGGTTTTTTTAAAAAGAATCCCTTGTGATTACCGTTATAATTGCAATAACAAGATCCAATTGCTCCCACAGCTGGTGCATTCATGTGCCTTTCACGTGTTTTATTCCTCTTAAATGAATTAAAATCTGCATTTCATTTAAATCAGTGGGTGGCAATGACAGTAAATACAGAATGTCATATCAATTTACAGAGTGGCTATTTTGCCAGATGCATGTCTTTCCTCCCAAAGCAGCACACCTTATAAAATCTCCTGCAACTACACTGCTGGATGAAGTGACCTCTTCCCAACCCTTATTACAAATTCCAGAAACCTAAAAAGCATCGCTGACAATTGTAATTACTTGTTCCTTGTTCTCTTGTACAAACCTGTCATTTGGAAGTAAGTAGTTATGCAAGGTCTTGATTTGGAGGGCGTTGGGAGGTAAATACGAAGCAGTCGACAGAAAAGTGAGTGTTTTTTGTAACAGTGAATACATACATCACAACATGTAGAAAGACCAAGGATAACTAAACATCATAAAGCACTGTGAAATTAAAACCAAGAAAACAAAGGAATTCTTAACCATTTCTTCCAAGAAAAGAAGTGTTGGCTGTTACGACAGTAGCTATCTGCCTACATTTGGTCTATTGGTGAGAGCCACAAATCATAGTAAGCATAGCAAACTTGTACTTGTGCAAAGACATTAAAGGAGGTTTCAGACAGCTGTGGTGCTTACATTGGCACAGTGGACACTGAGAGAGTTTAGCAGTATAAAACCCAAGTATGACACTGCTAATTGCTGGATGAAAGAAGCTCTCAAGATAGAATAAATAAAATTAGATTAAATATTGCAGTTATTTGCAGAGATATATTTATATTCAGAACTTTCATAACTATAACAAAAAGGACAAAATTATGCCTTTGTGATTAATGCCTCCTTCCAGCATTTATTAGTTTTTCTTTCCTGTACTATTTCAAATGTAGAAAGCAGACTGAAAGTATGCCTGGACAGTGCTTATTAATACTGACAAAAGGGTGAAAGATCTTTTTTTTCCACATGAAAGAAGCATGTGGATAAGATGGGAGCTAGAGAGGCCTGGTAAAATCAAGACCAGTCTAAAACTTGCGTACTGCTGTTTATATGCTTCTTGATTTATACTAACAAAAATGATGGAGTGTAACTTACCAATTATTTTGTATCTTAGAGCTCCGTTATTGCCAGCATCCATATCTACAGCCTGGGTAATGTAAATGACGGAAGGCTGTTGGTTCTCTGGAATTTGGATCGCAGGGTCAGGAACGAGAAATGTGGGAGTGTGATCATTTTCATCTAGCACTGTGCAGATAACAGTCACCATGCTTGACAGCGATAGGGCTCCACTATCTCGAACCAAAACTAAGATTAACAAAAAGAAAGCAAATTTTATATGATGGCTGTGGGTGCAGCAATAGACGTACGCTAATAATAGTAGAATAAAGAGTTATTTGTGCTATGCAAAAAGCACATGCTCCTCTGTACCTGGAAGTCTTACTGCTCCCATCTAATTCAGATGGCACAGAGAAAGATGACACTGATAGAAATATCACACTCATTCTCACTTCCTGTTTTACAGTCACACTGTTACCTTTAATACTGAAGACCTCCTGGGTTTCCCTGTCCAGTGATACAGCTGTTACAAGCTCTCCACTGCTTGAGTTGATCCTGAATTTCTCAAAACCAGTTCCGGGTAAGATTTCATACTGAAGCAAGGAATTCAGTCCTTAAAAGCAGAATGGAAGTCTTAGTAAAACACAACCACTCTCCTTACATTCACGTCAGATATGTCTCTCTTCTCCCCCTTGCTGGGAAACAGGTTATGGATTAAATGATTTTTAATGCAGTAACTGCTTCTTCATAGAATCAATAAGGTTGGAAAAGACCTGAGAGATCAAGTGCAACCTATCATGCAACACCTCATGACTAACTAAACTATGGCTTCAAGTGACATGCCCAGTCCCTTTTTGAACACCTCCAGGGATGGTGACTCCACCACCTCCCTGGGTAGCACACTCCATAGTTTCATAGTTTCATAGTTTCATTCAGGGTTGGAAGGGACCACAAGGATCATCTAGTTCCAACCCCCCTGCCATGGGCAGGGACACCCCACACTAGATCAGGCTGGACAGAGCCTCATCCAGCCTGCTCTTAAACACCCCCAGGGACGGGGCCTCGACCACCTCCCTGGACAACCCATTCCAGGGTTTCACCACTCTCATGGTGAAGAACCTCCTCCTCACATCTAGCCTGAATCTCCCCACCTCCAGCTTCATTCCATTCCCCCTAGTCCTATCACTACCTGATATCCTGAGAAGTCCTTCCCCTGCCTTCCTGTAGGCCCCCTTCAGATACTGGAAGGCGACAATTAGGTCTCCTCGGAGCCTTCTCTTCTGCAGACTGAACAGCCCCAACTCCTTCAGTCTGTCCTCATAGGAGAGGTGCTCCAGCCCTCTGATCATCCTCGTGGCCCTTCTCTGGACACGTTCCAGCACCTCCACATCCCTCTTGTAATAGGGGCTCCAGAACTGGACACAGTACTCCAGGTGGGGTCTCACCAGGGCTGAGTAGAGGGGGAGGATCACCTCCCTCGACCTGCTAGCCACACTTCTCCTGATGCAGCCCAGGATCTGATTGGCTTTGCGGGCTGCAAGTGCACACTGAGAGCTCATGTTGAGCTTTTTGTCCACCAGCACCCCCAAGTCTCTCTCCTCAGGGCTACCCTCCAGCCAGTCACTGCCCAGCCTGTATTTGTGCCTGGGATTGCCTCGACCCAGATGCAGGACCCTGCACTTGCTCTTATTGAACTTCATGAGGTTGGCCTGTGCCCACCTCTCCAGCCTGTCAAGGTCCCTCTGGATGGCCTCCCTTCCCTCCAGCGTGTCTGCTGCACCACACAGCTTGGTGTCATCAGCAAACTTGCTGAGGGTGCACTCAATGCCACTGTCCATGTCCCCCACAAAGATGTTGAATAAGACAGGTCCCAGGACTGATCCCTGAGGGACTCCACTTGTCACTGGCCTCCACTGGGACATGGAGCCATTGACAGCCACTCTTTGGGTGCGGCCATCAAGCCAGTTCCTTATCCATCTAGTGGTCCACCAATCAAACCCATGTGTCACCAGTTTGGAGACCAGGATGTGGTGTGGGACAGTGTCGAAGGCTTTGCTCAGGTCCAGGTAAACGACATCAGTTGCTCGCCCCTCGTCTATTAATTTTGTCACCTGCTCATAGAAGGCCACCAGGTTGGTCAGGCAGGATTCGCCCTTGGCAAAGCCATGCTGACTGTTCCCAATCACCTCTTCACTATTCTTTTGAGCGAGTAGTGACTCCAGGAGGATCTGTTCCATGATCTTTCCAGGCACAGAGGTGAGACTGACTGGCCTGTAGTTCCCTGGTTCCTCCTTCTTGCCCTTTTTGAAGATGGGGGCAATGTTTCCCCTTTTCCAGTCTGTGGGGACTTCACCAGACTGCCAGGACTTTTGAAATATAATAGAGAGGGGTTTAGCAACCTCATCTGCCAGTTCTCTCAGTACCCGTGGGTGTAACCCGTCGGGTCCCATGGACTTGAACACTTTCAGGTTCTTCAGATGATCACGAACCTGATCTGCACTTACAATGGGCAGTTCTTCCTCCCCGTCCCTGGCTTTGACTTCCATAACATCGGCAAATAACTCCTATGAAGAACTTTCTTCTCACCTCAAGCCTAAACCTCCCCTGGTGCAGCTTGAGACTGTGTCCTCTTGTTCTGCAACTGGTTGACTGGGAGAAGAGACCTACTCCCACCTGTCTAAAACCTTCCTTCAGGTAGTTGTAGAGAGCAATAAGGTCTCCCCTGAGCCTCCTCTTCTTCAGGCTAAGCAACCCCAGCTCTCTCATCTTCTCCTTGTAGGGCAAATGCTCGAGGCCTCTCACCATCCTTATTGCCCTTCTCGGGACACGTTCAAGTGTCTCAATGTCCTTCTTAAATTGAGGGGCCCAGAACTGGACACAGTACTCAAGGTATGGCCTAACCAGTGCTGAATACAGGGGTAAAATTACTTCCCTGATCCTGCTGGCCACACTATTTCTGATACAGGCCAGGATGCCATTGGCTTTCTTGGCCACCTGGGAACACTGTTGGCTCACGTTCAGCCAGCTGTCAACCAGTACCTCCAGGTCCCTTTCTGCCTGGCTGCTCTCCAACCACTCTGTCCCCAGCCAGTCACAACAAACACATGTGGCACTACAGAAGTGCAGCACCCGGCACTTGGACTTGTTAAATGCCATCGTGTTGGACTCTGCCCATCTGTCCAGCCTGTCAAGGTCCCTCTGGAGAGCACTTCCACCCTCTAACAGATCAACACCTGCTCTCAAGTTGGTGTCATCTGCAAATTTACCTACTCAATCCCCTCATCCAAGAGATCCAAATTTCAAATTTGGATCTTTAAAATCCTTTTCCAGATGCTACTTCGTGTCTAAGTTTTCCAACCATTCAAAGTGACCCCATCCACATGTCCAGGGACTCAAGGCATGTCTCCAAACAAGCTGATAAATCATCATAGTGCCAAAGAGTATTAATTTAGACCATGGAATCCATGCATTCGTCTTCTGCTCTCCCTGAGCAGGTAGTTTATTTCTGAACAGGATGACAAGCAAAGTATCAGGCTGCTGTGACAGCTCTGGTTCTCCAGTTAACTTCAGTGAAAGCTAATGCAAGTGTCTACACAGTATGACACTGAATAAACATTCAAAGATAACGTGCAGTTCTTGGCATGTCCACCAGTTCTAAATATTCATAATACTGAGCAGGCAGGTCTCATGATGGATCACAAGATAGCCATCTCTCAGTTTTCTTGAACAGAAAAGCCAATTTGGTGGACATTCCCACAGCAAGCATCAGGCCTTTTAGACTGCTCCAATTTGTAGCCAGTCTCTGAAATGGTATTGCCTGGTTTTATGAAGTCATACAGGATTTGCAGAAGGGAAGGTTAGTTTCCTTACCTACAGCTTTTCCTGAATGCCAATTTCTTTCAGTTCCTAATTAAACTTGTATGTAGTACATGGATATTAGCCTTCCTGTCTTTCTCTGGGAAACAGGCTAAAATTGTGCAAGCTTTTAGAAATCTCTTTCAAAGTTGCCTGAGTTGAAACTATCATAGTAATAAAATAATGTGTTTCTTATTTCTTCAAGTTTCATATGCTCCTGAGTAAAGTATAATGTTATGCCCATCATACTTACATTATTAAATGAAATCAGATTAATTCTACATGATACTTGAAGGCCTTGTCCTGTTGTTAGAAAAATTTGGAAATAGAATAAGTTTCATTCCATCATTCTGTGTTTTTCCAACCAACAATCAGTCTTTTAGTAGCACAGGGACAGTCGCTGCACCTGGAAAACTACAGCACTCCTAGTCATATGAAAACTGCTGTTCAAACACTGCCTGCCTGTTCTCGTGTGCTGCAGTTGAAGCAGGACAATCTGCACTGGAGTTGATGGAGAAACACCAATGTAAGGAAAAACAGAGCTTATGGAGTTTTTACCATCTGCGATGTCTTTTGTTTGCCTTTGAATAGTTTTGCTATACAGCTGACAACGCTACTGAAATTTTAGAGAACTATTACTGCCACTGCATTTGCATCTAAACTAAGTCAAAGGAGGGACCTACTCATACTGCATACAGCAGAAAAAAAAATATTAAAAAAATCCAGAAATCCCTCTAGCTTTCCTGAAGAAAGGAAAAAAAAAAAAATCAGAGGAGGAAGGACAATAAAAAAGAATGCATTGAAAGTTTAAGGTTACCAACATGCCCACATTAGATAACTTTCAACTGCATTAAAAAAAGATACAGCTCTGCCTGCATTTATTTACCCTTAATCACCAATATGCTACAGATGGAAAAAACAGATGCATGATGCTGCAGGGCTAATATTAACTATTAGATGTTGGTTCTGCAACTGAACTGCTGCAACCCAGTGCCTGGCAGATTTCACAACAGACATTATTTACAAACAGCATCCAAAAAAGTAACAGTCAACCAACTTCACACACTGTTGAACTTAAAACTTTTAATTCTTAAAGGACACAGATATTTGATACTTGAATTACATTTATTTACCAAATACTTACCGCCTCCTTTCTCATATTCATTTGCTAGGAGCATATACCTAGCAGTAAGAGAAAGATGCACAATCTGCCTAAGAGAGGAGCATGATGACTCCACACATTCACATGATGTATCACAACAGTTGACATGTTTGCACTTAATTCAAGCTGTTAGTTAATTATTCAATACTGCTAGTCACATTTTAGGGGCTGAAATGATAAACTGAAATGAGCATTATGAGCTGGAAGAGGAGCTAAGCCCCTGGGGCAAGGATTCCTTTCTCTTCAGGTCAAATGGCAGGGTAGATGCATGGTGCCTCAGCTGCAGCCAAGGAAAAGCTTCAACCCCTTTTCCCACTCCTCAACCATGCACAGGTAGCCCCTGTGCTCCCACAGCTTCCCACAAGCAGTAGCTGTGACATTACATTGAATACATCTAGTGCCAACATCACTGAAGAAGAAATGGGAACAAAAGTCCACGCTGCTCCAAATCTAGGCTCAAGTCTCTAATTTATAAGGCTTGTGTTGTTTTGACCATGATAATCCATGAATATGAGCACAACAAAATGTCTAGTGAATGTCAGTAAACCCTGTCTCTAAGTCAACAGCCCCTGTTAATCTGAGATTTTTCTGAAGCTCCAGACATAAGTACTGAACAGAGAGGTGTGCAGCAGCTTAAAAGCAGATCTTGACAAATGCTAGTTCAGTACAGAGTTTCTGCAAAGAGGTCTCAAGACAAACTCCTGACCTATTTTAAATATGCTGTGGGTATCTTTTCTTTCCCATGTATTTTGCCCAGCATTTACCTATCTAATACACATCTTTATGTTTGCATTTACTTCTGTTGTACTGTTAGATGTTAGCCTTGGGACAGGTGGAGAGCTCCCACAAGGTAAGAGGACTTTAAGGAAGCAACGGAACATAAAGTTGCAGCAAGTGCAACTGTCCTAATGAGCAGGAGGGAGCAGGCCCAACAAGGTGTTTCATGCATATCCACATTACAAGCAAAAATTTTAGTAGTGATTTCCAAAAAGAAAAGACCTTTTGAACTAGAAGAAAGCTTAATGCTTGGGTGAAACAAAAACATGATTGCTGCTTTCTTCCCTCTTCTCTTCACAGTGAGTGAAGTAGAAAAAGAAAAGGTTGATGATGTCTGATATTGTCAGAAAAAATTATTTCCTCCTGTGGTCAGTCAGGGAACATATGAAGCAACCAAAAAAACCCAAAATAAAACTATATCCATGATGGAGGAAAGTCCTCCACTGAGACTATGCAAGTATTACTGAGGTGTGAACTGCCAATTTAAAGAGTGTATAAAAACAAAGCAAAGAAAAAATTGATGTAAAAAAATAAAGAACATCATGAGAAAAGTGATCCAATTCAAAAATATTGTCCCCAAAGCAGAAGTAGCATTATATTTATACAACTCTTTTCTTAAATTACGAGCATCACTTCAGTATTTGATTGGAGCAATACTGTTACAATCACATGCCATAGGGGTAAATCAGGAAAACATTAGGAAAAAACCAACAGAAGGATAGTGGTTACTGGAAAATGTACTTTATAACAAAGCAGGAAAGAAACATCAGCCACAACAGTGCTCCAGCCCAAAGTGTCTGCACAGGCAGGCGCACACCATGCCACCCAGTACACTTGGAATGCCCTTCCCCTTCACTCTGCCAAGCCACTCCTGCTCCCTTCTCCTAACAGCTCCCAAAATTTCCCTTCTGCTGTATTTCCCACAAGACAGGCAATAAATAAATAAAAGATGGCAAAATGAGGGAGAGAAATTCAAGCAAATTTCCACTTTGTTTCTCTGTTGCAAAATTTTAACTCTGAATACTGCCTTTTATTTTTTTAATAGCATGATCTACAAAATAAAGAAAATAGTTGGAAGAGCTACATACAGAGGTAGCCCCTTTCTATCTACCCTTTCCCTAATATCTGAATACATACTTGTGGGGAAATGTTTCTTCTACATAGCACCTGTTGGGTGATAGGTTGGACTTGCTGATCTCAAAGGTCTTTTCCACCCTGGTTAATTCTATCCTATTCTATAACCAACATAGTAAGATGACAAATCTTACTGAATACAGAAAATTATTTTGCTAGCAGGATCTATTGCTTTATTTTTTTGATAGCATAACCTTAAATAATTCTAAAGATGTGCAGAGAATTAATGCACAGTAAAAAGAAAGTCATTCAGAGCTGAGACAACCTTTGGGCCAGTTACAGCAGTACTGTGGCATTTAATTCTCTTTCCAGATTTTATCTTCACTGCAGACCACAAACTCTGTGTAACTGTTTCACATTACACCAATTGTATGGACTGTGCATGGAGCATTACTTAAGAGAAGATTCTCTCCAGCACACAGACTACCTATAATATATGCATTTTAGGTATTTCAGAAGAGCAGGCAGATGAAGAACTGTAGGGAAGTTTTCGTTGCTTAGCAAAGACTCGCTCATGGTTAGTCCTTACCTGTGATTCAAAAAGCATACGAACCACCCCTTCTTACTCATCCACTCTGCCTCTTTGAAAAGCAATGCGTTAACATTCTTACTTATGCAAAAACTAGATGGAAAACCTTGGTTGACAGTGCCCCTCTCTGGTCAGAAAAGATCAGTGCATATGTACCCAGTTCTGCTGCAAAACCAGGAACCCTGCCTATTTTAACTGATTCAAACTATTCAAGATACTCTGAGAGGAATAAAATGTTCAAGTATCTAACTTTGACTGAGTTGAATCAGAGCATGCTATCTTCACGTGGAAGCTACAGTACACTGAGCAACTTGGTATCACGCAAGTACATGTTTTATTCTTAAGGTACCAGCTAGAGCTGAAGCTACCCCAGTGTGCAGGCCAGAATGCCTCCAAGCCCTGAATAACGGTAGACATGTTTTGAAACTAAAAATTCAAACATTACCTTGGGAAAAGGACAAAAGCTGTACACACTGGCACAGCAGGCAGCAAGATTTGATCCCACGGTGGGATGACTCATACAACTGGAGTGTTGCAATGACGGCTAAGAACTCTACAGAAGGGACAGGCAAGGAAAGAAAGGTAGAGGGTGTTGCCCTGTATGTTAGGGAGTGTTACAAACATCTAGGTCTTGCACTTGGCTCACAACAACCCCATGTAATGCTATAGGCTTGGGGAAAAGTGGCTGGAAAGCTGCCTGGCACAGAAGAACCTAGAGGTGTTGGTCAAAAGCAAGTTGAAAATGAGGCAACAGTGTGCTTAAAAGATTTTATGAATCTACTATAGTCCACAATGAAATGAATGGAAATAGGACTGAAAATACCTGCATCTTTGTCCACAGCTTCCACCTTTATGACAAACTCCCCTGGATCTCGGTTTTCAGGAACTGCAGTCTTGTAAAGTTGCTTCAGAAATATTGGGGTCTCATCATTAACATCAAGAACAAGAATAGTTAGAACCTGTGTGGCAGAGAGACCTGGGCTGCCATCATCAAGAGCCATAACTGTCAAATTGTAGCACCCTTGAGTCTCACGGTCCAGAAGCTGTGCTGTAGTTAACAGACCTATTATAAAAACAAAGAAGGTATTAAAAAAATATTCTGGTCTAGGTTAGGATCTCAGTCATTTCAGCAGCCACAGCTTCAACATAGCATCACAATGTATGCTGTGCCACTGCTGCCAGGCTTCCAGACTTCAATCATCTGGAATCAACCATTACCTGTGATTGTCTTCAGGTTCTACTTGGCCCAGAAATACACATTTTGACATCAGAGGAAATCTAGATTCATGGAATATTCAACTGAAGCTCAGGTATTACTTTTTATTTAACTGTGGTTTGATTTTTTTGTTTTGTTTCTTTAATTTTAACTTAAATATTTGTTTTCTTTTGCAGGTAAGTTATATACCTGAATAGCACAGAATAGAATAGTATAGCATAGCACAGCACAGTTATCTGGTTGGAAGATACTCTACAAATCAGTCACATCACGTAGTAGATTCAAAGTCAGAATCAGAACTAGAAAATATTGCAACTGCTAGGGCAACGTTTGCATTTGTGTGCAGATGATATAACAGTTACAGAGTTCATTCAAGAGCCAGAGAATTTCAGAGGGCTGAAGAATTACCAAGGAACAGAAGATACAGTACCTGTGAATTTATCCAATACAAATACTTTATTTTCATTGCCTGAAAGAATGCGATACGTGACTTGTCCATTTCTTCCCTCATCAGGATCCTTTGCAATTATGTGGTGCACGAGGAAGCCCACCTCCACATTCTCCATGACATAGGAAAGAGGCAAAGACATAAAACTGGGACTGTTGTCATTGACATCCAAAATAACAATTTTCACAGCCAGGGAATCAAGCCTGCGATTAGTTAGGTTTATTGCCTGGTCTGCTGCAGACACTGTAAGGGTCATGGAGGGAGTAGTCTCCCTATCTAGTGGAAAAGCTGTAGTCAATGTGCCATAGGAAGGGTGAATACGAAATGGATTTTCACTCATGTTACTCTTTTCCAGGGAATACTGTATTTTGCTGTTCAGAAAACTGCCATCTCCATCTTTTGCATCGAATGTATACACCAGAGTGCCAACAGGTACATTTTCCTCTATGCCAATCACTACAAAGTCATCTTGAAAATATGGAGAATGATCATTCTCATCTTCTACGTCAATACTTAGGAAGACGGTGTTATTCTGTGGAGGAATATCATTATAATCCATTATAGTGACTTGCAAAAGGAAGTGTGTAGCTGTTTCATAGTCAAGTTCCTTGGAAAGAAAAAGGTTTCCTGTCAAGCTGTCTATTTCAAAATGAACATCATCATCACCATCTTTAGCAATACTGAAATGCAGTCTCCTTTTAGTTGTTGGATGATTATCAGGCCACTTCAGAGAATTCAACATTTGTGCAGGTTTAAAATTTTCAGGTATGACAAAGTGCTTGACACCTTGAGAGATGACAAAGGTCATGTTGGGTAGTGGGATTACCTGCAACAAAAGCACAAAGACTGTAATATTTTCCCATTGTTATTATGAATATTATAATAAAAATTGTCTTCCTGAATTGAGAGTTTAATAATGTATTATATTTGTGACTAAATTTACTCAAAGGATGCCTCAAAGCTAGAACATGCTCTCAAGAGCTCAAATAGTCATTGTCCAGTCATTCCATAAATTCTATCTTTCATTCCCATCTTATAAAAAGGGACAAGACTGTCTCTTGCTTTTTGAATCACTGGGATCCAGACAGACAATTTGAATGCTGCTAGCTATCTCTGCCCCTACGCTGAAGCACGTCAACTATGTCTTCACACACAGGGCAGCATGACAAGGATGGATCTGACAAAGAATCTCTACATTACACAGTTTGCCAAACACAACAGATAGCTGGGGTTTGTTTTGACAGTTATGTCGTTACAAGGTTTCATTCATTATAGATTACTGCAGCATTCCAAGTTAATGCTTTAAAATGAAAGAATCTCTTTAACTATGAGAACTGTATTTGCCTGGTTTTGACAGAAGCATTTTTTCCTAAGCTACCCACAATTAACTGCATTTTAGGTGACATGAAAATATCAGCTGTGGTGATGTTCAGCATCTGACATGAGGAGAAAGTTCTTCACTGAGCAAGTCATTGGGATGTGCTGCCCAGGGAGGTGGTGGAGTCCCCATCCCTGGAGGTGTTCAAGAGGGGATTGGATGTGGCACTTGGTGCCATGGTCTGGTCATGGGGTCAGTGTTGATAGGTTGGACTCGATGATCCTCGAGGTCTCTTCCAACCTTAGTTATACTGTGATACAAAGGAGCACACAGGCAGGCTGGACAAAGCAACCCCACCACAGCTCAATGAATAGCAGGCAGCTGGTTGTGGAAAGAGCACATGCTGGACTGCACATTCCCATGCAGAGCAGACCAGTATAAACCAGCAAAAATGAAGGTATCCTATACTGGGTTACAGAGAGAATTTAGAAAAGGAAGTAACAGAGTGGAGGGAAAAAAATAAAATAAAAAGTACTCCCCCACTTTCAGTGCCTCCTGCTATCTGCTTTTCATTCTGTCTACCTGGATATTTCCCTTCTCTTTTCCAGTGTTCACAATGACCTCTTGCTGAAGCACAAACATAACTTATTTGCAAAACAGCCCAGAACACGGTTGTGTATTTTTAACAAATCAAAACTACTCTGCCCCCTCTTTTCTTCTCTCAACAGAATAATGGATAAAGTAAATTACTGAGAGATAAGGTGTTCATAATTTTTAACTTCTTCCTTTCTTGGTTCATTTCCCTAGCTTCTCCCAAAAATTGGTTTTTTCAAAGAAATTAAGTATCTAACATAACTTTTAAATGCATACAACATAAACAAGTACCTCAATGTAAACAGCAGCATGTCCTTGAAGTGAAGGCATCCCCTGGTCCCTGGCTATGACCATCATTCTGTAGTCTGATCTCTCAGTATGTGATAGAGATTGGGTTGTTCTTAACTCCCCACTGACAGCATCAATCTGGAAGTATCCTATATCCTCTTTTATGGGAAAAAAATGGATGAGTTACTGCAGATGTCTCCAGCTTGCCTCCATAGTACCAAACGTCATAATTAACACTAAGAAAGAGCAGGACCCAAAGAAAAGGGAACCTGCTGCATTCACCTATATCTCTGGTTCTTTTGGTTCAATTCTTCCTTCACAGAGTACCTAGTTATTATAAACCACTTACTCTGAATTTTGAAAGATACAGAGAGAAATTCCATGAAGTAGTAAAGAAACTGCTTTATTCACACCCGCATCAGGAAAGCAGCAGGACCGGTACTCGTACTTCCAAAACAAGCTGGCAAGCAGAGCCAGAGAAAGAACCATGTCTTGGTCTCTGAAGGGGCATGAAGGGTCAAGCAAAGCCATGAAGGGTGCACAGCTGGCTCATGTCCTTCGCAGACTGTGGGTTAGCCAAGAGCCCTAAGATTCCATATCTGCAGTGATGCCGCCTTTCCTGCCTGTGCTCTGAACCAGAAGCTAACTGGGGGAAGATAAAACCTTACAGTAAATTGTTGCAGAGCAACATGTGAATACTAGAAATACTCTTCATCGAGGATTGGCCACATGCTAGTAACAAGCAAGTTGTAAGCAAAATTACTACTTGCAACTACATCATAATACATACTTTTCTAGACTTGCAAAGAAAAAAGTCCACCATAGAGGAGTAAATAGCTCTTTGTGACTTTCAATCATAGAATCAATTAGGTTGTTAGACATCCTCAAATTCAAAGTTCAACTGTAGACCTAACACTACCAGGTCTTACCACTAAATCCTGTCCCAAAATGCCATGCCTACCTGTCTTTTAAATACCTTCAGGGACAGTAACTCAACCAGTTCTGTGGGTAAGCTGTTCCAGTGGTTGACCACCCTTTTACTGAAGAAATTTTTTCCCACCTAAACTTCCCCTGCACACCTTGAGGCTGTTTCCTCTTCTTCTATTGCTTGTTACCTGGGGCAAAGAGACTGACCTCCCACCTGCCCCATTTTCATGGAACACAATACAAATTACACACAATTTTTTGGTAATGTTAGGCAAGTATCTATTACTTGGTACACCTTATCAAAAAGTGAGAAAAAACAGGTTTGCCTTAACTACTTCTCTCTTAGAATACACTACAAGCAACTTTTTGCTATGTGAATTTTTAATAAGGTGGGCTAGTGGGTTAAACAAAGTCATGCAGAATAACAGCTGCCAAATAAGCAACTGTGGCAAAAAGAAATTCAGTGCAGATGCAGCACACAAAACACCCACAAAGAACTCTATTTCTATATGCACCTAAGTGAGCATGAAACTGTTTATGCTCTCCAAATCAGCCCATGTAAATTAGTCAGCTGCACACACAGATGTTCCATTTCATATCCCATCACCTCACTGACAACTGTAAAACATTTGCACCTGCAGAATTTGAAAAAAGCACTGAGCAGACTAGTTATGAAACAGGGTTTCCACAATCAACAAATAAGAGTTGCTTTCAATATTGTTCCTATATTTTTGACTGACTATGGGTTTCTAATGCTCCGTGAGTCCCCTCTGGGTTGACTCTTGCAGTGCGGAAGAAAACAAGGAAATTGCCAACAGAAGGAAACAATATGTAAAGGTAATTGTATTGAACAAGACACTTCTACACTCTGCATTATTCTTGACAGCTTCAAAATACCAATGCTGCAGAATAGAATAGAATAGAATAGACCAGACCAGACCAGGTTGGAAGAGACCTTCAAGATCATCGCATCCAACCTATCATCCAACACCACCTAATCAACTAAACCATGCGACCAAGCACCCTGTCAAGTCTCCTCCTGAACACCTCCAGTGACGGCAACTCCACCACCTCCCCGGGCAGCCCATTCCAATGGGCAATCACTCTCTCTGTGTAAAACTTCCTCCTGACCTCCAGCTTGAACCTCCCCTGGCACAGCCTGAGACTGTGTCCTCTTGTTCTGGTGCTGGCTGCCTGGGAGAAGAGACCAACCTCTGCCTGTCTACAACCCCCCTTCAGGTAGTTGTAGAGAGCAATAAGGTCACCCCTGAGTCTCCCCTTCTCCTGGCTAAGCAGCCCCAGCTCCCTCAGCCTCTCCTCATAGGGCTTGTGTTCCAAGCCCCTCACCAACTTTGTTGCCGTTCTCTGGACACCTTCCAGCAAGTCAACATCCTTCCTAAACTGAGGGGCCCAGAACTGGACACAGTACTCGAGGTGTGGCCTAACCAGTGCAGTGTACAGGGGCAGAATGACCTCCCTGCTCCTGCTGGCCACACTGTTCTTGATGTAGGCCAGGATGCCATTGGCCCTCCTGGCCGCCTGGGTACACTGCAGGCTCATGTTCATCCTACCATCAACCAGCACCCCCAGGTCCCTCTCTGCCTGGCCACTCTCCAGGCACTCTGACCCTAGCCTGTAGCTCTGCATGGGGTTGTTGTGGCCAATGTGCAGAACTTGGCACTTGGATGTGTTAAATCTCATGCCCTTGGATTCTGCCCATCTGTCCAGCCTGTCGAGGTCTCTCTGCAGAGACTCTCTACCCTCCAGCAGATCAACTCCTGCCCCCCACTTGTTGTCGTCCGCAAATTTACTGATGATGGACTCAATGCCCTCATCCATTTTCTGGTTTAGGTCCCAGCATTATGTCTATATCCACAGACACATTGTTTTACTCCATGTAAAGTTTTGTGACACAAAATCCCAGCTAAAAAAAGGCAGAGAAGATATGACAAATGGAACACAACATGAATTGCATGCATATATTTATAATACTTTGCTAAAACAGGCATTTAAAATAACTGATATGGAGAACTAACAAAAAACAAACCACCCTGTAAACAGAAGTGCACGGAAACTATGCCTTTCATTTCTCTACCAACTTTGAGCCAGTAACCAAAGTGAATTAAAAAAAAAATAGAATAGAATAAACCAGGTTGGAAGGGACCTTCAAGATCATCGCATCCAACCCATCATCCAACACCACCTAATCAACTAAACCAAGCACCCTATCAAGTCTCCTCCTAAACACCTCCAGTGATGATGACTCCACCACCTCCCTGAGCAGCACATTCCAATGGGCAATCACTCTCTCTGTGTAGAATTTCTTCCTAACATCCAGTCTGAGCCTCCCTTGGTGCAGCTTGAGACTGTGTCCTCTTGTTCTGTTGGTGGTTGCCTGGGAGAGGAGACCAGCCCCCTCCTGTCTACAACCTCCCTTCAGGTAGTTGTAGAGAGCAATAAGGTCTCCCCTGAGCCTCCTCTACTTTTAAATAGTCAGAAAATTAAGTCATTGCAAGTAAATAACTACTATCTGAGCATGAGGCTGTAAGAATCCACCCTTGTTTCAGAAGTGACGAGGACAGTCAGTACCTCTTAATAATATAGAGACCAATACTTATTTTCCATTTCAAGCATCAGAAGAGACAACTATGCTCAACTGAAATAGGGTTCAGTCCACAGAAGTTTTGAAGGTTTTAAGTTTATTTGATAGGAGGAAAAAACAATTACCAGAATCTCTCTATTTTAATTTAATAAATTAAAAGAGACCTGGTCAGAAAAGAAATTTCTAACAATGTCATTCCTTAACACACAAAGCAATAGCTTATGATGCATTAAAAATACAGACAATTTCTATTTATAAATGCTACTCTATAACCATTGACAGTCACAAAGAAGGCCAGATAACTCACTTCAATTGCCAGCATCACTGAGGAATGGTACACACATTTTACCTCACTCTGAATGAGGTTACTCTTTGACTGATAACACAAAAGTGTTATCACTTTTGTGTGGCCATATGATCATGAGTTTAAGGATGGTATGTTTGCATTTTCTGAAAAGAGCAAGGGACATTTTGAAAAAAAACCCCAATTCTTCTGAAGGTTAAAATTCAGCTGGTGTGCAAACCTCATAGTTCTTTACTGATTCTTACTTATGTAATTTACTAGCATTTGCCATGAGCCTTCCTGCATGGAGTAATCTATTGCTGGTACCTTGGCATTTATTTAAGGTCTCAAGAATATTAACAATTACTCAATAACTCTTTAACAGCTGACACTGATACTTGTAGCTCTTAATCTTGTGGCCATGCCTCAGCTGTTGAAAAGAGCACTGGTCGGCATGCAGTCCTCCAATTAACCTGGTGTCTTTGTGTTTAATGAATATGGCTGTAAATCAGATCATATTGCTTCTTCATATTTTAGTCTTGAACAATGTCCCAGAACTAGAAAATACTATGTTAAATATAAATCAGACAAGAACCTCACCATGAAACAGAAGACCAGATGTTAAAGGCTGTGAGCCAACAAACAACAACAACAAAAATTAGTATCAGAGAAGCTCAGCTGTTTCTGGATTTGTTTATCGGGAAAAATATCTGGTTCCAAGGCTGGAAGGGCTTGGATTTTTTTAAGTCTGTTTTTATCCTTTTGTTCTTTCTAGAGACAGCACTTGCAAGACAGTTGTATTTTGTGTTGCTAGTCGCTTTTACAACTTGAATTTGTTCTTACTCCCCTCTGAGGCTCTACAGGGAAGCCAGTAAGAAAATTTGATGCACTGTTTGAAAGAGGGGAATAGAGCTAGATGAACGGACAGGCAGAAACTTCTGAAGAACATGTTCCTTACTGCCTGGCTATCACCCTTCAAACTAAGAGTTGTATACTCAATTTCTTGGTTTTATACTGATGTATACATTCCTATTCTTAAGGGGGGGTCATTTCATGCAAAATATTATTATCTACAAGGCAAAAGTCCACAATTCTCTCCATCTCATTTTGAAAGAGGCAGTCACTTTCATCCAAATTAAGAGAATAATAGTGTAACCATAAACTTATAAAATAAACCTCCTTATGATCTGCATATACTTCAACTGTAAAATTTCCAACAGAGTTTTAAAATATCTCATTTTTAAAGCATCTCTTGGTGGAAGAGAGCTATATTAGGTCATCTGGCCCTTGTGAGTTTGGATCTTAAAGTCCTTCTATTACTCCACAGACGTCAGAAGGGTATGTAAAGACAGTATAGCATAAGCCATGGATATATTTTGGTAATTTCAACCTCAGCAAAAGAAGCTACAGTGAGAAGTAATGTAGCTTTGCAGTATTGTTAGTTACTCACCAGTGACAAACAATTGTAGAAAGTTTAAACTAACCAAGCTCACCTTTGAGCTCTGCCTTCATAGAAAAGAACACCTGAGGAAATGCACCATGTGGATGGAAACACTGAAAACGTTTTCTTGCTCTGATAAAACTGTAGGCTCTATGTGTAAATTACCATAGGCTTAAAAGGTATTGATTTGCTGGTAGAATAGAGCAGGTATTAGAAGAAATAGTTCTATTCTTGGCACACCTTGCTGGTTTGAACCAATAGTGAAGCAAAGCAGAAGGACCAGACGTTTTCTCCCTGGTTACAAATGGAGTTTTGTTTTTCATAGAAATGTAGCAAGTGGTATGTGCCAAACCTGGAGATAGCATCTATGTCTCTTACCACTATTAATGCCCCAATTCCACTTATGATCTAATTTATGACTGCTCTCTTACTGATTTCACTGCAAACAAAACCAGATTTTACAGCTTACACCAGAAATTAAATACTACATGTAGGAAGAGAGAAGTCTTTGCACGCAGCCAAACTGTATCAGGCTAACATAGTGCTAAACAAAGGGTGAAACACGAACTAAACCCACAAGCCTCATTGCTTGCCCAGATTATCTGCTGATCCATCTAATCACTGTCTCAGACTGTCATGAACCATTCTTGTAGCAGGAAAATTTTCAAGTAGTCATGAGAAGAGGGAAACCATCTTTCTCTTGTTGAACAACTGACTGAAACTGAATTGTACAATACAAGATCACAGTCCTGATCTTTTCCGAGTACTGTTTGAACATTCTGTCAAGCCACACAAGCAACCAAACCTTTAGGAAGATGCAGCAGAGGGAAAAGGGACGTTTGCATCTCCTTAGATACTTTGTAAGACATATGATGGCCTTGATTCATATTTACAAAGGCATCTTTATTCTAACAGACATAATATTCTGTGTTTATACACATCAGAATTTCAGTCTATCTTTTCTTATGAATAGCACTTTAAATTCTTACCTGATTCTATTGAATACAGTACAACACCATTGTTTCCAGAATCAAAGTCTTTTGCAAAGACAGTGGTAATAAGTGTCCCTGGTGGCTGCCCTTCCAAAACCTGTCATCAAGAAGTTTAGAAATAACTTGCAAATACACAGGGATAACAGCAAGTATTAAAATAAATTCCTTGCCATAACACAGGAGTTTAGCTGTTGCTCTGTTTTCCATTTCAATAATATGTAAGGTCAGCGCAAAATGCATTTCAGGAAAAGGTTAAATAATACAGTTGTAGCCATCCTCAGTTATGGTCTGCATAGGCTGCTGATTCACAAATATTTAGTTCAGCAGACTCACAGGTCAGAAATTAAGAGATTCTACTGCATGCACCAATAAAATTGTACCTGTATGTATATCCTTTACATCAAACCGTGTACACAGTGGAGAAGTGTAACCATGCGCTGAAATTCCCAAGCATGCCTGAGTCCCGGCTAAAAACAGGTGACATTTCTGTTTCAGTGCTGTACAGTATTTCGCAGGAGAAGGGGTTTGGGCTCCTGCCACAGGGTGGTGCTCAGAGCACGCAATGGATCAGTCAGCAGCACTCACCTTGAGGCGCAGCTCCTGCTCAGGCCCCGCCTGCGGGAAGCGGGGCTGGTTGTCATTGAGGTCCCTCACCACGATGTACACTGCTGCGGTGGCATTGAGGCGCGGGGAGCCATGGTCGGTCACTAGCACGGTCAGCTGATGATGAGATTGTTTTTCACGGTCCAGCGCAACCCAGTTTATGATTTCACCTGATGGACAATGAAAATGAAGGAGAAAGAGTAAGATATTTACTATACAGAATTAACCAGGTTGGAAAAGAACTTTGAGATCATCAAGTCCAACCTATCACCCAACACCATCTAATCAACTAAACCATGGCACCAAGTGCCTCATCCAGTCTCTTCCTAAACACTTCCAGTGATGGTGACTCCACCACCTCCCTGGGCAGCCCATTCCAATGGCAAATCACTCTTTCTGTGGAGAATTTCTTCCTAACACCCAGCCTAAACCTCCCCTGGCACAGCTTGAGACTGTGTCCTCTTGTTCTGCCACTGGTTGCCTGGGAGAAGAGACCAACCCTCACCTGGCTACAACCTCCTTTCAGGTAGCTGTAGACGGCAGCAAGGTCTCCCTTGAACCTCCTCTTCAAGTTAAAAAAACCCAGCTCGCTCAGCCTCTCCTCACAGGGCTTGTGCTCCAAACCCCTCACCAGCCTAAGTGCCAGGTTCTACACATTGGCCACAACAACCCCATGCAGTGCTACAAGCTGGGGGTGGAGTGGCTGGAGAGCAGCCAGGAACAAAGGGACCTGGGGGTACCGGTTGACAGTAGGCTGAACATGAGGCAGCAGTATGCCCAGGTGGTCAAGAAGGCCAATGGCATCCTGGCCAGTATCAGGAATAGTGTGGCCAGCAGAAGCAGGGAGGTCATTCTGCCTCTACTCAGCACAGGTTAGGCCACACCTTGAGTCCCGTGTCCAGTTCTGGGTCCCTCAGCTTAAGAAAGATATGTCAGCATTCATCTTACTACACACAACTACATTTAATTTGACATGTATTAATGATACCTGTTTTCTGACACATCTTACTGCTTTGAAATGACAGTTTTACTTTGAGATTCATACAGAGAAGTTCTAGGAGAGCCTCTTCATGCCTCATGAGGACAAGATATTTGAGAACAGGAATTTTAAACAGCAGATCTTTACTCATTACATATCACTTTGCTAAACTGGATTATTTACAATGCCTGTGTTCCTTATAGGATTCCATTCTCTGGGCTCCCCATGCTGTATTCGATAGTGCTATACTGTGTGGACATAGTAGGTAGTACTCAAGGCATTTGCAACCTACTGCAGAGTACACTGTGCAGTGAAAATTTTCAGTCAATGTGATTTCTGTAGTGCCATGTACATTTATTAATTCAGTTTTGGCATAACAGAAGTTTTCACAAATTTTCAATCACTGTAACTATCAAATGTCAGTTACCTATTAAAGCTGTAATTTAAAACTCATTTTAATTTGTTACAAACACCGAACTTCATAACCAAGTGACCAGAATGAGGTCCTAAGGGTTAGTTCAATCTACATGGACATGTATTAGATTTATTTAATTCCCCAAACATTCCCCAAGCTCTAGGTTGGAATATACATATATCAACTCATGAGATTTACAGAAGTTCTTGAAAGCTTTACACTTTACTTCTATTCTCTTAAGGAAGGATGCTTTCCAAAAGCAGTATTAGGCATATTACAAATGAAAAAATACTACCTGTGTTGGAATTCATCTTGAAATACTTTCCATCTGATAAGAGGAAATAGGAAAGTTGTCCATTTCTTCCTGAGTCTCTGTCAACTGCTGTAATGGTGCCAACCACACCCCTTGGGAGTGGATTTTCCTCCACTTCAAAGAAGTAGCTCTCATGCATAAAGACAGGAGAATTATCATTTTCATCTAGGACATTAACTATTACTGCTGTACTTGCATTTTGTCTGAGGTTTTCCTCCTTGGAGGCGGTGGTGACCAGGGCTCTAAAACTTAGTATCTGTGCACATTCATAGTTCAAAGGTTTCCGAAGATAAATCCAGCCAGTATCAGAGCTGATTCCAAATGCAACAGAATCTGTGCTAGGTTCTAAGGAATATGCCAGCTTAGAGGTAACACTATGTGGTTCAAGTGAGTGGGCTTGAACCTGAAGGATTCGGGCACCTGGAGAGGTAGCTTCACTGATTTCTATTTGATATATCAAGTTTTGAAAAACCAAAGTAGGGGCCATCTTCTGCTCTTCAATAACCACTGTCAACATCAGCAAAGAAGTCAGAGGAGGATTTCCACAGTCTTCAGCTGCTATGTGTAGAGTATATTCCTGCTGCTTATCTGCAAACACTGTCCTGGTGAGGTTTACCACTCCAAGGCTTGGATCAATGCTAAATGCATTTGACTGCATGCTTGCAATACTGTATTTGATTGCCCCATTTAGGCCACTGTCTTTGTCTTCTGCATGAGCAATGTAGACAGCAGTGCCAGGAGGCTGGGTATATGAAATAATTACCTTATCAGATTTGGTAAGAAACATTGGAGCATTGTCATTAACATCTATCACAGATATGTTGACCTGGGTGCTACTGTAGACAGGCAAGTTACCCAACTGTGACTGAACGGTGAGCACCACAACAGACTGAGTTTCGTGGTCAAGCGGATTTTTGGTGCAGATGATACCAAACTGGGGGTCAATAGAGAATCTTTCATGTGGATCACCAGAGGAAATTCTGTAAGAAACCACTTCTAAAGAATCTAGAAATGAAGATTAAAAAAAAAAAAGGTTAAAAAACAAAAGGCACAAAACCCCCAAACAAACAAACCAAAACCAAAAGTAGCAACATGAAAGTTGGTGAGAACATCTGTGAAGAATGAATATCATTAAATTCATCAGAATAAGATGTAAACTACATAGATGTTTTACTTTTCTGGGTTTTTTAATACTTCCTTCTTCGTGTCCATGGAGCCCTTCAGTAAAAGAAACACTACCCCACAGGCTTGATCTGACTGTATACGATTTGTCCATTTGTGCACTGTTTGATTTTCATCTCCCCCGTATGGTAAAACTCTATACACAAAATAGCATGAGACCTTTTGGATTTCCTCAATCTAAAATATAGAAAAACCACTCCAATAAATTAGTTTTACAGACAATTTCATTATGTGCAGGCATTCACTATAGGAAGGAATGAAACAGATGTCAGTTCTCTGAAAGAACTCTGTTTTACTGAATTTACTATTCATGGATTACCATTGCTATAGCACTTATACATCAGACATTACCTAAAGCAAAAGCTATCTAAAAGTTCAGAACTATTACCAAGGCTACTTCACAGGTGCTACCTTACCCTGAGGACAATTGTAAAGGACCAGACTAATTAAACTTACATAAAACCTCTGCCTTTACCACCTTACACATACAGATCCATCGTTAAGCTGTTAGACTCCCACTACTTTGCACAGGAACTGGATATATGTGTGTGTCTGTCTATCTAATCTCTCTCTCTTTATGTATATACACACACACACATCCAGAGAAGTTGTGGATGCCCCTTCCTTGGAAGTGTTCAAAGCCAGATTGGATGTGGCTTTGAACAACCTGGTCTTCTGGTAGGTGCCCCTGACCACAGCAAGGGGATTTGAACTAGATGATCATTAAGATCACTTCCAAACCATTCTATGATTATATGACATATGGCTCTGATGACAGGATCATTTATGGTTAAGGTCTCACAGAAGCTAATCCATCTTCCTCTAATAATGATTTTAAAAAATCCAAATCAACAAATAAATTAAATGAATTTTTCAAAAGGTCCCATAAACCTTCATCCAGACTTCAAAAGTTAATATGGGGAAATGTTTGGGGTTTTGATTTTGTTCGAGGTTCAAAGTGCAGTGGTGTTTGTTTGGGTTTTTTTGGCAGCAACCCTTCATATAAATTCTCTGAAACTTCTGAATACTGTCTGCTTGTAAGTACTGCTCTGAGATCCGTCTTTCATATCTAGCGCTTTAACATAAGCCACACCACTGCACACTCTTCGTTATACTTTCACAATGTGCTTCCCAGCAATCCATCTGGAATAAAATAGAGGCAGTTGTTAATCCTCATGGACCACCAAGAAGAGTACCAAAAATGTCTATCTATTTTGAAGAGTATGCCAATACAGTAATGATTACACTAGCTGCTGTAAATATCGTAGTAAATTCACTTTAATGCTTGACAGATTGAATAAATAATAAGTATTAAAAAAACCGTAATAATTATCTGCAGATAGTTCTAGTTAATGGTCAAAACAAAACCACAGTGTAATCTCTGACTGTGCAACTTACTTGGTGGCTCTCTGGCCTTTACAGTGCCAACTGGGCTGTCTTCAGGTGCATCTTCAGGAACAGAAAACACATACTGGGATCTCTCAAATATGGCAGGAGCTGAAGCAGTCTGAAGGATGTTTACTGTGATGGCTGCATTGGTGGCAGAGGGAAGGCCACCCCCATCCCGAGCAGAAACAGTCAGGAAGAGCACAGAATGAACCAGGTGGTCAAGAGATGAGATCAGGTAAATAATTCCTGTAAGTATACAGAAAAATCTCCAAATAAAAAAGCCACATAAACATGGTTGAAGCCCCAAAGTACAAACCTTAAGAGTAATGGACATTGTGAAAAGTATCTGGGAGGCAAGCATCTGCTGCCTGATCACAAGTTCCTGGTAGAACACCTGTTAATAGTAAATTCTAAGGTCTGTTGAGTTTGTAAGATGCTACCAATTATGTTTTTTATAATTGTATGAAATTAGTAATTATTAAAAAAAAAAAAAAAGCTACAATCTGTCCAGAAATACAACTCTTTGGATGTGCCTTCCTCAAGATAAATACATATCCATTCTAATAGAATAGAATAAACCAGGTTGGAAGAGACCTTCAAGATCATCATGTCCAACCCATCACCCAACACCACCTAATCAGCTAAACCATGCAACCAAGCCCCCCATCCAAATCTCCTCCTAAACACCTCCAATGATGGCGACTCCACCACTTCCCTGGGCAGCCCATTCCAATGGGCAATCACTCTCTCTATGAAGAATTTCTTCCTAACATCCAGTCTAAACTTCCCCTGGTGCAGCTTGAGACTGTGTCCTCTTGTTCTGGTGCTGGTTGCCTGAGAGAGGAGACCTGTCTATAACCTCCTTTCAGGTAGTTGTACAGAGCAATAAGGTCTCCCCTGAGCCTCCTCTTCTCCAGAGGAGAAGAGAATTCTATCCTCATCATCTTAAGTAGGATTAGATGTCTCAATACACTCTCTTCTGAATGCTAAAATAAATTTTTTATAATACCAGATAACTATGCCCAATTTTAAAATACTCTACAGAAACCCACATTTAACAATTACCTAAAATATCAGTAAGGATAGAAAGAATGAACATGGCAAGAAACTGACCCATCTCCTCCTCCAGAAAAGGCTTTTATGAACATAAAAAAACAACCCCACTTTTAGTGAAGATTTCAGTCTCAGCAATGACAATTACATCCAAACCATAGCTCTATAACTATAGGACATTCATGAAGGTTCACAACAATTATCCCAGACTGCTACTTGCTAACTGTTTCACGAGAGACAGTCATTTCATTGTCCTTTGTAAGCATATTAGGGACTTATAAATTAAGATACAAATGCACAAGTACATCATTAGTCTTTAGAGTAGTCTGGAATGTTTTTTTCTAGATTAAGTGAACATGAATATTCAAAATTTTAGGGAAGCACACTAAATCATAAAGCAATATAGCTGATTACAGTATGTTTGTTACTTCGTAAATGTATAACTAATAGCCTGAAGCACACTAAGATCAGGTGCTTTCAGCCAGGTAAAAGATGGAATAAAGGATCACAGAATCATAAAATCATTTTTTGTTAGAAAAAACCTCTAGGATAATTGACTCCAACTCTACCAAATCTGGTGCTAAGCCTTGTCCCTCAGCAACACATCTATGCATCCTCCTCTGGGGCAACTTCAGGCTGTTTCCTTTTATCCTCTCACTTGTAATTAGGGAAAAGAGAACAACATCTGCCTCACTACAACCTCCTTTCAGCGAGCATTAATACCCCTTTGTCTTATCTTTTCAAGAATCTTCTCTATCATTGGGCAGAAGGAAGACCATTTTAACTTATTCTGAGGTGACAAAAATCACTCAACATTCTAAGACCCTTTGGTGGTCACAGATTTTGCAACACAGAGAGCTATTTGTAAAAGTTTAAGACAAACATGAAGACAAAATGCAAGAATATTCTTAGCAATGACGCAGTTTAAATATAAACTGAATGCTAAAATTGAAGTGAGCAAAGTAATAAGGTTGTAGTAAATGCAAGAGATTTAAATATTTGTCAGTATGTAGAGATTTGTTACTATTAGTTAAGACAGCATCTATACTTTTTTGTAGAAGCTGGTAAAGACACAAAGCCTCTAACAGCTCAGGAGAACCACTCCTTTAAATGTTGAGCTACCTTTGCAATTTTCTGGCTTTCAGGAAGGTTTAGTAGGGATGATGTTTGGCATTCAAGTCAGACATCTAGTGGTACTATTTGTCAAGGTAAAAAAATCTAATTTAACTCTAAGTGCCAATCAGTGCATGGTTCTACTACAATGCATACTCTCAAAATAGTGAAGCCACAACACTAATTTGCTACAATGCATTTTTAAGCATAATGATGTAAAATACATAAACCCCTCATAAATATTCAACTGTGCACATGATATACTATCCAATTATACCGTCAGGACATCAGAATAATAAACTGTGTCTTGACATGCTTAAAATGTATTTGAAGGGTATTCAGGATCAAGAAAGAGTGCCTTCCACTAACAAATGTTAGTGTGACTATTCCAGTGTGACAAAGCACAGTAAAAACTCATATACAGATGGATTCTGAATCTTTACTGATCCAGCTCCCATGCCAATAACTGATACACTTTCAAAAATCAACCTTATTCTTAGCCTTTTAAAAATTTGTCTACTGATGACTGGGTTTTACAATTAGTTAAGGCAGGCAAACAAAGCAATCCTCTAAAGACTTAAACTGTGGGCATTTCCTGAGGTAATCTGAGCAACTGTAACTCAAAGAAAAAAAAAATAGATTTAACCCTTTTTTCCCCAGAGGTTTCATAGTTTCATAGTTTCATAGTTTCATAGTTTCATTCAGGGTTGGAAGGGACCACAAGGATCATCTAGTTCCAACCCCCCTGCCATGGGCAGGGACACCCCACACTAGATCAGGCTGGACAGAGCCTCATCCAGCCTGCTCTTAAACACACCCAGGGACGGGGCCTCGACCACCTCCCTGGACAACCCATTCCAGGGTTTCACCACTCTCATGGTGAAGAACCTCCTCCTCACATCCAGCCTGAATCTCCCCACCTCCAGCTTCATTCCATTCCCCCTAGTCCTATCACTACCTGAGATCCTCAGAAGTCCTTCCCCTGCCTTCCTGTAGGCCCCCTTCAGATACTGGAAGGCGACAATTAGGTCACCTCGGAGCCTTCTCTTCTGCAGACTGTACAGCCCCAACTCCTTCAGTCTGTCCTCATAGGAGAGGTGCTCCAGCCCTCTGATCATCCTCGTGGCCCTTCTCTGGACACGTTCCAGCACCTCCACATCCCTCTTGTAATAGGGGCTCCAGAACTGGACACAGTACTCCAGGTGGGGTCTCACCAGGGCTGAGTAGAGGGGGAGGATCACCTCCCTCGACCTGCTAGCCACACTTCTCCTGATGCAGCCCAGGATCTGATTGGCTTTGCGGGCTGCAAGTGCACACTGAGAGCTCATGTTGAGCTTTTTGTCCACCAGCACCCCCAAGTCTCTCTCCTCAGGGCTATCCTCCAGCCAGTCACTGCCTAGCCTGTATTTGTGCCTGGGATTGCCTCGACCCAGATGCAGGACCCTGCACTTGCTCTTATTGAACTTCATGAGGTTGGCCTGTGCCCACCTCTCCAGCCTGTCAAGGTCCCTCTGGATGGCCTCCCTTCCCTCCAGCGTGTCTGCTGCACCACACAGCTTGGTGTCATCAGCAAACTTGCTGAGGGTGCACTCAATGCCACTGTCCATGTCCCCCACAAAGATGTTGAATAAGATAGGTCCCAGGACTGATCCCTGAGGGACTCCACTTGTCACTGGCCTCCACTGGGACATGGAGCCATTGACAGCCACTCTTTGGGTGTGGCCATCAAGCCAGTTCCTTATCCATCTAGTGGTCCACCAATCAAACCCATGTGTCACCAGTTTGGAGACCAGGATGTGGTGCGGGACAGTGTCGAAGGCTTTGCTCAGGTCCAGGTAAACGACATCAGTTGCTCGCCCCTCATCTATTAATTTTGTCACCTGCTCATAGAAGGCCACCAGGTTGGTCAGGCAGGATTTGCCCTTGGCAAAGCCATGCTGACTGTTCCCAATCACCTCTTCACTATTCTTTTGAGCGAGTAGTGACTCCAGGAGGATCTGTTCCATGATCTTTCCAGGCACAGAGGTGAGACTGACTGGCCTGTAGTTCCCTGGTTCCTCCTTCTTGCCCTTTTTGAAGATGGGGGCAATGTTTCCCCTTTTCCAGTCTGTGGGGACTTCACCAGACTGCCAGGACTTTTGAAATATAATAGAGAGGGATTTAGCAACCTCATCTGCCAGTTCTCTCAGCACCCGTGGGTGTAACCCGTCGGGTCCCATGGACTTGAACACTTTCAGGTTCTTCAGATGATCACGAACCTGATCTGCACTTACAATGGGCAGTTCTTCCTCCCTGTCCCTGGCTTTGACTTCCATAACATCAGGAGTGTGGCTAGAGGCCCTTGCAGTGAAGACTGAGGTAAAGAAGTTATTAAGTACCTCAGCCTTTTCCTCATCACAGGTGACCATGTCACCATTTTCTTTTCTGAGGGGGCCCACACCTTCCCTAGTCTTCTTCTTCCCATTAATATACCTGTAAAAGTTCTTAGTATTCCCTTTAATCTCCCTGGCTAGATTCAACTCAAACTCTGCTTTGGCTTTCCTGACCAGGACTCTTGCTGCTCGGGCAGCTTCCTTGTATTCCCCCTGTTCTACCTGTCCTTCCCTCCACTTCCTGTAGAGTTTCCTTTTAAGTAATAGTGTGTCCAGTAGCTCCTTGCCCATCCAGGCAGGCCTCCTAGCATTCTTACCTGCTTTTCTCTTTGTTGGTACACAGAGCTCCTGGACACAGAGGAGGTGGTCCTTGAATACTGACCAGCTGTCCTGGGTCCCTCTTCCCTCCAGGGCTTTGTCCCATGACACTTTGGCTAGCAGATCCCTGAAGCGATCAAAATCTGCATGCCTAAAGTCTAGGGTCATGAGCTTGGAATACTTCCTCCTGATTGCCCTGAGGATGTTAAATTCAACTGCTTCATGGTCACTGCAGCCAAGGCCGTCTATGAGCCTCACATTGCTTACCAGCCCTTCTCTGTTGGTGAGAACAAGGTCCAGCATAGCACCATTTCTTGTTGGTTCCTCCACCATTTGGAAGAGGAAGTTGTCTTCTATGCAGTCCAGGAACATCCTGGATTGCTGGTGCCTTGCTGTGTTGTCCCTCCAGCAGATGTCCGGGTGGTTGAAATCACCCATGAGGACCAGGGCTTGTGACCTGGAAGCTGCTTCTATTTGCCTATGGAGGGCCTCATCTGCTTGGATCTGCTGGTCAGGTGGCCTGTAGGAGACCCCCACAGTAATATCTTCTTCCCCTGTCCTGCCTTTAATTTTGACCCATACACTCTCAACTAGCTTATCATCCCTCCCCAGTTGGAGCTCCACTGATTCCAACTGGCTATTGACATAGAGGGCAACACCTCCTCCTCTCCTTCCCTGCCTATCCTTCCTAAAGAGTTTATACCCATTTATGCCTACATCCCAGTCATGGGATTCATCCCACCAAGTTTCAGTAACAGCCACTATGTCGTGGCATCCCAGCAGCACAGTGGCCCTTAACTCATCCTGTTTATTGCCCAAGCTGCGCGCATTCGCATAGAAGCACTTCAGCTGGGCTGGCCCTGTCCTCCTCTTGTGAGGAAATGCATAAACATGGATTTTAAAACACTGCTGCTGTCAAATAAAAGGAAAGCAATCAAATGGACAACATTTTTCTAACTTGACCAATTGTGTATTTTTCTATTGACTAGGCCAAAAATATTTTGTTATTTTGGATACTTCAAGGTGTATGTGAAATTTTTGTGTCCCAGTTTGACCTCGAATTATACACATTCTGTTTCATTCAGCATTTGTAGGATTGGGCATTAGCTTTGTAGCTAAGACATAATCTGTGCAGACACTTGAGACAGCTCTACCATGTTGGTGGACATGACACACTAGGCTCTACAACTGCACCACGTGACAGGAAAGAAGCAAGCAGCATCTTGGATTCCCCTTTCTATGCACTTAGTTACATACACTGAATTGTGATTACAGCAAACAGCCATCAAAAGCAGCTGCCATCATTCCTCAGAGCAGGCTGGCTAGGTGAACTGGATCTCCTGAAGTATGGTGCAGGAGAGCCCCCAGTACTACATGGCAAAGGCAGAAACATGGGGCTAACTGTAAGAAGTGTGTTGTTGGAACAAGCTGTGTAAGTCACACATTTGAAGTGCCAAACGCAGCAGATGTATGCCTTGCTAAATAATACACTGAAGTCTAGTCACAGTTTTCCTTTCCTGCCTGTTCTGTAATTAAGAAAAGACAGTAGCTTATTGTTACTACCACGGTCATTTGCAGCCTGCAGTTTGTGTCTTCAGAGAACTCAAAAGACAATTAGATTGCTGTTGTACAGAATATATGCTTCTATTATGAAAAGCAATTTCTAGAAACACTTTACCATGGAAAAGGAATAGTGAGATGGCTCCTTTGTGAGGAATGTTTTACGGAGACCAAAGCTCCCAGCAGAGGACCACACAGACAAGTGTGGTCCTGCTTTAAGAAATCCCTGCATGAAAACACATCGCCTTTCTTGCAGCTTGTTCATATATATGAACAACCTTTTCTGCTGGCTTTAATAGCATTTAATTTCCATATACTAATGATTTATTAGTTCTATTACCTCTGGTTATTCTCCACACTGCAGAACAGCAAGCTGAATTCCATTTTGCTTCACAGGTGAACAGTCACATACACAGCAGAGGAAGTATTAATATCCAGCCTCACTTACACCTTGGCATTTTCATTTTCTTGACAAGACCAGCATGACTGTCATGACTACATATTCCAATCTTTATAACTCAAAACCATGACTCAAAGACTGCCTATCATGATTTGCGTGTGCATTTTAGACAGAATGTGCAATGCTGGTTGCATGACAGCAACTGCCACTGCAGGCATGAGTTTGGGAACAGTTCTACACTGGCGCAGGTTAGTTCAGCACAGCCACAGGGTGGATTACAGATGTTTTGTTGCAGAACTATCTGTGCTTACTGGCTACTGCAGTTAGAACTGCTCTGAAGAACCAACATATAGTAAGAATGAAGGATGAAACCCTGACTGACCTGCTTCATCCTTTCCCACTCACTAAATGTGTGATGGCACTAACTTCTGAAGTTCTTGTTTTCCACTTTGTTCCCAATGATGCTCATGGTCACACAGAATATGCAAACATGGTACCTGCCATTCTCCATCAATAGCATAAATTCTCATGGGCTTGATCTTGCTGACCTTACATTTATGAAGATGTACTCTGTTCCACAGGTAGATTTAGCTGCTACATGGTGCTTCTCAAGAGTTAAAGGCAAGAGATAGGCCCACATACAATGGTTCTTTTAAAACATATTTTTTTCTCCATGATCTTGTATTCAGTTCTAAACATTACAACAGCACAGATCACCAAATCAAAGCACATTTTGTATGGCAGAAATAATGCTACCATCCCAATAGGATTTCCACACATTACTCTAAACTGACCACTTTGAAAATGTATCTGTTTTTCCACAGGGTCCTTATGAAAGCAAAACAAAACAAAACAAAACCAAACCAGCTCATATTTATAGTCATTCATAGAGGAACAAAACATTTTCCACACTTCCCACTGCAGAGGCAAAGATATAAATCAGAATGTGCTAACTTTGAATAGCTCTGAAATGTGTACTCATTTAAAGAGCTTCCAGTATTTTCTCATGGTTGATGAAATGAAAAAGCAAATATAGAATATGGCAAGAGGAATAAAATCACCAACTATCAACAGTGCTCTCTAAGACCACAAAACTGAACAGCCTAACAACTTTAAATTATGGCTGTACTTCTTCAGCAAGTATCCTAGGATGGGTCAGCAGGCATGGCCATCATGAGCTGACACAGCTCAGACAGCAAGCAGATGGCAAAAGGATACATATAGGTCATCACCCCAAGTCACCTTCAAAGCTGGCTACTGAACCTGCTGTTTGATACTGCATAGGTCAATGCTGACCCACTGACCTGCTCAGAGCATGGCTCACCCAGCCTAGCACCCCAGCTTCTCAGTGCCAAGACATGTACAGCACTGCTTTTTACATGCCAGGAAAATGTTCAGATGATCATAGTCAGGGTGATCCTCTGAGAGATGAATGCAGTTAGTAGGTGTAGACTAACCTTAAACCCAGCATTGTTCTAGGGAAGAATGATAGCTTCTGCTTGATATTGCTATATAACTATCTGACTCATTGTCCATTCTCTAACCTTAGCCTAACATTTAGTTTCCAGGTTTAGCAGTTTATCTGTGTTTAAAATGCACCTTTTTAGTGAAGTTGCATCTTCGATGGTAAACACAAAAACGCTCTGCAAAATACATTTGAAGAGCTGGTTTAATAACTATCAGGAGAAAGGACAGATAAAACAGAATTGGTAATGCTTTTTTTCCCCCAGAGTTGAAAGAAAGGAATTTTTTTTAGAGCAACAGATGTAATACTATTGTATCTAAAAAGTTTGGTGGAGTACTGATTTCACAAAGGATGAATTCCTAAGGAAAAGGTATGCAACAGTAAAAGCCCAAAGAAAGTCTCAAACAGAGCTGATCAGGCCTGGTCAGAACTTTCAAAAGCCCTATACTGGTTCCAAAATGAGTATTTAATTGAAGAAGCTCTCAAGAAAGGGCAAATAAAGCAAGCTGAACACGTTTCCTCCAGCTGGAAGCCAGGCAGAGAACAAGCTGCTGGCAGGAGAATGGCCCCATGCTCCCCAGTTACCAAGAATCAGCAGTATTTTAGCTATGCAGTCCCCAGTACACACAGCTCTCCTGAGCAGGGAAGGTGCACCACTGTGTCCAATATGATTGAAAAAATATTAATAGGGGGAAAAAACGTCCAATGACTAACTTCAATCAGGTGATTACAACATCCACCAGAAAGCAAAAGCTTAAAGCAAAGCAAGAACCCAACTGGGTCTTTCTGGTGACCACAGCAGCTGTTAAACTGTTGGGGCTTTCAGTTCCTTGCTTACTTTGTGAATGTACTGACTGATTTTCATTTGACTTGACCATTTAAAAATAAAGGAACATTTTGCTCAATCTTTATCTCCAATTTAAAATTTGAACATAATCCCCCTCAAATTGTCAACAAATGTATATTTACTACATATTCTTCAGAATACTGTCAAATCTAACACTCAACTCTTCAAAAACACTCATTTTCTGTAGTCCATATTAAAAGAAACCTGGGGATAATGAACCAACTGTCATGTTAATCCATTGCCATCTCACTATATGAACCTTACAGGACCGGACTAGAGTTTGGGAATGCCGAGTTAGCACAATAAGCATTTTATGGCTTACCTTAGGACATCAAAACTAAACTTAATATAGGGAAAAAAAAAATACTACTTTGATGTAGCTTTCTCTATACTGTACTATTACATCCAAATAATTCTGTCCTAATCAAAAAACCTCAAATGCTAATTGTCAATAACAGCATATAAGCAAAGAGATATAATTTGCTGTTGCAGGGACATTCCCCCTATTTCTGCCTTATTTTATTTCCTTTAAAAAGACGTAATAGTAACTCTGAGTATGTTTGCTGTCTTATTACATACAAAGAGAACATTTCCACACAAAGCATAAATTAAAGAGAAACAAACAAGCAAACAAACAAAAAGACAAAACAAAAACCCACAAAAATCAAAGGATACACCAGTAAGTCAGCAGGACTCTGGCCTGGTGAACAGTATTTTCAAAGGCAAAGGCAGAGCCTTGACTACATAACCTACAAAGGTCAAGCACTGCCACATCACCCCACCAGGTCAACCTTGCTTATTTATCTTATTGAAGTTTCCCCAAACTATCTTTTTAATCAAAGACCTTTTCAATGAAGTTTGTGCCTGCAGATCCAAAGAAAGTGCAAGGCACAGTCTGGTAGTAAAATTTCACTGCCGTGGTAAACAGTGATGATATTTCTTTAAAGGCACCGCACCAAAAGATACATGTTTCCAGCACAGGTACAGAATGAAGCCTGATATGAGCACAATGATATGTATTTGCTGTTCTTATAGTAAAAGCATTAAGAAACATGCAAGATGCTCATCCTAATCTTCATGAACTGATTTTCTACTACATAGACTCCCCTAGTACGTTCACTTTAATAGTTCAATAGCATGAATGCATTTTGCCAAGGCTGTCTGCTTTCTGTGTGACCTGCCACTTTATTCTTTTCTATAGGTTAACTGAGAACATGAAGTATGTTAAGTACATGTGTACTTTAAACCCATATAGCCTCTCTCAATGAAAAGTGTTGACTGTCTGGACTTCACTGTACAAATCTTACACTATTCCTCTCCTCAAAAATGGGAGGTCTGGGTGTAATTTTTTACCTTTTCTCCATTCTTGTTATCAGCCCACAACATCTGTAAAATGCCATGGCACTTTGCTCAGCATGTTCTTCTGTTTATACAATCTGACACTGTCAGACTTAACTACGAGAAAGGGGAGTGGGTTAGAATATTTTTGTAAGCAGTTTGTATTGCATTGTGCACAGTGAATACCAAGTACACATCACTGCACTTTCGTATAGCTGATTTTTTGGCATATAGGTTGTGGGCACTTTTCTCTTTGAAGATGGTCAGTTCTATCGGATTTTATTCATAAAAACAAAAGACACACCTTAACTGTCACCATGGATGTATTTTTAATACTGTTCTGCCACACAGCTTTCTTTAAAGGCCAGAATCTGCACTCTCACCCTTCATACAGCAAATTGTGCGTGATTCAAGGAGAATATGCCATTTCCTGCATTCTTTACATTAGATTTCTTATTAGATGAGATTCCAGTGAAGGTACATGTCCAAAAATTGTTCAGCTGAGACCATTAGTTTTTTCCTTTGTGACTTAACTCAAAATTCTTCCAAAATGAAAACTCAGCATGTTAAACCAATGCCTTAGACATGTCCCTCTGATTTGCAGCATTATGAATATGCTATCAATTTCACATGAAAGATCAGAGAAACAGTAATTGAAGAAACTGCAGCTTCAAAAAAAAAGCAAGTGGCCTCAAAATGTTCCAAAATAAAACACTCCTAATTCAAAATGTTATGTGAACCTCTTCTTCATATGTTGAGCAAATGTACTCCATGCTGTAAGAAAATGCCAAAAGTAGTTTAAAAATAAACTATTTTTCCCCTACAGTACTATATGAAAACATCATTAATCATCATAAAAATTGCCTTGTTTACTTTAAAAAAGGATGCATCCCCATTTTACTTTGATGCATATTACAATCTGCTGCGTATTAACATGGTGTAATGCATGGATTTAAAGAAAGTTTGGGTTTTTTGTTCCTCAAAAAGAAATTTTTGCATTTCAACTTTTGGTTTCAACCTGTATTGTAATTTAAAAACAACAACTTTCAAGTAACGAAAATCTTTTAAGAAGTGACTGTTAAAAAACTAATGTTTCCATTTTCTTCAATAAAACAGAGCTTGTCAAAGTCCTTAACTGTAATGGATCTATTCTGGTCTTCTAAACCAATTAGAAAAATGATTTTAAGTCAGTTTGACATTAAATTGTATTTACATATGGTGCCATAGTACAGTAATGGAAGCAGTACAGCACTAAATTTGCACATTACCAAAACAAGAAAAATATGACAGCAAAGAAACTGTTCTGCACAAGTTCTACACTTAACCCCTCTTTTTGCATCCATTACCAGGCACTGTTAAAGAGATAGGATACTGGACTTTTATCTGTCTTTTGGCTAATTAAGTTAATAATTCTTACACACTTCAATTCATGTGTCTTTAGGTGTGTTCGTCCCTTTTACTCTTCCCCAGATGGCTACGCTGCTAGACTGCTCCACATCTCTTAGAGAACGTTTTAGTTGAATGATGTCCTATGCTGTCCACTGCACAGGTTTTTCTGCCACACTTGTGACTGTATCCTGTGACTTATATCTTTAATTACCTTCTTAGCTCTAACTATAAATACAGCATCCTTCAGATAGTTTATTAGGAATCAACGGGAAAACCCATTGGCTTTTCAACTTGTACTGTTCTAATAAATTCATGAATGCTGTTCATAGATGATCAGATAGCTACAAAAGGAAACATAATGAACCCAAGATGTTGTTTACACCAACAATAGAAACAAACAACTGCATGAGTCACGAACTAGCAGAGAAACTGGTTTACAGTTCCCTATCCATACATTTTTCTGATCACACAGTTCTTTAATGTTGTTGGGTTTTTGTGTGGATAGTCTATCATCAATCAAATAAGAAATACTTGGGAAGGGAAATACAGCAAGTTTTATAAGAGCTTACCACAAGCAATAAACATAGTATCCAAAAGCTAAAACAAGCATCATTAATAAAGATTTGTTTAGAATTCAAAACACTTTTAAATGGAATATCTATTTGCTCAATAAAAGGTTCTTCATTCTCACTGCCATTAAATTTATCTGTATACATTATCCCTATAAGAGTACTTCAAACAAAAAATGAAGTCCCTTCAAGAAGCTTGAACACAGCCTCCGATGCAAAGCTAAAAGCTCTCTTGATACACGCATACAATTGCTTTAATAAAGCAACAGTCTAAGTTAGCCATAGCAGTGAAGAATTCAGGTTATGGTTTTTACTTCATTTTATCCATTTCTCTTAAAAATGATCAGGGAGGGAAAGAAAACTAATGTATAGATTTTCAAATTTGCAATCTAGATGCCATAATATAGAAAATAAATCGACCATGGGGACTCCGACAAGTCTATTGGGACAGTTTTCAAATGACCAATTATTTAACTGTGGAGATCCAGCTCCCTAATTATTGACTGATCTATGTATTTTTGGCATTGGCTATGCCCCAGAGACTCTGATTTGACAGACTTAAAAGTCCACAGTTAGGTAAATTCTGAAATAGCCAAGACAAGCAGACCAACTTCCTTCCTAGGAAGGTTGATTCCTTCTGTTCATCAGAGTAATTTGGGGACCATGTAAGAAAGCAAAAATACTCAACATTTTGAAAGACTAGAGCCTTGCAATATTTCATATTCCAAAAAGCCAATATATACACACATACAACAGTCCCAAAAATCCTTAAAACATAATGTCTTGTGCCAAGGCCATCATAAAGCAAAATAATTGATCAGGATGCATCCATATGCAAGGGCTGGTTCTCAAGTAAAACAGCGGCTGCAGGTTAACCAACCACATTTGTAGATACACTGCTCATGTTATTCCCAGTTGATGCTAATAATTATTTTAAGATCAGAAAACAGGGGCTGTTTTGTGGCCATGGGAACAGTAACTGAATGTCTGCCTTCAAAATTCCGCCCTTCAAAAAATTCCAACCAGATTTGCTTTTACTATAATTGTTTTCTTGCTCTCATTGTCACTCCTTTACCGAAGCTCTCTCAAAAAACAAGAGGCATGCAGAGTCACATTAGGAAGTAAAAGGCAGGAAAGAGATTTACAATGCTAATCACTGAATCAAACAGGGAAGCAGCTGGATATAACAAGGCCATGGCCAGGGGGGATTTATCCTAGCACAGTATGAAGAAAAAAGGTTAGTACAGAAACAGAGAGATTAAATGAAAGGACAAGTATCTTGAAGGATCTCTGTTGCTCCTCAAGAGTAAGAAATTTGGATATTATTATACAAATACAACACTAATGTCCTCATTACTTCCCTACAATGATGAATAGATTTGCAGCTGAAAACAGTGGGTAAGTGGCATACTGCTTGCCCTGTATTGTACTGGCACATACAGTTTCCTATTCTCCTACTTATTTCAGTGAGTGCAAAGGCTCCATGTTAAACCTAAACCCTCCATCTTCCTCTAGAAATACTTTCCAGCAGAATCTAAGTTTCAACTGTACGACATGACTCCAAATAAAAAAATATAACAAACCCAAAAAAATCCCCAAACAAAGTCAAAGTAAAGACACATATTGTATAATGATAGCTTTTCTGAACCATAGGCTCACAGTACCTGTGGATGTATCCACTGTGAAAAAAGAAGAAAATTCTCCCAGGACCAGTTCATATGTGACAACGCCATATATTCCTGAATCTCTGTCTGTGGCAACAACATTGATGATCTCTACTCCTGGTTGTGTGTGACTACTGATGCTCGTCACATAGACCTCTTGTTCAAAAACAGGTTGATTATCATTAATATCTTCTATCTCAATGCGAACAAAAGCTTGGGCACTCAGCCCACCCTGTTGGATAAAGCAAAAAGTTAAAAATAGAAAAACAAGATAAGTTTTAGAAGTGCAGACCTGGCTTCAGCCCATCATTAGGAAATGGAACATACTTCAACAACATAAAGCAATGAAAATGTCTGTTAAAAATCAACTTTAATACCCCAAAATGCCACATTTAGGCAACCATGCACTCAGAGCAACTCCAGCGGACTGACTGAGCACAAGAAGTAGTTCAGCTTCTTGTGACAGTGGAGCCTAAACATTATTTTTGTTAATACTAGCAAGTATTATGCATGTCAAATACTTGATAGTCTAACCTCACCCGGTTTTTACTACAATCACCTACATACATGCCACTCCTTCCTCCACTGTGACAAGTACTGGGCTTCCATTAGCCTCAAAACTACTGAGAGCCATGAAACCCCATGCAAATACGGAGAAGCAGACACGTGCAGACCTCCTGGGCTCACTGCCAATACGCCAACCTTACTTCAGAGTGAATCCCTTCTCCAATACCTTGATTTCAAAGGGAAGGGAAATCCCTGTGCAGGAGCTAAAAGGGAAGGCCCATGTGCTCTGTCAGAAGATGCTCTGCAGCTCCACAGCTGTCATGTACTTTAGGACAGAAATCAGAAACATTAAGGAAAGAGGGCAAGGAAGAAGTGAGGTCAGGATTAAAAATCTTAAAACATGGTTGGAACAGCATGAAACCAAACTGCAAAAGTTCATGAGAACTTGTATTAAACTGCTTTTTCCAAGTTTCAATAATGCTAAACAGACATAAAAATCCAATCCAATTTGCATTTATCCAAAGGAGTTATATAAACACTGAAAAGTCTCTGGAAATTAGGTTCCCCCATTTACTTTAGAATGAATCGATCTCTCAGGAGACAGACCAAATTTTACAATAGGTAGAGATCCTTCTTTTCCTGAGGCAGCAGTGCATTCCCCTCACACAAGTCAAGTACTGTATTAACTTATTAACTTACAATGTTAGCTGATTATGGCCCAGTTCGTGTTTTGGCTATGACAATTTTTTAACTATAATCCCAAGTGAGAAGAAACAAAATGCTTCTACTTTGAATCACATGGATACACTTAATCTACTCAGAATCAAGCATGACATAGCATATCTTGAAAAACACGAAGATTGATTTTAAACAAATCTGTTGCTAGCTGAAAAATAACATTTGTCAAAATATGTTACAAGCAACAGAAAGCCACAGTTAATTTTTAAATTCCCTTTCTTAAAATGTTCAATTTTTAGCTTCCATTCTGCTGTTTGATGCAACAAGACAGAATTGACAGTATTGTCAGATTTCACAGTATGTGTGATCTAAATCTCTCTCAAGGGCTTGTGGAGGTTCCCCAAACAACATAGCTTCATCTGATTTTTTTTTTCCAGACAGAGAAAAAACATACAATTTTAACACCACTACAAGAAATTTTCACCTGCCTGTAAATTCAAAGACTCCCCAAATGCCTGCTGAAACTGTTTCTGATCTATCATACATGCATAAATACCGGTGTCATGACTAAGGATGCAGTTTGAACATGGGATGTTCCAGGAAGAGCTGGCATGTGAATCACAGGAGGGTCACCTTCTCTACAGGAACAGCTCTACACTTTGCCACAGCTCAAGAGAGGGAGTTAGATGCAGACAATGTGGGAATCAGTGCAAACCTCCTTCTATAAACCTAGCTACATGATGTCTTTTCATATAGAAGCATTTCAATTATGAGTACCAAATATATATGTGAAGTCGTTGACTTTGGAACCACAAATGGTGCTGCCAGCTGAAAAGGCTAAAGCAAAGATGATGAGTCTTGTCTCAACTTTATCAGTGAAAGTGCTCCCGGAACAAGCACTCACAGAATGTTTATTTACACCAGCATAACACAATCTATTTTCCACTTGCCCCTACATGGGCTCTTGAGTGCAATTTCAGTTCTCCCACTATGCTCCTCCATGTAACACATAAAAGACATGACTGACAAGATCCAAAACCATGTAATGAAGTAGGCACGAACAGGTGGAGGAAATGGATACTTTTGCTGTAAGATAAACTGAGCACCACCTGGAAAATACTTTCTTTTCCTCCACGTTTCTAATTAAATGTTATTTTCTTTCCTTTTCATCTCCTCCTGCTTTGTAAACATTGACCCTTCACTCTTCCTCTTTATCTTTTCTCCCCAGATCATAGCCTTTACTTTGAAATCCATTCCTAATGTCTTCAATCCATCAAAAACAACAGCGGAATGCCAGGAGACAAAACATCCTGCTGTAATTCTGAATACTAAAAATTTACAAAAGCCTGTATTGAATTCAGGTGTTCTAGTATTTAAATATCAGATATGCACATTTTTACAAGAGAAATCCATGGGACCTACAAAGTGCTTTCAGTAAAATGATTAAGTCCTTCACTATGTTTCTTCAGAGCACCATAACAGAAAGCACAGGCATTAATTAAAAACAACAAAACAAAACTTTAAAAAAAAATTTGAAATTCTAGCACAACTACATTTTAAAAACATCTTCGATATGCCAACTAGTAACCTAGTTCACTACTTCACTAGTGGTTCACTAGTTCACTACTACAGCAAAAGAAAGTTAGGAAATGCATTGCTTGGAAATGCATTCCAGGCTTCTCACTGCAAATCACCTTTGGACACTTTCACAACCAAATGAATCAAGGCACTGTTTTCTTCTAGTCTTTTCCAGAAGTTGCACTACCAAAATTTTCTGTTATGTGGCACTGAGTAGGTGGAGTACACCAGACATCTGGATGTGCTCCTAAACAATCAACATCTCATCCTTGCCAAGCAGATCTGAAATGGACTATTTCAAGCACATACAACTACATTGTGCTTGATGCTTTATGAATACCCACTTCCAAGCACCCCATCTTGTAAAGCAGGAAAACTTTCAGACATACTGCTGCAGGGAGGCTGTAACCAGCCACAGATGCAGCAATGGCATCATTAGCTAGACAGGATACAGAATTTATTCAGGAAAATCACTGGCACTCACAGTAGCCACACAGCCCTGGCACAAGTTACTGTTTTATTACTGCAGTAGTAATCTTGAAAAGCAGGGAGCAGGGGTAACCTAGACTCCACCTGTTCCCACAGGAGGAAGAAAATCAGCAGAGACCAACACATCCTAGAAATTGTTTTTAACAACTTTAGGAGTAATTAGGGATTTTACAGGCAATTTTACCAAATTGGGTCAAAATTTATGGTTCATGAGGTAACACTTTCTTCCTTCTACAGGCATAATAATTTATTCAAAATCCAATATTACATTCTTATTTAAAAGTATACAGCACATCCAAGTTCACAAATGCATTCACAAATTTGGCAGTATGGAAAGGCAAAACTTACCCCATCTATAGCTTTTACTAAGAGATCATAAGTGGTTGGATTCTCCTCTCTGTCAATGTCTTGAGATACACAGATCTGACCAGTACGTGGGTCAATATGGAAGGCTTTGGATTTCTCATAATAATGAAATCCATCATAAAGAGAATACCCAATTTCACCAAACTGGTCAGCATCTGCATCTGTTGCCTTGACCTGCAAAGAAACAACAGATTAAAAACAAGCAAAACAAACTAACCAACCACAAAAAAAACCCCAAACAAAACCCAACAACAAAAGAACAAAGCCAGTGAATCTACTGTTCGAAAAATCAGATACTTTTTCAAAAGTTACCTGTTTGTATTGTAAAAGTAAATGGCAAAAACAATAAATACAAACACACTCTGCTACCTAAGTTGTCTGCAGTTTATAAAACAGTAACTGCTACTCGCAGTGTAATTACTGCAACAAGCATGTAAGATTGATTAGATCTGTCTGTAACATTCCTTGTTTATCACGCAGTTACCTCAATCAAGTAGACTTTCCATGACTGGAAAAGTCATACATATTAAGCCATGTCAGTAGGCCATACCTTAAGCTACTTTCCCTTCACGTTGTTTTTAAAAGTGGAGGTAGGTCTTACAAATCCCATGTCACGCATAGATCAGAAATGTGCTGCAAGACATTCTTACCTATTTTCTAAAAGACTCCTCAGAGCTAAATTTAGAAAGAAGGCATGGTGGCACAGTGATTCATACAAGTTAAGAACTGGAAGGGTTTTAATCTCCAGTCCACTGTCCAAAGCGCTAGAGTTCTACTAACACAACTCCCAAAGCAGGACCATAGAATAAAAGCTGCCTGGCTGCACTGTGACATAACCGTGCTGTTTTATCAGCCACCAAATATAAAGTCAATTGGATATTCGAGTGTGCAGCTCTTGTTTTTTGGACCAGGGGTAGATTGATTAAATACATATCTGATAAACAGAGTAGTTTCGTACATTGTTCCTTTTATTGCCCTAAAATCTCTGATTACAAAAGCTCTTCTCTGGTATGTTCTATTGTGAAAGCTTTACTTAAATTTACCAATATCTAAGAAAATAATTTGTAAAATATGTATACATGAAGAATGCCGGTATTTTTAGCTCTCTAATTTGTCAGTACTAGAGTTAAAGAATAAACCTTTATTAGAATAAACCTTTATTAGAATAAACCAAACCAGGTTGGAAGAGACCTTCAAGATCATCGCGTCCAACCCATCAACCAATCCAACCCACCCAAACAGCTAACCCATGGCACCAAGCACCCCATCAAGTCTCCTTCTGAACACCTTCAATGACGGCGACTCCACCACCTCCCCGGGCAACCCATTCCATAGCGCAATCACTCTTTCTGTATAGAACTTCTTCCTAAAGGATTCATCCTCCTCAGTTCAGTTCATTTTCTACTTTACTTGTCCTGCTAGTAAAATCACGGCCTTAAAGACCAGCCAGTGCCTTCATAGTACACTTGCTTCTTTGCCCAGAGAGGAATTGTTTTGGCATTAAGATAATGAACTGGGACAGAATCAAAACCAAGTGAACAAAAACATGGCTTGAGCAGGCTAAAAAACAGAAGTGGGAAAAAAGAAGCCAAGTACAAACAAAAAGGTTACACTGCATCAGTTACCTCTGTGAGAATTTTTAAATGACAGCCCAAAAAATACATGTGTTACTTCAATTATTTTTTTTTCTCATTGTGGTTTGTTGGTTGTTTAAGGACAACCAAAGGTTAAGTGAATTTCTTCATTTCTGCATGGGATGTTTGGGATTTGCTGTATTTCAGAAGAGGTATTACTGTGACTGTAATTGCAACACGTACTGCAGTGCATTTTTCCCCTGCCAAACAATTTCTAACAGCACTGAAGGCTATTCTATTGTAAATAGAAAGCTCCTCCAGCCTAGCCCCATGCTCATAAAGCCCTCCATACCCATATTCCCACCCTCGCAGTTTGTATCCCACAGCTGCAGCAAGGGTGCAATACACAGCCACTCACTCTGGGTAAGTTAGAGGCAAAACTCACATTTGCATTCAGTTAACAAAGACCTGTCTTTAAAAATGCTTCACAGCTGTATATAAATCAAGTCTGCAACATACATATTTCACAACCCTTGTATCTTGTCATTTCTGTCATGAAAAATAAAAAGAAAATCCCGTAAGTTCAGTGTGCTCTTGGGACTCTGCCACCCTGATGCTATGGAACAGTAACTCAATTGGTTCTTTTAAGTATTTAAATTTGTATCTTCTTCCTGAAATCTAACACAGGTGCAATACTGAAAGGCTCTGTTTCCCGGTGCCTGCATGCAGTTACATGTGTAAATGCTAACATTTGTCTGCAGCTGAGCATGTGTCATTAATTACAGGTGTGAAATTCAAGAGTATTGTTAGAACTTCAGCCCATTATGTTCAGCGACTTGCCTGTTCTTGTAAATTATGCAGTCTTCAGACTTTGAGCAGCACAAGCAAAGGCAGAACAAATACACATTTACATAAAAATGCTTCAGTTCAAAGCAATATAAATTTGAAGGTCTGTGATCAAATTTAATTGCTTTAATAATCACAAGGAGCAGAACTAAGTGGCATCATTTCTTGCATTTATAAAAGCACAATCTTTCTCCCTGTTCAAGTTGCTCACATCCATTCAATTTCCACCTGCTTAGTAGTCCTTTTTTAATCATTCAACATAGAAGCTTTATTCTGAAGAAGGAAGAATCTGGAATTAAAAGTGAATTAGAAATTTACGGTAGCAGACTGCTGAAGTTGAATGGCACTACACCTGAGATCAGAGTAGCAATTAACTATTATCATAGAATCATTTAGGTTAGAAAAGATCCTTATGATCAGTGAGTTGATGCAAGCTGATTTAGAAGGAGGAATCCAGTGAAAACATACTAACAAATTCAGGTTTTCTGTACAGTTCAGAGACTAAGTTATCAGATATTTTAGAAATTAAAGCAGAGTAATCACAGCCCAGAAAATGTTTGGTTATGATACTACACTGTGCTAGTACCAGTCCTATTACAGCACTTAAGTGCCTGATAGTTGTGAATTACAGCAGTCCAAACAGGAGGAAATGAAGGCAGCAGTAGGAATTTTCACAGTGAATTGATCAAGAGTGTTGTATGTTAGCAGTATCACTGAGGTGACAGAGCTGAAAGGATTTGTGTGTCTTGGAGATGTGGGAGGCAAGAATATCAAATTTGTAACACTTCTGTCCTGACAGACTGAATACTAGATTGAGATCCAGAAGAAAATAAAGAGGGTAAAAGGAAAGGTTATACTCACAGAGCCTCTCTCATTCTTTCACTGAATGTTTTCAATATGCTAAGTTGCAAGACACATGTTAAGAAGTATAAACTTGGGGAAAAGTAACTACAGGACAAAGTATTTCCCCATGAATCATTTTTAAAAGCCAACAAAAGTCATAGTATGGATAGCTACTGGCTGGACGACTTCTCTGTAACCTACATCCTTTAGCTTCATTGTATGCTGTCTAGACTGTAAATCGAGCAGAGAAAAAAAAAAGCAGCCAAATTTTTATTACAAATGTCAACAAGAAAGAAGAAAGTAATAAATGGTCAGAACATAGACATCCTCTCAGGAAAGAGAAAAAGCGAGACTTAGAAAAACATTAAGGAGAACAACTTTAAAAAGCTGCTCCATCTGTATGATGCTCGGACTAGCACATGAGGACCATACCTGGTAGAAACTAGTAGACAAAGGGTAAAAGAAGATAAAGAAGGAAATCAGTGTTGGAATAAACATCTGCATACAGAAAGAGGAGATGATCTCAAAACAAAATGAAGTGAACCACTGTGTTTTAAGGATCATCAACCTCACCGAAAGGTACACCTCAACCCTGTAACACATGGGTAGGTTTGATTGGAGGAAAAAAAAAATGCTGGCAAGACACTTAAACTGGAGGGAATAGAAATATTTTTCAGTGCTATTCTGAGAAAGGAGAGACATTGTCAATGATGGAGAATGGAATCAATGCAAACGACCCATATGATCTAGTATTGTTTGTTTATTAGGGGAACCTCTACAGCTTATATAGACTGGCAGAGCATCACTGGCATCGCTTCATTGGTTCCCCACAAGTGACCCCACATTGTACTATTATAGATTATTGGTTAAACTACTAATAACACGTGAAGTTGTTGCTCACCCTATGAGTCCTGTTATTCCAAGATAACTCTGTTTATAGCTACCAGTACCTTGCTTGAGTTACAGTGCTGTAGGCACAGCACTGTTTTGCTAAACTGCTAACTACTTCTACACTTATGCTAAGCACGGCCTACCACCATGTCAAGCTCTAAGCTTATATTGCCAGATTGCTCACACCACTTATTGCTATGACTGCCACAAGACATTATTGCTTATAAAAAGAAAACATTGGTCAAATCCTCTACTGATTCCATTTACTTCAGTAGAATGGTGACAACTCACAGCAATAGGCAGGATGGCCCCATATTTCACAAGCATGGCACAGTGTTACCAATAAATGAATAATAAACAACATTATAGAGAATTATCAGTTCCTAAAGCCCAGATTGCATTTAAACATTAAGCTATTTTAAAAGTCTCACCCTTTATTTTTTTAAATTTTCATTTCCACTGCCTTAACATCCTCAAGCAGACATTTAACCATGTCACCCTCCCATTTCAAAAGACTGAAGTTCCTATTGTGTGCACTTGCAGCCCGCAAAGCCAATCAGATCCTGGGCTGCATCAGGAGAAGTGTGGCTAGCAGGTCGAGGGAGGTGATCCTCCCCCTCTACTCAGCCCTGGTGAGACCCCACCTGGAGTACTGTGTCCAGTTCTGGAGCCCCTATTACAAGAGGGATGTGGAGGTGCTGGAACGTGTCCAGAGAAGGGCCATGAGGATGATCAGAGGGCTGGAGCACCTCTCCTATGAGGACAGACTGAAGGAGTTGGGGCTATACAGTCTGCAGAAGAGAAGGCTCCGAGGTGACCTAATTGTCGCCTTCCAGTATCTGAAGGGGGCCTACAGGAAGGCTGGGGAAGGACTTCTCAGGATATCAGGTAGTGATAGGACTAGGGGGAATGGAATGAAGCTGGAGGTGGGGAGATTCGGGCTGGATGTGGGGAGGAGGTTCTTCACCATGAGTGTGGTGAAACCCTGGAATGGGTTGTCCAGAGAGGTGGTCGAGGCCCCGTCCCTGGGGGTGTTTAAGAGCAGGCTGGATGAGGCTCTGTCCAGCCTGATCTAGTGTGGGGTGTCCCTGCCCATGGCAGGGGGGTTGGAACTAGATGATCCTTGTGGTCCCTTCCAACCCTGAATGAAACTATGAAACTATGAAACTATTTACACATTTTAATTACTTTCTTTCCTAGGTGTTGTCTCCTGTTATATAAAAAAAAAACAACCCACAGACAGAATCGATTTTGAAAAGTAGAATCAGTATGATACGCAAAATGGAAGAAATTACTTGTACACACCAAACTGTATCAGGAAATGCAATCTTATTAACGATGTGGATCAAAGGGCCAGGACCTATGCAATTTGCAGGATTTGGAGCATGCACCCTTAGAGCCAACTGTGTTGCAATGCTGAATTTCACATGTGTACAAGCTTCCAGAAACACCATCAGACATCTTCAGTTCAATGCTCTCATTCTTAACCCTGGTTGTACAATATTACAAAGTACAAAACCACTGATCTTAAGTCATAGCTGCCTGAGACAGTGTGAACAATAATGCTGATACCAAACCTGAATAGTTTTTTACAAATACATTACTTCTCTGGATTTTTATTTGTCTCAACATCCATGGTCACTGCTGGCAGAGCACGTTTAAGGTACGCAAACAGGAATAAAGCTTCAAATTTGCTTGCTGAAGTCCTAAAGGCATGAGCCTTGACTTCGAGAACAGGAACCGCCTGAAGATTTAACAGCCTGTTCTTGAACAACTTGTGCTGACAACAGAGAAAGCTCCACTCCTCATCCTCAAACTGAGTCCTGTCCTCAAAGCCACAAATCAAAATAAAATGTGGAATTTAAGATGAATTGTCATCGGTACTCACTTTGCCAACCAATACAGGTAGAACATAGTCTAAAAATCAAGGAATAGCAAAATCCTTAGTCATCCTTGCTCTGAAGCAAAATATCTCCACTGTACTAGTAAGGTCAATGAATTTGACTAATGTCAATCTTTCTGGAGTCTAAACAAGCAGAGAAAGAGGGTGAACATACTCTGTGCTCAACAGGTGCATGCTGAATGCGTAACTGATGACAATGAATATATCTGCCAATAAAAATATTGATGTATCTTTGATTTACTGCTTTCAGTTGGTCTGTAGAAAGCAAGAAAGATGAAAATCACCAGAGAAAACGGCCTAAGTACATTACAGCACGACACTTCCATGAAAACACAGACACATTCCAGCAAACCAAGTTCAGATCCAGAGAGAAATCAACATTTCAGTCTGTATAGTAATCTGCACCTCCTGCTCTGATGCTAGCCAGAGCCTGAGTTCACTCCTGTTTAACCAAAATGTTCCTAATATGCCTCCAGTTTTGTTGCTGTACCTCCTGCAAAACGGCACAGGCAGCTAGATCCCATTGATCCTAGCCAGGATCCAGAACTGTAGAAGGCAGGTCCAGCCTGGAAGGCACGTCTTTATCACTCTGAACACACCAGTAGAATCTAGACCGTTGATGTATGAATTCACAGCAAGCAGCAGTGACCCTAACAGGTATTATGTCATCATCAAGCAGTGGTTATAAAATGCATTTTTTTAATTGGGAAGCTTAAGTAAAAGGATCCTCTACTCGGTCAGTCTGTGTGGTCTACCCTGTCTTCCTTATGGTACAAATATAAACAAGTAGAACACTATTTTTATTGCATGTGTAAACTGAAAGAACAAAAATGGAAAGAGAATATAATTCTGAGGAAGGAAAATTCTTTTTCAAAGTGACTAGCAAATATTTGCAGTCACCATGAAAGTCAAGATTCCTGCTTTTCAGTAAATGCAGCTCCACCCATTTATTAATGCTGCTCATATGCTCTGCTATAGTTTTAGTTTTTATAACATGCTAAAACCTTGCTATGTGCTGTTAAGACTTTAAGTGCAAATCCATTTTTATTCATCAACTTTAGTAAACTACTGAGCTCCCAGTCAGTATCTCTGCCAAGCAACAGCAGAGAGCAACATTTTCCCTATTCCTTGTTAACTGCACAAAGCAAGGAGTCATGGGTTTAATAATCTTGACTATATTTTACACAAAGAAATATTTAGAATAGAATAGACCAGACCAGGTTGGAAAAGACCTTCAAGATCATTGCACCCAACCCATCAACCAATCCAACCCACCTAAACAACTAAACCATGGCACCAAGCACCCCATCAAGTCTCCTCCTGAACACCTCCAATGATGGTGACTCCACCACCTCCCTGGGCAGCCCATTCCAATGGGCAATCACTCTCTCTCTATAGAACTTCTTCCTAACATCCAGCCTAAACCTCCCCTGGCACAGCCTGAGACTGTGTCCTCTTGTTCTGGTACTGGCTGCCTGGGAGAAGAGACCAACATCCGCCTGCCTACAACCCTCCTTCAGGTAGCTGTAGACAGCAATAAGGTCACCCCTGAGTCTCCTCCTCACCAGGCTAAGCAACCCCAGCTCCCTCAGTCTCTCCTCATAGGGCTTGTGTCCCAAACCCCTCACCAACTTCGTTGCCCTTCTCTGGACTCGTTCCAGCAAGTCAACATCCTTGCTAAAGTACAGAAGATGGTTTAGAAAGCACAACCCAAGGAACTGGCTATTTCATTGCTGAGGACTTTTTTCCCATTAGAACGCCTTACTATGAATGATGCATGTTGATTTTTCAACATATAGGCATAGGCAGGAAAAGGTTTCTACCACTTTGTATCTCTAAAGCTCTGAATATGAATGTTCATTTAAACAGTTTGCCAAACATTAACAAATATAAAATGCCTTCCAGTAATCAGACACTGCTCATTAACATTCTGGAGCCTGATTATCCTATGTCCTCTGGTGGGTCAGATGACATAAAAGATGACCTTGAATTGCCTCACAGGGAATATGTGAGATAGGGGGAAAAAAAATCAAAAATAGATCCTTGACTGTTCTGGAGTTTAACAATGTTCAACTCCTTGCTCTGCCATTTTGCAGATGAGTTAAACATCATTTAGAATCAGGGGACTTTGGGGGTTGACATTTTTGGTTTGTGGGTTTTTTGTTTGGTTCATGTGGTTTGTGGGAGTGGTGGGGTTGGTTTTTTTTGTGGGGCAGGAGAAAAAAATGGGCTTTGGGTTGTGTGTGGGTTTTTTGGTGGGTTGTTTTGGGGGGGTTGGGGTTGGTTTTCTTTGTTTTGGGTCTTGGGGTGGTTTTTTGTTTATTTGTGGTTTGGACCTTGGTTGTGGATTTTGGGGGGTTATTCCCTTTTCTTTTTTCCCCTTCTGAAGGGTTTTGTGTACCCAGAGAAGTTACGTAATGTTGCAAATTTCACAGGGATCTGAGGTTTGCAGCATCTGAATCTCTTCAGAAAGCAAGCTTCTGTAACTCTATCCCCATATGAGTATCTGTTAATGCACTTATGTGCAAAATCACACTATTACATCTAATCATCAATAATCCCCTTAGCTCGGCTTTCAGAAATATGGCCTGCAGTACTTTCAGTTATTCCCTATAATAGCTGTGCCCCTAAGCATCAAAAAAGAATAAACTCTCCCCTAAAGAAAGTATGTATTTTGTGTAACTGGAGCTTTATAAATCACAGGAAATTTATATTTGGAAATAAGCAGATGAGAGCTCTTAGTTCATTTCTGGTGTTATGGAAAATTTAAAAAGTGGCCAAATTCACAGCTTGAATAATGTATTCTTAGCAGTTGAAAAAATATTTTTGCATTTTGTTCCAATTTAGACAGAAAAAAAAAAAAAAAGGAAAAATGGATCTATATATCTCCTAATGATTGGTGCAGAAATTAAGCCTGACAAAGCATAGAAACAGTTTTCCCCCTCTCCCTTCTAAATCAACTTTCCATATACACACCAATTTTACTTCCTAACTCTCCAACACTGCACATCTTTCTAGCTATTTTTGCTCTATACAAGTCTCACACAATTTAAAGGTAAGCAGACGACAATGTGCAGTAATAAACAACTGCCAGAAAAATCAAAGGCACAGAACAGACAAAAATCTTAATTTCAATCGCATGACACCAAGCAAAATCTGGGCTACTAACGACAACAAAAAAAGCCAGCAGTACTTCATTTGGTCTGAAATACAAAACACAGAGTGCGCAATATGTTTGTAACTAAACCAACAATTTCTCGATGATCTTTGAGGTCTCTTCCAACCTTGGTGAAACTGTGAGCTGTTCTTCAATTTCGATTATCAAAATTGAATCGATTCGAGTATCTTTCACAAATATGATTCGGATGGCTCAGCTTTGAGTATATGGAGGTAAAAAGTTAAAGGACATCACCTGTGATCCATGATGTTTAAGCAACAACACATAGAGGCACCAAAGTCACCACCACTCTAAAGCGAACACGTTATGAAGACTGAGCTTTTAAATGCTTCTATTTATCTACACCAGAGCTTGCCATAAATTATTTCCTGCTTCCAAACTACAAATCCTAATTAGCATTTCCAACTAGTATTATGAGAATAACATGCATGTATATAACAAAACCCCTGTTCAGTAAAGAGCTAGTAAAATTTACCTGCTAGGCACTACCATGCCAACTAAGTCATATATACCAATAATTAAAATAATTGCTGTGTGCACATCCTTCCACAAGCTACAGATCTTCAAGTGAATTCAGTACCATCTACGTTATTAACTACATCATGAAAGTCAGGATACACAGCCAGATGGTGCATTACATACATGTTTCATTTGACAGCATGTCAGGGACCCTATCATCAGATGGGGACCCAGGAGTACTCTGTGGGCCATGCTCACTAGACAGCTGAAAAACGCCAGTTTACAAAAGTTTCCAGGTCAGAATAGTCCAGAACCAACTAAGAGGGTCAAAGCAAAGAGGAAGGGGAGAAAATAACCAATACTGCAGCCATGTACCTGAGGCACAGGCAGATTCCATCCCATGCATTACACCCCGGCTGATGCATTACAAACTCCATTTACTTTATTCATCAATACCTCAACTTATGCAGTGAAAGAGCTTTTAAATAGCATGATCCAATACCTGATGAACCTTAAGCCTTTGAAAATACACCACGTAACAAAATGAACATCATATGTGGGAATAGCTCAAGCATATTTTATAGTATAACATGTAAAGAAAGCACATTGTGTTCTAGCATCAAATTTTAAATTAGCAAAAGCAGCAGATGGATTAAATTCCAGGAAGGAAATAAGAAGGGCTGACAGGGTATAAATTACCCACATCAGTGGTACAGATGGAAGCATCCTTTTTTTTCTGATAAGAAATTCTCCCACAAACAGGACACTGGAGTCCTATAATGTTCCCATACTTCTTGCACAGCGGAAGTCAGGGTTGGTTTGAAGTGGGAGATGTTGCAAAACAGATAACTAGGTCCATTTGCCCAGCTCCAGAATTCTCTGAGGTCTTTTTCCATCTCTTAAGAAAAGGAAATACTTTGTTCTGGGGACTGCTTCTGAATACTTTGGATGTAGGCCCTTCAGTGGTCAAAGCAAGAGTGAGATGATGCTGTTAAGTAGAGACACCCTTCAGTACCTGCTCTACAGAAATGGAAAAACACAGCAACTACAAAAAGAAGTTCATGTCCAACTATTTGTACAGCCACATGTTTAGGGAGGATTGAGGCCTCCCTGGATATTAATACAGTATGCCTCTAATACTAAACCACTTTATCGCATGTGCTACCGTTAGACAACCCATTTCCTTATTACATTTTTTTGCAAACCAACGGATGAGACCATTTGTAGCATGGTATTTGAACTATAAACAGACCAGATATTTTTAAGCCAAAAGGATCCCTGCAGGTTTGTCACATCTATATGCTAAAATTTTAGCTCTTTACTTTTCATTATGGAGTGGTTTTCCTCCCATTTTCTGGAGAAACTAAAAAGATATGCTGGAATAGAGAACTACTGAGGAAGGAGATTCTGCTTTCAGTTGCTTCCATCTTTCCTATTGGTACCTGCTCATGACACTAGTTCATCTCAGCTGTCTTTTTTCACTATCTGGCCAAAAATAGAGCTTGTTTTTCTCAACTTCCCCCATGGTCATTTTCATTCCTAGCCTTGGTCCTATCTTTTCCAGCACCTCCATAAGGAATTGCAGGTTCCCCTCCCGAACAGCTACAGAGCAGACACCTAGCAACAGCCCTTTTATTTAAATTTTTTAACAGTTTCTTACAAAGAGCTGGCTCCTGTTAAACTACACATATGGGATTCACAGCAGCTAAAATTTCACAACAAAGCTATAGTATTTCAGCTACACAAGAAACACTAGAGTCCAAACATTAGAGAGATAGGGATAGCTGAGCTACAGCATGTGCTATTTCCATTTTGCAGCACTGGCTTACACTTGGCTTGTAAATATACCAGAATATTTTATCCTCAAGATTTTGTTCTACTGCACAGAATCACAGCTTGTTTCCCAGTTTCTCCCACCACATTATAACCTTTCCCCTTCCTTCTTTCCCAAATGAAACTATAGCTTTTGAACAAATATTAAAAAGATGGAAAACTTCCGGACAAGGAGAATGAATTGAGTCTTCAGTACCAGGCCTTGTTCCTGAACAACAGCCAGTGCCAAAGTTCAAAAAGTAAGATGCAGTAACTCCATAGTCAATAAAACTACTCTCTTCTCCTTCCCCACAAAGGATTCAACACTTAAATAGGCTATTAACCCAAGGTCAGGGTTTTACTCTTTCCTAAACTTCTCTAAATGAACTGTCTTTACTTATTATATGCTTAAGTGTCCAAGCTTTCTCCAAAGATGTCGAAGTATTTGCCAACACAAGTCACAGCTAGAATTTTAGGAATAAATTTATTTCATTTTTGGAATTTATACCTTTTCAACTTGAGTATTTTATACTTTTAGATGAATGAAAGTTTCTAAATCTATTAGGAAAGTTCCTAATATCTACTATGATCTACTATTTCACAATTTCTCTGCTATGATGCTTCATTAATTTTTCTGGGCAACTTAAGTCATACCTGTCTTTCTTTTCTATTAACCATTTCTCAGGTGAGAAGTATTTGACACCATCACAACTTGCATTGAGAAGCTGGGCTAATGGATCTGCAGAATCTCATCATTCAGCAATAAAAAGAAAACTACCCTTTGACCTATTACAAAGCTGGCGTTGGTCAACACTGTAGAAAAAGGAGGTGCAGTGCAATCTCTTTCTCCGCTGATGATAGTCTACTAATCCTTGATACCCATCCACTAATCTGCCCACAGGGATTACAGTAAGGTCTCTTGAGCCTGTAGGAGCACTGCTAATGACCAACTAATCATTGCTAACAAGATGATCCTTGTGGTCCCTTCCAACCCTGAATGATACTATGATACTATGAAATACTCATGAAAAGTTGAAAAGGCACGATGAGATCTCTTAAAGGACATACCTGAATTTCCAGAGTGCTTGGTTAAGAAGGAAGAGCTGGTTGGTTTGCCTTCTTCAGATCTTTATCATCATGGGAACTGGTACCACACACCACTGTGGCATGCCCCTACAACTTCTGACATTTAGAGTCACTTAATCATAAAGTACAGAATATGCTTAACTGGCAGATGCTTTCCATTTGAAAATACGCCATTTATTGCAACCCTAAAAGCACTCGGTGTGTACATTTGAAGGTAGGACATCGTAATGATGCATGGAGCAGGACTGAAGTCAACTGATAGAAAGGCTGAAGAATACAAATTGCCATTAGGGAGCAAAGAAAGAACACATGACCTAAAGCAAACATTGGCACCTGAGCAGGTCAAATTAACCCTGGGGTGGGGTGGATGGGTGTGTCATGCAGTTGAAGGAGACACAATGTCTTGACTATACAAGTAAAAATTAAAAATTTACATTTTTAGAAGTCTGATCCAAGGGGAAAAAACCCACCATGAATATACATGTGTGCCACCATTGAAGAATTACTTTTCAAAGAGGTGAAAACAAAGACTTATAAGAGAGGAGAGCAATCTTAACAAGAAAGAGGTAGGAAAATTACATTTAAAAATGTGACTCTTCTTCTATGGTGTTAATACATTCCAGAATTTTATGAAAGAGTTATTTACGCTAAGAGTGACAGGGTTTGGTGGGAAAGCACCTGCTCTACTGTAAGGTCAGCCTAGTCCATCTGGGCATTCAGCTCTACACAAGCACACTTAAGAGAATTAGAGAAGCCTGCACACTGAAGCAGTCTACTGCTGTATTTTGCAGATGCAGATTTTTGTGACAGGAAATAGAAATATGATCTCCGCAGCCACCATGCTCTGTGCTCCATTAAAATTCATAACTCTGTAATTTGAGCTGCTTTCACATCTGAAATTTACCACTCCAGCAGCCCAGTCTCAATGTACATCTGGTAACACTATGCATTTTGCATGCACCAGGAGCACAGGTGGGATGATATAGAATGAGTGTGTTTTGAAGCAAAGGCAGAAATAATTGGAAGTACATCTAGAAAAAACAATGAAGCACACCGATTATGTCAGTAGCAGGCAAAGCTCAGGAACAGTGAGCAGTCTTTAATAATTCTTAATAGAGCCACTTTAAAACTAACACCCACTCATAAACAGCTTACACAGAACAAAGACAATGCTCCTTCTTGAGAGGAGCTGAACTAAACAGGATTGCTGCACTGCAGAGGATGTTTGCTAAATATTGGTTAGAATAATGATCTGCTGGGCTGTGCAATATGCTTAAACAATTTTTTAAGCAAGATAAAGATTTATAGGGGGGAAAAATATACTTTGTCTTCTCATTGAGGGGCAAAACTTTCTTTGGCATTACAATGCATTCTTCATCTGCCTCTGGAGAGGCAGTCTCCAAAAGGCACCGTTAGATGAACCAGTAAGATTTTCATTTATTTTCTTTCACTAATGACAATTTTACATGGTTTCTGTATCTGAAAACTGTCCACAGGAACTGAAGTATTCTTTATTCACAAAAGATTGCTAATATCAGGAGAAAATATCAAGCAAATAAATACACTGTTTCATGCATGCACAAGCAGTAGTACTATACTTCATAAAATATAAGCTGCTGAATTAAGGCAAAGAAGGGCCTAGGTTCTGTCTAGTAGTTGTGCTATGAACACACTATAATAGCTAATAGAAGTTGCCTTTATTAACTCCAGCAAACTCTTTCAGAGGTCTCCAGTAAAACCAAAGAAAACAGATTCATTAGTTAAATGTAACTATTCTTAAAAGAGCCTTCACATCATCTGCTGATCCTTCTGAGACCTGCCGACTGGTCAATATGGTCTCACTTAGTATCATAGTATCATTCAGGGTTGGAAGGGACCACAAGGATCATCTAGTTCCAACCCCCCTGCCATGGGCAGGGACACCCCACACTAGATCAGGCTGGACAGAGCCTCATCCAGCCTGCTCTTAAACACCCCCAGGGACGGGGCCTCGACCACCTCCCTGGACAACCCATTCCAGGGTTTCACCACTCTCATGGTGAAGAACCTCCTCCTCACATCTAGCCTGAATCTCCCCACCTCCAGCTTCATTCCATTCCCCCTAGTCCTATCACTACCTGAGATCCTGAGAAGTCCTTCCCCAGCCTTCCTGTAGGCCCCCTTCAGATACTGGAAGGCCACAATTAGGTCACCTTGGAGCCTTCTCTTCTGCAGACTGAACAGCCCCAACTCCTTCAGTCTGTCCTCACAGGAGAGGTGCTCCAGCCCTCTGATCACCTCAGAGCCTTCTCTGGACACGCTCCAGCACCTCCACATCCCTCTTGTAATAGGGGCTCCAGAACTGGACACAGTACTCCAGGTGGGGTCTCACCAGGGCTGAGTAGAGGGGGAGGATCACCTCCCTCGACCTGCAGCCTCCTCCCCTTCATTCTCTCCTCTGCTGGATTCAGCTTACTTTTCTGTGCTTAATCATAGCAGTTAAAATACATCCCTAACAGTGGCTGAGCAACTCCAGTTGTGCAGACAACACTAGTGTGCCATACACAGTCATTCATGAACTGTCTGTCAAGTTTAAACCTGCTACTGCATATGTGCCACACGTTACTGTAGGTAGAGCAGACAATAATACAGGCAAGTATGAAGAGCCAGCTCACCTGTTCTCTACCAATCTGAGTTTGAGTTGACCTCTCTTCTAATTAGAAATAACAGTAAGAAGGTTCAGTTGTCTTGTCCTAAGAGTAACAGTGGATTTTTGGTTCATCAGTGGTTTCTCTATCACAGCAGGATCACAGCACACATCTGTACTAAATCTGGCCTGGAATGACATGACTAAAGAACAAACAAAATAATGTTTCCTTTATTTTCAGAAGAAAATATAGAATCATAATAAAACTACAGAATGCATGAAAAAGCAGTTTGGTTTTTTTACCCCTCCAAGTTAATTTCATTTCTAACCTCTTAAATTTCCTACACTATTATGAAAAGCTGTTCTTTATGGCAGTTCAAAAAGCTGGAACTGCAAACTGATCCTCTATTAAATCCTGTGGTGTGTTTTACCTTCTTTTCTGTAAAAAATACTTTATTTCTACAAAGTTCTATAGCCATCTGTAGGCACTGCTTAAGAAGCTAGGGAATACATAAAAATCAGGAGTTGCTTAGTCATACAGACCCAAGACTCGGATTATCATGGTTAGTAATAACAAATACAAGCTAGGAGAGTATCATCCCATAGACTGAGGACTATGAAACACGATGATGTGCAATTTCATTACAAAAGCAGAAACGGAGCAAAGCGGAAACTCAGCACAAAACCCTGGGAAAACAAGATGATCAGAGAAATCCACACCTTCAGCGTTCAGAGAAAGCAATGGATACACATCACAGGTATCTAGTGGTACAGTCCTTCATACTGAAGTTGCTCTCAATACTACCATCACATGAACTATGGCATCAGGCTTTTCATAGCCCACAGTACAAAGGTCTGTCTTTTCTGATCCTGTAAAGACCCATTTCTACCAATTAGAGTAATTTACCCACTCATTAAAAAAACCAAACATCTATGTCAAAGATCATTTCAGAGACAAAAAATACACTCAAGTCATTATGGTTCCTCCATCTCAGCCTTCTAGCAGAAGGAAAAAAGGCTTCTTTAGTTCACGAAAAATACTTTAGTAATCTAAATTACACTAGAAAGACAATTTTAAAACAAAACAATAGAGTAAGTTGGACAAGTTGAAAGGGCAAACTGGATTTAAATTTTGCTGGTGTGTAAGGCACAAAAAAAACCCCACACCAAAAAAAAAACCACCAAAAACAACAACAACAAAAAAAACCCAACAACAAAACTAAAGGGAAGAGTAAACTTTCATGTAAAGATGCTGACACCAGCATTATGCACTGCTATTGCTTGACACACCTCCTCCAGGAAGATGTGCAGCTCTGCATACACAGCAAACTCAAAATCCCAGGAGCAAATTCAATTGAATTTGTTTTGTAAATACATGGCCACAGGCCAATACTTTAAAAAGTACATAATATACAAAGAAGGCAAAAGGATAGGCTGAGACCAAAGCAAGGACAGAAAGAAAACTGTAGAAAGTCTGAAAAAAACCCACAACAAAATAAACCCCCCAAAACCACCCTCCAACAACCAACCAAAATTTCTAAAGCCATGAGACAGTACAGAAAAAATACAGGTAAACATTTTTTCACCCACTAAGAAAGGACAGGAAGGAAGGAACAAAATTCTACTATAAAAATAATATAAACCTATACTAGATAGATAAAAATATGAAAACATGACAGTTTCTGTGCAAAAGGGGTGGGAAAAAAAGCATGGAAACATTTCTGTGAACTCCTACTGTTGTGCAGCACAAGGAATTCAGCATTCTAATAACACTACTACAGTAGCACTCAAAGGCATTTGCAAAAAGTATGTGAAAATCCATTTCCCAGCATAGGCAGTGTTCTCTATTACAGCATGAAATCCTGAGGGACTGATTTGAACTGACCATGACTACACTCCAACACATTTTGAAATTAACCCCACTGTCACCACCTGTGGGTTCCAGACAAAATAAAAGCCCTTCTTGCAGGCCAGCATGCAGAAAAGGTCTCTCTCAGCATTATTCTCCTCCCTGCAAGTGTCTCCTATCTGTCCCACCATCTAAAGTTTATAGCATAATGAAACAAACCAAAAAACAAGTTGCTGTAGCTTTCCTCCAGCTTCAGTGACTTGAATTACAGGAGAATTACATCTTCAGTTTTTCAAAATTCTTCAACTACAACTTTCCCACCAAGAAACACCCATAAAATTTCTTGTTTATTTAATTATTTATCTTGTTTATTTAATTATTTTATTAATAAAAAATTAATACAGAATTCAAAGCAAACTGTGCCATGGTGTATTTACCCTCCTTTAATTCTCTTTCCCCTTGTAAAGAATTCCACTGTTTTTAAAGATGCTAGCAACAGACTGGGAATGTTCAGAAAAATTATCATTAGCTTTAGACTATTATCACCTTGGCATCTAAAGGGAAAGGAACATAAGACTTTGTGCCTTATCAAGGCCTGTTTCACATAGCATAGAAAACAACATCACTCCATGGCAATAGTATCAGTGATACAACATGTGCCAGCATGATTTTGCTTTTTTGTTTGGTACCTGTGCCCAAATCAATCATATTGAGATAACTTTCCCAAAGACAATGAAAGCAAAATTACTACTGAGTACTGACAATGTTTTGCAAACTAAAAGCATAAAGACGAATGACAGGAAGTCTGGAACAAGCAGGTGTTTTGGACTACAACTTCATGAGAGCCCTCTGCTTCTAGGCAACTTCAGGCAGGCGTGATTACTTCTATGGATGATAATACTACAGTCAAGAGCCCTGGCCACAGCTCAAGCTACCAGTGCCCAAATATTGAATGCAAAGGGAAAAGGAATGCTTTCCAGGAATTCAACAAGCTGTAGAATTCATGCACTAAGTGTAAAAAATCCCCTTCTAAAAGTCAGTGCTATGGTTATTTCTGGACTTCCAGCAATAAAAGCAAAGAGAGTATGCCAATACTGGATAGGATCATTTCATGACTGAGTGAGAAATGTCTCTCATTGCAAAATACAGCAGTTCAAAGCCTCTTCAAGTGACTAAAATTAGCACAGAACTCAGTAGAAGAATTAAACCCTTAATGAATACCCCCTCATCATATAATCATTTCCTCCAGAGTTATCTCACAGAGAAAACAAACTCATTAGTTAAAAAATCAAGAATTACATGACAGCAAATGACATACATCAAAAGATGAACTGCAGAAACTCTCAGTCTTTAGTGAACAAATCCTACTGTGAATGTGTTTGCAGTATGCCTGCATGTTTTATATGCAGCCCCTCTGCATTCTTTGAGGAATTAACATCAACAACAATTCTAAAGATCATCTGACTTCATCCATGGCTATATTGATCATTGATCAACACTTTAATCATTAGACATTGAAGTAGCCATTCAGCGGCAAGAATCTACAGAATCAGTCAGGTGCCACAATGCAAGGATGGAGGCTTCCATAAGCACTACGAGATTCTGAAAAGTCCAGAGGACACTCAGGGACAACAGATACATCAACAAGAGGGAAAAAATCCAGTCACAGAAGACGACTTACAGCAAAGAAAAAAAATTAGCTATTTGTGGCCTAAAAAAAGATGTTTCTGACATCTGCTACAGGAAGAATTAGATCTGACACAATGTTGAGGAGATGGAGGCGAATTCTCACCTTTTCAACACTATTTACCCCACCCTGACTACCTATGAAGTCTATATACTTACTGACAGACCTAAAAAAACTCCTTCATTTTCAAAACCACACTGAATATAGCTGAGGAGATCTTAATGCTTTTTAAGATATCACTCACAACAGGTGAAGTAATATGTACAACACGTTTTCAGTATGACTGCTTCAAAAAGCTAAGAATTTATATAACTACTAAATTAAAACCTCACAAGGATGCATTAAGAAAACAGTATTTTTGCGGTATTGTTATTCCACATATGCAATTAAGAAAAAGCTTTTTCTTACACTTACAAAAGCCCAGTACACAGACAAGCTTTATAAACCAGACCTAACGTGCTCCTTAAGACAGGACTAGACTGGAAGAGAGATTTTACTTTTACTTTAAAACTTTAGACAGCATTGCCCAAGTAGAGTAATCAATAGCTTTGACAAAGTCATTTGTTCTCATTTCTCCTCCACTCAGACAGTATTAAAAGGGAAAATGAAGACCAGCAGGAAGAGGAACTGAGAAATCATCCCTGAGTGCTTAGTTTCACCCCATTGCTACCAATTAAAACTTTCTACTTGAGGGGACAAAGAATGAAGAAATAGGACTACACGCTAAAGTCTGCAATTATTGAACTAGAAGCAAAGAATCATGATGGCAGGAATACAGGAGGAAAATGTAGCTTTTGATATAGAACTGTAACATTTACAGAACCACAGAAGGAACTAGATGATCCTTGTGGTCCCTTCCAACCCTGACTGATACTATGATGTTTGGAGAAGTTTGCAATACATGCCCGCAGTTCTCTGCGGGAATGAAACAGACTGACCACTATCTTGTTTGAGACTGAGACTTACCAACCACACTGCAGAAAGACAAGGAAACAGAACAGTCTTTGTCTGACTTAAATAAAAGAAATCCCACCACACATGAAAAATGCATCATAACAGGACTAAATGTTATGCATTTGTCACATTGATGTAACCAAGTGTTCCTGACTGCTAAAGCATGAATGTTGCTGACAAACACAAAGCTTCTTCAATAATCTACTGCCATCTATATTATTAAAAACATTTCTCACATGAGCAAGTTTTTTTAGTGGCACATACAGCAGGTCACCATCCTGGCACATGTATGAAAAATTCTAACAATTCTATTGAGCTGATAATTATTGTAATGCAAAAGTTTAATATGAAAAGATAGAAATTAACCCCTGGTAATTAATGTCCTTATACAGCTGGAAACATTCTATCAGAATCAGTCCTCACAGTTCATGTATCTGTTAGTTTACCATGCTACTGCTTACAATATGAATAGTTTCATGGATTACAGCACAGTGCAGCAATAGATGCATTTTGTGTGAGTAATTCTGGGAGGAAGATGCCTGTCCAGATAGAACATATAAGACAGATGTGAGAAGCCAAGACAGCTTCAGTTTTATGTCAAATAAGAAAAACAAATTAGTCACATGGTCAAAGGGTAGAAATACTACATATTACATATAATATACATAAGACAGATAAGGCATACTTTGTTAAAATGTAATCCTTGTTGAAGCAAAATACTGCCTGACAGACTTGCAAATACCTGAAATTACTGGAGCCTTCCTGCATGCATAACTACCAAAACGCAAGCTTTGTGATCAGGAGACATCCGGGTTTACATTTCCAATAATCCCTTTTTCCTGCTTAAAACACACACTAGCTAAACAAAGACTGACAACACAGGGAGTAGTGATATAATAATCCACTAGCAAGCAAAGGCAGGGGGTACATAAATGCTCCACATGTGGCATGTTAAGGGAATGGAAAAGAATCCATTAATCTCCTGCAGAAATTAAACCTATTAGGCAATTCACTACCTAAAGTGTTACATCCCACCATGAACATTCTGCCAAGACTGTCCCCATTGAGACTGCCAACATCTGCATAAAGCAATTAGGCTCCGATGTAACTCCTTACCATTTCCAGTGCTCTTGCAAAGGAGTTCCTGAAAACTTTCACATTTTTGTGCCATTTCTACAACTTCACTAAAGGTCCCTCCCAGGTCAACCACTGATACTCAGTGTCTGCCACTTTATATTGAGCTATTTAATTCAGGACAATAAAGTCAGGCTTTCAGTATTAGAGAGTCCTCTGTGGGAAACAAACCAACAACAGTGACTGTGTGGGAGTACAAACAAGGAAAACTGAAATTTCATAGCTCCTCTCCATTATGAAAGGCAACCTTGCTTTCCTGTCCAGGACATTTCTCTTCCCTTTCCTCTTCCTGCAAGATGAATTCCATGATTTAATTTATCATCAGTTCCTGCATGTTACAGTGCCTCAGCCAGGATAATAACACAGTGATTAAGAATACCTTCAAGAGTAGAAGCGTTTTTCAAGCACAAGTTCAGAGCTGTGATTGTGCAAAATATAGTCTGAATTGTATCTCACAGGTATCACACACCTCCTTCCAGATAATGGGAGTCTGATCTCTGCCTTGGTGACTGGACAAGATAATTAGCAACCGAGCTATCAGAAAAAGATCATTTACTTGAGTTTCTTTGCTTTTCTTGAAGGCTCAAAAAACCCCACACCAAACACAATAACAACAAAACCCCCAAACAACACCACCACCAAAAGCCAGACTCCAACACCATGTTAATGTCATATTTAACCTGAAAAAAACCCAAACAAACAACAGTAACAACCATATAAAAACCAAATAAATTTCAGGTTCACTGTAATTGAAAGCTTGTATTAATTTTTCAGCTCAGATAAGGCAGGATAAGATCTTATGTACTGAATTTGAGTAAGTGTGATAAAAGAGCTAACAGAAGCCACAACTCTGGAAATGTGAGCCAGAGAAAAAACATCAGTAACAGCCTAATCTTGCTACTACTTATTCTGTGCTGCTGGTCTAAACATCACACCACACTGATGATCCAAAAAAATCAACCTATAAGGACTTCTGACTGATGGTGCTGGAGCAAATTGATGAATTATCCCAAAACACATAGATATACAGAAGAAAAACAAATCTAAACAATTTGGTCAAACCATCTTTAAAGTTTTTGAATGGTTTATCACATAAAGATCATCCACATCATTGATGCCCCAGCTGGAAGAGATTAATATGTTTACAGCCTACTAACTTTCTGAAGATATGAAGTCCTCCTAAAATTGTCACAAATACACATGATGTTCTTGGTATCTAAATCTGTGTACTACATTACAGTTTACAAAAAGGTCTAGAATAACTGCACTACCCAGCAAGCAGAATAATTCTAAAGGAATTACACATGAAAGAGTGCTCTCAAAATTCACATTTTATACAAAATCATCCAATGAGAGCTCAACTTATGCTTTCTTGTGTTATTTAATCTCATTTTCATTATCTTTCAAAGAAGAAGTCACACTACCACTTCACAAAGGAATACAAGAATCTTGAATGGACAGATCATTGTCTACTTGGTAAAAAGCACACAGATACATAAAGAGGAAAAATGTCTGTCTAGATTTACACTGTATCTGGGGCTCAACTCTAGTAGTTGCTCTGTCACCCCTCCCCAGAAACCAAGGGCAATCAGGAAAAGGAGACCAACAGGTTCAAATGAAAACAGATTTAATGGTATTAGGCAAACTAATACCAAAGGCAATACAAGATATAGTTTTAGAAGTAGGATGACAGGTGACTGACTCTTGAGTGTCTCTGAAGGACTCATTAACAATTCCACTCCAGATAAGCACAGTGAGAACCACGCTCACTGTGGCAGTCCAGGAACCTTCCCGGTAAACGACTCATGAACTTTGACTTCTAAAACTGTATCTTGTATTGCCTTCGGTAGTACTGCTTTTTCAGCCTACCATTTCCAACCATACCAACCCAACCAGACAGAAATGACTGGCCATTGAGAATAAAAACTGTTTCATGGGATGAGGCTGATAAAAGTTTTCTCCTGCTTTTCCACAACCCAAGGAATTAAAATTTACTAAGAGCAGATAAACCACAAAGTTTACAAGATTTGAAAGAAGATCTTAAATAGTGGGCAATCTTAGAAATTTTCAGAGAAGAAAGAAGATCTAGTCTTAACTGGAGAGATGTAAGATTCATGTGAGAATGAAATGTGAGAAAAGCTTTGTTGTTATAAAGAAAAATCAGAAAGTGCAGAAGCCAAGAGGAGCTGGGCTGAATACCAATCTCTTGAAAGATTAATGGTATCTCCAAGCAGGTGCTTAGAGACCCCCCAGAGTTTCAGATTTCAAGAGCTTAAAAACCAAATGGCCTAACAAAATAAATCCCTAACACATCAATCAGTGAAACATACAACCTGAGGAGGAACTTTACTAAAAACTGCAGCTAACCTGTATATTATTTAAAGGAAAAAAATAACAAACCAACCAAACACAGAAAAACAGAATTAATTCACATCCAAGTTTATGAGTCAAAAGAACCATAGATAGAATAGATTAGAATTAACCAGGTTGGAAAAGAACTTTGAGATCATCACATCCAGCCTATCACCCAACACCGTCTAATAACTAAACCATAGCACCAAGTGCTTCATCCAGTCTCTTCTTTAACACTTCCAGTGATGGTGACTCCACCACCTACCTGGGTAGCCCATTCCAATGGCCAATCACTCTTTCTATGAAGAACTTCTTCCTAACATCCAGCCTAAACCTCCTCTGGTGCAGCTTGAGACTGTGTCCTCTTGTTCTGGTGCTGGTTGTCTAGGAGAAGAGACCAACCCCCACCTGGCTACAACTTCCCTTCAGGTAGTTACAGACAGCAATAAGGCCTCCTCTTTAAGCTAAGCACCCCCAGCCCAGAGAGTGGTGGTGAACGGTGCCACATCCAGCTGGAGGCCAGTCACCAGTGGTGTCCCCCAGGGATCAGTGCTGGGCCCTGTCCTCTTCAACATATTCGTTGATGATCTGGATGAAGGGGTAGAGTCAGTCATCAGCAAGTTTGCAGATGACACAAAGTTAGGGGCAGATGTTAGTCAGTTAGAGGGTAGAAAGGCTCTGCAGAGGGACCTCGACCGACTGGACAGATGGGCAGAGTCCAATGGGATGGCTTTCAACAAGTCCAAGTGCCGAGTGCTGCACTTTGGCTACGGCAATCCCATGCAGAGCTACAGGCTGGGGTCGGAGTGGCTGGAGAGCTCCCAAACAGAGAGGGACCTGGGTGTGCTGATCGACAGCCACCTGAATATGAGCCAGCAGTGTGCCCAGGTGGCCAGGAGGGCCAATAGCATACTGGCCTGCATTAGGAATAGTGTGGCCAGCAGGAGCAGGGAGGTCATAGTGCCCCTGTACTCTGCTCTGGTTAGGCCGCACCTTGAGTACTGTGTCCAGTTCTGGGCTCCTCAGTTTAAGAAGGACATTGAAACACTTGAGCGTGTCCAGAGAAGGGCAACAAGGCTGGTGAGAGGCCTTGAACACAAACCCTATGAGGAGAGGCTGAGGGAGCTGGGATTGTTTAGCCTGGAGAAGAGGAGGCTCAGGGGTGACCTCATTGCCCTCTACAACTACCTGAAAGGTGGTTGTAGCCAGGAGGGGGTTGGCCTCTTCTCCCAGGCAACCAGCACCAGAACAAGGGGACACAGTCTCAAGCTGCGCCAGGGGAGGTTCAGACTCGAGGTGAGGAGGAAGTTCTTCACCGAGCGAGTCATTCGTCATTGGAACGGGTTGCCCAGGGAGGTGGTTGAGTCATCGACCCTGGAGGCGTTCAAGGGGAGACTGGACGTGGCACTTGGTGCCATGGTCTAGTCATGGGGTCTGTGTTGATAGGTTGGACTCGATGATCCTCGAGGTCCTTTCCAACCTAAGTGATACTGTGATACTGTGAAACAAATAAGAATGGTCAAATGTATGGAAGTCTGCCTTTCTTCTTTCTTTTCAAAACCAGAATGAAACCCTTAGATCCTTTGAAAATTATACAAACATAAATCTAAAGGAGGAAGAATTTTCCAAGCTCTTTGTATTCAAATCAAACTTTTGCAGAAAACAATTATTCTACTATTACTAGTGATGGAACCACATATTGTTCTAAAATATGTCACATTAAGAAGTAGTTCTGTGCTCTGGGAAAGCAGGTCACATTTGTATTGGGAGTTTATTTCATCTCCTTACTCCTAGTGTCACACATCCAGCATTTTCTCTCCCCTCAGAAACCCCCAGACACCAAAATCCAGAGAACCTGAGAAGTCCCCAGAGAACAAGCTGTGGCTGATTCCTTTGTGGCTTCTGTTCCTAAGCCTCCTGTATGCTTGTGGCATAACAGCTTTTCTGAAAAGAGCCTCCTATTTCCCCACTGCTTCACAACTTGTGCAGATATCAGGTCAGTGAATGTTGTTCTATATTATTTCCCCATGGTAGCATTTTACACTTCTTGCTTACAGACCTACACAAAGCAGAAAGCAGGCAGGAATTGCCAGGTTCAGTCATCATTAAAATTGAGCATTACTGAATCTTGTCCTCCAAGTTAAAGAGTCTGCAATATGAGTAATTTTTGCTCCATCCTGGTTTTGCATTATGAGTTGGAGACTGAATCCTCACAGCGCACCAAACACCAGCTAATCCTTGCTAACTGTGGTGCTTAAAAGCTGCCTGAGAGCCACACTACCACACTGAAGTAATTACAGCAGGACCCAAGAAATCTTTCCATGATTTCATTTCTCAAAAAGCTGCAAAATCAAACTCTGTTTGATGCCTTCAGGAGCAAGAGTAACAGTACAGTACACAAAACACTCAAAATGGGCACCAGCTTGTTGAAAACTGAGCAACTTACATTTAGGTTACTGCTTCCCTTCTCCCAAATGTAACTGCAAATGTGAAGGTTTAAATTCTATGCTGATACATTCTTGACATTACCAAATTTTCTAACAGTACACCAAAAAACTTGTCTATACAGCATGTGTTTAAGGTACAACATACAGCATAAGCATTAACACAGAGCTCTCAAAGAGCTTATTCTCCTACATTTGAGAGCACCTTAGGACATCTGAAAATCTTTTCAGAAGAGAAGGACAGACACATTTTATTGAGCCCATGCACACCTAAGTGCACGTCAAGCTCACAGAAATGTCCTTAAGCAACAAGTACCAAACTGAAATGTATCCATAAAATTAGCTAATAAAAACACTAGGAATTTCTTACAGAATCAAACTGGATATATGTTAGAAGATTAATAATCTATCTCTAAGTGAACATAATTAGGGTCCTATATATCTGTGGAGAATGTTTCATATGTAAACTCATTTCTGTATGGAAGCAGAGATAAAGATACCAATGTTTCTGCGACTGATACCAGTCTACGAGGAAACAAGTGTTTTGCACAAGTAACAGGTCTGCTATCAATACAGCCCCATCGCAGAAGGACCCTTGGGAGAAAAGGATTTGCTAAATCTTTACTCTGGAAAGTCTGGACATGAGTTCAGAATTCAAAACCACTACAAAACACAGCCGGAAAAATAGAATATGTAGCATAAAATTGTATTTAGTGGTGGTTTACTCATTTGAAAACAACAGGTCATGTATAAGTTAATGTACCAGAGGCTGAATACAGCTGTCTCCAGCAGTTTCTCTGTCTGGTAAGATATATCAAGTTCCCTGAACAATGCATTAAAGCATATGTGTTTGTTTATAAATGTTAAAAAAACAAACAGAGCATATACAAGTTGTTTATCTCGCATATGTTGAGTAGGACATTAGCTAAAAACCTGCCCTTCCTGTTACCCCTTTTCCAGTACCAGATGTAGCCATAAGCCAGTGGAAGTGGAGCAGACACAGGCATGACAACCTAATTCTCTGCATGAGGGAAGTAGCTAGGGACAGGGGAGACAAAAACAATTTACACAATGTCGGTGCAGGAGACTGAGACATCTGTCAAGGCTCTACATTTGCTTTTATTACAGCAAATATTGATGGTACTCAAACAGTTTTATGCTTAAAGCAGTACCGATTATGAGCACAAGTAAAGAGGCATGACAGTATCCCGATTTTTATTTGAAGTCATACCCAGCAGGAAACAGAGCTATTAAAATCTGGCATAAATGTAATACTTGTTTTCATTTTGTGCAAAGGAGAGGAAAAGACAGAACCTAGAGCTGTCTCTTTAATGCTGTGTTTTCAGTTACAGAACAAAAAGCTACTTCTGAACAAAGTACTATTTCAAAGTCCATAGAACTGATGCACCTAGAGTAACCCATGTATCGATGGGTAGCTTGTGGAAGTGAGGACACAGGCACAAAAATCACTGCAATATATATGCTGTCCTTCAAAAAATGAACTGCTCTCACTGTCAGATGCTACCACACACAAAAGGCTGAGTCAAAACTTTCTTTACACTGCTTGATATAATGGGATGGAATGAGAAACACAAACTGACTTCATATGCAGCCCAATCTCATCAGCAATCTTAGCCTGCTTTGGAACATAGCTCTGGCATCAACTCTGAAAACCCTAACCATGTAATTATCAAGAGGAACTGGCAGAGATTTTACACCAAAGTGTAGCCAGACCAGCACTCAGGTCCTTACAAATATCCCTTCTGCAACAGAGTGCAGCAGCAGTTACTGTAAATGCTGACAGTTACTACATTTGGCTATGTATGGGTTAGGACACAACTGTTTAATGTGCTGCACAGTTTTACACATATATAAATATTCTAATATATACAAATACATATATAGGGTGCAGTTCAGTACTAAAAGGTGAGACGTATCTGCATATCTTCTGCTGCAATGCTAAATACACTACCACTGGACATGTTCTCCTAGCATGATGTAAATCCCTCGCAAGTCAACATTCACCAGCAAAATTATTTCACCTAAGTGACAGTGAAATTAAAAAGTCTTGAGATTTTCCAGCTTCTTTTGCAGAGGAGTCCCAAAGATCTTAGAATTGACTGGATGAACCATGACTCATAAGTAGTATTTTAAAAGTCTATTACTCCTCCTAAAATGCTTTGCAGACAAGGCTTAATTTCCTATTTTCACCAGTGGCACAATTCAACATTCAGTGCTCAAAGGTAGCTGCTGGCCAAGTACTAATTTGGGTTGGTTTGGGGTTTGGTTTTTGGGGTTTTGGTTGGTTGGTTGGTTTTGTTTGGGATCTTTTGTTGGTTGTTTTTTTTTCCCCACCAGCTAATGAATACTGGAAATAAGATGGAGTGGTGTTGTGACAGATGTGTGAAATAAGATTAGTCTGGACCACTCCTTTTCCCTAGCTCCAGCTTAAAAGCAAAAGGGCTATTTCTCATGGATCTGCACACCCCTAGCCACAGTACACTGTGGCTGATGATAACTGGGAAAAGCTGAGGGCTAGGTATGTTTTACATAAAAAAAAAATCCATTCAAGGTTAAAAACACATAAAGGTGTCCTTGAGCTGAAAATGGTTGGATACCAAAAATCCATGAGGGAAAGAATCACGTATGTTTGCCCTGTTCTTATGCTTGTTCAGGGCATAGGCTTTTAGCATCAGTGAGAAGAAGTATCAGGCTAGATGGGATATTAGTATAAAACAATACATACACAGGGTCCTACATGCTAAGACCCGTGCCAAGTGGGCTGTGTGGTATTTTCCCCCAAGTATTTTTTTAGCTGGTATTTTTGCCTCTGCACAGCTGACACCTGCAGCAGGATATGGATACTCAGCTGGACAGAGACCCCCACTCCTCCCTACAGCTGTGTTCCTATTCTCATTTTACACTGAACATGGACTAAGAATTGCACTGCAGAACAAACTTCTACAAGCTATCTACACACACACTGAGGCCCATAAACTTCAAGATAGGTTCTAAATCAAACTCATGCATTTTAAAAGCGAAATTCAGTCTCTGTAAATCATTCATGTTTTTTCAGCACACAATTAAAAGTTTGTTTGCAAGAATGAAGTGAGCAGCAAAGTAAAATAAAAAGGCTCATTCTGCAGTGTGTCAGTCTGCTTGCATAGCAAGGTGAAACTGAAGAGATTACTAACTTATGTTTCCTGACACTTGGAAACCTTCCAGGAAAAGACTAAGCCTTCTGCTGATCTAGCAATTTATGAAAACCGATATGGATGATAAACTGACATTAATATTTGATAAATTATCAGACAGGCTATACCCAGCCATTTACAGCTTCTTCATAGTTTGGTCAGGTATATAATGCAACTGCTGAAGTCAGCTCTTCATATAAAGGTGAACACCAGCAAAACCACTACGTTACTGAATTGGAATGCTTTCCATCTAATAAATTAGTTCACCATCCTTATTTCAGAAGGTCAGTGGCTATGAATGAACATTTGCTGGACACATAACTGAATGTTTATTCATTATAATGCATAAAACTCTACAAACTTTGTAGCCAGCAGCATTCAAGGACTCTGCATTTGCTACTGGTGCTCTGAGAGGTCTTTTAGCTAAATATTTTAAAACAGAGATTTCTAGAATATAAAGTACGTGATTAAGACTGTTTAGTATCATTACCCATATTCAACTACCTCAAAGAAAGGGATACATCCAATTTATTTAACAGTATCTTTATCATGTGTCTCTTCTCTCCTCATGGCTGTAGAGCAAGGTGTGCAGATGATCTCAGTCTTAGCCACACACAAGCCTTCAAAATTTCCCTCTTTCCAGACCCAGCCTGCTGACATCAATTAAAAGACTACCCTGAGAACTGGAAAAGCAATTCATTTTTCTGCAATAACTTTAAACTGTTTCTGTTCTCAAACTTTCACAGAATTTTTATTCTCAAATAAAAGCCAAATGTTTCCATGACAATGTTTTTGATGTTTCAGTACTTCATATGTTCTCTGAGTGGTGGGTTTATATAGTAAACAGCTGTAGATGCATTACGGCTTGGTGGTGGGGAGAATTACTTACCTCCAGAGACAGGTTTTTTACAGGTGTTGGACACATTTGCCATATTGAAGATAACTACAAACTAAGAACAGCAGAAGTGAAAAGTCTTCCATCTCCCACTTCTCACATCCTTGCATTCTTAGGATCAGAGCTTCTTACATCTACAAAGCATTAATTTCATGTTGGATGCTGGCACTGAAAGGACAGGATTAAGGAACAGCCTCTCATTCTTATAAACAATGACATTAATAAATGGAATGGTTTTCCTTTTGTTAAAAAATAGAAGGACACCATAATAAGAATTCTTAAGATTATGTAGAAATCCTATTCATTTGAAGTTACTTTAAAAATTATTAAAATAATAAACTGCTGATTTTTTTCTCCCTTCATGAAATCAGCTCAGCACTGCAATCAGACTACCGCACAGACATTTATCAATCTCTGAGCCCAGACCACCCATATTTCTGAAGTCACATATCAATAGATTAGAAAAAGTTGTGCATAGCCTTGCAAAGTGGTTTTATAGACACAAAGCTATTATAATCGACTGAAGTGCAAAGGAATGTTTGTTGCAAATTCTTTTACAGGTTAGTAGAAAACACATTCATTTGCTTTAGAATCATCCCTGACAGAGCAGAGGAAGAGAAAAAACATGTTATCTGAAAGAAAAGAAATCATTACTAAAATATCATATACATAATGATATTTCAATAACAGATACATGATGACATAACTGCTTTCAGATTTGGTATGATAATAATATGAATTGGATTAACAAATAAATAGTTTTGCTTTATAGTTACAGATTAGATGATAAATTTCTTTCCCATAACTCTAGTTCAGTCTGGAGGTTGGTCATCTTGTTGCCAGTTGTATTAATTTTAAAGCACAGTAGCATTCTACATCAACAATCTATTTTCTCTGCAGCTGGCTTCTTTAAGTTGGATGTAGTGAAAATTAGCCCTAGAAACCTCAAGAAGCCAACAAAGGAATGCCTGGCTTGATCTCTTCTGTCTTGTTTTTGTCTTACCTCTAACTAGGGTGAGTTGGATTTTATAGCTTAGGTGAACCTAGTTTCCTGGCTTCATGTCTGGTTTCAGTAATTGCAGTGTGGAGTAAATGATCCAGAACCAAAGCTCCTTGCTTCAATATACAGGGAAAGAAAAGGAAATAAAACACAGTCTGCAGCAGAAGCTGCTACACACTCAATAGTTCAACAACTGATTACAGTCTCCAAGTCTCCATCCTTCACAGCAAGGATGTATCCTCCATCTCTTTCTGTCATTTTAGTTTTCTTTTTCTTTTGCAGAAAGCAGAGGGAGAAAGGAAGATTAATATTAAAATGCTTTTTTCTTATTTAAGATCTCTTTCATTCTGCAAGTACCTCTTGAAAATGTGTATTTCAAGAAAGAACAACTTGTCTCAAATACACTAAGCATTTTTTTAAAAACCCTCAGAACACATACATCCTTCTTACATATGCTATAAATATTATTTTCTAAAACCTGACAGGTTTATTATTCCATAATTTCTGGTACACCCAGGCTAGCTTTAAGAGCTTTAAACAAATTCTTCCCTTGCTGTCATTTTATTTACAAACCTCCTACAATCTCAGCATCAGAAAGTGTGTTCTTTTTAAATAAAAGGAACTAAGGAGCTCTACCCAGTGAGTTAAAACAGCCTCCTTAACAGACCAGCAAAGGACAAGTTGTCATAACAGTGGAATGCATGTGGGTCTTTATCATTTGACAGATAACATATGGTTTTTTTCTCTTCCTGTGCTCTGTCAGGGATGATTCCAAAGCAAACAAACGTGTTTTCTAATAACCTGTAAAAGCAAATAAATTTAGTAAAAGCCTAGTGACATGTCTGTCACTAATTTATGATGGTTTTATTTTTTAGATGCAATTGCAGGGAACTCATTATATTTTTCTTAAGAATGCATGCACAGTATAAAGTAAGTGACATTTCTGTCACAGAGTTTACAAGCTACAGCATACCCTGGCAGTGGAAGGAAGTTTAACCCACAAGCCCCAAACATATACAGAATGTACTATGCTATATTAACACAAAATAAACACCTTTGTTAAGTTCAAAATGTGAGTTCAGCTGAAAGCTACCATGATCACTAAATATCTAACTAAAAGCTCTGCACAGCCCAATAAGGAAGAAATATTATTTTATGCAGGAGTCCCTGCAGGATACAAAACAGAAGGGGGTGTTTGCACCTCATCAAGGTAAAAGGTACAATATAAGATAAACTAGTACCAGCCTAATATGCTGAATTATTTCCCTTTAGATGAAGTTTTAGCCTGCTCCATGAGAGAAATATAATGTATTGTCACTTCGGCTCAAAGATTGAAAATCCTGACAAACCTGGCAACTCAGTACTTTAATTTGGAGACACTTAAGAGTCAGTATTGAGAAGCACTGTAATCTCCTAAAAAGCTTGAAAATACATTGTCATCAGCATTAAACGTGTATTAGCAAGGCAGGTCTACGGCAAATTCCTTAACTTATTCATAAGGATTAAGGAAATGGCTTAGAAGAAAGACACTTTGTCATGCTCCTCGTTCTTGAGCCACAGAGGTAAAATCATCACAGAGGTATACATCACCAGATGCTAAATCCACCCTAAGATTGTCAAGCTGGCACTAAGGAGAGCAAAAACAGGACATGATCATCATCATTCAACAGTCCACAGGCACTTGTGATCAGGTTGGTTCTTGAGAATGGGATAAAAGTACGAAAAACAGGAGAAAGACCAAGGTGCTCCTACCCATTCCTCCATCTTTTCCTGTTTCTAGGTCATGCTAAAAATCTTCAGGAAACAGATTCGCATTACATTGTGTCACACATTGACAGCTCATCACACGGAGTAAGAAATGCCATCTATAAAGCAATGGCTACTCAAAAATAATAATATGCAGTACCTCTACAGGGAAAAAAGGGATATTGATACATCTGCAGAATCCAAAGTGTTACCGAAATGTCACATCACACAAAGAGTGCTTCTTATGCTTCCACTTTTGTTACTGCAAATTGATCTACAATTGTGTTCGCCTTCTTCTGTCTGTGCCTCTATTATTTTTTGTCTTGCTTATTTTTAATCATCCCACCAGTACAGCTTAATTTTTAACAAAGGTGTGTCAATAATAACTGGTGGTAAATCACAAGTTCAGTATCTGAAAATGGACAAAAATGTGACAAATGCTGTCAACATCTTAAAAAACCCTACTTACTTGTTTCACTGCATACCTTTGCTTAACTTTCTAATGTCCAACATCCTTTTACTTCCCCGTTTTCACTTTTTCATTTAGACTTTCTCACATTTGTGTGCCCAGATTTCTGATCTCCAGCTGTGCTATTTTCCCCAATGATACAATCATTAAATTAATGATTTTTATTTCTTGTGTTAGCTGATGTCAACAAATTCCACTTATTTTTCAAACACAGATTCTCCTTTACTGGTCAATCAGCACTAGAGGGAGAGCCTTTTGTCACCACAGAAAATCCCATACAAGTCCTGAAATAAAGCAGTATTTTCAAAAGTGGCTGAAAACTATGTCTTCCAAGTGCACAGCTGGCTCTTCTAACCAGTAAACTCCTGCAGAGTAGGAGAAAACAGTAAAAGACATACGGACATACCTAAACAATAATCACAGCAGGAGTGGAAGATTTCTCAGAAGGAAAGGAATCTCCTGTTACCAACACAGTCAAGCACACAAGGGAATAAACTGTCCAGTAGTCAGTGGCTGGGCAGAGATACAGCAAAGCAGTATGGCTGAAAGCCCCAAACGCATGATCTATAAAGTTCATAATCAGTTGGTTCCCAAACAAACATTACTAATGAAGATTTCAGTGATGCACTACTCCAAGACCCACCTCTGCCTGCAGCAGAGAAAGACTTGAAAGTTTGGAAGACTTCCAGCTACCATGACTGTGATCCAAATATAAAACAGAGCACAAATATTTACCACAAATGTGTCATAAACAGCCCTAGTCCTCTTCTGTTGCCCCCCTGGTTGTGGAGTGGAAGAAATTGACAGGAGTCACCTCTTTAGGTGTTTTGGTTCATTTCCAGCTCTCCAAGCATTGCACTAACATAGTTACCTCCTTTTCATGCTAGCTTTCAAGTTCAAGAGCCCAGACAAATACATGACCCATCCCACACACCCTGAAAAACAACCTGGTCAACCTAGAAACTATTTTTCCCATTCTTGTCTTGAGCTGCCCCTACTGGAGCAACACAAATGAAGCTGCCTGCTTCATGATAGCTTTTCCTACTCATAATGGTTGAGTAGAAGGAAAATAGGATTATTTTAAAAGACAGATATAGTTAAAGATTAAAAGGTGAGCATGTTTAAAGCTTAAGCCTACTATACATTCTAGTATCAAATCTGGACATCACTATGATGGACGAGGATTAACCCACAAGCAGAGACACCAGCTGGCAGCCCATGGGATGCTCATCTGCTATTCCAACACAAGCCTCAGTCTTCTTTAATATCCTAGGTTTAATCATTCAGCCACGAATATGTAAATACTTCTTCCCACTCTCTAAAGAAGATTATGGTAGCAGGGTGACACTTTCAAAATTATACAGACCACAGATGACATCAGTAGTGTGTTGATACCTTTGACCTGCTAGAAAATCTGCACTATTAGTACAAAAAAAAGTACAAGAAAGCAAACAAACCCACAATCACAGGTTATTTTCGTTAAAGCACTTCAGGAATCCTTCCGGAATCCTTCAGGATGCTTCCACCTGATTAAATCAAAAGCAAAAAAGGGGCTATTCATCATCTCCAGACATGGTATCTCGTGGTGGCGGAGGCTTCTGCGCTGCTGCCTTTCAACACTGTGGACACTCACATCCCCTTCCACTTCTGCTCCCTCTCCCATGTTCGCCTGCAGTGTCTAGGGCTGCCATGGGGCCCCTCACTCCTCATGAGAGAAGATTAACTTCTAGAATTGCATTATTAAATTTCCCCTGGGGGGTCCTGGGGCCATCACTGCAGCATATCTCACCTCAGGGGTGATGGGAAAAGAAAAGGCAATGATGGGATTTTCTTTTCAATTTGAATTTTTCTTCAAAAAACACACTACAGCTCTCCCTAGGTCTCTTCCCTTTAAGCAAGTTTTCCTCAAATTCATGTAAGTTTCTGCACAGAGCCTGAAACATTTTTACCTGTTAGCTAGGATCAACTGCAGTGAATATTCAAAGGTATAAATTCTGAGATGTTCTACCAAGATAAAGGCAAAAGGGCTACCTGAAAACTCCTGGCCCTTCAAAGCCTCCACCCAACCTCACTTGACTATTGACATTAGTCAGTTTCCGTGGAGGCTGAGTGAACTGCCTCTTCCTTGGCAGAGCTCTCTGGAAATATTACGAAGTCCCAGGAGTGCTTTTTAATTCTGTTACATCGTTTGGCCTTCTCTCTGTTTTCGTGCAGGTCACATTCATCCTCAGAGATGGGTCTTACTAGTTTTACTCTGAGTGAGGATGACCTCAAGCCCTCGAAATTAGTGTCAGAGCTCAGCTCCCCTTAGGATTTAACGAGAGTCGACACTGGATCAGCAGCGGGACTACTTCACGCTGCACCGGCGCCCGAGCCCCCTCCCGCGGCGAGGCGGCAGCTCACCTGGAGGAGGCAGCGGCCGGGAGGAGCGTGCTCGGGCATGCGGCCGCGGTAGAGCTGCCGCTCGAACCGTGGCTCGTTGTCGTTGGCGTCCTCCACACGGACGCTGAGGCGGCAGGTGGCGGAAAGCGGTGGGCGCCCGCCGTCCAGCGCCACGACGCGCAGCTCCAGCGCCGCCTGCCGCTCCCGGTCCAGGCGGGCTCGGGTGCTGACAGCACCAGTCCGCGCGTCGATGCGCAGCAGAGCCAGGACGGCCGGCTCGCCCTCCAGTGCGTACCGCACCTCGGCGTTGGGCGAGCCCGGCTCGTCGGCGTCGGAGGCGCTGAGGCGGAGCACGTCAGTGCCGGGAGAGGCGGCCTCGGAAACGGAGGTGTGATAATGAGGCTGCGGGAAGACGGGCGCCTCGTCGTTGAGGTCGCCGACACGCAACAGCAACGACTCCTCGGAGGAGAGCGGTGGCACGCCGCCGTCCGTGGCCACTAGCCGCAGCTCGTAAAGGTCGCGGCTCTCGCGATCCAGCGGCCCCGCCACGAACAGGAAGAAGATGCCAGCACCGGCCAGCCGCAGCGCGAAGGTGCCGTCGCCTCCCAGAAGGGTTAGCGCGATGCCGTCGCTCTCCTCGCGACTGGCCTCGTCGGCGTCCGAGACGGAGACGCGGGCCACGTAGTCACCGGGTCGCGCCCCTTCGGAGACCCGTGGGTCGCTGCTCTCGGTGAGGTAGAGCAGGTGGATGGTGGGGCGATTGTCGTTCACGTCCAGCACGGCCACGGAGACCAGGGCGCTAGAGACCTCGGGCTCAGCGCCGCCGTCCCGCGCCTGCACAACTAGACGGTGGAGGGACCGCGTCTCCCGGTCCAGCGGGCGCCGGAGGAGCAGCACGCCGCTACGCTCCTCCACTGCAAAGTAGCCGTCGGGGTCGCTCTGACGGTGGTTGATACTGTAGCGCACCTCGCCGTTGGCGCCCAGGTCGGGGTCAGTAGCCCGCAGGCGGCAAACAGCAGTGCCCGGGGGCGCGTCCTCCCGCAGCCGCACCCGGTACTCGGCACGGCTAAAAGTGGGCGCGTTATCATTTTCATCCAGCACCCGCACTGACACCTGCAGGCGGCCGCGGCGCCGGGGGCTGCCACCGTCCCATGCTTCCACCACCATCCGGTGCGCCTCCGCGCGCTCGCGGTCCAGCCGCCGCAGCAGCACCAGCTCCAGCGGCTCTGGGTGTCCGTAGCGCAGCTGGAAGAGTGGCGGCTCACCTGGCGTGCCGCCCTCCTCCAACAGCGCGTAGCCCTGCGTGCCGAAGCGGCCGGCGTCTGGGTCCCGTGCGGCCGGGAGGCGGAAGGCAGTACCGGGCGGGCTGAGCTCGGAAACGTTGAGCTGCAGGCAGTCCCACGGGAAGCGCGGCGGGTGGTCGTTCACGTCGGTGACCGCGATCTCCACATGCACCACCTCGCCGCGCAGCGTAGCCGCTGCGAAACTGTAACGGGACCGCCGCTCTCGGTCCAGCCGTCGCGCTGTGCGGATGATGCCCGTCTCCGGCTGGACGTGAAAGTCCGCCAGCACCGCCGACTCGCCGCTCCCTTCCGACAGCAGAAAGCCCCCCGGCGGTCCTGCGCCGGCTGGCAGCCCCGCGCGGATGTCTCCCACCAACGTCTCGGCCGGCAGCCCCTCGTCCACTGACAAACTAAGGTTATACACCGGCGCCGAGCCGCCGGCCGCCGTGCATAGCCACAGCGGCAGCAGGAGCACCAGCGCCCACCCCTTCGGGGGACCGCAACCTCGCCCGCCTCGGCACCTGCAGCCCTGCAGCCGTCGCACCATACCGCGCCTCTGAGCGAGTATCGAGGGCTGTCGACTCCGCGCCGCTCCCTGCCGCCGCCGGGCAGGTGCCTTCACCCTGCCGCCGCCGGGCAGGTGCCTTCACCCTGCCGCCGCCGGGCAGGTGCCTTCACCCTGCCGCCGCCGGGCAGGTGCCTTCACCCTGCCGCCGCCGGGCAGGTGCCTTCACCCTGCCGCCGCCGGAGGATATCCCGTACACGGCCCCGCCGGTGCTAGGAAAGACAAGCCTGGGCGAGGGGGCGGGGAAGGCGGCTCCCCTCAGCTGCCGCCCCGTACAGCCCCCGCCCCGCCGGGCCCGCTGTCCCCCCGCAGCGCTGCCGGGCCGCCGCCCACCCGCGCCCGGAGGTTGGCGTCTCCTACCCGCAGACACGTCGCGCAGGGTTTGTATAGCGCGACGCTGCTCTGGGGCCGCCCTGGGGTCGGAGACGTCTTTGGTCGAAATTGATTTTTCGGGGAATCAGCTGCTGATGTGGAAAAGCGGTGAGGCATGGCTCACGGAGGAGAGGAATTTAAATGAGACACAGATCGGCGAGGATAAACGGGATTGCTGAATTCAGCCAGGAGTTTTCTCACCTTAGTACTCTGGTCACCGTTCACGATGAAAAGGCTTGCTCGCTGTTCTAGCATTGCTCAGCACAGCAGGGAAGCATTTACTGGAAATGAGCTTTAACTAGAAGCTTCCATCAGCTTCACCAAGATCAAAATTGCTTTCCTTTTTCACTATTCCTGACTCCCATACCTAACTGGGAATGGGCTAGGGCTGAATTAGTGTTTCCTCAGCGACGCTGAGAGTGTACAACATTATGTAAACACTGAGTACCATTTTTTTGTGAAAGCGAAGTGCAACTTGGAGTTGCGAGTTTCTTGCTGTTCACACTGTTCCTTTACCAAACTTAATGTCACCTTTCTGGCAAGAGCCTAGCAGTTGGTCAGAGAAAAGTACAGACAAGTGAAATCAGGACAAAACCAATAAAGAGTAGTTCAGCCCTCCCATATGGGGCACTTGGGAGGGCAGGCATTTTGCTTTTTGCCTCTTTCCCCAGTCACAGGACTACCCAATTACCACTTCCAGAGTACCTATTCCCCAAGGAGGGGACAAACCCCCAGTAACAGCCCTTGATGTTTCTGTGCAGGAGAGGAGAAGCAGAAGACGAGTAGTTTTTCCAACACTGTTATGACCTAACAATTCCACATATCCAGGTAAGAAGGAGAATTAGGTTCTAAAGTAAATCTAGAAGTCTTAGTGCATGTGTGCATCTGCATACACAGGAGGGGAAACACACAAGATTGCATCCACTGTATCTGATTTGACTCCTTACAGAGAGACAGGGCTGAGCAAAAGCTAGATTTTGTTAGATCTTAGGCACATTCTGAAGCAGTCTCTGTATATTTATATACAGTGATAATTACAAGCATAGAAGCAAGAAGGAAACACTGAGGCCCTTGCCAGTTTCATTCATATTCATTGAGAAAACGCATGGATCCTCCCCAAGTCACAGATGTTCAGTATGAAAATGCCTGAATTCCACTGAATCACATCAAGTTTGGAAAAACAGCCATGTCCCATGTAGCCCATGCAGTCACTAAGAAAACATGTGAATCATGTTCAATCAGGCACATGCACTGAAAAACTAAACAAAACCTTCTGTGTCCAAGGTCAGGCAGTGCCTAGAGAGCAAAGTTCTGTGGTTAGGATACAGCATGCATGAAGCAGAGTTTGAGTTGAATCTAGCCAGGGAGATTAAAGGGAATACTAAGAACTTTTACAGGTATATTAATGGGAAGAAGAAGACTAGGGAAGGTGTGGGCCCCCTCAGAAAAGAAAATGGTGACATGGTCACCTGTGATGAGGAAAAGGCTGAGGTACTTAATAACTTCTTTACCTCAGTCTTCACTGCAAGGGCCTCTAGCCACACTCCTGATGTTATGGAAGTCAAAGCCAGGGACAGGGAGGAAGAACTGCCCATTGTAAGTGCAGATCAGGTTCGTGATCATCTGAAGAACCTGAAAGTGTTCAAGTCCATGGGACCCGACGGGTTACACCCACGGGTACTGAGAGAACTGGCAGATGAGGTTGCTAAACCCCTCTCTATTATATTTCAAAAGTCCTGGCAGTCTGGTGAAGTCCCCACAGACTGGAAAAGGGGAAACATTGCCCCCATCTTCAAAAAGGGCAAGAAGGAGGAACCAGGGAACTACAGGCCAGTCAGTCTCACCTCTGTGCCTGGAAAGATCATGGAGCAGATCCTCCTGGAGTCACTACTCGCTCAAAAGAATAGTGAAGAGGTGATTGGGAACAGTCAGCATGGCTTTGCCAAGGGCAAATCCTGCCTGACCAACCTGGTGGCCTTCTATGAGCAGGTGACAAAATTAATAGATGAGGGGCGAGCAACTGATGTCGTTTACCTGGACCTGAGCAAAGCCTTCGACACTGTCCCGCACCACATCCTGGTCTCCAAACTGGTGACACATGGGTTTGATGGGTGGACCACTAGATGGATAAGGAACTGGCTTGATGGCCGCACCCAAAGAGTGGCTGTCAATGGCTCCATGTCCCAGTGGAGGCCAGTGACAAGTGGAGTCCCTCAGGGATCAGTCCTGGGACCTATCTTATTCAACATCTTTGTGGGGGACATGGACAGTGGCATTGAGTGCACCCTCAGCAAGTTTGCTGATGACACCAAGCTGTGTGGTGCAGCAGACACGCTGGAGGGAAGGGAGGCCATCCAGAGGGACCTTGACAGGCTGGAGAGGTGGGCACAGGCCAACCTCATGAAGTTCAATAAGAGCAAGTGCAGGGTCCTGCATCTGGGTCGAGGCAATCCCAGGCACAAATACAGGCTAGGCAGTGACTGGCTGGAGGATAGCCCTGAGGAGAGAGACTTGGGGGTGCTGGTGGACAAAAAGCTCAACATGAGCTCTCAGTGTGCACTTGCAGCCCGCAAAGCCAATCAGATCCTGGGCTGCATCAGGAGAAGTGTGGCTAGCAGGTCGAGGGAGGTGATCCTCCCCCTCTACTCAGCCCTGGTGAGACCCCACCTGGAGTACTGTGTCCAGTTCTGGAGCCCCTATTACAAGAGGGATGTGGAGGTGCTGGAACGTGTCCAGAGAAGGGCCACGAGGATGATCAGAGGGCTGGAGCACCTCTCCTATGAGGACAGACTGAAGGAGTTGGGGCTGTCCAGTCTGGAGAAGAGAAGGCTCCGAGGTGACCTAATTGTCGCCTTCCAGTATCTGAAGGGGGCCTACAGGAAGGCTGGGGAAGGACTTCTCAGGATATCAGGTAGTGATAGGACTAGGGGGAATGGAATGAAGCTGGAGGTGGGGAGATTCAGGCTGGATGTGAGGAGGAGGTTCTTCACCATGAGAGTGGTGAAACCCTGGAATGGGTTGTCCAGGGAGGTGGTCGAGGCCCCGTCCCTGGGGGTGTTTAGGAGCAGGCTGGATGAGGCTCTGTCCAGCCTGATCTAGTGTGGGGTGTCCCTGCCCATGGCAGGGGGGTTGGAACTAGATGATCCTTGTGGTCCCTTCCAACCCTGAATGAAACTATGAAACTATAAGACAGTGGGGAAAACCCTACAGTGGACGTAGTTTTTTGTTACTATGGCAGCATCCATGTATTTTGTGAGACCAGGGCGCTTGAACAATTTTATAACAAAATGGTATAAAACCACTGCCCAACTACAGCATTTTTCCAGAAATGCCACATCTTCATGACACCACAGATGTCCTGTTTACTGTGAGCCTTACCTTGTAAGTGTTCCTCCGCCTTGTTTTTCTGCCTTCTCTGAGCTTTTTCTTCTTTCCTCCATTCCCTTCTCAAGCTTTTTTTTCCTCTCTTGCTTTTGCCATGTTCATGACCTCATTCCTTCCACAAATCACAAACAGAAGTTTCTAAATCTCAAGATGTTTGCTATCTCCTGGGTGTATTTAGCTACCCTTGCTGCTCCCTGTTGTCTCAGTGACATGCTGACCTACACAAACCCAGAGGTGGCATCACATAAGGAGTGTAGGGAAGCTGTCACTATGTCATCATCCCAAAGGAAGAAAGGATGCAAAGCTTTAGTGCGTTAGCTATCTCCTACATCCTCAACAAGTCACTCTCATAGCAAAGACACTTGCCAGCTCCCCAGATCTACCAAGTCTCATGTAAAAAGTGGGCTGGAGCAGAATTTTGCTTAAAGGCAAGGGATGTTGGTTAGGGCATGCTAAATGCCTGTACTTTCCAGTTTAGAAGGGATGATCTGTTTGTGAGCTAGAATGCTTGGCCAGATAATGGTAACAGTTAGTTCTCCAGCTGTCCTGTCTCTTCCCTGGAAGAGACCACGTTTGACTTCTTAGGTGGGTGAAGAGCATGTGAATCCATTTTCAATCCACTGAAGTTTCCAGCTTTGCTTCTTCAAGCAACCTACATGGACATCACTTTTCTCCACTATGCAAGGCAGGGAATTCTGGTGCTCCTCTCAAAGCAAGGAATTCTGGTGCTCCCTCAAGCAGCTCCATATGCCAATTCAGCTGTCCTTGTGGCAGAGACCCAACCACCAGGAAAGGAGCAAGGAAGGAAACTGGAAGGTGATAACTGTATCAGCTGCTCGAGTTTAATCAGCCCATATTTGTGTTTGCTGTCGCTTAATCCTCAGATGAACTGGAAATTCTTTTTCCTTCAAGGAGAATTAAACTGTAACAAACTAAAGCCATGGTACCATACTAGAGCACAAAAGGTCATTGAAATGGAGATAGTGTTATTAGAACCATGAAGTTCCATCATTATTAGAGTTAATTCTACCTACAAACATTGCTTTGCCCATGCAACAGCTGAGATAGTAAAGCATCACGACTACTTCCTTTTCTGCAGCTCACTGGCTTACAGGAAGCCATCTTCAGCAGCAGCAGCTTAAGCCAAACCAGCTGAGTTGGGGCTGACACAGGGTGGAAGTGCTACAGGATCCATTCCAGCAGTCATCAGAAGGGTGGTAGCAGCCAGCTGAGGGCAGAGAGTGGCTGGACTGCTACAGATGGAGCTGTAGCAAATAAAATAAAATAAAAATAAAAATAAATAATAAAAAATCTTCCCATGGAGTTATTTCCTGTGCTCTTTGAAGACAGTATGGTCTCAGCTGCTTGTTACTGCCTTTCAGAGAGCAGGCAATACACTTCCTTTTCTGCCTACCAGGTGGTGTTCCCTGATCCTCTATGGGTTTACTTTAAGGAAAGAGATTAATTTAAGAAATGCTGAAACAATGGTTTCCATTAACTCCATTGATTATTTTTTTTTCCTATGCTAGATTACAGAGATCCCATATAAATCAGCTTTCTGGCAAAACTGTGGTGTGAGGAAGCACTAATATCTTCAACTATTGCAACTGGATCTAAGAAAGGATGTCTTGTCTATAGCCTTACTGGCTGGGATCACTACAGATTTTCAGCCTGGAATACATGATGTATGGAGAAAGTGCTAACTTTGCAGAACATCAGGTGTTTCATTATTTACAGTTCCCCAGGCGTGTATATATTGATTTCAGCAACACCTCCTTGAAAGAATGTCAGCTGCACAAAAAATTTGTTGGTGACCAAATGAAGGCTGGTCACAGTTACTGCAATAGAAAGCTATGTATAGAAATGGTTTATTATAAATGAAACAAAACGTATTTAAGAGTGATTTTTGTTTTGCTGGTACCTATCCCTTCACTCTTGGTCACAAATCATTTTGCAGAACTCATTTTGCTGTGGAACAGATGCTTTGCCTTCACTGATGAAGAATTGTGTTTGTTGCCAGAATCTGATTGGAAATAGTGTACCTGAGTCTGTCTTCAAAGGCAGGAAAGCCTTTTGTGCTGATTTGAGAGCTAAGGGGCTATAGTATGAGTAGCACTAGTGGGTTGGGTGTTTTCCTTTCATCATAGATGTACTGTGATGCTTTCATTCCATCTGTGGAGTGGATGTTGCTGCTGCCTTCTGTGGGCAATTATTTCAGAATTTGTCAGTCAGATGTAGCCCTGTAAGTAGGATTACCAAGATCAATATTTTCACATTAGCTTTATTTCTACTTCACTTATCCCATATGCTGTCATCCAGGCCTAATCATCTGTGCTGATGCCATGTTTCCATCTTGTGGATCTTCATTAGCCTCTCTGCCGTCAGTCCCATTCAGTTTCTACTCCACATCTTCCCATCTTCAAACCCAAGTGTCACATCACTTGTCAAGATGATTGCTCAAACATATTTGGATCTGCCTGGAAAATTTTAACATGTTTTTCTACTCATATTAATTCCACTGTCCCCTGCATGATGAAGACATTTCATGTTATGCTTAATACATAACTCATCTTTTTAAATGCACAAAGTTTCTAGAAAATATGACGTTAAATATGAAAATAATATTAACAAATTAGTTCCTGCTAGATAGGTCTGCATTTGAATTTTGACATCTTAACCATTTTTTTAAATATATATGGCTTAATTTAGTTTATAAACTTAGTGATAGATTTTATTACTCTAGCAATGGCATTTATCCAAAAAATAAAAGACCCTATTTTTCATTGCTGTTCACATCCTCACAGGGTGTACAATCTCACATATTATCAACTTACCTTTAAAACAGAAGGAAAGTGTCTTTCTTTTGCTGTCTGTTATTCCAAGGAGCTGATGCAGATTTGAAGAAATCCTTTTGAGATGGCAAAAGTTTCACCCTTTTGGGCCAGGAATGAGCACACCAGAACTTCTTACTACATGGGTTCCATTTCACACAAAGCTGTCTTCTGCCATCTGCTTGCCACTGCTAAATCCAGAATCTAGTGGTCTCTTTAAAACTTGGAGGCAAGCTACAGGAAGTTTGATAAAATATTTAATACTCCCTTGATATAATACCTCTCTTGACTACTGTGAAATTTTCACATAAAATCCATGAGATTATCTCAGTTATAAACTTTTCTCACACAATCATAGATCACAGCCTGCAATCAGATCACATTCTATGTATGTAGAAAAGCAAAAGAAAAAAGGGCACAGATGTGAGCAACAAAGCAGGACTAAATCCTGTAATCTGATATGGTTGTCTGAACTGCAGATAATACTGAAAGTATGCAGTGACCAAACATAGTTGCAGGACCTCTAAATCCGTAGGTAATCTTCTTCTGGATGTAGCATCTTAACTCAGGGACCTGAGTGCAGAATTAGAGAAGTTATTCTGCATCTACAAGATGTGACATCCTAGCATTTCCTACATTTCCAAAGTCTCTCTTTCGCTAAATGTTGAAGATTTGAAAAGCAAGAGTTGGCACAGAGAAAGGAAAAAAGCCATTGCAACCACATCTGAAGACATAGAAGTCATCAAGATAAGGATGCTCTGCCCAGCTTTCCCTTCAGGGATGTCAGATAGCCAATGTTAACGTTGGCTAGAGCTATGCAGAGCACCACTGGTGCCAGCAGGCCAAAATAAAGTAGTTAGAGGTTAAAAGTCTGTTAACAGAGTTCAAACTGCAAACAAGATGCAAACAGCAAGAACAATTGGAGGGGCATGCCACTGTATCGGATGCATTTTCTGTCACTTGCAGTCTTTAAATCAAGATTACACAGCTAGCAGCCATGTTCTATTTCAGCCACAAATGAGACAGCTTTAGGCAGAAATTACCAAAGAAAATGAAGCCAGGCTAAACGATTAGACTGTTCCTTCTGGCTTTCACATCCATAAAAATCTGGTTTCCCAGGGCAGCTGCCCTCATCACAGAAGAGCAGCCCACACAGTGTGCTTGAGATCTGGAAACCTGCTGCTATCACTTCATCAGCTGAAGTCCCTGCTGAGGGCTCAAGCTTGTGGCACTGAGAGGGGAGAGGGTTGACACGTAAAGCTGTATCTGAATACACTAAGCCACTATGCCAGCTGATTCCCTGGCTGGTTTGAGCTAAGTAATTATTTAAAATAGCTGTAAATCAGAAAAGAGGTTTGCTTTTAAAAGTAAAATATACTGTAATCCATGTGTGAATTAAGGCCCCTGGCTATCTTCTCTCACACATGCGCGGAAACACCAAAAGACGCTAATTCACCAGAAGTTTTTGAGTGCTTGTGCTCCTTTTCCAGATGACAATTTCATAAGGCATTTGGATGCCCAAGTCTTGGCTGCTGTGCTTCAACTGATACTTGAAAGGTTTGCCTGTTTTCTTAAAAAGCCTGTTAAGACAAGATGAGAACAAAACAATTCTCCTTGCCCCAGTAGGATTGAAAATCAGGACTTGCTGATTTTCAGGGCACTCAGTATTATGCAGTACTATGTTTTTCTTTGGGAAGGTGAGCACTGGAGGTGTGGCTGAACAGAGTGAAACCCCCCAGAAGCTATAGGTGAGCAGGTGTTTGCATTACCTCCTATAGCAGTCTTCGGGGTTTTTGACAGCTGGCAGTGCACTGCTGCTGGCTAATTCTGCTCATTTTGTTTCAATAAGTGGTAGTAGAGTACCTAGCAGCTTTTGGACAGGCAACCATTTTTACTATGAGTGAAAACACATTTGTGCAAGTCCTAATTAAAGGATCCTGTTTGTTTGAAAGTAAGCCAAACCAAGTACTGGCAACAGAAGTTGCTTGCCTATTTTAATTTAGGACATAAAAGCTATGTCTAAGAGCAGTTCTGCCAGCTTCCTCCAGCCAGTCTACATCTGCAGGGAGAAATCTTACGGTGCTCTCACTGAATTGCCCAAAGAACTCATCCTTTTTTTTGCAGAGTTTATCTTTAGAGAAACTTTATGGGTCTGAGAAGGTTCATTGTCACCATTCTACAGAGAATCCTACACCAATATTAAATTATGTGTCCATAGGACACATTTGCATCCTTCAGTGGACAGAGAGAGAGCAACTTAGGTAATGCTGACACTGATTTTCGTCTGGAGATGTCATAGCAGCACCCTTAGGAGTCCCACACTGAAATAAAAGACCCACAGGGTGAGTTATATGCCAGAAAATCCCCAATTATCCCTCCATCACAGTTCCTAGAGCTGAACTAGTGCCTTTGCACACTGAATGAGGATAGTGGAATGCTGTAACAGGTTGCCTGTGGGAGTGGTAGAGGACCCATCCCTGGAGACATTCAAGGTCAGGCTTGATGGGACTCTGAGTAACCTGATCTAGCCAAGGATGTCCCTGCTTAATGCAGGGGGCTTGGACTAGATGACTTTCCAACCCAGTACATTCTGTGATTCTGTGAATACATTGAGGTGAAGAGCTCAGTGCTGCACACTGGCTCCACATACCCACAGTCACACAGTCTCACTCACACACGTCTCCTGCATCTGAAGGCAGTGCCTTTGGGTGTTTTTATCCCCACTTGCTTTTATCAACCTGTTCTAGGTATATTTGACCCTTGACCTTTTTGTTCTGGTGTGCCAAGAATAAAATAATGCAGGCTTTTACCAATTTCAGCTATGTGTCTTCTGTTCTGCTAGCTGGAAGGTCAACTGTGAGACCCTTGAGATCACACCTTCACAGCGGTATTTTTAAAGTTTCAAATATGGAGATAACACTGCTACCCAAAGCAGATTGTTCCCCAACATAGAATTGCCAATAAAATCTCTTTTTTAGTATCTTTTCATCATTTCTAGTTGTATTCCTCAGTATTCACCTCTTTGATTATGTTACTTTTAACTGTTTATGGGTTGTAATACTTTCTTGTATCATTCAGCAGTAAATATAGGAATCAGTGTTTAGAATGAACTCAGCCAAAAAGGATGGGAAAGAGAAGCTTCTCAAGCCTTTAAGTAAGGTTCCAGATAAATTTTTGTAGTATATGTAGGGGGGAAAGGAAAACTGCTAGGCATCTGTAAAAGAAAAGCTATACTTGTAAACTCATAAACATAAATGCCCTAGAATATGACTGCAGGAACAAGAAAATACCATAAGAAGACTAAACTCATATAGCTAATTTTAGTTAAGAACTGTCTGAAGGCCTCAATTGTACTTACCACATATTCATACCTGACTTGACCCTTAGTACTCAGTATTCTTAAGGTTGGAAGAGACCTCAAAGATCATCGAGTCCAACCTGTCACCACAGACCTCATGACTAGAGTAGAGAGGACACTACTGCCCGCTGCAGGCTTGAAGTCACGACCTTCCCATTAAGGGTCTGATGTGCTACCAACTGAGCCACCTGAGGGGACCCCATTGCTCTTGAATTCCTACAACAAATGCTTTGTGGCTGCTTCTTTCAAAATAACACAAAACACATCCCTTTGCAGGACCGTGCTGAACAATGCCGTCAGGCAAACAAAACTAGATTCCTAAGCCCACTCCTCAGAGTAGGTGTCTTGGGGTCAGCACAGCTGGGGATAACCTCTCTCAACCTTTGGGATTCTTCTGGCCTCAGTCATACTCTAAAACCAGGTGCCAGCATTTCATGTATTAGCAAAATGCATCTGTTTTTAAAGACACTTTCCCTAACAAGAGTTACTTGCCTTTTTTAGCACACCAAGGAAAGGAATTAATGCTATGCTTTTCAGCCTTCATCAAGAAGTTATGACACTCTTGTCAAGGGTTAGGGCTGGGCCAGCTACTAAATGAGTGGCATGCTATTAACCCCTCTCTCTTCACTAAGTGGGGGAAAAAGGGAATAAGGGAGAGAGACTTACAATTTAGAAAATTAAAACTACTTCAACAAAAACAATAATTAAAAAATCAAATATATGGAACCCAGCATTGAACCAAATCCCACCCAACACCCATAATGGCAGCTAGTCATTGTCACCCCTGATGCTATGGCAGAAGCCACAGATGGGAATCAGATTCAGGATCTGGATCCTGGAACAGAGTTCAGGAACTCATAGGCTGGGATTGAAAACAGAAAGGACAGAAGCCTCCTTGGATGCCAGCCACTGAAGAAGAGGATTGACCCTCATAACCCATCAACTTTATACTGAACATGACCTATACAGAACAGAGTAACTTGGTCGGTTTAGGTGCAGCCTTTTACTCTGAACCCCCAATGAAGTACCCAAGATTTAGCAGTGACCTTGGTCTGCACACCAATCCTTGGTGCTCACTAGAAGTATGGAGGGTTATCACTGCTCAAAGTAGACACTGTCTGTGAAAATATGCCATTAACTGCAGAAAGTGCAGTCAGTTACTAGAGACTGAAAAGTAAAATAATTGGACAGAATTAGCTTCCGTTCTAGCTCAAATGAGGACAACTCTTTAAAGGAACTATAAAGTGTTTAGGTGTAGAAATGGATAATAAATGGATTGCACTCTGCTGGAAGTAGACCTCAGGCACAAGGAGGTGTAACTGCCTGTGAGGGGTAGAATGATATATACCAGCAATCCTACTGTTGCTTACATCCAGGAGAAACATACCAGCCCTGGGAAGGGCATAAATATCCTAGGGAATTCAAATGCCCTCATTCCTGTGCAGCACAGTACTTACTTGACTGAAAAATTCAGAATACAGAGAAACTGGTTGCGCTGCTGTCTTTGCGCTGCACTCAGAGTATCATCTTCCCTTCAGAGGAACCAGAGACAGGCCATTTCTCCAGCAAGCTTCCAGGCTGGTCCCTAAGAGGGGAACTTCAGGGATTCCACAGCCACCTTGGGGCCTCCATTCTGCTTGGGAAGAGTTGCTGTTCTGACAACACACATGAGCTCCTCACTGCCACAAAGGGCCAGGAGCACCAGTGTCTTCACCACACACTTCGCATGGAGCCTCATGTTGCCTATTGGCTTCCCAGCTGTGTCCACCGCATCCCTACACCTCTTCAGCACCCCAAGTGAAAACTGGCAAGATTCTCAGACCACCACACAGACCCAAACAGTTACACAGGGCAAAGAGACATTGTCCTCTCAGTGAAATCTGGATGCTTTATCTCTGGCTCCATCTTCAGTTTAGGGCTGTGTGGTGGAGGAGGAAAGAGGAGGAGACCAGTGGGCAGCAGGACTTGCTGGGCGCAGTAGGTATTTTTCTAGGTCTGGAAGCAGAACTTCCATGCTGATGATAAAGAAAGCAACGCATGAAAGTGCTCCTGAGAGGCTCAATATAGGGTCTCTCTCAGGCTCAAATCTCGGTTTACACCCATAGAAAAAAACCCACACTGCTAACATGAGTTTATGGCACAGTGATCTCTCTCTGAGCTCTCATTTTGGTTTACACACTTGGAACTGCCTGCTCATTTCTCTGTAGCTCAGTTGTGCAATATTTCACCTCACTCTTCATCAAGAACCAGGAGGGGTCTGTACTGCGATGGAACGAAAAAATAACAACAGTTTAATTTAATGTGCATTCCTTTTATGAGAGGGCCTTTTGAAATGACTGACACAATTTTTTATTTTCATACTCAAAGACATTCTTTGTAAGGGGAAGAATTCAGATCTGCACATTCTCTTTTCCTTTTCTTCTCTCTGTCATGGAAGAGCTGCTTTCGGTGGTTGACACAGGCTGTCAGGATTTCATTGCACTAAACAGATTGTTGGCAGCCAGTGGGATGGTAAAATGAATTAATCTACACTGAAGTAACAGGTTTTACTTTAAAAACTGGCATTGATTTTTGAGGTCTAAAGCTCCCTACAGATGTGAATGAATGAATGAAGCTTCACAACGATCTTGTCAGCAGAGTAAGCAGAGCATGCACATTTCATTCCCAATTACAGAAGGCACCTGACTTGTCCAATGTTAGATTGAATGCACCTAATCTAACATCTACTGAAATCAATAAAAGATTTCCTGTGGCTTCAAGATATTCTGAGCTGAGTCTTAAACTAGTGACAAAAATAGAAAATAATTCATGACCCTCAAATCTGTCTTCTAGTTGCTATTTTAGGCTACTTTCCTTCCTTCTGTATTAGTGCTGACTTAAACCAGAACATCAGCCAGACCATGATGATTTATTATAAGACAATACGATAAAAGAGAATTTGTGTTAAAGCTTTCCAGCAAAAATTCATATTGCAAGGACAACTAATAGCACTTTGTGGCAAAGGTAATCCTTAAAGGAAATAAAAATTAGTTGAAATATCCCCACAGGCTTCTTTCTTTGAACACTAAACACTTATCTGAATTGTTTTATTTACGGCAACAATTTCATGTCTTTATTACTTAGATTAATCACCTAACAGGCTATAGAAGAAATACCAACTAGAAGTCAAGACTCAATAGTGTACCAGGGAAATGAAAAATCTGGACCACTCAGAAATGCACACTGTTAGGCTACTAATGAGATGCAAGTCTTTTGCAATGAGTAATTCAATCATCTTATGAACTGTAAATGCACTTTTTAAATTGCATGAATAACAGCCATGTACTCATAATTGTAGGATTCAGTTGGAAGTATAGATAGATCTCAATTACATGTAAGTATCATGACGAGGAATTAGTCTTCCCACAGATGTGAAGGACATCCAAATTGATCTGAAAAAGCAAGCTCATGTACTTGCACACAATACCACCCAAACAGATTTACTACTTCCACTCCTGAACTGGGCAATGCAGATTTGTCAGCAAAGGCTTGGGGCTTTTGCACACTGCAGTCAACAGCAGCACCAATATTTTTCTCCTACCAGGTGTTTGCAGTATCTTCTCACTCTCTGATTTGCATACACTTAATATTAGCTGTGGTTTGATTTTCACTGGGTGGCCACCTCCTATTCCACCTAACATTTAAACCAATTGCAGTTGCCATAATGGGGGATTCTTCCAATTGCCTGCTAAGAACAGCCTTGCAACAGAAAATAGCATGACATTAGCTTCATTGTCTTCACTAAGTTCCAAACCACTTATTCACCCCACTCAAGACATTCTGACAAAAAGAAGAGAAAGCAAGTTTCCTAGTCAAAGATCTTGAACAGAAAATGGCTGTCCAGCTACCTCTTTTCTCTCTCACATTAGCAGCCTTCAGGCTGAAGGCCAGCACTAATTCGTGGCTGGGCCAGGGAAGGACAAGCTCCTTCACATCGCTGGAGCTTCCCAGGCCAAAACTAACATGTTCAAATCAAGGAATGAGGTGGCCAAAACAGACTGTGGAGCATAGGCACTATGCAGTCACAGAAGAATAAAATCAGCTTGTAATCTCCACAGGTATCAGTTTCTAACCAGATGGAAGATAACATCTTTATAAGGAACTCGCTGAGAAAACCTGCTATTGGGAGGCAAAGGCTTGGATGAAATGACAAGGTCTGTTTCCAGAAGAATTCATCAGAATCTCTCCTGGCCAGGCAACAAACAGAAACAAACAGAAAAGTTTGTCCTGGATACTAATTCTGTCCTGAGCCAGAAATCTAGAGAAATCTAGCCAGAATGAGACTGGAAACTCAACCAGGCCTTTGAATCGTAGACTTGGAACAACCTAAGACAGACGAGCTTAAAGGGAAAGATACTCTCTTTGCTTTCTCCTTTGGTTACAACCCCCACCCAGACAATATCACTTCAGCCCTCTTCAGATACAATTTCAGACATTTTCTACCCATCTGTGCTCCTTTCTCAGCTAGCCTCTGTGTAATGCTGCTGTTGATGGATTATACAAAAGAGAGATACAAGATAAAGTATGCATTGTTAATGGAATAAAGCCTCTCTCTCCCATATTTTTCCAAGGACTCCAGTATAACAAGCAACAAATGAAGATTGCTCCCCACAAGGTAGAGAACAATGATCTTCATATATTCTCCAAAGGGATTAGTTTAGTTCAGTCATGAATCATAACAATATATAGGAACATATGTTAAAAGTGTTGGGTGAAATGCTGGCCTGACTCAAGTCAGTGGCAAATCTCCCATTTACTCTAATGGGACAGGATTTCATCCATTAAGTTCCTTTTTGCCTACATTTCCTTGTATATGCCTAGTGCACATTAGGCAGATGCTCTGTGTTTGTTTGGCAGCTCAAGAAAGTTATTACTTTCCCCAAAAACACTGTCTTCACCCCCTGCTAGAAAATTTGACTAGGAATAGTTTCTTCAGAGAATAACACCAAATTGTCAGGGTTTGTCTAATCTGGGTTTGGCATAACCAAGTGAACTCGCTGGCTGGTAGCCCTGCTGTTAATAGTGTGTAACAGCACAGTTTGGGACCTCTCCTTTGGTTTTCCACTTGCATGTGTCTTTGTTAAACACAGTCAATCATGAATCAAGGAATAAACTGTGATGTGGAAAGGCTGAGAACAGGGAAACATAGTGAAACTCCTCTGAGTGAGTACAGGCACAATTACATGGGCACCAGGGAAGGTAAGCTGGGGCAGAGAAAAATGTTCAGAGGGGATGCCCAGCCATCATGGCGGCAGTGCACGACTTCTCTCTCCCCACTCTCTGCTGCTTATTTGCATGTGTCACTGCTCTGCAGCAGCAGGATGAGACCCAGGTCAGCATTTCATCTGCTCCAGTTTATTCTCCTGTGAGTTAACTGTAACTGCCTCCATTTGTATTAATAAACCAGGCAGTAAATTGCAACAGGCTGGGATGCATAGGCAAGCTCCTGCCAACAACTGCCTCTGGCCAGGGCCACTGTGGCCAGACAGACGCAGGGGTGATGGCCCTGGGACTAAGGCCCATACTCCCCTGCACCCAAGTCACAGACAGCAATCTGGAATATCTGAGGATTTCAAACTGTGGCAGATAACAGGTGAGCAACTCCCCAAGATGGGGAATTTTTTAGGAAAATAAGTATCTTTTGGGGAAGGAGAATGGGTCTAAAGATTCTCTCTTGGGAGACTTTGATTTCCTAGTAAATTACTCCTCTGTGAAGTCAGACCTGGCTGTCCCCCTGCAGAGCAATTCAGCTATTAAAATGTCTCACCGGAGCGCTGGGAGATGCAATTCCCTCTTCAAAAGCTAGGTCTAGGAACTGCAGCCATTTGATGTGGTGAATTTTTGTATGCCTAAGTTCAGAAGCCAGTTCATGTTACTTAACTTCTCTGTTAGAAAGACAAAACACTTGGCTAAGATTTGAGCCCGGGAATTTTTGTCTTTGAAGAAACAGGGGAAAAAGGCAAGGGCACAGAAATGAGAAAATGGTTCAAGCAGGAATTTTAAACAGGTGTTTAGACAGAACAAATACTGATCTCTCATTTCATCACATTCTGAGTTGAAGAAACATGGAAATGAATAGAACATTAATGCTGTTAGAACATTGTAAAAGGAATGAAAACATCCCACCCCAGCATGTCTAGCTAGTCCTCTCTGTCTGCCTCACCTCAATTAATATTAACTGACTGTAACTGAATATACCTTGAAAAATGAAACCTCTCAATATGGTAGAAATCAAACTCTCCTGTTATTACTAGTACAGTTTCAAGGAACAACTCTGACTGCAGAATCTGCTGCTAAGGGCTTATGACCAAAAGTCCTGGCAGTGAAACAATCTTTTTAATTTCCCCGCAGGTGTATGTTGGGTGGATTTATTTAACTCTGGGCCATGAGGCAAGACTTATCTGTTTGCTTAAAACTTTGCAAGGGGTTTAAGAGCTTGATAGGGGAGGCTTTATAGTATGACATTTGGAAAGCTTGATCTTATGGTCCTACTTCTGTGGGCAGGTTTATAGAGCACAAAGAGCATATGAAAAACCTCACTTCAACATTATTTCTCAATACTCATTCTCTTGTGCATGCTGATGTAGTTATTTGTTTTTAAATGTCCTTTACCTAAAGAAGAAAACCCTACAATAGATGTGGTGTGTAATAGAGATAGGTGAGTGAGTCAGGTAACCAGCTGAGACAGATATTTATCATAATGCTGCTTCTTAACCACTCTTTGCTAGTTTTACTTACCCTCCTCTTGTTCTTGGTACCTCCAGTGTCTTATTCCCAGCACACAGAACAGCTGGGCTCTCTGACATGGCAGACTTGGGCTTATGGTAGGAGAAAGCAGCAAATCTCTTTTCTCACAGCCTGTGTGCAGCACAATGTATGTGAAAACACATTAAATTTGCTGTATAGGAGAGTGAGAATGGCTCAAAGAGAGAAAAAAAAAAGGAAAATGAGTGAAAAGAAGAGCATGAGGCAAAAGAAGGAAATTATCTTCCAACAGTTTATCAGACCTTTGAAGAAGTGCATTGTTTTGTCATTTAAAAAGCAATATTTCACAATAATATGAAAGAAACCAATCATATTAACTGAGGCAATTGATGTAAAACAAATGCCTGGCTCCAACAGGTCAGATATGGAGAAAATGGCAATGAAGAGATTTTGGCAAGGCAAAGAAGACTTCAGAGCAGAGCAGAGCAACACTTCCTCTCCTCCCCTTATGGGATGCAGCAGTAAGGAACACCACACACACTGCAACTCAGAGCACTGCTGTCCTGAGGCTTCATTTAAAATGGGGGGTGAGGAAAGGTGAAAGAGGAGTCGCAAACTTGTTTCCCAAAATTTATTTCCTCAGGAATGTGCATAAGCTTTATTGTTTTGGCTCGATGTCCATCATGCAGAGTAGTTGGTTAAGTGTAGAGCACACTAGGTTTGGCATAAAGATCTAACATTTTTAATGAAAAGGGAGATTGGGCTGGGCTTTTTGAGTAGAAGCTATGGTATCACAGACATAGGTCATAGTCAGTTGTCTCATTGTTTCACTGAAGTCAGAACTGACCTTGTGAGAATCCAAAGGCTCTGGGATTTCAGTCATGGATTCCAGAAGATTTGCTGCTCCAGAAGAAGCAATGCAAATTTGACATGTTGCCCATCAGCAGCACTTTTGGAATTTGGTGGCCGCAGGCTGCCACTTCCAAGTGCCTGATGGAGCTCTGCTTCCAAACCGAGTGGTGGATCTGGCACATGTTTCATTTGGTCTACTACCCCTTTCCCAGAGGGGAGGGAGAACAGATGATGAAACAGAAACCAGCCTGAACAGATGGACATATTTCTGAATATTTCACACTGCACGGCACTGCACTGCCAAAGCTGCTGTTGCTGCCACTTGTCCCTAGAAAAAGGAGACACATGAAACAACACAGGCAAGTCTACCTCTGTAGCTGTGAGGAACCCTCCAAACTGGAACATGCTCCCCAGGGCTGATAGGGTTAGACTATCCTTAGCACTATAGGAAAAAGAATTTTAAAGAGCAAAAAATTTCAACACTAGCATCTTGGACCAGCAGCCTAAATGCAAAACCATTCCAGCAACCACCAGAGACACTGCAATTTGTAAGAAAAAAGCTCTGCAAGTAACTATAGATGTACAGTTCTATAGTCATAGTTGTAGGAGCAGGATCCTGTAATACTATGTTTAGTTACTGCTCATGGTGTATGTTTGCAAGGGACAATGATTGCTGTTGGGAGGCAGTGAGCAAAGCCAGCTATGTTTTCTATCCAGGTGTAGAGCTTCTTTTCCCTGAACTGATCTTACCAAACAGTTTATAAACTCAGTGCAGTGAATTGGCCATGCTGAATGCTGTCTGGTCCACTTTCAAAAGTGAAAAACTGCATCAGACTCTTTGGAGGAAAGCATATGAAAATGCCAACCCTACACTAAATGCTCATTGAGGCAAATGATAGATTACAAACAACATTTTTATTGTTGCAATACTTTGAGTAAGTTGTCAGCAAAGCACCTCTGAAGTTCACGTTTCTAGCAACTCCTTAATCAATGTTAGAAGATACGACCCTATAAACACAGCTCAAGCGTTTCCAGCAGGTGTTCCACTTGTCCTTTCTCACTCTAAGCACTAAAGGTCCCTTCCAACCCAAGCCATTCTGTGATTCTACATCTGTTTACCAACAAGAAGTGAGGCTAATACTTTTTAAATGTTTCCCATGCAAAGTCTCGAGGAACATTACTTCTACCCTCTTACTTAATACTAATTTTGTTCCCCTTCTACTGAGAAGTGATTTTACATGAACTGCATGTGAGAATGTGCAGGAAACCCTTTCAACAAGAACCATGGGAGAGAAAAGATGAAAGAGTATAAGGTTTTCTGTTATTGGCAAAGCATGTTGTTCATAGAGGAAGACTTCTAAACTCCACCACATACTACTTTGGTCCTGTCTACTCCAGAGAAATGCACCATGCTAAAAAAATGTGTGAACTGACATGTCTGAAAACCATGGCAGCGTGAAAACACAGTATTGCCCTGGGGTATGAATGACAACAGCTGTGTTATTTTAACACATGCTGTCTCCTGGTGGTTAATTCTAAGGTGTCTCCCACAGATAATCACCAGTTTTATTTTTCCACACACAACCTACCTCTCTGTAGGTATCAGTTATCATCATGGCAGTGTCAAATGAACTGCCTCAGTACAAACAGGATGTAAGGCATACACTTATGGAGCAGCACCCGGTTATTTATGGTCTGGCCCTTCATTTGCTACACACCCATCCATCCCATCACCTCTTCTGTTTCCTCTTTGAACAGAAAAACAACATTCAGGGGTTTATTGTTTTTCAAAGACATGGGTGGAGATTCAACATACCAAGCAGCAGAAAGTTATCCTATTTCCTCATTGTGACCCTTATGGACAGTGGCTTCTTGTCAGCTGCTTTCAATAGCAAGAGATACCAGGGGAAGCCTAAGATATTCCCAAGGATACAACTTTAATTCACAACAGCTATTTATGAGGTTTAGAAATTAAGAATTGTAAAGGGCTCTATGTGAAACGCTCACAAGCTTATGTCCCATCACAAAGAAGACAGCCTTTGCTAGCAGATAGATTTTAGCATTCCTCCACATCTTCCCTCCCAGGATAGTCTCACCTGGGTCAGTCTCATCCTAGAGTAAGTTGAGGCAGAGCAAAACAGGAGGTTAAAGAGAAGAAGCCTACAGACATGATTTACTTGGGCATCCTTCTGACTTTGATTCAGGTTTCCATGGTGAGTCTCTCATTCAGGCATGGCCTTTACTACTTGCTTTTACTCTGCAAAAGTGTGACATTTTTTGTCAGATTCTTTTATTAAGGCCATGTTGTTGTGGGGCACTACTAGCAACTACCAGAGCATTTTATATGCAGTGTGCTGTATCATTAGAAGGATCACTCAAGAAAAATCAAGTGGGATGAGAAGAAATTGAAGGATGGAGGGAGAACAGTCATTTATCAACATTGGGCTACCTATCAGGAGAGCAAATAAAATTGTATTCAGTCAGTATTTTCCCACCTCAAAATGCTCCCATCACACACAGTTCAGTCACCGTTTGATGCAGGGAAGCACAACCACAAGGAGGGACCTGGAAGAGCAATCCATAGCACTGCACACTGTGCCTGGATGATGTGAAGCTCTCCAGAACAGCTGAGGATCTCGCAGGCTCTGTGGGGAAGCTTGTTGATGGAAGAAAGCCAGAACACATCTGTGGGAAAAGAGTTATCAGGTCATAATTAATCAGGCTGGAAACACAGGCTAGAGATAACTTCCAATTTCTTAGCAGTGTTTTCCCCATTAAAGACTACAGTTAGGGTTGTTCTCCCTGGAGAAGAGAAGGCTCATAGGGAGATCTTTCAGCAGCATTTCCCTAATTACAGGAGACCTACAAGAAAGATGTGGAGTGACTTTTTATCAGGGCATGTAAAGATAGGACAAGGTGTAATGGCTTTAAACTGGAAAAGGTTACAGGCTGCCCAGGCAGGTGGCTGAATTGCCATCCCTGGACGTATTTAAAAGCCATATGGATCCAGTGCATGGGGACAGACTTGGTGGAGTGGGTGAAATGACTGGACATGATGATCTTGGAGGTCCTTTCCAGCCTGGATGATTCTATGATTCTACAGTTGCCTTAAAAACAAACAAACAAGGCAAACAAACAAACAAGGCAAGCAACCAAACAAGGCAACCAACCAAACAAAAACAATCAAGGAGAAATAGAAATCTGAGAGAGCACTGCTTTAAAAAAATTGCACTCCCATAGACCACAGGGCTATGTTACCAGAAGCATGTGGACATCTTCTTCAGGGTCTTTGAGTTTGAAATACACTGCCCATTTAAAGCACAGTTAACCTCTTCTAATGGCTGAAGAGAAAACTGTATCACTGACCTGGCAACTACATGAACCAACATCCTTGAGAAAGTGGGTAACACCAGGAGCAGTTTTCTTTCTCTTTAGGTAATTACAGGACATTTACAACCACACTGACAAATTTAAAAGGCAGGTTTGCTCAGGGAGAGAAATGTACTACAGTTTACTACATTCATTTCAACCAGCAACAAGCATTTTTATCTGTAATTCTATTTCGTTACCATAATGAGTTTGACTCACTAGTTTCTTTTGAATTTCCTGTCAAACACTGATTTGGAGCAACATGGAATAATAAAACTCACTCACTGGGATTTGCAGTTCCAAAATAGAATGAAGTTATTAACAGAACTGATGGATTCCAGTAGGTTTGTATTGCCAAGCTTTCTTTGAACAATGCCTGTTCATTACCATGTTGCATGGGAAGAAAATAAATTGAACGAGCAAGAAAAGAATTAATATACTTACAGGACTTGAAATTTGAGTCATCTGGTGGCTGAATCCCTGTTCAACATTTTTTAAAGGATTGCTTTTCTATTTGTACCCTATATTGCTGCTTTATTGAGAGCAGATCTCTCTTGTCATTGCAGGAAGCTTGCTTGAAAAGGGAATTTACTTGGAATAGTTAAGTCACATTAAGATTCATGGTGCTTTTTCCTGATTGCACAAGCTACATCCTTATTGATCACATTAATCTCCCACCAGCAATGCATCCTGTCAGCATGATCCTCTGGCTCTGAACTCACCTATCATTCCACAGGTCACCATAAAGAGGGTTGCAGAAGGTCAAGGGAAGTTCTCCTCCCCTTCTACTCTGCCCTGGTGATACCATAGCTGGAGTATTGTGTCTGGCTCTGGGCTTCCCAGTTCAAGAGAGACAAGGATATATTAGAGTGTCCAATGGAGGCTAAGAAGATGATTAAGAGGCTGGATCATATGTCTTATATGGAAAGGCTGAGAGACCTGAGAAGATCTTAATGTTTACAAATATCTGAAGGGTGGGTGTCTAGAAGATGCTAGTCTGTTTTCAGCAGTATCCTATGATAGGACAAGGGTCAATGGATACAAACTAGGACACAGGAAGTTCCACCTCAATATGATGAAAAACCTCTTTACTATAAGACCAACAGAACACTGAAACAAGCTGCCCTGAGAGGTTGTGGAGTCTCCTCTGGAGACTCTCAAGACCCATCTGGACGCATTCCTGTGTGACTTCCCCTAGGTGATCCTGCCTTATCAAGAGGTTTAGGCTCAATGATCTCTAAAGGTGTCTTCCAACCCCTAACATTCTATGATTTGCCTATCAGAAAGAAGCAAGCTCAGCATTGTAAGGCAATCTTAGCATTCAAGTCAATTGTAAAATCAGCCTCACTGTTGTTTTAAGCTATTCACAACACAAACTTTGGCTTCACTCTTCACACTTTACTCTTAAGCCCTGTTTAGAATTGTATTAGCGAGTTCCCTGGTTAAAAATCACAGTGCTGCAGCAAACCCCTCCAGGCTCCTCACTCTGCATTGCTCTGCAATTCTTCATGTGCCAAGGAATTTTCTAAAGTATCTTGAGTTATGCTACAGAGTATTGAGGATACCGGAACATGCAGATACATACAACACCAGTGCTTCTTGGAAATGCATTCATAGGTTGCTGTCAAAAGAATTTGCATCAGGTCGCTCACATTTTCTTTTTCACCATTGACTGCACCCATGTTAGAATGCTACCCTCTTCCTTCCTTTATATCCATGCAACATTGATCTAATCCAGAAATATCTCTCCCCTCTTTCAGCCTGCCAGGTAAAAGTAGCATGCTATCAAACACTTCCTTTCAGATGTCATAGCTCTGGTCTCTTCTAGTCTTAGTTTTCCACTGTACTTTTCAGCCCCCTGAGAGATTTTAATTAATCACAGCTTACATATCTTGGCCTCTAGGAAGTCTATCTCTTCTCCAGATGTAGTCCTTGGTACAGGACTTAATTCTTATTGATTATGCATTGACTCTCCCTTGCTCTGTAGGGTTTGACCCTTCAGCCCTCCTCTTAATAATGCATCAATTGTTAAAAAAAACCCAACAAAAACAAAGCCCCCACACAAACAAACCCCCCACCAAACCCAAAATTTGTTACTGTAGCAGAAACAGTAAAGGTGATGTGTACAGGAAGGACACATGTTCTCCCTAAAATTATAGCAAAGGTTGGCTGGCAGAAATGTTTCTCTTCTCAATCACAAGAGCAAGGTGTAAGGAAAAATAAATCAATACAAAAGCAAGCAAAGCTCAACACACTTTTCCCAGGTCTGTTCAAACTTAAGATTTATTTTCAGCTCTAGCTTTTTTTTGTCAGTGAATTCTCCTTACCTGGAGACAGGCATTTAGTGCAATTATTGTTTGTACTGTTGAGGTCTAATCTATAAACAAGTGCCCCAATTAGCTGATGCTTCAGATACACATTTTGGACTCGTATTCAAAACAAAAACCCTAAAGAAAGGTTAACAAAGCCTGGTGTTAACGTGCACCTGAAGGAAGTTAACACGTTACTGACTTACAGGTTCACAACTAAACATTACAAAGTAATACTACACAGCTTCAACACAAGTGACAACAGAAAAACAGTATCATTTAAGGGCTGCAACTTGCAAAACCCTCAAGTCAAAATCTTTTAAGATGATTTTCAAGAGAACATTTTGAAAATAAACCAAACCCAACAAAGAGCAAGCCCACATCTAGAAACTCAATGGCTCCCATCTACAGCAAAGTCTGTTGAGTATTTCTTACACCTTTAAAAAATATCTGACTGCTGCTTTACAGCAACTGGTAGAACACAGACCCACTAAAGAGATCATTCTTTGTTAGATTTGGTCATTTTGCTGGAAAACCTCTCAAGTTACTTCCAACATCAAAACTTATTAATGCTATGCTGGTATTTTTCAAGTTTCTGACACATCCTAAATGAGATTACAATACTGAATGGCTTTTGATGAACTTTTCATAGAATAATAAAATAGCTTAGGTTGAAAGGATCCTCACAGATCATCTACTCCAACCTCTCTGCCATGGGCAGGGTCATCTCTCAACTAGACTTGGTTGCCCAGTGCCTCATCCAATCTGGCCTTAAACACCTCCAGAGAGGAGGCATCCACAACCACTCTGGGCAACCTATTCCAGTCTTACCACCCTTGTACTGAAGAGTTTCTTCCTAAAATCCAGTCTAAACCTACTCTTCCTCAGCTTATAACCATTCCACCATGTCCTCTTACTAGAATCCCTTATGAAAAGTCTCTCTCCAGCTTTCCTGAAGGCTCCCTTTGAGTATTGGAGGGTCCCCCAGCATCTTCTCTAGGCTGAACAACCCTAGCTCCCTCAGCCTATCAGCCTACAGCAGAGGTGTTCTAGCCTTTCAATCATCCTTGTGGCCCTCCTCTGGACTCAATCCAACAGTTCCATGCCCAACTTTTCTTGGTTTGGTTTAAGATATGAAAGCACAGGAAAAATATTCACAGAAGCAATTGCATTTTGCTAGCCCTTTAATCAAAGCTTATTTACAGGACCTTACTCAAAATAGTTCCATGAAATGCAGACTCCCCTCTGTACATGAAAATTCTTGGAAGGACATCTTTAGACAGGGACACTCATTTTTCATCCAACTTTTTTTGCCAGTTTTCAGCCAGTTTCTGTTCTATTAAGCACAGAACTAAATTCATAAGGCTTCAAGATGTAAAAAGCCAGAAAACTGATTCTCAGCTGCTGCCATAAAAGAAGCATCAGATGGAGTCTCCCAAGTGACAAGCTCTACCTAAATGATACTGGTGATATCTGTAGTTCCTTGCCTACTACATGTTCAAGTTATGAACAAAAAACAAATCAAAAAGCTTCTCCCTCTTCATGTCACACTCAAGTCCATTTCAGCTGAAGACTTGTTTGCTTTCAAAGGAATGAAGTGATTCACCAACTGTACATTCTTCTTATGGAACAGCTTCCATAGAAAGTTGTATTTCTGCTAGTTTCAGATCCTGCTAATCTAATTCTACATTCCATAGAACAAAATTGCAGGGTCACTTTCTTCAGCTGAAGATTGCCAGTAAACCTGATCAGTTCCCAAATACTCAACAACTTCCTTCAGTGTACTAACAAAAATTTAGAAGCCTCATCTAAAAAAGAATGATATACCTTATGCACAAAAAAAATTCTTGTGTGGCTACTTACACAATATGCCAGACTGATAGTTTTTCCAACTCACTTCAGGGGAAAGGGGGGGGAGGGAGGGGGGGGGGGGGAGGGAAACAAAATCAAACCCCCAATACTTCAGTAAGTGAAATCTTGACTTAAAAAAATCATGATAAAGCTCCCATGGATCTCATTGTGACCAAATTTTCAGTTACATGCAACGGACAAAAATATCCCTTTAATTTGCTCATAGTAATACAAACCATAATTAGTTTAACTTTTTCCCCCACCCATACAGGACCCAGAACCTGTCCCAGACCTCATACTTTATTCCATCGAGGTTTCAATGTAGTTCTTTTAAACATTAGAAAAAAAGCCATCATGAATAATTCTGCACTTGTTTTGATAATGCCTCCACAAAAATAGGAAGCTCTTCGTGAAACAACAATCTCACTTCATTACAGCATTACACAATTGTTACTGTACTATGGAAAACAGCCATCCATTTTAATACTAGATGACTTCAACTTTCAATATGTACTTATTTTTTTTTGTTCTTCTTACTACAAAATGCAAAATAGAAAAAAAAGACATGAAAATATTTTGTATAGGTTTTATTGATGGGTAAATTGCTGTCAAACCAGGCATAGCGCTTTAATTCTTATCTAACAGCACTAGAAAGAAATTGACTATTAAAGGTTTAATTCTGTAAGCCTTTCAGTTGCTGAAGACGTACTTTTCTGCACAACTTTCATGCTGCCAGCAAATGACAGCATTGTAGCTGCATAGCTTACATTGTATGTTTTAGTATACAGCAAAGAGCGACCTTAAAATTTATCACTTTTACCAGTTACACTTTTTTGCATTATGTTACAAACAAAAGCCATCTTTTTATTTCTCTGCATCTATGTACAGTATAAAACAAAACCTCAGGTTCATGGTAAAAATGTGTATGATTTGATCATATACAGAAGACATGGAATTGTATGAAATAAATGACAATAATTGTGTTCATGACCGACATGGACAAATCTAATGTCACTCTGTATCCTATACTGCCAGATGTATGTGTATTTTAACTCGCTACCTAGGCTTTCTTTGCACTAAAGTTGAACTTACATGAACTCTCATAATCTTGACCTGTCATAAGAGGAGGTGTTTAGGAAGAGACTGGATGGGGTGCTTGTTGCCATGGTTTAGTTGATTAGATAGTGTTGGATGATAGGTTGGACTCGATGATCTCAAAGGTCTCTTCCAACCTGATTAATTCTATTCTATTAATACTACTTATAGAAGAACTTGTGATGATATTCACGCTATTGTAAAGTGGAGTAAAAAACTTCTCAGGTGGAAATGAATATACAAATCAAATGTCAGAGGGCACAAAAAAAGGAATTAATTAAAAAAAAAAAAATCACATAGAACTGTCACAGAATATTACAGAGTCAAAAAGAAGTATTACTCCAAATAACACCGTGTAACCTTTCATTTGCAAACCAAATTTTCACTAGGGCATAAAAAGAGTGCCCTGGCAACCACTGCCCCAAGCTGGCCAATCCCTGCAGAAGTCCACAGAAGAAACACAGGTTTTGCAGGAGACTTTCTGGTATCTCTTCAAAGTGATAAACAGTGGAATAAATGCAAATATAAAAAGAAATAGACAACAGAAGCAAAACTTAAGCTAAAAAAAACCAAACCCAACCCACAAACAAACCAAATCAAAAAGCTCACAACAATCTCACTCCTTTTCAAATAAGTTACTCCTCTCCACTATGGTTTCCTCCAGTGGCTTTCATTGTGAACAAGAAAATTCTGTGTAACACCAATACTTCATCAATTCCTCGAATGAAGCATTAGCAGCAGTATAAAATACACATAAATCTGTATTTTTCCCCCATTATCTTAGTCAAAATGAAAACACCTGTAATGAAGGTCTAGGAAAAGAAAAAATCAAATTATCATTGAAATAAACCAAGTAAGAGACATTTAATCCAACTTATAAACACCAAATCTTCTCCTCCTCTTTTTGTGCAGACACTTCAGACAACAGCTGTCAATCAAAATTCGGTTATTTATGCAGCATGGACTCTCTTAAAATGACATTGTCAGTTACAAATACAAGACCTCCTCTGCATCACAAAAGACAAGGCAAAAATGATCCTAATGGAAACACCACCTAGTTTTACTAGCTTTTGAAAATTACAATGCAAGTCAACTGTCATTTCTCTAACACAAATCCCAGATTTGAAAGAATTCAGATTAGCAGAGAACAGAAACAAGAATTTCAAACTACCTGCTATCAGTGCTGTAGCCACAGGACAATTCTCCAGACCTACCCAGCATAAAACTTGCAGCTATTAGCACCACTAACAAAGTTGCCAACAACTGAATGGCTTGATGACACTCCTCTGCGAAAAGTAAGTGCTTTAGAGCAGCAGACACCTCAGGTGAGCTGTAGCAAGGAGGCTTACATGTTTACTGCTTGTTATGTGACTGTAAATGCAATGAAAGATTTGTCCCTTCAATTATCTTTCAGTACCATTTCTTTTAAATTCCTTTGTAAGCTCATGGGGAGATAGCAACATGTAAAATTAAGGCTGTAATGAGAGCTTTTCCTCTTAGAACTCAGTCATAAAAGTTTGCTGTACTCCAATGACATTATATGGTTTGGATTACTGGGAAAAAAAAATAGGTGATTTAGAAAAAGTTAACTAGTCCTAATCCTGTAATGACTGTGGACAATGTGACTTGACAGTGATCCTTGCTATAGAAGGTCCACTCTGAACGTAAGTGAATGAAGATGAATAGCTGCTTACAAATGCTTCCTTAGGGAAATAAGCACTCTGAAGATCCACTTCATTCAACGACACAGCACTGGCAACGCTCAGTGGCCATATTTATAAAGCAAACTACATAATTATTATTAGTAGTAGTATTACTATTGTCCTGCTTCTTTCTCCATTACTCTAATTCAGTATACAGACTGCTCCATTACAGTATACGCTTAACATATGTACAGTAAACAATACTGCCTAAAGTCTGAAAGTGTTGCTCAAGAAATTTCCAGTAGATGGCTTTCTATGCATAAATGAGCAATTAACTTTCAGAGTTATGCAAGGGTCTTTCAGAAAGCCTGGCTCATTAAAACATTTTTAGACTTGCACTCAATAGATTCATGTAAAAAAGTAAACACCTGCACAGCTTTCCTTTCCATGAACTATACATGCTCCACAAAGTGAAAGTTAACAGCTGCAACTGCTTGGCTGGGATCACACCAAAAAGACAAAAGGAAAGAGAAATAAAGTTTATTATAAAACATGTTGAAGTAGCTGACTTCCTGCTCTGCTGCTTTAAGCAGAGCAAAATGTGATTGAATGCTCTCAGGAAAACCAAACCAAAATTACAGCTCAGATATGCTGCTGCACTAAAATCGCTTCCTCTTGATAATTTCTGGTTTCCAGCTGACAGGATGAGTTTCTTCAGTCTGAAGAGAAAAAAGAAAAACTCATAAGGATTATTTTTAACATTAAATTGACCTGTCATTAGGATTTAGTTTAAAATATTACTCATAGTATATGTATGTTACATATGAAACAGAGTATAATTACCTAATCTACTATGTAATGAAATTTTTATGTCATCCCACACAGTCCCCTACTGGCTTCAAATCACAATGTGCCTGACTGTATTAAGATTTCTACACACTTTATCATGAAGGACTTTTGCAGAATAGTTGACAAACCTGATACTTGCTTGTACTAGAGCACGTAATAAAAATTATACTACAGAAACTAGCTGCTCCTAATGTTATTGCATGCACATTGCTTTCCAACTTCAATAAAATGGATTACACCAATCTGTGCATATCCCTTATTGGTATGTACAACATTTGTTTGCAGTTTTTTGATTTAGTGAAAATACATCAAAAAGACCCTCTGACATACCGCAGTATCGTCTTCTTTGTACACTTTTATGGTCTTATCAGCTTCGGCAGTGAGCAATCTGCTTTCTGACTGGTCAAAAACACAGGCAAATATTCCCGATTCACTGTCCAAAGAACCTGGCTGTACAGCTGCATGCACCCTCTGGAAATTGTATCCAGTTCTCCAGTCCCAAAGATGCATAGTACCATTATCAGCTAAAATAAACCAACAAATATATTAATTAGACAACAGACATTCAGGAATCTCTAACAGGACATAGGTTTAATGTTTGCAGAAGTTCTATTTCAAGTACAGTTAAATCCAGAGTCAGTATTACTGCTAGTGGCATCAGCTACAGCATTTTACTCCCCACAAGACACAATGTATCAAACACACTTCAGTATTTCAAAGTGCAGCTTAACTGTTGCTTGGTTGTTTTTTTTTCTCTGTTAAGGAGTAGTTACAAATACAGCAATGTTTTTTGTAAGTATCTGCTTCTGCAAGCTCAAAACTCACCTAAACTGTCTTATATGTGATACTATAAATTTAGATCTGCCCTTGTTCATAACTACCCAAAAGGTTAGACAAACTGCAAGTTACATGGAGCAAGAGTCTAGAGCCTTCATTCACTTTCCTCTAAATGCTACAGCTCTCCCAGGACAATCTCATAATTAAGTAACTGGTCTAGGACCTTCAGGACTTGGGTTTAACCTTCTGCTTTAATCTGTTTTCCCAAGCTATCTTGGGACTGTTTCTCTACACTTCACATCTCAAACTGTAAAATTACCACTTTCCAAAGTGTTTACTCATATCCTGTTCATAACGTAATCTCCCTACTAGGTAGACACAGTATCTTAATAAAAAGATCTGAATGCAGATGGGATTTCTAGAAGCCACTTTCAAAAACAAAAAGACAAAAAGCAACTTGTCACTAAAACAGCTCCTTTGCCTTTTATAACATAAAACTCTCAGAAGCATCACAGATTATGGTTTTAGTAACACAATCTTTCAAGGAAATATTTTTTCTAGAGAGCTGAGGTAACTAATATATAGAAAAATGCTATCTGAAATAGGATATAAATATTCTTTCATAGAATTATTCACAGCCATATACACTAAGCATTCAGAATTCTCTTCCTACCCCCACAACACAGACACACGAATACTAGTAGGTCTCAACCTTTGGGGGTTCACAGACCACTAACACTACTTCCATGTATCAGAGAATTATTAATTTCTGGATATTTTTGAGTGAAAGAACTAAGCTGATTTGTCATGAGTCCTCCCCTTGATCAAGGAAAGCTTAGTGAGTATATGGAGGAGGGGGGAGGTGAAATATGAACACAAATTTCTGATTTTTACCTCCTGAGACCAGAACACCATCAGAATTGACAGCCAGTGTATTGATAATAGCATTGTGACCAGAGAGGTTCTGAATGAAGTTTCCATCTGGGAATTTCCACTGCTTAATATTATCTGGGGAACCAGATGCAAATGTGTAACTGATAAAAAAGAAAGAACAGTATATTAAAGTTCAAAACAGCTGTAGGGATGGTAAGCATCCTCCATTGAAACCACTGTTAAATGCGATCTGCAAAGTTAATTAATACTAAACTAAAACTGCCTTTCTAATATTTTTACCTTACATATGATAAAGCCATTTTATGAAGTCATTAAGTATTTCTATTGTTTCCTTTTTGTTCCAGAGACTACCTAAGCTTCATAAATCCTATGCTATATAGGATGTTAATAGGCAAATAAATACCAAACACGGATATTAAGTTCTGGTCAGTTGCTCACCAAAGAGGGCAGCAGCAGCAAATGTATACAAAAAAATGGCAGCAAATGTATCCAAAAAAAGGCCCCAGTATTGGCTAGTCTTCAATGTTGCACATTTATTACTAGCCTTACAAGCCCATGTTGCTGATTTCTCCAGGACTGCAAAGGCACACACATAAGAACTTCTGTGGGAGATAAAGACATTCTCAGTATTGCTAATGTACACCAAGGCCAATACTTTGGGAGCACAATTAGTGCAGTAAAAGGTATTTGAGAACCGATAGGTACATTTTTACTGCATTCTAAATCCATTGTTTTTCATGTTACTACACCCTACCATTCTGAATCCTCACTCACATTGGCTTTGCTACCAGCCCAAGCATAAAAGAATGAGTAAAACTTACTGTCTTGGATGAAGGACTACTGCTCGTACAGACTTCTTGTGATTTGTTAAGGTAACACGAGTTTTTCCTGCCACTAAATCCCAGAGCCGTATGGTAGTATCGTGACTGCCTACAACAAAAAGAAAAGAAAAGAAAAGATAGCAGAAACCAGCATATCAATTCTACCACCATTACTACTTTGATAAGACAGCTAAAACTCTGCATGTGAAAGAGACAAAAGTATTATGCTTATTGTGAAAAGAGGATACTAATGCCACCTCAAAGTATGTTGGGTTGTAGTAGACTTTTTACACCGTTTGAAATTCAAGAACTATGTAGTTATACAGAAAAGCAAGATTTTTGACATAACAGGAAAGATGATTAACTTTCTATTTAACCATGGTACTGGACAATTCTTAACTGAATTGGTGAGAGCAGTCAGGTATCACAGGAAACACAAGTCTCAATGTATACTACAACCCAAAAATATGAATCCCAGAAACAAAGTAGTGCAAGAAAACGTTCACACAATGCATAGTGGTATTTGCTTAAACATGCCACTAATACATGAAATAACCATTGCATGGCCTATTTTCAACACAAAACTAGTAAGAGACATTGAGTAAATCAACACAGATAGCATTACGAACCTCATATAATTACTGAACAAGCACATTCATGATTAGGTTTTTCAGTTATGTTACTTGTGAAATCATGCCCACTATACCTGTAATAATTTGTGGTTCTGCAGCTTGACATTTCACTGTTGCTACTGCATTCGTGTGTCCTGATAGTGTGTGCACACTGGCTTTTGTCCTTACATCCCAGATCTATGAATGCACAGTAAACAAGTCAGATGTCAGTAACAGGTGCATATTCAATGTATTTTAGACACTATCATTGACTACATCTATCCCTTACCAGAGTGCTACAGATTAAACAATGGTATTTAGGCTGCATTTTTCATCCAAGAATTGAACACACAACTGCCTCAGCTGGCAAATTTTAAGAGAAGCAGGGAGCTTGCTGCTGAATTTCTGGACATACAGATGAAGTCACCATAAAACCATACCATCTTCTCAATACTAAGTAATCCTATGTATATACTACGTAATCTACATAAATTAAGAAATAAAACATTATCCTGATGTGCCACTGCATTTTTGTGTATTTAGGCTTCAGTTTTACCAACAACAGAAGACAAAACTACCATAAATCATCTTACTATTTACATCTTGGTTCATATTAACTTTTGGTAACAACTTTTACAAGTGGAAGATGTTAAAACACACTGACATAAAGGTGTTAAAATGTAACATTGCCATACTCACTCGTGCTGTAGAATCTCTGCTACACGTTACCAGTACATCTATCGTTGGATGCAAGTCTAAACCATAGACAGCACTTAGATGACCATGGTAATGTCTGATAACCTAGATGAATAAAAGACACACACCAACTGGGTATTTGAAAGAATATTCTAAATGCTTTTGATTTGTGTATTTGCCACCACCAATTAATTCCAATTGAAGACACTACAGCTTACCTTATTGTATTCAAGATCCCAGCATTTCACTTGTTTGTCTTCTCCACAAGAAAAGAGGTATGGGCTTCTTGCACTTACTATCACCCCTCGTACAGTACTGATGTGTCCCGTCAAAGACAATTTCAATTTGCCACTAGCAAGGTCCCAAATCTGTGTCAAAAGATATTTTGAAGTAGATGGGTTAGGGTAAGCAGCCCAGATGTCACTGATCCTAATGCATTTTAACTTAAAAATCACAGTAACAAATATTTGCCCTACCATCCAGCTATTACCACGTAATAAATGAAATCTCAAGAAGTAGTAAGACTTCACAAATCCTTTCTGACAAGGTAATGAAAGAAAAAATATTCTGCAGTTCATTGTTCTGCATGCAGTAACCAACAAAAAATTTCCAAGGGCTGAAGACATTTTTAAGTAACATGAGAAGAAAAAAACCCAAACAACACCCTCCGAAACCTTGTCAGTGATATCTTCCAGCTCCTTACCTTTATGGTTCTGTCAGCAGAGCCAGTAACAAACCACTGATTTCCTGGTTCTACTGCAATACATCTTACCCAGCCCAGGTGACCACTGATAACCTTCAGAAAAAAATAAAGTAAATTATTTCTAAATCATAAATAACACACATACATCACTCATTATAATTTTTAGTCTCCAACACTGGAAGAATTAGTTAGTATTCACTGAGAAACATATACTCCCCCAAAAGTCAAATATGAAATTAAATTAGATCTGAAAAGATCCTGAAACTTTATTTAGTTCAATAAAGAGACTACTAGAAACGTACATATCATAGACCAGACTCAGGGAACTTGGAATATGGAAAGACCCCATTCCCCTAACTAACTAACTAATTCAAATCTTTTGAATCCTTAGCACTGTGGCTCAACACTTGAAGATTTGTGGAGAAAGGCTTTATTGAAGCACAAGTTCCTAGTGCTGCTGTATGGTCCTTAAATCCCATTGCCATACAATAATCTCTTAAAGCACACCACTATCTCCTTTTCCCCAAATCATGAGGGGAGTATGAGTTTGTCAGAAGCCTTCTGGTAACAAACTACTGGAGACAGAGCTCACAAGAACAACTCTACCAACACATGGCTTGCTTACTGCAGCCTCTCTAATTTGTCTGAAATCAGACAGCTGAAATCAAACCCTCTGCTTGGTTTCACAGCATGTCATTATTTTATGTACTATCACACAGCTCATTTCAAAAGACCTAAACCAACAAAAGTACTAACTTTTGAAAGCTAAAGTTGATTCTTCTGACTAGATGAGGCCATAGCCACATACATTTGAGACAGCTGTCTACCTCTCTTCATAGTCTAGGAATAGAAAAGGGCATTTGCAGGCAAGGAATCTAAGAAGTAATTCATCTGACCTATTTTAAGTCTCCATCTTTCACAAATGATGTCAAAGCAAGCTTAGGAAGCCCAGTTAAAATGTAGATCTTAAGCAACAGATAAGTTGAAACCCACATTTGGTGTTCTAACTCATATTTCTGAGTTGCTCAAAAAGGCTTTTGTCCTGGATTTTGACAGCAAACCTCCACTGAAGATGTCTACATGTAGAATCAATACAGTGAACTGAATTGTATTTACATCTCTTCCTGAAAAGGAACTGCTCCTAACAAGTAAGAATTTTTCATTTGTTTACCTTAATTCTCTCCTGAGTTTATTTTGGTGCCCCTTTTTTCAGAGAACATTTGCCTTAATCTTTATAGAGCATGTTCCAGTACTGCAATATTCAGAGTACTTATATATTCCTTTGAGCTGAAGTGTTTTTCAAAACATTAAGATTAGATTTATGATTAATACAGCATTCAGGACCCTTCAAAATACCTAAATGCCTACATATGGTGCTGTGTTTAGATAAACAGTGCTAAAAAATATAGTTCTGATACTACACCATGAGATTTTTAAATATTATGAAAGCCTAACATTCCTAAAATAATATTCACTCTTTCAGGCAAGATATGAAATTTTATACTAAGAATCAGCCCCTTAGGAAATAAATAAAAAGTACACATTCAAACAGATAAACATGAAAAGTTAAAAATATCTGAACCAGTAAATGTCCTTAAAGATTTTTCCTTTCAGCTCAGCTACCCTGCTATACTCAGCACCAATGTCAAAAGACTGTATGCAGTTTGGGGGGAATTGGTATTATTGCTCCCTAAGAAAATTAACAGGCAAGTTAGACTAATTAAAAAACACTAGAAGTCAAGCTATCTAAACTGCAGAGATAACCTGTGATTGAAGTATTAATCTTTTTTTTGCACATGTGTGGCCAGCAGGACCAGGAAGGTCATTCTGCCCCTGTACACTGCACTGGTTAGGCCACACCTCGAGTACTGTGTCCAGTTCTGGGCCCCTCAGTTTAGGAAGGATGTTGACTTGCTGGAACAAGCCCAGAAAAGGGCAACGAAGTTGGTGAGGGGCTTGGAACACAAGCCCTATGAGGAGAGACTGAGGGAGCTGGGGCTGCTTAGCCTGGAGAGGAGGAGACTCAGGGGTGACCTTATTGCTCTCTACAACTACCTGAAGGGGGGTTGTAAACAGGCAGAGGTTGGTCTCTTCTCCCAGGCAGCCAGCACCAGAACAAGAGGACACAGTCTCAGGCTGCACCAGGGGAAGTTCAGGCTGGAGGTCAGGAGGAAGTTTTACACGGAGAGAGTGATTGCCCATTGGAATGGACTGCCCGGGGAGGTGGTGGAGTCGCCGTCACTGGAGGTGTTCAGGAGGAGACTTGACAGGGTGCTTGGTTACATGGGTTAGTTGATTAGGTGGTGTTGGGTGATAGGTTGGACACGATGATCTTGAAGGTCTCTTCCAACCTGGTCTATTCTATTCTATTCACATTTTCATACCAAGTAGAAGTCTGGCTGACTGAGGTACTCACTGCCTTTAAATGTTAAAATTGCTAGAGCATTTATTTCATGTATCACTTCCAAATTTTGCACTTTGTCTTTGAGTTCCTCTACCAAAGAATCTGACTAGAAAAGAAAAAAAACCCAAACTCTAATGAATTTACCATAATTGAACTACACCAACATAAAGAGAAGGATAAAAATTATTAACATTCACTAAATAATTTACTAAGTAGAATGAAACAAAGAAGAGCAATGAAGCTGGTGAGGGGTTTGGAGCACAAGCCCTATGAGGAGAGGCTGAGAGAGTTGGGGTTGCATAGCCTGGAGAGGAGGAGGCTCAGAGGAGACCTTACTGCTGTCTACAACTATCTGAAGGGAGGTTGTAGCCAGGTGGGGGTTGGTCTCTTCTCCCAAGCAACCACCAACAGAACAAGAAGACACAGTCTCAAGCTGCGCCAGGGGAGGTTTAGCCTGGATGTTAGGAAGAAATTCTTCACAGAAAGAGTGATTGGCCATTGGAATGGGCTGTCCAGGGGGGAGGTGGAGTCACCATCACTGGAGGTTTTAGGAAGAGACTGCATGGGGCACTTGGTGCCGTGGTTTAATTGACTAGATAGTGTTGGATGACAGGTTGGACTTGATAATTGCAAAGGTCTTTTCCAACCTGGTTAATTCTATTCTATTCTTATAATCTAACCTATTTATTACTTAAAAAGAGAATGTGCATATATATAACCTAGTTGTGACCACTTTTCAATCACTTTTCATTAATTCTTTGAGGTCATCATAGAACACAGAATATTCATTTACATTTATACACATCTTCATGTCATACATGTGTAACTTACTCTGTACAGTTTCCAAGGTGGATGCCACTGAGGTTTGGGCATGGTTGGAGCCTTCTTTGCCATTAATGCAGAGTTTTTGTTTCCACCAGCTTCCACCATAGCCTGTAGGTTAAAAGGAAGGTTACTCTCACCTCTTTGCCTAAAACCTTCTCAGTCTGCCATCTCAACAAAGATAGTAGTCAGTCAGGAGGTGTCAACACAACGCACAAATCCAGAAGTAATTTAGCCACGACCACAAACTTCTCACATTACATATGAACAAACTCACCACAGACATCCCAGGAGGCTGCGAACGCTCAGGTATTCCAGCATGTCTGTAAATATCGCCTACACCAGCAGCTGTCCGATTTGCATCCATCCTAGGTTGAATGAAAACGGCTGATTAATTGGCATTAACTTTCTCTTGGTCACTAAGTAAGTGAAAAGGTATCACAGGACTGCATCTAGTCTAGTGTTGCAGACCTCGAAGGATGGAGACTCAACAACCTCTCTAGGCAACCTGTTTCAGTACCTGATCACCTCAAGGTAAGAAAAGACACCCACAAACCAACCCTCACTTTTTTTCTCTTTTATCTAAACAGAACTTCCCTTCTTCCAGCTTCTGCTCATTGCCTCTCATGACATCCAAGGAAAAAAAGAAAAATCCCCAAAACCAAATGTACAGGAAAAGTATGCCTGGCCACACTAAAAGTAGTTTCCTTAAACATTTTTTAATAAATGTTTTTGAGTTAAAACATTCAAAATACTTGAAGTAGTTCTTATTCTGACTTTTGTGTTTTGCCTTGAAATTCTCATAGATAACAAAAGTGTTAATGAAGTACACAGCAGTACCTGGCCTGAGAAGCAGGAAGTGCAACAGCTAAGGACTGTGCTGCAGACTCACTGGGCATCCTCTGGACCTTAGTATCTGCTGTCAGAGCCACACCTTGAAAAAAAAATGAACAGGGCAAAATAAAAAGATAACTATTTAGAAGAAAATCCAGAAAGATATGTTGTATCAATACATGTATCTATAGATAGATAAATAGATATAGATACATATCTATACACAAACACCTGCGAACATGAGCTTGCAATACTACACCATTGTAGTATTAAATCCCACCATCTGAAATTTTTATTGTGGCATGAATCCTTTCCATCATGATTCTACCACATAATAGGTAGAGGATTTCTAGAAAACAGTATGATTCTGTCATTAGAAACAAACAAACAAAAAAGGTCTAACTAGGAACAGTGTCCATCTTTTTATCCAGCTTCAACTATTATGGAAATCCAAACATCATCAAAAAGAACAAAACATGATCTTGAGGAGTATTTGCTAATTTCGGTCCTGCACTTTATTATGCCATTCCTATGTGGTTGTTTGCATCATGTAGTGATGCCAGAACTGCAAAAAGTTTAGTCCTACTGAATTGAGTATTTCAGACTACAACTTACGTTTTGTAATTTCACCCTAAGAAAAGTAGATCACTTTAAAAAAAAACTCCGAAATACAAAAACCCACAAACTAAATCACCTCACGACAAAATTTAGTTTTAGTGCAGAGTGGTGAATTTATCCCATTCTCTATTTCTTTTCCTAACCAAAGTTCTGACAGCTGACAACAAAAACAATGGCTGAGACACCCAGGTTAAATGGAGAAATGTCACCAAAAGAAGTCTGATTTTTAATCTGGATATACTTGATTTCATTAAAAGAACACTGACCTTGGGGAAATCTCTGTGAACAAGGCTTGGCCCCACAGTGCCTGAGGGTCTACTGAATTCACATGTGCTAATTTACAAATCAAGCCACAGCAGATTTTCCACCACACTCATAATAAACGCTAACAGTAAATGATAACTGCCACAAGGACAGAGTAGGATTGATCAGTAACAGTGACAATTAGCAATGGCCAATGTAGCAATACAGAAGCATAACCATTTCAAGAACAGACAAAACCAAATTGCACTAAAATTGTTAGACCCTAAAATCTCAGGGCAAGGCAGGGATACCAATGCCTTTCTGCTTTGCTGATGAAAAGCAGGATACATTACCTCTTGCCAGTTGCCTTTCTTCTAGCTAGAAACCTTCTCCCACTTGTTCACAACAAAATTCTAAAAGTAGCTCTGCCATGACAGTGGAGCATCAGGGTCTCCGAGTCTCAGCAAGGTCTCCAGAAGAAAAGGGACCATTATATCAGAGACAGCATTTCTAGAACATTTTTGTGATGATGTTACCATAGGAGATGAAGTCTCACAGAAATGAGCAACCATCCCTCAAGCAAACTCACATAGAATGAGGGTTACTAAGAAGACACTGCATCTGTACCTAAATCCTCCTCCTACCTCCTATACCAGAACATTTATCAGCCATAAAAAACTCTACATCAAGACTATGAAAGAAGTAAGTGACACTTCCCACTACTACAAGGTATGGATTCAAGATAAGAGGAAGCCTGACTCTGCTAAGATGAAAGATGTCTAGTTCCTAAAGAAGTCTAAAAATCCCAGCAAACTCAGAATTTTACTTACCAGGCCCAGGTGGGTATGGATGTGTGCCAGTTATCAAATATTCAAGTTCTTGTCCTAAAGAGTAACACAACATCTTATTAACAATTACAATTTATATTGCGCTGCAAATGACTCAAACAGGAAGGAGAAAAACAGAGCAGGTCACAAACAGCAGAAGAAAACAGAAGTACCCTTTCTAAGGTACTTCTCATTTTTTAAAATTTATTTAATTTGTTCATAGAATAGAATAGAATAGACCAGGTTGGAAGAGACCTTCAAGATCATCACGTCCAACCTATCATCCAACACCACCTAATCAACTAACCCATGTAACCAAGCACCCTGCCAAGTCTCCTCCTGAACGCCTCCAATGATGGCGACTCCACCACCTCCCCGGGCAGCCCATTCCAATGGGCAATCACTCTCTCTGTGTAAAACTTCCTCCTGACCTCCAGCCTGAACTTCCCCTGGTGCAGGCTGAGACTGTGTCCTCTTGTTCTGGTGCTGGCTGCCTGGGAGAAGAGACCAACCTCTGCCTGTTTACAACCCCCCTTCAGGTAGTTGTAGAGAGCAATAAGGTCACCCCTGAGTCTCCTCTTCTCCAGGCTAAGCAGCCCCAGCTCCCTCAGCCTCTCCTCATAGGGCTTGTGTTCCAAACCCCCCACCAACTTCATTGCCCTTTTCTGGACTCCTTCCAGCAAGTCAACCTCCTTCCTAAACTGAGGGGCCCAGAACTGGACACAGTACTCGAGGTGTGGCCTAACCAGTGCAGTGTACAGGGGCAGAATGACCTTCCTGCTCCTGCTGGCCACACTGTTCTTGATGCAGGCCAGGATGCCACTGGCCCTCCTGGCCACCTGGGCACACTGCAGGCTCATGTTCATCTTACCATCAACCAGCACCCCCAGGTCCCTCTCTGCCTGGCTGCTCTCCAGCCACTCTTGACCCCAGCCTGTAGCTCTGCATGGGGCTGTTGTGGCCGATGTGCAGAACTCGGCACTTGGACGTGTTAAATCTCATGCCATTGGACTCTGCCCATCTGTCCAGCCTCTCGAGGTCTCTCTCCAACCTCAGCTTTCTCAACCTCAACAATAAACCCAAATTTTTAAAATGCTGAAGCTGCCTGTTATCAAGAGGGACTCTCAAGAGAAAAATCTTTGTACTGTCAAAGATGCCTTTTGAAGTAATATTACATAAAAGGTTTCAAGTGTACATATGGCACAGGTATGTGAAATGTAAGCTAGTCAAGACAAGTGATTGTCTGTGGTGTCAAATAAAGTACCCTTGGAAAAAAAAATTCTCTCAACTAAAATAAGATAGCATTTGGTACTCTTTAGAGGAGAACTCTCTACCTAATACAGACACATTTTATGTGTAACCAAACAGACTGAAAGAATATATAGATTTAAAACAAAGTTTTCTGGTTTAATAGCTGCAAGGCTAAAAGCAAAAAAAAAAAAATAATCTATGAAACAAACTAAAATAAAAAAGAACATAACAAAAGAGCACGTCCCTAACCATCAGGAAGTGGTAAAAGTCATCACTACTCATCTTTCTAACAGACAAGTGCAGCAGACATTAATACTATCATAAAAATCATTCTTTTTACTAATTAATTACTGTGGAAATTTCACAGTACCCTACTACTCCTTTGTTAAAACAATTTCCTTATTTTGAATCACTTACCTCCTGTGGACTCTAGCAAGAAAAGTATCAATCAATCAATGCAAAAAATGTATTTTGAGGTCTCTATTTATCTCTGATGGATTAACATTAGACTGCATTCTTCAGATTTTACATCAGTGAAACTGTTACCAAATAAAGGACAAATATACCACTAAGAACAAACTAACCTTGATTTCCAGAATACTGCTTGTGTCCATAAGGATCTCCAGTGTTTGGGCCTCCTTTCTCTCTCAAGTTTTCTTTAAGGGTGGGCATGTGTAACACTGAGCCATACTCTGTACGCAGCTTGACTGCCATCTTTACTTTGTGACTGTTGGATGAGAAAAGCACAATTCTGTTTAAACCAAATTTTCAGTTATTACAAATTAATTTAGAGAAGGCTTTACACAACTTTCTTGACAATACACTATTTTTTCTTCCCTCAAGATTATACTTAACTCTACAGAAGCATCCAAACTTCTGACTTGGATGGAGCAATCACTAACAACTCAAAACATTTGGGGCATACCCACCACAGTACTTACCTTTCTTCATCTAATGGGATAGGCTTGGCATTATCAGCTACAAACATATCATGGGTTCTCTTCAAAGATCTGAACACAAGTGTATGCACAGAATGCTTCTGGACTTCCTAAAATAGACAATATATTTGGACATAATTCGATCTAAAAATTGAAAATGGAAATATAAATTGAAGCAAGAAGCAGTTTCAAACTTCAGTACTGTTACATGACATGGCAATATTTAGTTCACGGACAGAAAACACTTACTGTTCTTGTAAACAAAAACATTAAGTTTATCTGTAAATTGTTTTAAATGAGTGTTTACTCAACACTATCTTTCTTGGTAACTGCCAAGACTTTGAAAATCAAGCAAAAAACTTTGATTGAACTTTCTGCACTGCCATCTACATGACAAATGCATGAGTGTGCAAGCCTTTTACCCCTTCATCCTTTCCACTTCTGTTTTTATGTGTGGACAATAAGCAATTCTGAAAACACTCCTGTAAATTTTGTTTCACTACCACCATAACAAGAACAGGATCAATCATCAGTTTCTGTGCACTGTGCTGCCTTATAAAAGTACTGCAGTTTCTCAAGGGAAAACCTGGGATCAAACCTGACAAAACTTCTTTTCTTTTTATTATTTTTGCTTGTTAGTATGAGCAAAACATACTTAAAACACCATTTGGGAGCTAACATGCAGAATGTAAAAACTGTTGACTTGTATAGAGTATTTGTTTATCAACAGCTCAATTCAGTTTTTATTAATATTTTCCTCCCAAAGGACAAAAGCATCATTAGAAGTCTGAGCCAGCCTGTTTAGATACAAAACCTCTCTGCATGAATGTGTCACAAACAAGAACAAACTGGAGGCTACATTAATAACTTTTGGCACTGGATATCACTCAACTGCTCAGCCTTCAAGACACATTACAGAGGTGCTTTTCCTATTGGGCTCACTTTAGGTTCTGTGTCCCTCTCCTGGAAGTTACTTGTCCACTTGCTGATCTGTTTTGCAGTGGCTGTTAACCTCCTAACTCAGTAGCACCTACATAAACGTTTTTGCTCTGGCTGAGAGAGCTCATGCAAGCTCCAGATATTAATTGAAAAAACTGTCAACATTTGGAACTGGATTAGTAATTTCATACATCTAAAGAAGTAACTGAGAATTACAGGAGCTAATGACTGTTCAACCAGAGTGGCTGCTGAAATCATATGAACAGCAGGTAATATAAAGCCTTCACAAGAGGGAAGAAGCATTTACATTTTTGACAAATGTTCTCCGTACAAAATCACTAATGCACAAGGAAACATCTTTTTAATCTTCCTATATATTCCCGACAATGACACTGTGTTTTATTCAAGTACAGTAACTACAACACGGCCTATAAAAACAGTGACCTCCTCCCCTTCTTTAATTCCAAGCTCTCACGAGAAAAAAATAAAAACCAGATAACATTTCCTTGGCTAGCTGACAAAGCCAGTAACTCGCTGGAAGTTGAGTATCTCAGCATCACTTCTCCAAGACCCTGCACCAATTCCACACTCGGCCTAAGTTTGGCAAAACAAAACTGCTACCTGCTGCTTACTCCTGCCCAATTCCCATTCCCACAAAGCCCACCGCGGCCCAGGCGAGGCAGAGGCCACAGCCCTCAGACCAACGGGAAACATCTCTCGCTTCCTCCCCGCAATTCGCTGTCCCATGGGGCGGACGGGACAAGGCCTGGGACATCCCCACAGTAGCGGTTGGGTACCAAGGGGGAAGGGAGAATGAGGGCTGCGGTACGGCGGTCGGTGGTCGGCCCACGGTATTCCCCCCAACCCCGGCCGGCCCTGGCCCCATCACGGACTCAACTGGCCCCAATGTCAGCGATCTCCGATATCGCCCGGGGCGCCGCAACGGCGAGGCAGGGACGATGCGAGGGGCTCAGCAGCAAGCCCACCCCACCCGGGACGCTTCTCACCTCCACCATGGCGCCGATGAAATCCCACCACCACTGTACTCCCCAGACCGCTATGGAGCTGCTTCCGGAGCGTACCCCGCGTCGTACCGGAAGTGACGCGCCGCCAGCGTGCGGCAGTACGCGCGCGAGGGGCGGATTAGGCAAAGGAAGTGGGGCGCGGCCTCATCAGGTCTATAGCGCCGTCGCGGTGAAGCTGGGGTCGCCGGTTCGAACCGCGGTTGTTGGGGCGGTCCTTCCCCAAGCGCCGGCCCTGGCGACAGGAGGGCTGCAGGGACGAGTACCCACCAGAAGAGAGCAATATTCAGCTTTGTGAAGCGCATCTAGTGCTTAAGCCTGCTGCAGCCCTAAGGGCACTGATGACATCTGTGCAGTGGTTCCCCACGCGGGGTGACTGAGTACGCGCTGGTCAGCCTTATTCTGTAGAAATTCTTGGCCGTTGCAATTGCGCAGGGTCGTGCAGCAACAGCATCTGCATGTTGTTTACTTCGGGAGTTCTCAAGGTTAAAGCCTGTTCAAGGAGTACACAAAATGAGGGGACATGTTAAAACAGTCCCGGGACTGCAATGTAACCTGTTAACAAGAGAAAACTCTGTGATATGGTATGTTAGCCATTTTGCCTGGTCTTTTGGAAAAAGTATCTTTAGTTTGGGTCCACAAGACCTCCTTTTCAGTAGAGGTTGTAGTGTGTGGATGCACTGGCAATCCCTGCACTTCATGGTAAGGTGGAGCAGAGACTGTAGCTCTTTTCTGCAAGTGTCCTGATAGTCCAGCTGATTTCATGAGCAGAATAACCAAATGCATACGTGCAAAATGCACATTCTTTGCATACACACATCTGATCTTAAATTCAGTTAAGTCTTGTCATCCTGAGCCTAAAGCTGGGATTTGGCTAGTACATCTTTGGTAGATCCACCGTCAATGTTGTTCTTTACCATTCTGCCAGCCACTTTCAGTGTTTGTGTGTGTGTCCAAGCTGTAAACAAGTTTGCAAACAGGTCTGGGCTAAAAGTAATCCAGTACATCATTTGCCTGTGCTCTTTGTTAACCACAGGATCGCATTAGCCTGGGAACATTACTGGCACATTTACTGCTTCCTTGTCATAACTATCCATCTCTTTTCTGGATTTGATGGGTCATTTCTGGTGGCTTCATTGGTGGCTTATATTTAGTTATTTTAGATATGATCACAGCTAGAAATGAGCTCCAATTGGCTTTGACCCACAGTTGGGATTACATTGTACCACTAAAAGTGAGGGAGCATTGCCAGCTCAGTTTCAACCCAAGCCAGCCAGGTTTCATGTTTAACATGAGGACCTATTTTCAGTAGTCCTTCTGGTGATTCTGGGGATCCCTGTTGGTTTTCGGAACCTTGGGCAAAGTTCAACACAGCACCTGGAGGAGTGGGAGCATCATCTGTCCTAGTTTAAATTCTAACCTGGAGTGCAAATTCCATGGGGCAGTGTGTCAAAATGGGGCACATATGTTGCATCTTCCCAGGCTGGTGAGGTTAGACTGAAGACACAAAATTCAAAAGGAGATATTGGGGGCAAGGGGTTTAAACCCAGTTGTTTTTCTTTTGAAGTGTACACACAGTAAAGTTTACTTGGTGACTGCTTCACTGACTGATTGGTGGACTTGATGTGTGGAAATGGTTTAAGGGCTAATCTCTGGCAACATATAAAGTATCATTATACAGTTCCTTTCTGTTTGTTGAAAGAAATCAGGCTTATTTTTGATGCCTTTTAAAAATTTATTCTTTTGTGAAAAAGCAAATTTGAAATACAGATGCTTGTAGCACTCCAAGAGAAAAAAAATTCTCCATTTAAATTTTACTTGTATTTAAACTTTATTTGTATGTGCTGTTTATTACTATTATTATTAGTGTTCACTCTGGCCCCATAATAAAGATTTTCCTCAGAAATTTATAATCTCAGTTTATTTCCCAGTGTCTTTGTAATGCTTTAGAAAATCAGAGGACAAATTAATCTCTGTAATGATTTCATGTTTTCTAGAGGATTTAGTCTAAGGTGAAATTTAGTTTTTCATTCCAAGCAACTATTTGATCCATTCTACTGCTGCAATTCTGGAAATAACAACTCTGCAATTTTTTCATAAACCTCTACTTGGAAGAAGGTGATTAGTATGGTGCATGTAGATTTAGTGCAATTTTAAGGCCAAAGTGAACAGCTTCATTCATTTAATGTTGAAGAACTTCCTTGCTCTCAAAATATGAAGAAAACATTAATTGTCATTTATGAGAAACATTTGAAGTAATATTTGTTGCCAGTACAAGCAAGATAGGAAGGTGTTTATCTCACCAGAGACAACATTTAAGTTGACAGTATTATTTTCATGGTAAGACACTATTACACCATGAGTTGTTTAAAGAACATTTCTAAATGTTTACAGGCAGAGGTTGGTCTCTTCTCCCAGGCAGCCAGCACCAGAACAAGAGGACACAGTCTCAGGCTGCGCCAGGGGAAGTTCAGGCTGGAGGTCAGGAGGAAGTTTTACACGGAAAGAGTGATTGCCCATTGGAATGGGCTGCCTGGGGAGGTGGTGGAGTCGCCGTCACTGGAGGTGTTCAGGAGGAGACTTGACAGGGTGCTTGGTTACATGGGTTAGTTGATTGGGTGGTGTTGGATGATAGGTTGGACGCGATGATCTTGAAGGTCTCTTCCAACCTGGTTTATTCTATTCTATTTTAAATAAACTCCTGTTCTAAAATTTAAGTGAACATCATAGTTCTTCATTGTCCAAGGTTCTGTCCCTCCACTCCAAGACCACCTTGGAGGGCACATTCAGCTCTGAAGAGCTGTGATCTAGCGACTGTAACTTGCCTGACAAGAGTTTGTGTAAAGAGAATTGCACCATTGGCACAACAAACACAAAGGGAGAGCAAGCAAACAGTTCCTCAAAACACACACATACGCCTCTGCCAGGAAGTGCCTTTTCAGTACAAAAGTACTGTACAAAGGGATGTCCTGGAACACCATCAGGTCCACGTTGCAATGTTACAGTTCTAACAGGAGATGTGTTGCAGTATCACTACCACGTTTACTCTGGGAAGAGGTTCTGTTTAACCATATGATTTGAGGGAGAGGGTATAAAGGAAAAAAAAGAATAGGTGTCCTGTTTTGAAGAGAAAGCCTCTTTGATATCATTCTTTGAAGAAATTTAAGCCATGGTTTTGGTTGTTCATAAGGCTTTGTTCAATCTTTAGAAAGTGTCAGCATAACTGTAACAGTTGCAAGCATGAGAGAAAAATCACATTTCATAAACCATAAAAGTCTCCAGGTAAAACCTTTGCTGTGTAGACAAGGCCTCTGATTACCAGAGGAGTGCTCAGACCATCCTGGGGCATTAATCGTTCAACACAAAGCTGCAAACTCGTTGCAGTATGATGTACATCTGCTGTTTGTGGTAAATTGCCAGGGAGACACAACCACTCAACTCTATTAGGGAAGCCAAAGTACTGAATATGGGAGGGTCAGTCAAAGGCTGAGTTTCAAAGGGGAAATCCCATCTGAAGGTAGATGAAGCTCAGATGTTTCCTGTGCTGGGACTCTGCATCAGGCTTGGGGGATCCTGTGGCAACCCTCATCATCCAGTCCACAACACCCTCTGCACAGATGGAGTCACACTTTTTCACAAGGGGATGAAGAGTACATCATGTCTGAAGTTATGTTATGGAAACCATAAGTTGCTGCAGATCATGTTGCCAGTTTCATAATGGATTTAGGGCAAATATCATACATTTAATCCAGACTTATTTGGAATGAGCCAGGATGCATTAGCTCAGGACTAGTGAGACCTTGTTTTAGTTTGACTATATGATCTTTGAGGTCTCATCCAACCTTGGTGATTCTGTAATTCTGTGATATCACAAGCTACCTATAAGCCCTTGGCAAGGGTTCAGCATCACTATGTCCTTTCCTTATATGTAAAATGAAGGTGACAGAACTTCCCTCAGAGGTAGATAAGGGGAAAATCTGTAGTTAAGACTGGGAGATGCTTAGTATCCGTGATAGTATCTTGTCTGCCCTCTTTATGTGAAAACAACATGTTAATGATGTCAGTTGTGGCCTTGAGTAGATTTCTTTAATGTCTAGGAGTTTATGTTCTTCCACATCTAATAGTGTTGGTGAAGTCCTCATACAAGGGATCAAATTCAATGGATTTATAGCTCCTTGAGCCATAGATGATTTTGGTCCAAGCTGTTTAATAATTAAACCATTCAGGTTAAATAGTTTCAATATTTCAGGAATCTCTATAGTTTGCAGGAATTCTGACAACAGTGTAAAATACAGGAAAGAGGCCTAAATCAAGCAATTTTAGCTGTTCTTGTTTTTTGTTCCCATAAAATTTCCCGCTCCCTCGTGTTGGTTATCGAAATGGAACCTCAGTCCATGGTTTGCCTCTCTTCACATCTTCAGACATCACTATGAATTACTTCAGAAAAGTGTACTGGCCCTAACTTGGCAAATTTTAATTCAGTATGTTATGATCATTTATAATGAAAAAGAAAATCACAGGATATGGAGACACTGAAATGTTAAAACTCCACCAATGCGAGAGCACATAGACCATACTCTTACAAAGCATAAAAGCATGTTTGAGTATTCCACTATGATTACAAATAATTTCATACTGTATTATTTTAAAATGCTATTTAAAATATTAAAATAATGTTTCACAGGTGTGGTTTTGGTTTTATATTAATAATGGGAATCAGCAAATAGAGATTTAAAATGTAATTATTATAATTCATTTACAATGTCATCACTAATGAAATACAATTTTTTATGTTTACATTATAAATCTGATCTTTAATTACATCAAACCAATATTTTCATTCAGAATTATTAATGTAATTAACATAATATACTAATTTTAACCCTTGTACTTAAAGAGACTCACTCACATTCACATGATGTGAGTTTAATTCAGATTTCATGTGCTATTTCTGAGGCATTCATATTTTCAGCAGAGAGAAGAAAAGGATATGTCACAGTGTGACATCTGAGGATGTTTCTTTTTTTGGATGCACGTGTTTTAAGATTTGTTAAGAGACTTGTGATATTTGAGAAAATGGTAACCTTGTGTAATCTGAGCTGGAAGCACTTATAAGGATTTAAACATGTATTTGATGCCAGCATCAACAAAGGTCTCTGGGACATTTAGATAAGAGTTGTCCAGAGAAATTACTCAACAATGTATGTATTCAGGCACACAGCGAGGAGAAAGGTTGAATATTAACAGAGATACAATGATTGCTCAGATGGGTTGGCTCTGTCACCACCAAGCTGGAGTTGAAGATTGCTGCTGGTATATATAGAAACAGAGAGGACCTCTCCCTGTTAGAGCTGTTGGTGGGAGAGTGTCACTGAGCTGCTCAAGCAAGTCAGCACCATGAAACTGCTCCTGTTGTTCCTGCTCTGTGTTTCCTCTGTTAAATCCCAGCTTTCTACTGAGTATGATGATGAGGTTGTAATACTGATCATAATTAATAAGAATAATAATTGTAAAAGTTACTAGCTTCATTTAATTGCATGCATGAATTACTTAGCTTATGTGAGTTAGCTAAGTTAGAAGCTGTGGGAAAAATGATCTAGTGCATATTTTTCTGCTTGAAGTGTTCAAAGAAATAACCTTTGTATCTTTGTGTATATGTAATTATACAATAGTTATTTTCTGAGTTTGGGTATATTTTCTTCCTTTTTTTTTTTCTTCTGTAGAGAATGAAGAATGACTGATGGTAAGATTAGTTATTTAGCTGAATTTACCTAAGTATATTAATCCAGCAATGTTGACATATATTACAATTAATATCATATGCAAAGGAGTAGAAATGTGTAATTAATCATGACCTGTCTCAAAGACAGTAAAAACTTTTCTATGGATTCAGTAGATGTTAAAAAAACTAAAATTAACTGCCAGTTCATATAGATTTATATTGGAAAAGGAGAGGTAATAATTGTTAAATAAAAAGGCAAACATTGAGAATCATCTACAATAACAATGTAACTTATATTTAGTGTTGTTTAAGTAAAAAAAAAATCATGGGAAGTGCAATTAAGAATCTCAGTACCTTTTTTCTTATATTCTGAAACTCCCTGCAAAAATGAAATGGGTCAGGGTAATCAGAAATGTGATGACTTTCTCTTACACAAGCTAAGCATTTGTGTCTGTACATTGACTGCTGGTAACATGACTATGCTAAATCATTTTCAGCAATTTTGTGACTTGTATGCTGAATTTTGAAACTATTTGCACCCTTCAATTCTGGGTCCTTACAAATGTTTGTTATTTGTAGCTAAGTCTGAGTGGGATTGCAGATGGTCAAAGATTTTGATTCAGTAGTTCAAACCACTATTATTTCAAATGGTTTGGTTTCAACAAGTACTTGGGGACCAGGTTTGTTTTCCTTTCTCAGACTTTTAGACTTCCCATTTCTGGCAGAGATGGGGCACATATGCATCAGAGGAAGCTCTAAAAGCTAAAGCTCAGAGAGCTATTGTTGAATGCTTTTCCTGCTTCCATCAATTAATAGTTGTTGTGTGTAACTAATGACAGTCATGCTGCTAGTCTTAAAAGGGGGGGCATAGCAATGACTTTTACATAATGTCAGTGTAATATTCCTATTACTGCTGTTTTCATTCCGTTCCATGGTTTTCATTGCTGTTTAAAATACTAAAGAGTGCTGAACAGATGTCTACACCTTGTGCATCCCATTTTACAACAGCGATCCCACATTCAGAGTTTCCTCTCCCCTTGGCTTTGCAGGATGACATCCCTAGGCCTGGGGCTCGAGGCCACCGACCCCTGGACAAAAGGCGGGAAGCAGCCCCCACGCTCCGACCTGTGGCACCTCCCATCAGCGGAGCTGGATACCAACCCCGACCCCCAAAGCCAGGGAAGGCAGGGGAGAAGAAAGAACGTATCATCTACCCTGACGCGGGTGGCTGCAAGCATCCTTTAGAGGAGCTGGTAGGTACCTGCAGCAAAAACTCCAACACGGAGTTTTTAAGAGACAGTTATTCATTTAAGACAGCCTAGCTTTGCTTCATTTTCTGTGAGTTCGGTAGGACAGCATTCAGAAGAGTAACGCCACAGGGTCCGTAGGATTAGTCACGGTCAGACAGTCTATGGTGAAGTTGGGAAAATGGAATTTGAACTAAATGAGGAAAGGAAGTATCTCTGGATTTACCTGTACTTTCCATATAGCTTTGCATAGGTAACTGTAAGGAAAGACAGAAAAAAAGTTCTGCAGAAGTGCTGGCTTGATTTTCAGATAATCTAAAGGAACTCTAGGGATCAAAAGATACCTCCTGTGTCTTTCTTAAAATTTGTTTCAAATTGGAGCCATAGTCTGCACTCAGTCAGTGCCCCAGCTCTTTACAGAACAGTGTGCAAGCATGCTGAGATCTAGCATACCCCTCGCTGACTTGCAGTAGTCTATCACACTGTCCTTGCTGTGCTCTCTGCTGCAAAAAGCAAGTTTTGACAGTGCTGAATGGGATCTTAGTGTCTGAGAGTAAATTTGAATGTGGAAGTTTCCAACAAATGAAGTCTGTTAAAACTTAATGCATACATTTTTCACTGCTGCCTGGGTATTTTGATTTTCATGGAACACCTTCATTTCCCAACTTTTTCAGATACTGCTGTGCTTGTCAGTGCAGTACTTGCCAAAGTAGTGGCATTCAACTTCTTGAAATTACCTTCTAATGAATTGTATGAACACTTCACAAGAGATATACATAACAAGGTGTAGAGAACATGGCTGATTCTCTAAGGCCAGTGAAAGAGGAAAGGGATAGACACAAAGATGCACAGGTAGTTTCTGACAGGCTTCAGCATAATTTCAGTGACTGAAGCACTGAATGTTCAACAATGTAGAAAAGTGAAAAGCAGATATGACCAAAAAAGTATGAAGAAAGAGGACTTTTTCCAAGTGCTTCAACAAGAATCTTCTTAGGGATTCAGGGCCTCTTCCTGATCTTCAGAGTGCATCTTCTTTGTAGAAATTGAATGCTTTGAGTCCTTATCCAGATGCTTAAATAGCCAGTTTCACATTACTAGTTATTCAGTGTGTTCAAAGATATGGGCACTGACTGATTGAATTAGAAACTTGTTATTCTGACTTTTATTCATAGCCCTTGTTGGTTTTGATTTTGTTTTTCAGGGAGTGCTATGTCCAACAGGATGTGAGCTTCAAACTACACTGCTGAAACAGGAAAAAAATGTGAAACCAGTTGTTCGTGATCTAAAGGACAAAGTGAGCAAGCTGTCTGAAAGCTCTACAACATTCTATGAATACGTGACTGTTCTAGAAGATAAATTGATAAAGAGGCAAAAACAAAGAAAAGGTAAGCTATTTATATGGGTTGCTAGTGTAAATTATATTGTAGTTCTATTGGCATTACTACTGTTACAGTGAACTGTACCACAGCAAAGTAGGGTTCCACAACCCTGTTTTTCTGAATCTTAAAAAATATCTGTGGAGATAGGCAGTGGAATGGATTTCATACTAAGCCCTCTTAAATGTAAGGGTCATTTGCTTCCCCCTTACCTCCTTTCCTATGTCCATCCAATCCTGGTTTGACACCATGGCTCCCTGGAAAGAAGCTAATTATAGTTCTTTAGCAGGATATGGCAGCATAGATAAATCCACTAGCTAGCAAAGACATGTCAATACAAATGTACCGCTGTCCTGAGAGCTTCTGCCTAGTCTTCACACATTGTGGAAAAGTGAAAGAACTGCCTGTCTTTTCTTGCTTGCTAAGGGAAGAAGTGGCTTCTCAAATTGTACTTACAGATTACTCTTCCTTATTTCATAAATGGAAAGTACATTGAAAACTAATTTGCTTTTGATCTCTTTGCTTTTCTAGACAATGATGATATATTTTCGCAGTACAACACAGAAGTAGAGCTGCATTATAATTATATAAAGGATAACCTGGACAATAACATCCCATCTAGCCTCAGGGTCCTTCGTGCAGTTGTGGATTCTTTACACAAAAAGATACAAAAGCTGGAAAATGCTATTGCAACCCAGGTGGACTACTGTCGTTCCCCATGTGTTGTTTCCTGTAATATTCCAGTGGTTTCAGGCAACGGTAATCATTCAACTAAAATGATATCTCTTCTTCTAATTATATCACTGTGCAAATTGATATTTCCATCATTCAGGTGGACTCCAAAGACTGTGCCAGTGATTATGATAAGAGAAAGCATGGAAAGTTATCCTAAATTAAATAAATATTTTATGTATGTTTGTAGTGTTTAAAAAATAAATAAATATAATAAATAGTAGATATTATATATATATATATGTTTCAAAATGTTCCATCATAATCAGCAAACCAAAGGAAAAGAAGATTGCTGAATATGTTCACAATTCTTTAGTAACCAGGTCTTGTTTATTCTTGCAGAATGTGAAGATATTATCAGAAAGGGAGGTGAGATATCAGAAATGTACCTCATCCAGCCAGATCCTTTCACCAAACCATACAGAGTATACTGTGACATGGAAACAGATAATGGAGGTTAGTGTGAAATAACTATATTGTTAAAACATAAATTAATATGGCTGCTACCAAAATTTGTATTAGTGGTTTGCATTTTGTGCAAACTAATATGAAGTTATAACTTTTGTAATTACTTGAAAACTAAATCTGGTTGACTCATTCAGAAAAGTCATGTTGGTCACAGAATAGACTGGCTCTGTAATGACACTGGAAATAAATTGCTGTGATAGGGTTGGTAAATAAACCCATATCCTACTATGAATAGAATGGACAATGTATGGGGTGAGCAGACAACGATGGCCTGTTTAATTTCTTACCATGCTACTATGTACTAGACAAAACACAGAGGCAGTCCTTCCAAGTTCTGCTTTTCCCGCTTTATGAAACAAGGTGTTACATAGGAGTAAAAATGGCAAGGCTGAGCTTGTAAGCATTGAAAACTCAGACCTGCTGCAAGGAAGTTATATGCTCCGCTTGTCTTGAGATGAGGATAAAAAGGCTGTGTATCTCAAAGTTTTGTGCTCCTTTCTTAATGGTAATTTAATCTATGAGCTGTTGCTTCTGCAGGCTGGACTTTGATTCAGAACCGCCAGGACGGTAGTGTTAACTTTGGAAGAGTATGGGATCAGTATAAAAAAGGATTTGGAAATGTTGCAAAGAGTGGAGGAAAGAAATACTGTGACACACCAGGTAAAATACCAAGCATGAGACATGAAAAACTCTTCTTAGTGAAACTTTTTTCTCATATTTCTTGAAGCTTTTTGATTGTTAAAAATCAACTAATCCACTTCAGCAGACCTACAGACAAATAATAAAGTTGCCTTGAAGTATATGGTGAAGTCTATTTCACAGAGCTCTCACTTGTTGCTTCTCAGGTGAATATTGGCTTGGAAATGACAGGATCAGCCAGCTTACCAAAATAGGGCCCACTGAAGTTTTAATTGAAATGGAGGACTGGAATGGCGATAAAGTATCAGCTCATTACGGAGGTTTCACCATACAGAATGAAGGAAACAAGTATCAGCTTTCAGTTAGTAACTACAAAGGCAATGCTGGCAACGCACTGATGGATGGAGCTTCACAGCTGCATGGAGAAAACAGGACAATGACAATTCACAATGGCATGTTCTTCAGTACTTATGACAGAGACAATGATGGATGGTATGTGCTTGCTTTAGACAGTTAAAATAAAAATAGAGCTTAAAACAGAACTCAATGTAGAATATTTCTTTAAATTGCTTTTAATTGTCACAACATTTCATAGTATCTTAAAATATGCTTTATCTCTGTGAGTTGCCAGCCAAACATCCATGCAGTTCTGGCAATTCCAAGTGCAGGTAAAACTGCATATGAGGTTAGTGCTGCCCTACAACCAACTAAGAAGCAAGTATGCTGAATTTTACCGACTCTGTGAATTACTTTACCATAAACAAATCAGCAAATCTGGATGTAGTATGTTAATTGTTGAGAGAATGATGGTGGCAGTGCTGAGAACATTGTCTTGCTTAAGTAGCAATATTGGTACTCACACCAGTAACCCATAATGGGTCCTGAGGAATGAGATAGATGCATGTCTTATTTAAAAAAACAACATTCTACCTACTCAGAAGTCACAACCTCAGTTGTAAAGTACCTAATATAACAATGTATCTCTGTCTTTATCTTAATACCTGGCTACATATTAATGAATAAAGGAATTGTTTAGTTGGGGGGAGGACAGGCATTTCTCATTGTTTTGAATCTTTAAATTGCATTTATATTGCAATTAGCGCTACGAACTGCAAGTAATTGTAGTTATCAATCAGTGAGCTAAATGACATTTCCAAAGAGATGCACCTAAAATTTGACTTGTTTTTCTTAGCTGCTTCACCTCCCAATCACACTGTATAGCACACACTCCTGGTGCCCAGACTTACACAGAAAGTTCAGAGAGGATTTTAAATGTTTAATGGGTTTGAAAATTTCAGTACAGGAGGTGTTGATTTGTTTGCTTATAGTTCATCTTTCACTCTTTTGTTCCTTCATCAGGTTAACTTCAGATCCAAGAAAACAGTGCTCCAAAGAAGATGGTGGTGGATGGTGGTATAATCGCTGCCATGCAGCCAATCCCAATGGAAGATACTACTGGGGAGGGACCTACAGCTGGGATATGGCAAAACATGGTACAGATGATGGTGTTGTATGGATGAACTGGAAAGGGTCATGGTATTCACTGAAGAAGATGAGCATGAAAATCAGGCCATACTTTCCACATTAACCATTATTAAAATGTACAGAATCAGAGAGTTTCTTTTAATATTTGTGCATTGTTCTTTTTGTCCACAGTATTTGGGCTTGTCTTACATGTGAGAACCACAGGTGTGTTTGTATGAGCACACTGTGACCAAAAAGTGAAAAGCTATGTTCTATGTCAATTGTAAATCAAAGTATGACTGATGAAAAGAATTCATATATGTATTTTGTTACATTTTTCAGTTATTCCCAAGACAGAAGTAACAAGTATAGAAAAACACTTCTAAAAGCCACCCCAAATCCAACTTGGTTCAGTGTTTTACAAAGTACTTCTATACCACAGCTGTTCTAAAAATGAAATAAAGCCTTAAAACTAAAGGTTTCTTCATGTGATTCCTAAGTGTTTATGCATTATCTGGGGAGAAGCAAACACATTCCACTAAATAGGGGACAGCAATTTTATATTATAAAGGCAATGGTAACTAACTGTGTAACAAATTTGGAATGAATAATTTGAAAAGATAGTATCTTAACAAATGGATAGGCCTTTATGCTGGATAACATATGCTCTTTCATGGGACCTGGCTCACATAATCACCGAATCACAGAATCACCAAGGTTGGAAGAGACCTCAAAGATCATCGAGTCCAACCTGTCACCACAGACCCCATGACTAAACCATGTCACCAAGTGCCACGTCCAATCCCCTCTTGAACACCTCCAGGGATGGTGACTCCACTACCTCCCTGGGCAGCACATTGTGCCTCTTAATATCCCTTCCACCATCCCACAGCCTTTTATTATGGAATAAAATACAGTATTAAAAGACATGGCTGGTATGTCTTTCCCACAATCACTACAGTGGGATTAAAGGAGTTTGTGACTCCACTCATGGGGTAGGTGGTGGCTGGGTACTTCATTGAAGCAAGTGCTTTAGGCTACTGTTGTAGCCATGAGCAAAGATTATCCCAATAGCAGGACTTCCTGTGCCTGGTAGGCAGGATCAAACATCTCCCTGAGGGGACTGCCTTCCTCTATAAAGGAAAGGACCTGAATCACTAGTGGTAGATAGGTCCTATCTGAAATCTCTCAAGTTGATTTAATCTGTGACGCGCTGGAGAGCAAGGAAGAGACATCATGGCAGCGTCTCAGTATGTAAGTATAACTGTTCAGCATCCCCAGAGGCAGGCTTTCAGTGAAGCTAGGGAGTGAAAGCACAAGTCATAAAGCAGAAGCCCCTTTTTCAAAAGCACAGACACTTCTCTACACGTAGAATCATAGAATTATAGGTTAGCTTAGGCTGGAAGGGACCTGAGAGATCATCTACTCCAACCTCCCTGTCTTTGCTCTTCATCAATCTCTTCAAAAAGGTTTCGTTGTAGCTGTGTTTGAGGAGCACAGAAAAAAAGGGCTAAAAGTGAACTGTTTTACCAGTATTTGATGACATTGTTAAATGGTATGGAACATGCTGACCAGTAAGATTGGAGGAAAGGAAGTTTGCTCTTGCTTGTTTCTCAGTAAAAGCACAGAAGTATTAAACGGTATAAATATTTGTGTAATTTTATGCCATAAGGTATAAAGGTAAACACAGCATGTTCATGTGTAACTGTGTAATATAACTGGTTTTCCATGCAGCCAGAGTTTTGTTAAAAAATCCTTACCACACACTGTCAGCAAGTTGCTGATCTAAGCCCCTTTTCTGTAAAAGAATCCTTGCTTGCACTGAGAAACATTCTAAACCAAGGAAATACGTAAAATACAGGTGCTCCTCATGTTGCTTGTGCTGGTTACAGCCATAACCTTTTAGTGGCCAGCTGAAAATAATAGCCTTCTGAGGGAGTTGTATTTTGGTGAGTTGCCATGAACTATTTTATTTTGAAGCTACGCTATGCATTGCATACTACCTAGAATTCATCAGTAGGGTGGGAGCACTACCTCCATATTTGTAGAATGAAAGCTGAGGTAATCCTTAAAAGTCATGCACCTTCTATCAAAGTGTACTCCATCTTAGGTGTGTGGCAAAAGTGAGTACTCAAACTACCCTCAGCTCTGCCTAAGGACTGCCGCCTGCCACTGTTTTGCCCCTTCTCGAAATGGACATGAGAGGAAATGACCCACAGCCATGACTAATTTGGTCAGGCTTTCATGGTTCACATTATTCATGGTGAATATATTTCTAAATACTTTTTCCTCTTTAACGCTCTGAAACAAACTAAATAGTTTAAAGTGTAAATACTTTTGTCTTCAGTCAAGTTTTAAGCTGCCAAAGACATAGATAAAGTTTATATAAAAAGGGTTTTAAAATCAGTATTTCCTTGAAAAGGTTTGTCAGTTACAAATAAAATGAAATAACTCCTTTGTTGATAATCAGTGTTTATTTTTCAAGCCACAGATGTGTCCAGTTGCCTTCAAATTCACAGAGTAAATATAAATCATACATATGTATTTTAAAAAAATCTTTCCAACTTGAAGTTGTAACACAGATATTAAGAGCCTGTCCTTCTACAGGGTTTCTATGGGCCTGATTTTCATTCTAACAATTTTGAGGGAATAATCAGAGGCTCTAAATGGTAACCAGACCACACCATTTTCAATCTCATAAGGAATGTTATACCTGGGGTCATAGTGGCCCCCCAGGTAGTAAATACCATTGAGGTTCGCTGCCTGGCAACTGTTGTACCACCATCCACCCCCATACATCTCTGCACAGCTCTCCTCCCAGCGGTCCTGGTCCCGGTCGAAGGTGCTGAACCTCATCTGGGCATGGGATGTGTATTCAGTGCCCTCTTCCAGCCAGCCAGCGATCAGCGCATCCCCGGCAGTCCCCTCATAGGAGGACACGGCAAGAGGGTACCCTTCTGCTTCAGACCCTACCTGTATGATATACTCTGCATATGCAGAATTTCCATCCCAGTCCTCTAACTCTACTCGAAGGAGCGTGTCATTCTGAGTCAGCAAGTGTATGTTTTCATTGCCCAGCCAGAGCTCTCCTCGCCCTCTGCCATCCACGCTGCCGAAACCTCTCTTGTAGTCTTGCCAGGTCCGGTTAAAATTCACTGATCCATCCATTCTCTGTTGGATCAATAGCCATCCTCCCAAAGTGGTCTCTTGGTCGCAATAAACTGACAAAACCTTATTGGATCCCGCTGGCTTGATTTTGAAAATGCCACTTTTGTCACCAGAAGTGTGTTTCTGGCGGATATCATCACAGTCTAAAAAAACAAAGTTGATCTGGTTTGACAGGAGTTATCAGCAAAATTTAATAAAAGGTTCAGGGGAATCCAAGTACCAATAGCTCTGATGAAAATTGTTAATCATGTCTTGAACTACACTAGGTATAGTGACAGGCAACATTAAAAAGAATTCAGGAAAGAATACTTTACATACTTAAATTGTGAATTGTCAATGTAATACCCAAGAATTAATGAAATATTTTCTGTTTTGTTTTCAAGTTGGCAACAAACAGACACAGTGCTAGCTTTTTAACATCACACTGTTGCACTGCAGTATCTAAACCAAATGTGTCAATTTAGTTACGGATGGAATTTGGCTCCACTACCTCAATAACTATTTCTGTGATGCCCGTGTACCTTTCCCAGTGTTGACTGTCCTTTGCTTCACATGTCGTCTGAGGCTGCGTGCCTGAAAGTCTGGGGTATCCTCTGCACTCTGATCATGTTGAACCCCACCTAGCTGCTCAGTTACTCCACGGGTCTTTAGTGATTTGGTTTCAAAAGTGGAGCCTCCCTTGTTGAAGCTAGAAGAAGAGCTGGTCACTACAGTCTTGGAGTGACTTGCACTGCCAGATGGGAGTTCAGGTGGCTGAGCGTGGATTGTTCTAAAGTCATCATCTTCATCCTCTCCTAAGTCTGTAAATGGACCTTTCCCTGAATGACTGGATACTCCAGTACCGGGTGTGAAAAATGATTCTAGTTCAGGGAATAATGTCTCTATCTTGTGGAATTCTGTCGCACCAACATGGTATGTGCTCCCTTCCCCTCCAACATTTCCTGTTCCATGTAAATAGGAGCAGTCTGAGCCATCAGAAGAAATCATTTTTTCAACTACTTCTTCTCTAGGGCCATCAGGACCAGTGGTAATTCTTTTGGTGGTAGTTTTGGTGCATCTATGAACAGCAGAGGAGGCTTTGTCTCCCAGACCAAGGGTTTCTCTCCCATGAGTAGGAGTAAAGAACTTGGTGGTATGTGCTAGTCTATCCCCCCTTGATTCTGCCAGGTGATATGAGCTGTCACCTCGGGGGGGGGTTGTGTCTGCTTCTGATCTCTCTAATACTGCTTGCATTTGCCTGATGTTATTTACTATGTTCAGAGCCTGCATTTCTGGCAGAGGCTTATGCTTAAAATGCTCAGGAACATTGGAGTCCTTAAGTGGCCTCATTTTCAGTGTACTCAAGGTGGTTGTTTGAAGCTCTGGGTGCAAGTCAATGGAGTTGGCTTGGGTAAGCTGCTTCTGGATGTTGTCATAGCTTTCTTTGTCCACCTGGTAATCAAAACTTCTAGCACAGGATCCTTTGCAAGCTCGTATTTTTATATCAATGTCCACCTACATAAACAGAGACAAATAATTTGGTTAGGGAGCTTTTCTGATTTTCTCAAGCAAGCTTATCCTTTAACTGGACTGGGGAAAGGTGGGAGCTGCCCTCCCACCTACCGCTGAGCTTTTCCAAAACTCCGTTTTGAAATCGTCCCTGGGCTTATTCCCACTGTAAATACAGCATGCATAATAGCACACTGCACATGATCCCCATGGAGAAGTATACTGAAGCATGTCCACAATCTCTGCTCCCTTTATTCTCAGGGCATAGGGGTGTTTTCCTGAGTTTGGAAGGAGTGATGCAGAGTGGGCACACTCATTGGGGGTCAGGGCAAAAACAAGTGCTCCAAGGAGAGGGGAAGACACTGGACTTGTCATAGAGCCTGTCATGAGCCTGCTGTGCGACCTGCCCCGTAGGGATGACATTTGATAGTTGGACTCGATGATCTTAGATATCTTTTCCAGGCAAAAAAATTCTGATTCTATGATTGTTTTCCCAAATGATCCAAAAGCCAGATCTCTAATCCAGGGATCAAAAAGGGCTTTTGAGCAAAACTGCTGGTTGTGCTAGTACTTTTTCTTGCATTACTATCAGAAGAAATGGCTGCAACCTGGGAACACAGGCTGTGTTCCCAATGCCAATACTGGCTGTGGGCAGCAGTGGAGGCACTGAGAAAATACAGAGCATGTTCCTCTCATCCTAGCTACTCAGTAATTTCTTGCAGGAGGAGAAATGCCTCACACAGAGCCAGTTACCAGCAGATACAACATCCTTGCTGTCTGTCTGACAGCAAGAGTGGCAGATGGGAACAAGAGTCCTCCCAAGCTCATGCTGGCTCCCACAAAGCAGGAAAGGAAAACCAAGCTGCACAGAAAGCAGCTCATTGTCTCAGCAAGTCAGATCATGTGAAAGTTGCATCATGTTTTGCAGTTATCATGTTATGTACAGACCCTTTTTCTGTAGCTAAGCCCTGGAAAAAATGGAAATTACGTAGCAGCTGCCTACCTCCAAGCGCTTCATCTCCACCACCTGTTCCTGGATACTGCTCTGCAGAGCTTTAATTCTGTTTACTTGAGTGACAACTCTCTGCTTTAATGTCACAATTCTTCGCCTCAGTTCTCCTGACACGTGACCATAAGTCTCATCAACCTCTGAAATAGAATTACCACACAGTCAGCTATGCAAATGTAAGTTTCTTTCCTAAAAGTGTAGCATATTTTAAAATCTGTGATTAAAAGATGTAAATAAGAACATATTTCTAACAGGACTAAGCAGGTAATAATTACATTAGATTTTACTAGTTAACTAGTCTTGTATTGCTGTGTTTCTTCTGGCTCTTGATAACAAGGTCCAGTGCAGCATATATTTTTCTGCATGTTGCTTGTGCACAAAAAAAACCCCAACCCATAATTCAGGAATAGATAATAAAACCAGGTGTGAGATACTCACGCTGAGCACTGTCCAGGTTTGGCTTTATTATGTTTATGGTTTCTGTAACTATCCGATTGGATTTTTTGTAGTTGTTTTGGTTTTCTGCTAGCAGCTTCTTGATTTTTTCTATTCTGTGACTATAATCCTGGTCTGTCTCATCAATCAGCCCTTGCATTCTGCAGCCTGATGGACATTTTGTACCCTAAAATTGAAAGAGGGAAATAATTGTGTCAAAATCTTCACAAGTAAATGTATTTGTTAATATTATGTTTCTAGATTTTGGGGCAACACTGAAAACACACACACACACACACACACACAAATATTAGGGCAAGATTCTGCAAATTCCCTTCAGATGCCCTTTCCTGTTAATCTACTGACTTCACCAAGGACTTGTGTGACTTAGAGTAAGCCACCTGGAGGTCAATCCTTTACCTCCTATGCTTCTGTCACTGGTGTGATAGAACCAGTGAAATGCATCCTCAGGAAATTGACAAAAACAGGCAGCAGGGAACAAGTAAACCCTTATATTTCTCTCTCCTCTGATACTCAGGGGTGAAATAACACATACACACATATACATGTACTTCCTAAAGGGCTCCTACAAGGAAAGGTCTGTTGTCCAGTTTGAGTAAAGATGTTAGAGGCCAACATATTTAAGCAAAATTTTCATTGGAAAAGCTTCACATTCCAACAGACTAAAGCTCTCTGCCAAGATTTCATCAAAAGAATATAACATAAAGATAGGCTGAGATGAAAGAGGCAAGAGGGAGACAAATTAACAGTTTATATGCAGTTTATAGTCGTCTTCTTTTATTTCATCTTTCTTTTCCAGATTTACTTTCTCTTTTGGTTCTGCACCTCTGTACACTTCTACTCCCTCTTTCATTCCCCTGAATTTTTTTTCTTTCTTTTTAATTCTTTCATTCATTCATTTATTAATTCTTTCCCACAGCAGTTCTCTCCAGGCTGCTCCAACATGAGTGTTACCTGTCTTCCCTTGGACCTAAAGCATAGTCATATGCTGGCTGCATGGCAGTCATCAGTGTGGTTTGGCTGAGGTTCATGAGCACCCTACTGATGGGCCCTGCTTTTGCTGCTGGAGTTCATTGCTCACCCAGTCATCATCTGCACAGATGGGCCAGTTCTTCTCATACTGGCAGGTGGTCTGGGACATGTGCTCCACAATCCTGGGACCACGGATTCCTGCACCCACCTTTTCAAAGTCAGTCTCTCCATCTTGTGCCTGCCAAGATCAAAAAGGGGGAAAAGGCACAACCAAAATGAACTAAACAGCTACAAAGAGAACAGAAACACAACACTGACATCCTCAGACACTCAGTGGCATAGCTGACCTGTGGCAATTAGAGACTCACAGAAACATCCAGGTCGTAGAAGACTCTCAGGATCACCAAGTCAAACCAATAGCCCTTCTCTACAAGATTCACCCCTAAACCATATCCCCAAGCACCACATCCAAATGATCCTTAAACACATCCAGGGTTGGTGACTCAGCCACCTCCCTGGGCATCACATTCCAATGCCTGACCACTATTTCCATGAATTTTTTTTTCCTAATGTCCAGTCTAAACCTACACAGTCGCAGCCTGAGGCTGTTCAAAGCCATCTGGAAATCATCACACCAAACAGTTCAGAGATTTTATTCCTAACATTTCTTGTAATATATAATTTTGTTTGTTTAATTGAAATGAAGCCCTCAATTTCTTAAAATTAATACTGCTTTGTTGGGAGCTGGTGATCCTCAGTATATGTTATGATATCATTCCACAGAAATCTTGTGTTCTCTATGTAAATATAAAATTACTTGAAATTAGATTAAAGTTGGTTAAACTAAAGCAAGTACTAAAAAAATAATAAATCTATGTTATATTTCCTTTTGCTTCAATACTTCTAATTTTTTATTTTCATTCTACCACCTTCATTCTACACAAAACTGTCTTAAAGATATGTATGAAGAGAGTTTCTGATTTTAATCACAGTTGCTGTGAGCTTATAGCACCGTTTTGCCTGGCATAAAGAGCAATAACGTTAGTAACATCTTAACAAGAATAGTAATGTCAGTGTTGGATGGATTCCACTGTGCTAATGGAAGAGAAACAAATATACTGAGCTTTTTCTCAAACCTGAGAATGTGTATATATTTATATATACATGCTAATTCTGAGTCAAAAAACTGTAAGGATTCCTATTGTGATATTCCTTAGTAAAAGACTGGGAAATAATTACTTTTTATAAAAGAAAGCTCTGTTTAAGGCCTTGAGATATAACTAAGTCTGACTGTTTATCTTATATTCTTTTCAAGCAGCATAATAAATGCTTGAAAATATTAATTATGATTATGATTATTAATGATTAATTTGGAGGTAGGCAAAATTTTCCTCATTCTAGCCTCCAGACCCAGAAGCTCAGCCCTAGTGAAATGGAATTTCATTATTAAAAGCAGCTGATTCATGCTCCTGAGGATCTGGCTCAAATACCTCTTTAAAGTTACAAAAAATCCCTTCACTTTTAGGTGGTCTGTGCCCTTTTGGCATTGACAGCTCAAATACGATTGCTTCTGTTTTGTCCCATTTGCTTCCTATAATTTCTGTAATTTGTTAGAATATACACATTCTTCAATAAATGGGTACAAAGAGAAACACAAAAGAACCTCACATAAGAGGTTCTCAATGAAAGAAAACCAAGTTTGTATTAGAATAGTTGAAAATCAGGTCTATCACTTCCCTTGTTTCTTACTTAGCTCTAGTTTAACCTGGTGTTGCTACCTGGTGCGTTTGATGATAAAGGAATTTTGTTTCATTTTTAGGTGGAAAACTCTGCTGAAATATGATCCAAAGGAGAGTAGAATTCACCCTAAACTATATGAAAATTTCTGACTGGCTGGAGCCACTAGCATCCAGCATCACCTACGAATCTATAAATTCAAGTTGATGTGTGTGCTTTGCTGCTCCTGAAGCCAGGCAGATTCATCAAAACTTAATTAAGTAAAACTAGACAGCTGGACACTCAGTAACAACTGATGAAAGGCCCGCAGCAAAGTGGTTACAGTATGCATGTGTATATGTGTGCGCATTGAATTTTATGAGCTAGGTAACAGCCAAAATGTGTCTATCTAATGAACAAACAATAAATAAATGCTTACTCTTCAAAACAGAAAGAGAGGAAAAAGAATCAAATAAGCAAACTCATACCCAAGCTATATTGAGGGACAGCAACACACAGATGATCCTTGCAGACATCATCTTCAGGAGAAGAGTGAGCAGAACTCTGACTGAAAGGATGCTCTTTACTGGTCTTTTGGTGCAATTTAAACCTTAATGCAAACCAGAGATTAATCATTATGCTCCCTTCTATTTGGAGACAAAACATAGCAAATTCCCCCCTCCTGCTTGGGTGATTACTTAAGGCCTCTTGCACAAGTTTCTGGTGTTATTTGCTCCAGATAAGTTTGTACAACGCTAACATGCAGGCAGCACCGTGTATTCCAGGAAACAATCTGTCTAAAGCATAGTTTCTCATAACTGGTTGTTCAACTAAGGTATATTCAGGACCTAGCAGGATCCAGCAATGTTTATTGTCTGGAAGACACAGTCTGTGATGGGCATTTAACTGGCATAATCAAAGAGTTGCTATCTGTTTGAAAAAAATCAAAGTCAGTGGTTTTCCCTTTCTGTGTGACTATGCTCCACTGCTGTGAAATCCACTAACCTTTCAAAAGCAAGCACTAGTCTAAGAAAGGTTGATGCAGTCTCTGACCATATGGTCTTCAACTCAAATTAATTCTTGAAGAGTGCAGAGCCAAGTTTACATCAGTTTTTACAGCTGGACCTTACTGGTATTTGTATAGTGCAGATGTGTTTAACGTTGTGCTGTCTGTTCCACAAAAGGTGTATTTTACTTTTTTATCAAGTGAGATTCATTTGAAATGAACACATATTTATGAAAATCAGAGTAGAGTGATATTTGAAAATGTCAAGGAACAGATGTTAAGCATAATTAAATCTTCCTAAGGAGGCATGCCTCCTTAAATGTTTGTTTAATGGGCATAGTTTGCATGTGGCAATTGATGATAATGTGCTGCTTCTGTGAGCTCTTACAACAAGCCTTACTGTTACTGATGTTATACATGACCATCGGGCACTTGAAAGATACTGCCCATCTGAAAAGTTGCCACCACATTGATCAGGAATGAGCAAGAAAACTTTTGCTAGCGTAGAAGTGGGCCTAATCAGTTGAAAGAACAAATTGTCCCTTGTTTTTATTTAAGCAACATGGCATTCACAAAACTTTTTTGCTTTAGAGAGACATGTTTAAGCTTAACTCTGTCATTGGACAACACATTTAATTCAAAATAGTTGATTACATCTTCGGATCCAAGCCTTCAGGAGGCTTGAACCCTCTGTATGTAAAGTTTACATAAAGTTGAATTGGAGTCTTTGTTTCCTCCCAATTCTGACCTTGCATGTCATGCTTCTCTTATCGAGAAAACTCTCTTAAACCTAACAACTTACACCAATATAACTAGCAGTCATATCCCCAGCTGAAGAGTCAATAAGATGGTGTTACATTGATTAACACTTACACCAGGATATGATTTTGCATGACAAAGGGTTTCTATTGTATTTAAGGTTTCATATTATCTTATCTATGCACATTCTGAAACAAAATGCTTTGCTTATTTCAGTTCCCTTCAACACGCTTTGTAAAGTTTTCTGTGGAACCATATGCAGTGCCAGTAATACTATGATGCAACGAATTACTTCTGATTTCAGCAACAAGACACCTCAATTAATCTAAAATAAATAAATAAATATGTCCAAACAGCCCATTTATTATCTTTGCTCAGTTTGAAGATCAGCCAGCCACGGCTGTGTTGTTTGGTTGATAAATGTCCACAAAGCAGCTCCTGAACCCAAAGCACATAATCAATACACTTACCAAAATTCTCAGCTGCTAACTTCAGCAGAAGTAAGGTTGGTGATGCACCTCCAAATCCTACACGGTTTTTTTCACTCTGTGAAGAATTATGAAAAGCTCAGAGGACAATAAAATGCTTAATGGAGAGAAAGACCATATTAAGAGGAAGTCTTGCAGGATTAGGGTTAATTATTTTACAGAGCAGAGTAAAATGGGCTTCACCTAAAATAAATGTGACTCCTCAGAGAGTCTCCAACTCAAACGAACAAGCTCTAATTTAATGTACGTGATGGACACAACACTTTGCTCAAGGATCCCAGCCTCAGGATCTCCATGCTTAGGAACACATGTGCTCTCCTTCTGTGTACACCCATGGTCTTTACCACAGGACCACATATGCTGTTTCTTCCACAAATGCCTTCCTCCTCACACTGAGCATGGATGGGGCTCTGCTGGCAAGCAGCTGCCCAGAGCCATATACTTTTTTCATTGCATGATGATGATTTGCAGACTGTTTAAAGAGTCAATGATTTTCCTATGGTGCTTATTTATAAGAGCTTGATTTTGTTCTCTTCAATAATCTCTGAAAATTATTTTTTATAATTTAATAGGCCTTAAAAATCAAGAGAAGTCAGAGCACCTTGATCAAGCAGAAGAATTTCTGTTTGTTTAATCATGCTAACAGAGGATGCAACAATTTGAGGTGGTGTCCCAGGTACTGGCTACCAGTGCAACGCTGGACACAGCCATAGCATGTGCCAGCTTTCTGGTGACCTTCAAATGCAGAACAGTTAAGCTCTGGTCCAAGTAGAACTCAGCCACTAAGGCTACAGCCATTGGGAAAAGCCCAATCATAAACATTAGGTAAGCTAAGAGGGCTTTCCTGCTTCATTCAGAGGGAGTTGCTGGTGAGGCTGAGGTGAAGGAGGAGCTCCTTAGGCTGTCCAGTTGGGGACTGCATCTGGGCCTGACCTTCAGCCTATACCTTTGCTTTTATGTTGTAATCATCCAGTCACTTCTCTCTGTGTTTGTTTGGAAAGCTAAAGGCCAAGAGCTAGATAAACTTTGGATTTATCTTTAATTAATGATCAAAGGGCAGAAGTACAGTTCGCTGCTTCAGCTGCTCTTGTTTTGGTAGGTTGCCAGAGAAATAGCTGTGGAGTCTGGGATTAAACTCTGGTTTGTGTTCCCGAGTTGAGATCTAGCCCTTGTTTGCCCAGCACTGCCCCAGTCTCCAGTCCTACCAACAGTCCCCACCAGCTTCCAGGTGATGCCTTCTCCTCATCGTACCTGCTCATTCATGTCCCTCCCTGGAAATCTTGTATTAAACTCCACTGTCCTTCCGCTTCAGCTCTCAGCTCCACTTTCTCATTATATGCTCCTCAGACAATATTTTTGCATTCATTACTAGCCAGTCCCAGCATCTGGTCCCACATTTTGCTCACAGACTGTGGGGCCCAGCAAGTCCCCAAGTCCATCCACATAATTTGCCTCTTTCTATCTTTGTACCTTCTACTTCTATCTCTTCCTTGTCCTCTTTTCAATCTCTCTTTTTTTTGTTCTTTTCTGTAGAGTGAACTGTTTTGTGCTACAGTGTCTTTGGGTGATTGACTGCAAACACAAGGCACAAAAGGAAGGCAAATTAGTTGTAGCCAACAAAGCCTACAATGAACTTTTATCAACTCAGAGGGGGACAAGCTTACTTACATACAAATGACTTTCACTCTAGGCTGTGGTCTGAAGGTCACATAAAATAAAGACTGATTAAGAAAAGAGAAATATGACTTCTCAGTACACAAGATAGAGTCAAATAAGTACAACTGTGATGTATTTGGTTGCAAAAAAAAACCCCAAAAAACCCAAACAACCCCAAAAATAAATACCAAGAGTGTGATTCTCTCTCTAATAGTCAGAAGAACTAGATCTTTTCAGACCCCTTTCTGATAGAAGAGATTTGGAAACAGTAGAATGGAAATCCAAAAGGCATCAGCCTTGCCAGTCTTATTTCAAACAGTGGGCTGGGATCCTGCAGGTGCCCAGATGAGCTCTGGTGTAGGACTTCTTTGAATGATCATACTGGAAGAAAAAGCCAATCATAGTTCTGGTGAGCAACTCATAAAATGCCAGCTCACACCAGTGAAATGTATGAAGTTACAGCAGATTATTATTAAATAAACCACAGTGGCCAAAAGCTAAACAGGGAGAGACAAATCACACATCACACCTAGCAGAGTGTGGACACAGAAGTAAAAGTGACAGAGAGGAAAAATATATTTTTTAATTCCATGGTGTAAATAAAATATAGAAATAATAACAACCTTAAAGTCATGTCATAGGTGGGATAAACTGAAAACAGAAAGTGGAAGGGAGTTGGCCAATGCCACTCAATGGTTGTTTGGAGAACCAAGATCAGACTGGGCTTGTCAACCTTCAGTTCACATCCTTCCCCCAAGGCTCTCTACACTGACTGCTTCAGTTACAAAAAAAAACAAAAAAAAGACGAGAGACTTCATGGCACAAAATGATCAGGAACACTGCATTACGTGGTGAGAAATTGGGTGTCAAGGCTATAAGTGAGGTGTGCAGCATGTCTGGTTGCATGGGTGGAACAAAACCATGCAAATACACCAATTTAGTGGAGTGAAGAGGTTGTCTCTGATCGCAAACAATTGTTAACCTCACGCTGACCCTGTGCTAATTATGCCTTCTTCTTGCCTATTCCTGAGAAACCTGCCTTCCTCTTAGATTTTGGCCAAGGGTAAAACATGAACTAAGTCAAAACAACCTTGGTAACAATGACAGGGACAGCAACCTATCATGCTATGGAGACTGATCCAGCAAAAAGAAGCTCAGCAGCAACTCTGCCAGAGACCTGGGCACAAAAACTGGAGAAGTTTTCAGATGGCATACACTGCCTTTACAATCTCTCTTATGAGGATAACATCTTCCTATCTTAAATGCTTTGAATGTGTTATTCAGAAATACCAAGTGAACATGTGGCCTTTCACTAGTAGCTAAAATTAAAGACTAGGGATACACTTGTCATAGGTTGAATTGAATCTGCTGCTGATCTTCAATGCCATGCTGCTGCCATGCCAGCTTCTAAATTGAAGTGCTGTCTGGAGCAAAGTCTTATGGGGCTTGAAGTTCAGACTGCAATATGAGAGGCTTCCTATTCCCGTTGCTGCTTCTGGTTTCCAGGTTTTGGGGTTGTTGGTCTTTTCCACTGGGCTGGTTGCTGCCTGCTTGAGTTGGAGGAACTGCTTTGTTGCTAGCTTCTGCTGCTGCTTCTGCATTTTGCTGCACTTTTCTGCAAATAGGCTGTCATTGTGCGTTGTAGCACTTCCTGTAAAACTCTTCATCTTTAACCTAGGTGAGGGGTTTTTTGTTACTCTCCCTCCTGTGGGGAGAAAGGAGCTTGTGAGAGTAGACTGTGTTAACCCAGGACAACACTTCTTATTTAATTTTTCAATATATAAACTTGAGACAGAGAGCAATATAGATATGCATGGACAGATGTGTGTGTATATGGATATGTATTAGCTCTGAATCCATTTTTGTTTAGCAGTTTATTCACAATCCTAACCTCATTTGATAGTGCACCCCTCAAACCAATTCAACAGATATTCTGGGTGACTACATTCAGGCAACATCACAAACTCTTTGCTGTTCTTGATCTGTGCTGTGAGTTTGCTTGTGTGTGTGACCTGGAAAATTATTAACAGATCTAGAAAAATGCAAGTAAAATACAATACACTTCTGTTGACATTTTTAATTGTTTTGGTTTTTTTACAAATAATGGCACTAGATGTGTTATTTTTTAATAACGGTTGTGCAGTGTAGTACTTGTTAATAGGTATGCTCTGGAGTAAAATATCTGTTATTGATTATTGATAGTGTACTTCCTAGCACACCCTGGTTGAAAATGTATTTATTACTTCATGGTAAGATCAGCTAAGTAGCCTTTAGCAGTAAACTGGGCTTCTTTCAAGTTACTCTGTACTTTGATTAATGTCAAAGATTAATTTCAGCAGAAAACAGAATGGAAACTTCTGGAAACAAGCCTCATTTCTATGGAGAAATACCTCCAATACTCACTACTAAACAAACTACTAAAGCAGAAACGACTACAGAAATGACTGAATCAAACATATTTGATTCTTTCTAACCCTCATAAAGTTCACTTTGCTTTGTTTGGCCAACTGTGGAGCACAGATAACAAGCTCATATTTTTTTGTAATAATCAAAAATTTATTGAGAATTTGTACACAATAAAAACCCAACCATGCACATAGAGATAAGCACTGCTCAGGGAACAAGCTTGGGCATTTTACAGGCAACAGTGTTTATCGTCAAAACTGAACTGTGTAATGTTAGGTTAGTTCAGTGACTAAGAAAAAAGATTTGTTTTCCCTCTTCAGATCAGTCTTTGTGAAACTGTACTTTCATGAGTCTCCAACCTACAACAGAAAAAAAGAAAGCACTTTAGTGACCTGCTAAAGAAAGGTTAGAAATTTAAAATGTAGCATTTAAAACACATGTAGGCAAGGGATTATTTCTGATCATAAGACTTCCAATTTATCTATATATTAAAAGAAACAGTAATGTGGAAGGTATACCAAGATCAAAGTGCAAGTATTTCTGTGACAAAATGGTAAACAAAGCCGACTTCTCTAAGATGCAGTGGGCTTAGCACTTCAGCTGTCTATGCTCAGTGTTTGAAACACTAACTATATTCTGTTGTCATTTTAAGCATCCCCAAGGGCTTGTGTTCACACCTGTTTGGCACTGCCTAAGTTGTGCTGCTGTCCATCTATTGATAGTCTGTTAAATGGAATGATTTTCATTGCAGTTTTCTTCATAGAATACCACCGGTCACGCCAGGTTGCCCAGATAATGCCATTGTCATATCCAGATGGACCAGCATCATTTGATGTGTACACACCACCTAAAAAAATATCAGTTGGAACAAAGCAGTTAAGTTGCTTTCCTAAAGAGTTAACACACCCAAGTATTCTTCTGGTACTAAAATTTCCATGGCATCCCCAGGCATACTAGAGGCCCTGTTCATTGCCCTTCTTCCCCTAGTTTGCTTCTCTCAGGACTGATTCTCCCATTTGGGGCTGGAGAGCAGCCGTAAATTCCAACTGCTGGTGTTAACAGTTATTGTAAAATGTGGGCTGTACCAGCTTTGGGAAATCCAGATGGCAAAACATTTTAAATGAAAGCAACCCATGTTTCTTTGACACCGAAACATAGTGTCCTGGGCTATAGGTACTTAGAAGATACTTCACCTATATAATATTTGCCATTGAGGTGGGCAGCGTGACATCTATTCATCCACCATCCAGACCCATCTTGCTCAGCACAGTTGCCAGCATAGTTATCATTGTCGTTATCATAGGTACTGAACCGCATGCCATTATGAAAGGTAAAGGATTTGTCACTTGGATCATCTCCAAAATTAAAGCCATCGAAGGCATCCCCAGCTTCACCACCAATAAAGTAGGCATAAGTCAGTCGATACTTGTCTTCTTCACTTGCCACTTTGAAAACAGCGTAGTCAGCAGTGCTGTTAACAAAGCAGAATCATGAATATAAGTATGCTGCATTCCCTGGACATTCATAGGTGTTAGAACTGTGGAAAAGGCATGTATGCCACCCTAGCATGTAAAAAGGAATTGGTTTTCCGTAACTGTGTGCCTCAGCTGAGTGACACAGATCCAACCAACTTTTGTGCTCCATTATCAGACACTAATAGCCTTCAGTGATGTGTGAAAGGTCCACATTATAAAACATACACATATGTATCTCCCAGGTTCATAATGCTGAAGCTTACTTAGGTCACAAGGAAATTCTTGGTGGAGGAAGGAGCAGATATCTCAAGAAATGGCAGGGACTGTAAGCCCCCCTGTAGAGGGAAACATGAATAGAATAGAATAGAATAGAATAGAATAGAATAGAATAGAATAGAATAGAATAGAATAGAATAGAATAGAATAGTTCAGTTGGAAGTCATTGACGATGATTATCCAGGCCATAAGATTAATAAAGATGAAGAAACTTAAAGAGAATAAATAGATTCCTTCTGCCAAATAAAATGGCTACCAGCAAATGGCCTTCAAACACGCATGTGCCTGCAAACAAGTTACACACAGTGATAGCTATCATGTCTGTGAGTTCAGGAGCCAGTGTCCCATGCATGTTAGCAGGTCTAAGGGCTTATCATTTTATCAGAGAGCTGTACAAACTGACAAAAGAGCAGTAGGTTTTAATCTGCCATTTTCAGAAGCAACATGAACAATACCCTTTTTTGCCACTCCAGTCCTCCAGTTCTACTCGTAAGGTGTATGGCAGTGCAGACTGTGTAGTTATTAAATGAATCTTTTCATTGCCCAGCCAGAATTCAGTGGTGTCATCTGGAGACAGATGTCCAAATCCTTCCTTGTACTGAATCCAGTTTTTCTTGAAGTCCTCACTCCCATCCAGTCTCTAGGCAAAGAAAAACAGAACACTCAGTCAAAAAGATACGTATCTTACACAGGCAAATAAAAATAATGCTGGTGCCAGAAGCTTGCTCATAGTAATAATACATAAGCAGCATACCCTCTGTAACACTGTCCAGCCATTGCCATATGAGTCAATCTCACAGTAGACTAGGAATGACTGCTTGGCTTTTTGAGGCTTGATGAAGTAAAGACCACTTTTCCTGGCACCTTTGTTTGCAACGTCTTGACAATCTGAGGTAAAGATATTCAAAGGATCATTATTAATCTAACCACAATTCTATATGCACATTTATTTGCTATCTTAGCTTTCTTAGCATAAGAAAAACAATTTATTTAAATGGCAGTGCTGCACACTTAGCTATTTAATTCACATACTTCAATGTCATTGCCACAAAACAATCCTACTGAAGGTCACAGGACTTGTGTAAGATGAGAAAACTCTACTCATGTCCATCACATTTCGCATCCATGTTAGGACAATTGGGCTTTGGCCAAAAAGGCCAGAGATCTCAGTTCCATCTGAATGCCTTTTTTGCAGAGCATCAACCTAGCACTCCTATTGATTCAAGCACTGGTTCCATAACTTGTCATCTTACATACCTTTGCAGAAATCTATGGGCCACTAGATTACAAACAACTCATCATCACTGCAATACTTGTAACTGAATGAACCCTCCACCACACCAGAAGCATTTTCTGCACCTCTTCCAGTTGTCTCCTGTATTTCAGCCGTGTCTCTGCATGGCTCCTGACATAGTGACTCAAGATGGGCAATCTTCTCTTTCAGCTGTGAGATCCTGTTACTGTTCAGTATATGTGTATCTGTCAACTGTCTGGACAGGGAGACAAAAATGGTTTGTTGTCTTCTGCATCCGTAACACAAATTTCATTGCATACATGCCTCACCTATGTAGCATGCTGCTATGATACACCTCTGTAAAAAGAGGTGCCTCTATTAGCTCATTTTTTATGTTCAGCAGAATTAATTACAGAAATTGTACAAATATTCCACATACTCCGCATTACAGCACAAACACATATAAAATCTCCAAATATTGGAATAGCTAGCACAGCAAAAAAAACCCAACATAAGTACAAATATTGTCATGCTTCCCAATGTTCTTGCCTTGCACTTTTTGCACAGTTAATGGCTTATGAAGATGAGCAGAGAATGCAATGTAAGATCCACATGATCCTTTTGCATATTCCCAGCTACTAATGACAGTGTGGCCACCATGGTCCACAGGAGCACAAAACCCTTTCTGAGGGAGCCTTACCTGCACTTGATAAAAGAACAGAAAGAAAGCTATTTAGGTTACCAAGTGATACAAAAGGTGGAAGATACCTACTGTATAGTAGTTTCATGAGACAAAATAGTGTTTTCATATCTGATAATTTCATCAATCATTTTCCTGGACTTTTTAGTAAAATCATCAATTGAATCTGTAAAACAAAGGTATAAAATTATTGCCATGAAGCAAATTAAAAAGCAAGAAAACTTCAGTTGTGTAATTTTTATATTCTCACTTGGTAGTGTCTGCTTCTCTGGAGGATAGAGGCTTTGGATGTGCTGAATCACATGCTCTGTTGTTCCTGTAGAGTTAGAAATTTGCCGCAACATTCTCTCCATTTCCTGCAGCTCCCCATCCACAGTGAGATGGTATTTATTAAAGAAATCTGCAATGCCACAGGTTGTTGGGCAGTAGCTACCCTAAAGTGGAAAGAATAATCATTGGCAATGTTTCAGGAGCAAAAAAAAGGAGAGTACAAGAACTTTCAGGCATTGCTTATATAAATGATTGTGGATAAAAAAGTGCAGGCTTTTCCTAGCCTGGTGTATTTGAATTTAAAGAGGCAGTTTGCTCTTACAATATATACATACATACACAGAAAAGAAATGGTTCATGGTGCTACTTGTAATATCTTCTAGATATATGCTTTTGTCAACAGCACAGCCTCTCCTACATTTTTACCATCATACACATGTATTAATGGATAAGGGGCTTAAGCACAGCACATTTAATGAGTACAAAAAATATAAGTGAAGATAAAACAAAGCTACGAGTGATAATGGTGGTTAATAATCAGCATATGAAAGCTTTAGTTAGAACCTTAAGATAAAAGAAAAGTTGTTCAGATACTTACAAATCGTTCATCTAATATGCAGCAGTTTTCTCTGGTAGCAACATACTGAAGAGAAGAAAGAAGGCCATTTTCAGTGACATTTCAGACCATTTTCTCTGACAGTACTTTCCACATTGATTTTTCTAACACTGTCTCTTCACTTACCGCCATGCTAGTGGAAAAGAGCAGGGAGAGGAGAGGCCCCAGGGAAGCCCATCTGCCTAATCTCAGCACCATCATATCTGTCCCACCAGGTGCTGCTGACTACTCAGCACAGTTGTGGAGTTAGCAGCTGAAAATGTTCGACCCAGCACAGGGTGGCAGCAGTTTAAGAGCGCAGGCTGAAGCTGGGGGCGGGCACTGGGAAGTGGTGGGAAGAGGTGGAGTAGGGGGTGAGGTGGATTCCCAGAATTTGCACATCTCTCACTCCTCCCATTTTCAGAACCTGCTTCACACCAATCTGCTTGATCTACGCTCCATCTATGAAGTCTTAGAAGAGGCATGAATATGACACTTCTAGTAACATGAGCATAAAGAAACTCATACGTGGCTTCAGAATTTTCACGCAAACAGCACAAGGAAGAGCCACAGAAGTAATATGAATTATGCATAACAACTAACAATAGCCTAATGATTAATACTATTTTGTAGTTGCATAGTACTTTCTCAGTGTATTTTGCAAAGAGAATCAACATCATTTTACTTACCCACTAGATGAAAAAAATTAGCTTGAGAAAGGTCAAAGTCATGCTGGGCATTAAAAGAAGCCTGTGTGCAATGAAAACACAAATCTTCCCTATATTTGTGCAATGAAAGCACAAATCTTCCCTATAATTCTACTCAAGAAGTCGATTTGAATGACTTTGGTGAAAGTTTCCTTGCTGGGGAAAGAATGTTGTCAGTATCTGCCTTATTCATTACACCTACAAGACTGGTGACAGGCTCCCTCTTCCGCTACAGGTTTTATCCCGGACAAATTATTTATGTATGTTCTTCTGCTTACTATATGCATTAATAACATTAGAGCTTTCTACTCATATCCTGCAAGTGTTTAGGCTGTGGCTTCTACAGAGAAAGCCTGCTTTTGTGTCTATAGAGTATCATGTGATGAAACAATGTTCAGTGAGGATTTTGACTTCCAGATGTTTGACCAAATAATGGAAAGAATGGTGGGACTGGGGCTCGCTGCTAGATCTGTTGTTATTGACTGTCTTTGTAATTACTTCACCTCTGTATAGCAGGACCAATGTTTCAGAAACAACATATAGAAGCTAGAGGTTGTATTATTACAAAATTAGACATGATTGTGTCCTGAAATGCAGAGAGTTCCTGCTCTTTATATCTTCTTTTCATCTGGTCACAACTGGTCAAACAGAAGGTACCCATCATGTTTGAGGTTCTAGACACTTACTCCCAGATGGAAATCCTAGCATTTACAGTGGTAAAAATCAAATTAATGGGATACTTATGTGAAGCTGAAGTAGTATTAATGAGAAAGTCAGCTTTCCAGTAAGTATACTGATGACCAATGCTAGGCTGCCAAAAGTTCTTTTCAAAGAATGACCAATACTAGAAGTTTGTCCTTCCAAATCTGGCATTGATTACCTTCAAGAGGCATGTGCTGAACGTGTGCCTGCTGTCCTTACTGACACAAACAGGACATGGATCCACCTTTTACATAGTTCTTTCATAAAGTGTGAAAAGAAACTAAATAAAACTGGGTAAAAGTCTGCCTGCTATTGTGTCTTCTATTGTTGATTCATTAATTCTGTTAACATGGACTCAGGAAACTACCAGTGAATCTCCCTGCCACTGCTACCCGCACATTGCTTGAGCTTGCTTTGCTGCTTCACTGGGGGCAGGTTGTTAGCATATGAATGACATGGGAACCAGTGGATCCTGGAAGTGTAATTTCAATGGCTGTGCACCACCAGGATTATCTTAAATATGATTATATATTATATGAGTAGGTTGCTAGTATGAACTTTATAAAATAACTGTCCCAGTTTCAACCACAGATGTACACTCAATAGCACAGACGGGCACATGTGTGTGACACAAGTGAACCACTTTAACAGAGTAAAGAGCATAGCCTTCCCTTTTGTTAATAATAAATATTTAAAATGAATATTTTTGTTTATTTTACTTATTACATGGTCATGATTTAGCCTTGAATAATTAATCCTTCACTTCCTTCTCCTTTCTTCTATGCTTCCACCTAAGAAATGAGTGCTTTTCATTAAGTTGAAAACAACATGTATGCTTAGTGGAATGGCTATGCAATATTGTTTCTGGCTGCAAAATAGCTGACCCCTTTACCAAACAAATGTACTAGAGACCTAGTTGTACCCTGAGATGTGCCCGACATAACTTGACCGTGTTGATTTTCTGGACAGTTTTTTCTTTCCAGTAAGTCTCTTTGCTGATTTGGCAATAAACAAGGAACAATTTGTGTAGCACAGGCAGAAACAAGAGTTCTCAAAGCAAACTCACTTTTTTCTTGCCTTTTTTTTTTTTCTTTTATCTTTTTAGTAGATAGTAAAGGTCAATCATTATTTGATTAAAAGAACTTACTTCAACTCCATTTTGATTAGTATTGTTGTCAAACAGCTACTAGGAGTCTCTCCAACACCTTCTCATTATTCACAGTAAATCTTCCCTCAGAAATACAAATCAGACGAAATAGATTTGTTTGTAAATTATTTCCCGAATATCAGAGTATCCTTACAGCTCTCTTAGAAAACCAACTGGGTTTTAAATACATGAGCCATACTTACGTACTTTAAGAGTCTAACTTGAAAAATCAGTGCATTTTTTTAACTGAAATTGTTCAGTGGGCTTGGCTGGAACTTGTGGGTTTTTTTCCTTGGCTTATTTTTTTTTTTTTTTAAGATACTGATTTTCCTATAAACACCAAATATAAATGCTGAAAACACTCCAAAACTAAATATTGGGGAAAAAAATTGCTTTCTTTGCAATCCATTATCCATATTCATTACCCTGCTTGTAGTACTAGCAAGCTATACAGATTAGTGGGCAAAATCCCCTACACTGAGTCAATCAGTAAGTGAGTGACAATTAGGATGAGAAACAGAGATGACTAAAAAGCTGGCTAGTATTCAAGGTATGCTGCTACTGCGTTGTAAAGCTGACTGCTTTGCAAACAAAAGCCAAAAAAAAGTGAAAATGAAAAAAAAAAAAAAACACCCAAGTTTTGTAACTCATCTTTCTGTTTCTCTTTCAATATTCAACACTTGGGTAAAAGGTAAATGGCAACATTTTTGCCAATCTGATAGTCCACTCTGTGCAACAGTTCTTCCTCGCCCTTCCTGAAGTGAAATGCCTGGAGGGTTCATGAGTCAGCAGAAATTAGCTCTTAATTGCTCTGCATAGAAGGAAGATTTTGTTTCTTTTTGCTTAGGAAACCAGTAAGACATTTGCTATGCTTCAGGTCAAATACAGGCTGTAAACTGTTCTGTTTCTGAGGAACAGTAGGAAATGGATGTACTTGTGTCAGCAGTGGCTTCCCATATTGGAAAGAATTCATGGGACATTTTGATGCACGAACACTGTGAATACAGAAGATATTTTCTAAAATATTAAAAAGCCCCAAACCATGTGTTTGAATCAAACATCATTATTGATCCATGAGTTGTTTATGCTTTATACTGGGCTATTAGATGCAACATGGCAAATCTCTTCCTTTACTGATTTACAGAGATCATTTTCAACTGTTGATTCACTTAGGAAAGGTTGGTTTTCAGACTGTCTGCGGAGGAGAGATTGCAATGTATGCTTTACCTTGAGGGCAAGAGCAGTGAACTCCATTCGTTAAACAAAGAGATGCACTAATTTGTGGGAAGGAGATAAGTAATAAATTCAAATATTTGCTGAAAATTTTGTAATTAGTTGAGAGGACAGAGCCTCAATAAATTAAACAGAGCCTGCTCAATAAACTAAAATATTTGTTAGTATCTGCTTATGCTGTTGCTTAGGACAGGAAGTTATTTACTGTGACATTAAAATTTAATGTATTTTACAATAAAACCTGGGTCTGTGATGTACTTTGCTTGTACTTTTTAAAGCAATCAGAGGAAACTTGACTCTTAGAAAAAATCCTAGAAAAAGTAATGGAAAATGTATGTACTCTGTATTGTCCTCCCCAACTTCCAGGATCAGCTCTGAATGCTATGAATTCAGGATGGCAGTAGTAGAAGAATGAATTTCACATTTCTTTTACACATCATTTGTGCTCTGTGGTAGTGCACAAATCTGTTTAGAGGGAGAAAAGCACAAGCCTGCATAGGGGACATTAATGGCACTAGCCATTAGTAAAAGTAAATCTGAGTTTTTAGGGTCACTGAAGAAACTGAATGTCAGAGTGAACTACATTTGAACCATGACCACGTAAAAAAAAATTCATTCTTTAATTATCTTTTTACCTTGCAACCTTTTTCTTTCTCCAGCATAAAAATGAAACCCAGAAGTATTTATTTTGTTTTTATTGCCTTTCTCTCTCAAAATCTATGAAAGGAATTAAAAATCTGGTTTACTCTTAAGTCGATGGAAGCGGATTCCTACCATGAAATAGATTATGGCATCTACTATTTTTGACACTTATGCTCTACAAAGGCCACAAATATTTATTTATTTTTTTACTAGCATCTCCATGTATGAATTTTGTACAGACTTGCTGCTATCTGTAGCTTCTTACAGGCTTCACCAACAATCTCACAGTGCCATCTGTTGTCCTCAAAGAGTCATAAACTTTTTCTACAATCAGTGAAAAGTTAAAATCTCAACAGTACAACTTGACCATCACAGACCATTGCTTCCCAAGCCTCTAAACAACTTGCCTCTGTTTTCAGCAAAACAATCCTAATATCTACAGTGGAACAACGGGCTCTGAACCAATCATTATAAGTACCGCTGTCTAAGTATCTTACACATGTAGGACATGCATTCTCTCATAGAAAATAGAAAATAGAAGGAGGTTGGAAGAGACTTTCAAGATCATCGTGTACAACCCATCAACCAATCCAACCCACCTAAACAACTAAATCATGGCACCAAGCACCCCATCAAGTCTCCTCCTCCAATGATGGTGACTCCACCACCTCCCCAGGCAGCCCATTCCAATGGGCAATCACTCTCTCTGTATAGAACTTCTTTCTAACACCCAGCCTAAACTTTCCCTGGTGCAGCTTGAGACTGTGTCCTCTTGTTCTGGTACTGGCTGCCTGGGAGAAGAGACCAACATCCGCCTGTCTACAACCTCCCTTCAGGTAGTTGTAGAGAGCAATAAGGTCACCCCTGAGTCTCCAAACATCCCTGCGCAAACTTGCTAATTGTATTCATGTTCCATAAGTTCCTTAAAATGGTTTCTGACTAAGCACAGTCCAGCCTATTGCAGAAACATGAGCAGTTGCTGCCAAAATCTGTTCTACAAAAATATTTGAAAGAAATTGGAAGAACAAACCACCTTCTAGATTCCAAGACTGTTCTGCCAAGGTACATCTGCACGTGTGAATATTTGTATCTTAATACAGATAAAATGTGTTTGTTCACACAGGGCAAAATGCACGTTTACCTCTTTGCATAGCGCAGACAGCACAGAGGATGCTGGCAGGAGATGACACTTTTTGGAGTTGGGGATAGTTTTGTGAAAGAGGCAGGTGCACAGTGGTGAAACACAGCCACCTGCTGGCCTCCAGTTCTACTGGTTGGTTGAGCAACCTTGTTTTCTCATGTTGAGAAAATCAGTTTTGCAGCATCTTGGTCCAACCCATTGCATCAGGGGTTTTACTTGCATTCATGGATTGTAAATTATTATGTTTGTTAGCTATTGGCTTTTATTTCTGACATGTTTAAGCACAGATGTTAGTAATGCTGCAGTACGTTGATTATGGAGTATCAACCAAGGTAAACTGACTTCGAATTTCACCACAGGATTTGAGACCATTGCAAGACTTGCTGAGGATTAGTCATGTTTTCTGCTACATTATTGTATGTTGAAATCTTGCTGCAATGTATTCCACATTGAAATGCCATATTGCAATGGAAGACACTTTGAACTTTAGCTACAGAAAGCATTTGTCCTTATGGATATACTGATAGCTGTGTATTTTGTTCCAGACGGTGCTCCTTCTGGTTCTTGCTTCAAAGTTTAAGGACCTACAATAAAGACAGATTTGTATGTTTAGGACAAAGCTATCTGGAGACAGCTATGTATACATGTTTTTTTTAGCCCACTGTGATTATTTGTATGTTTACTAGTTTATAGGGATTCAAAACCTGCAAGCTTTCACCATACCAATTGTTTAATAATCAAAAGTTAGGCCCTCTCTATGTGTAGGGAACCAGTTTTTCTTTTCTGTGACCTCTTTGCTTCTGCCTCTTAATAACTTAGTACAGTAATTGTTTGTAATTTCTTGGCACTTAGAAGGTTACAAGATGGTGCTTTATGGCCTTTTTGCAATAGGAAACCACTGCAGCTCCCTAAATAAAGAACCAAATTCTAAGACCCCAGCATGAATATTTTCTATGTTCTCTCAGCTGCATAATTTCTATCTGCAATTAGAAATCAGGACAATTGGACACTTTATCAGGCATTTTCAAAAGTAGTTAAGTATTTTCAACATGGCTATATTTTACATCAATAAAACTACCTGTCATCATCATATATTTAGCATCATCTTTATCACACATTGTATTTTTCAGCATTCCTGCAAAGACCCCACACTTTACAAGTGTTTAATTTGCAAGAGATTATTCAAAATCAGCTAGAATTAAAAAAAACCCAAACAAACAGCTAGACCTAGCAGTTACTGTAGTCACTGTCCTTGTCATACCAGACAATTGATAGCCAGTGAGTCACTCTCAAGTATCTCTACATGACTAGCCCTTGTGGAGGTGTTCAAAGACAGCCCCCTTATTCAGAGTTCAGGACTTGGATATTGTTCCTCCATATGTAACTGGGAATTTTGTGACATTCACCTCATGTCCGTTGGCTTAGAAATACAGTCTGGTACCTGAGAAGCCCTTCTTGCCTCACAGAAATCACACTTTTCATATAGGGAAGGAGGAAAAAGTTCAATGAACATTTCATAACCAAACTAACTGACACGCTTTTGATGTTACCACAACCCCCAAAGAGGGATGACTTTTAACCCCACCACTCCACGCAAGGTGCCCAGTAATGCCTTTGCCACAAGGACAAAAGTGATTTGCCAACTTTGCAGCACCCCAAAGATGCCGCAGCCCCAAACCTGGCTGGCATTGATCCATGTTCGGCACGGGCTAGCATAAAACTAGACGCCCGTTTAGGCACGTCCTGCAGCGCAGCCACTACTGCCATTCAGCTGCCGGGCGCTACTCATTGAACCAAGTAAGCCAGCCGGGACGATCGGGGACTTTTGGCGCCCCTGTCGTTTCCCCCATCAAACTCGGGGCTTATAAACTCTCTCGAGTCCCTTCTCCCAATCACTCGCACATGCCCCCAGCGTTTCTCCGGCGAGCTGTCCTGCTGCTGCCGCGGGTTGGACCGGGGCGGGCCCGGGATTTAGCCAGGGGCGGCGCGTCGGAGCCAGGGCGGTGCGTCGGAGCCGGGGCGGTGCGTCGGAGCCCGCCCGCCGCTGCTGCGATGATCTGTGCCGCGCTGCTGGGGTGCCGGGGCCCGCGGCTCCTCGGGGCCGCGGCTCGCCCGCCCCGCTGGATCAGGGGGCATAGTGCCGGCTGCGAGCCTCCCGCAGGCGCCGCAGTGCGCATCGGCTGCGCGTCGGGTTTCTGGGGGGACACGGCGGCCGCAGGTAGGGACAGAGCGGGGCCAGCGGCGGCGGAGGCTGCCCGCAGGCGCGGCAGAGTGACCCGTCCGGGCGATGGTCGCCGGGACACCCAGGCCTGGCGAGGCTAGCTGATCAAGCTGCCGGGCGGCGGCTGTCTAGCGCCGCAAACAGCCCCATTGCATAAGCGGCCGGGCCCGGGCTGCTGCCGCTCGCCCGGACGGGGCGGGCCGTCTGCGGAGTGTAAAGGCCGGACAAGGCGGCTTGCCTCGGCGCGCCTCTGCGGCCGGGCCGCGGTACCGTTGTGCTAAAGGTGGGTCCTTCCCTACTCCGACAGTGCCGCAGTTGCTGTACGGAGGGAAACTGGATTTCCTTGTCTTCGATTATCTCTCCGAGATCACCATGTCGTTGCTGACGGCTGCCAAAGCCCGGTCTCCCGTAAGTACCCCTCCGTACTTCCCCGGCTCGCATCCGACCCGCATCACGCTGGGAGCCAGTTTAAGACGGGTCAGGTTATGGGGGCACGTTTGCTGTATAGTTATTATTTGAATGTGTTTATTTAGTTTCGTATGCTCAGTTTCATCTAGTAAAAGAGTTCACGTGCTCTTCTATATCACTGCAGTTGTTCTTCCCTGATTTGTTAACCAAGAACAGGGATTGGGCTGATTTAACAGTGACAAGTTATTACAGCTTTTAATTCTTTCAGGCTTTAGGTTACACTCCAGATTTTGTCTCCGCTGCCATGACTCCCTATATAAAAGATATTCACAGGAAAGGTATGCCACACTTTGCATGTTTGTTAAAATTAAGTTCGTTTGCTTAAGATGAGTTTTGTATGACTTTTGTCACTATAAACAGGTGGGTTTTACCCCAATATATTGCTCTCCTCTAGGAATAATGTTTAAACATCAGCAGAAATTCGATTGTGAAGTTCAAGTCTAATGGTGACATTTAAATTGGGTTAATTTGAAATGTTTGCTGTAATCAGAATATATATGTGTATTTCTGTGTATTTCTTGTTGTAGCTTTTGTGAATGGAAGATTGCTTTACAGATCTTTCTTAAAAGACATTTTCAATGCCATCTAAGTGTTTTTCCACATTCCCATATAATTTTAGACTATCAAGTTATTTTCTGATTGCTTTTTGGATTGCTTTTTGAGTTCTGTTTGCATTGGTACAGCTTCACAGCTTTCTGAGGTTGAGAGGAGAAGGGGAATTCTTCTAAGTACTCAATACCTTCCTAACAGGGTCTGGAATTTGTAGAGGTAGAGGCATATTTCTGCTAAAATACTATTCTTTGGGGAGCATGGATGCCTGAATGACTGATGTCAAATATTGGTTCTGAAGGAGTCGTTTCGATTCTGTCTCATCGTCTATGTCTTTTCGGACACTTTCTGTTTCCACGCATGAAGGAAAGATGAGTAGTATCTATAACAATTATTTTTCAGTGACCGGTTTTGCATTGGCTTATTCTGATCCTTTCATGACTTAAATAGTGTACATATTTTAATGTAATTTTTATTGCTTTACTTGCTTAGATACTTGACACCTTGCAAAGGTAATACCTTGCGCAAGCGATTCAGGCTGCTGAACTTCATTTGTTTATTTTGTTTAGGTGTTCGTGTGATCAGTAATGCTGGTGGAATTAATCCACTTGCTTGCGCAGCTGCCCTTCAGGAGGTGGCAAAGAAAGCAGATGTTGACTTGAAAATAGCTGTTGTTACTGGAGATGACCTAATGAGTGAGGTATTTTGCTTTGTCTTAAGTCCTGATAGCGTTATGGAAATTATTTTAGTTTGCATAGTGTGACAGTTTAGGCTGTGCCTTTAAAAAACATTCTGAGCAAATCTACTCGTGACATATAGCAGGGTGGCATTTACTGTCCTTTTGGAACTTACTTTGTGCATCTTCGTGCAGTAGCCTTCTACTCTTAAAAGGCATCTAAAAATTGTTGCTTCATTTTCTATTTTTTTTTTTATTGGTAAACCAAATTCTTAGCATATCTCTTGCTGTGTAACTGGGGTGAATTTTACCAGACTCTGGATCTGCTATATATTGTTTTGAAGAAAATCTGATCTAGGGTTGGCTTGCTCTTAAGGAGGAGCTAGGATGTGCTGTTACTTACTGTTTCTGTCTAAACAAAATAATCCTGTTCAAATATTTGTCCCTTCTAGATTTTTTTAGCAGTTTACAATCATTTCTTGTTATTTTGTTCACAGGTAGCTGGTTTCCTGTTGTTAAGAATGTTTATGGCCATGATATGGAAATAGATTTGCACTATAATTAAATCTCTGCTTCTATCTTGGAAAATTATTTATTTGTGTATGCTTTGTTACTCCTGCATGCTATTGAATGTAGGAGATGGTCAATGGAATGTAGAAGATGGGTTGCTTATCCTGGAGAAGAGGAAGCTCAGGGGAGATCTTATTGCTCTCTACAACTACCTGAAGGGAGGTTGTAGGCAGGCAGGGGCTGGTCTCTTCTCCCAGGCAACCAGCACCAGAACAAGAGGACACAGTCTCAAGCTGCACCAGGGGAGGTTTAGACTGGAAGTTAGGAAGAAGTTCTTCATAGAAAGAGTGATTGGCCCTTGGAATGGGCTGCCCGGGGAGGTGGTGGAGTCGTCATCACTGGAGGTGTTTAGGAGGAGACCGGATGGGGTGCTTGGTTGCGTGGTTTAGTTGATTAGACAGTGTTGGATGATGGGTTGGATGCAATGATTTTGAAGGTCTCCTCCAACCTGGTCTAATCCTATCCTATCCTATCCTATCCTATCCTATCCTATCCTATCCTATCCTATCCTATCCTATCCTATCCTATCCTATCCTATGTGAGGGTATTCTAATTTTTTTTTTTCATTTGCAAATTATGTGCAGCACATGGACTTCCTTTCAGGAAACTTCTGCCCTACTGAAATTTGTTTTAGCATCAGTGGTCTGGAATTTCAGTATTGGTACAACAGTGAAATGGTCGTTGTTTAAGCTTGGAGTGGACATTTCTGATCTGAAATGAATTACTTTTTTCATGCTATTGTCAGTACCTAACTTAAAGGAACAAAATGAGACAACTACTTGAACTTTTGATACCAAATATCATAAACGATACTAGGAAATGTTATTTGTATTTTGGAACATTTTAGTCCTTACAGTGATTTGAAGTGGAAGGTTTTTCACCATACTATGGATCTCCCCTGTAACTGTCATTAGACATTGAGTCTATGCAGTCATTTGCCCCTGCATCCACTGGTTTCCCAAGCTGTCTAATACAGAGTTAAAAGCACCTACACCCTTACATATCTCTCTGGAAATACGATGCATTCTAAGTATCATCTGGAGCTAGAATTAGGCTTGTTTTCTGGCCACACCACCACTGCAGTTATGGCAGACACATTTCTGTTTGCAGGGGTTGTTTTATTCAGTCTTACAGCAATTAAAGACAGTTTAAAAGCCCCTGGAATATACCAGTTCATTGTAGTTGATCATCTCTGAACAAGCTGTCATTCTTTAAAGACTGACTTCATTTTTCATGTCTGTTGGCAAAGTATAGTTTAAAGTCTAGAGAGAATAGAATAGAATAGAATAGAATAGAATAGAATAGAATAGACCAGGTTGGAAGAGACCTTCAAGATTTAGCCTTTCAACTGATTTGTATTGTTGCTAATTTTAGTGATTTGCTTATAATTTATTTAGAGTTGTGATGAAGTGGATCTGTTACCTGAAATGAATGAAAAAACTTACAGTAGATAATACAAAGTACTCAAAGATTTGACGTTTTCTTTGTTTTCTAACAGAAAGAGAACCTAAGAGGAGCTGGTATTACTGATTCAGAGAGTGGCAAACAGTTTCCAGAGAGCATCCATAGCATAAATGTATATCTTGGGTGAGTTATTTTAACAAATTTATATAATGGAAAAATAATTGTAACACATTTACTACATGAAATTGGTTTGTTTTGCAAGTAGAATCACCTGGTATGTGAGGTTCACCTTTATATTATTCAGACAACCAGAAAAAAAATAATAATTGATTGTAACTCTTAATTTAGAACCTTGCCAGTGGTGTCTGCTTGCCTCCTTTATGATGCTAGAGCGTCCCCATAAGTCTCTAAATGCTGGTGTTCTAGGATCATGAAAAGTTGTCATTTTCCATTGTCACCAACAACTTGAGAAGAATCAGTGTCAGCCACATGTATCAGGGGAAGGACTGAGAAATGGGACAGTGGACAGGTGTTCCCAGAATCCAGTATATCTTCCAGATGGTGATCCTGGTTTTCCTTTTCCATCCTCCATAGCATATATGCAGTCCCTCCTACATTTCTGTTTGGTGTATTTCTAAAGTCTGTGCACACAGCACCCTCTCACCCCCACCTTTTACGTTAATCTTTATGGAAAAAATGCAGTGCTCTCCTTTCCAAAGTTGCATCACTGGCAGATACAGGCTGTACCTAACTCAGCTTGTATTTTAATCTGTAAAATAAGAACCTTTTAATAGTCTTTTTAAATATAGCATTTTTGGTTTGTTAAACTTCGGCTTGCAACATTTGTGGATCATGAGTAGCTGTAAATGAAAACGAAGAGATCATGTTTTGAGATTTGTAATTGTGAGACAGTTTTCATGCCAGTTTTGGTGATTTGTGACTTATTAACACATTAAAAAAGCAACACAAATCAGAGCAGAGAGGACGAAAGCAGACTTCTGTGAGGTTCAGACATTAAAAAAAGCTATTACTTCTGTCTCTGCTTCATAAATAGATGCTAGCACAGTAGAATCTTGCTCTTGGTTTTCTGATAAAGGCAGTATTTCTTTATGGGCCCCTCAGTATCAGTTGTATTGCAATGTAAAGCTATTACTAGCTTCCTAAGTTAGCCATTTCATCAGTTAAATTTTTCTTCGACAGCATCAGCAGTGGATGCTTATTTGTAATGCAAAGGATAACTTAATAAAATAAGTCAATATCAGATTGTACTGGTTAAAATTGGTGTAAGTTCTGTAGATCACTTTTAATTCCCTAAATACGATGGTGTTTACAGTTTGAGTCTTGATTCAAGTGTGTAAGCTCCACCTGAAAAATCTGCACTGGGGTATCAGACCTGAAGTGTTTCTTCTGTCCGTTCTGATACGGACTATTGGGAGCTCTGTGGATTGAGGTCATGTGGATTTTTTATAAGAACCAAACAGCTGTATTCACTGCTTTTTGAAGGTAGCTACAGAGTTTTCCTATCAGTATCCTGTATCTATACATGAAAACCTGTATTTGTGCGTCTTAAACTATGTAAATTGTGTGAGAGGTGTACATTGTTTCTCTATGCTGCATATTTGATTGTTGTTCTAGACAGTGTCTTGGTTGATGTAGCATTAGGAAAAAAAGAAAACCATACTTACATTTTATGTTTACATCACTGATAGAATCTGTGTCTTTTAACTTTGGTCTTTAGAAAACCAGGGCTAAGTCTATAGAAACCATAGAAAAGCAATTCCCTTGGTTTGTTCTTCCAAGGCACACGGCTTACATGGTTTATGTTTCCAAGATGCCCGTTTCATGAAGAATAGAATGCTTCTGCAAATAGCATGGGTTTAGAAGCCAGGGGCCACAGATGCTGTTCAGAGTTGATTACTAAAGTGTATAAACCCAAGCAGTTCATTTGGGTGAATATTTTCAAGACTGACTAATTTTACCTGTTTCTCTGAGCATCAAGACAAGTGTTTAATCTGTCATATAGGTACTTGAGTTTGACAGGTGATCAGATCTGATGATTGCTTTTTAAAATATTCCTGTTGCATATACAAAATGACAGACTGGTTGCTAAAGATGTTTTCATTGATTTCCTGTGTGATTGATTCTCCTGCATGGCAGGGAACTAGTGCTTTTAAACAATGCTTTAAAAAGTAAAAGTACTTATGGTTGTGTTTAGAAACTTGGTGCCATGGTTTAGTTGATTAGATGGTGTTGGGTGATAGGTTGGACTTGATTGATCTCAAAGGTCTTTTCTAACCTGGTCTATTCTATTCTATTCTATTCTTCAGTGCAAGACCTATAAGCAGGGCTCTTGACCTTGGAGCTGATATTGTTGTAACAGGTAGATGCGTTGACAGTGGGATTGTATTAGGACCACTCATTCATTCTGTAAGTACAAGTTAATTTCTGAATGATAATGAACATATGTGAATGCATATTCAGCAATCATTGCTGCTGAATGGAGACAAAATGAACAATTTTTGCTCCTTAGGAAAATGTAGATGAATAATAAATTTAAAATAATGAGCATCTTGATTTTTATTTATTTTCTTTGTACCTTCTTGCATGTGTGAAAAGTCGCCAGCTTTCATTCCTCATGAATTTATAGCAGGGATATTTATGAACTTGTGTGTCATGAAGCTGGAAAGCGTTTTGGTAAAGTTAAGGAAGCCTCACCATGTTTCACCAGTGTTTCAGTATTGATTTTCACACCCACTCCCCAACTTTAAAATGTAGAGTGCAAGGTTAGTGAGAAACGCGTCTGTTTTTCTTTACCGCAAGGTGGCGATAGCGGCGCTCACTTGGCTTTTGCTGGGGGGGGGCACATGAGGTGGTCTGACACACAGGTCTTTTTCAGTGGATAAGCAGTTCTGAGTCGTTAAGATTCAGTGCAACATTTCTCAAATTCCTCACATTTCAGCAAATTATACAAGCAGGATATGTAGTGAATGAAGTAGCGAATTAATCTTTTTTGGGGGGGCATATTTGTTCAAACAATATAAGGGTATGTGTTAGTGTCTAGGTACAAACATATTTTCTCAAACTTCATATGCTTAGGACTTCATGTGTGACCACTATTTCCTAATCTAGAATTAAACTTCCACACATGTAATTGATGTGTTATTTTATTCCTAGCTCTTTGCATTTTCAAAAGTAGTTCTCAGTGTGTGTTATTTACACCAGAGGGGCCTTACCTAATTTACTGAAAGATTTTAGGTATAATCCTACTAAATTCTAAAGAAGTAAGGAGTGTATTGCTTGCAATGTATTGAACTTTGGAAAAATTAGTTAAACAGAAAACATACTTCCAGTTTTTAAGGATGAATGGTAGTATTCCAGGAACTGATCATTTTCAAAAGATGAAAACCATAGTGGTTGTTTACCTGACACAAAACAGGTGCTAGACTTTTAAGCCCTGGGGTTCACAAATTTCAAATAATATGAACATTGTACTTCCATTTTTTTTGAAGAGGACCTGATTGAGAATTTTCTGTTTGTCTGGGTGTGTCAGGAACAGGAAAATTGAAATACATATAGCAATTCAAATCCAAGTACAGCACTTGCCAATTATTATTCTTCAGATTCCTGCAGTTAAAATGTATCTGATGTGTTGTTACTCAAAACAAGGAACATATATGCAGTTTTCTGTACTGTATAAAACTTTTATATGTGTAACATATTTCTGTTTTTCTTCTAGTTTGGCTGGAATAGGGATGAATTTGACTTGCTGGCTGCGGGAAGGTAAATGATATAAGAGGAAATGGGTAAATCTATATTGCATGCCATGTAACAGAACTTTTTAAGCACTTGGTGATTTTGCATATTGTTACTGAATTTGTTTATTTGAATGTTTTTGCTAGGTTTTATGTTCATTTTTTAATGATCACCTAATATAACTTTCTCATTTGTAACTGAAATTGTAGAAACTTCATTCTGGACCAATTTTATCAAAATGAGGAAAGGAGTAAATTATTTTACTTAACAAATTATTGTCCTGTCCTTTTTGTGTTAGGAGATGTAATCTTGCAGCACAGAATAGTGATTATCAGCTTTTTCTGTTTAGCCATCACTGTTGATAGTTGAAATGGTTGCAGGGTTTATCCTCAAAGATGCACAGAAGGAGGTCCAGTCAGAAATCAGCATCATTGTATGGTTTTGCAGAAGTGCACTCAGAGTTCTCAATTTAACAAACTGTAGTTGTAAGTCCTAAAGTTGGGAATCTGAACCAGTTAGTATAGGGTAAAATTCTGTCAACTAAAGTAGTCTTCTGCGTCATCTGACCGTATTGAAGTCCATAAAAATGAGTGACTACTTAGATGACATGAATATACCTATGTTTGAATCTCGTGTGGTTTGAGAATAAATGTGGAGAGAAACTCCAGCTCTGCTGAATTTGCGATGATACTTGGATTATCATAATGAAGGATTTGAAAATCCTAAATCCTAATCCTAATTGAAAATAAGATGTTCTAACTTTTGGTTTAAAAATAAGCTTTACATACTTAGTTACATAGGGTGCAGACTGCTAAGATCACAGAATCACAGAATTAACCAGGCTGGAAAAGACCTCTCAGATCATCAAGTCCAACCTATTACCTAACATCATCCAGTCAACTAAACAATGGCACTAACTGCCACATCCAGTCTTTTTAAACATTTCCAGGGACAATGACTCCTCCACCTCCAATGGCAAATCACTCTGTGAAGTGGTCACTCTGTGATTCCCTAACATCCAGCTTAAACTTCCCCTGGTGCAGCTTGAGTCTGTGTCCTCTCAGTCTGTCACTAGTTTTTGGGAGAAGACACCAACTCCCACTTGGCTACAGCCTCCTTTGAGGCAGTTGCAGAGAGCAATAAGGTCTCCCCTTGAACCTCCCTTTCTCCAGGCTAAACATCCCCAGCTCCCTCAGCCATTTCTCATAGGACTTGTGCTCCAGACCCTTCACCAGCTTTGTTGCCCTTCTCTAGATATATTTGAGTATCTCAACGTCTTGCTTAAACTGAGGGGCCCAGAACTGGACAGAATACTCAAGGTGTGGCCTAGCCAGCGCCTGACTTTAGATTAAGACTTCTGGAAATGACTGACAAAACTTGGGTTTTGGTGTCAGATATCCTTATGTTGTCTGTTTGTTTGCTTGCTTTTCAGGAAATTAATTCTTCATATAAAAGTTAATCCTTTCAACTCTTTTTCCATTCGTGTTTCAGCATCCCTTGTTATGTTTAATGTGTAATTTATAAATGTATTTGTTGCCTGTGAAGCTAAAAAAATAGACATGTTCTGCTATTTAGCTTTATTGTGCTGTTACATTTTAAAGCTGTATTTGTGAAGCTTGATCTTTGTGGAATACTTAGTTACTTGAATGCCACTTTCCCAGCCTTGCAGGTCATCTCATTGAATGTGGTGCTCAGTGTACAGGTGGAATATTCACTGACTGGCATGCAGTACCAGACTGGTAGGTAACAGTGATACCAGTTGTGAAGACTACTTCAACTTTATTCTTTTGGAGGAGTCAGTATGGGCCTTTTAATATTTTTCTCTTTTAGTGTTACGTCTCTGAAAGGTCTGTTCTCCCTTTTGCTGTTTTCCTTTCTGGTTGACTGGAGACTTTCTTTGTTAACTTAAGCTGATTAAAAAAATAGTCCCTTGCTTTTTATTTTCTTTTAGATTTCTGCTCCTTTTTTTCTTTCAGATTTCGATTTCCACTTTATATCATCTTTTTTTTTTTAAAGTTTGTTACATGGTTTCACGTGTGATTGTATTAAAAAAGGCACTGTGGATATTTGGGATGCTGCTTCTTCTGTTAGATCAGATTTGCCTACTGTTCAGTCACAAATTTTACATAATCTGCTTTTGGTTGGGATGAGTGTATGTCACAGTCCTTTCCTGATGTATGACTTGATGTCCACAAATATGTTGAGCTGTCAGTCCTTTCAAAAAATATATGTGCTTATCTTGTGTTCAAGCTTGCTGAATTAGACTTTCACATAGAAATGTCCTTCTGCCAGCTGAGAATAGAATAGAATTAACCAGGTTAGAAAAGACCTTTGAGATCGTAGAAATACCACAAGGGAGGACTAAGGTAGCCTGCTGTTGACCAGCTTCTTTTTAAGAGTAGTTTAAAAGTAGTCAGGGAATGTGTTTTGCATAGGCTGCAGTTTATTCCTGTTTTCCTTGGGATGAGAGGGAGGAATCTTGTCCTGTGCTGTTCTGAGAATGGCAATGCTTCCTTTACCTCATGGATGAAAGGGCTGAAGAGCAGTGGGAGTGATGCAAGAGCAAAGCTTGAAATTTTCATTGACTGTGTTCCTGCCCCCAAGTTGACCCTGGGAAGGAGGCCACCAGGAGCAGCCCGTAGTCCAGGTGGATGAACCAGCAGGACACTGTGTCCTGCCATTTGAGGAGCAGCTCTTCTGAGTTAGTTCCCTAGGGCTGCCAAGCTTTTTCCTCCTTTTTGTGGTGACTGTTTCTAATTCAGAGTGAGGTCCTGAAAGATATATTTTGCTTTTCTGAGTGACTGAACATTACTCATTTACAGGTGAAGGCACAGAAGGCCTTGAAAGAATCAGGGTCAGACTGAATACTAGTTTCCTTATTAAAAGGTGTTGCAGTTCTTTATTTTTAAGGATTTTTCTGTGAGAAATGGCAATCTGATTTAGAAAAGTAAAAGGAAGTTTGAGTCTATTAAGCTGTGAAATACTGGAGTGAGAGTAGACACTTCTGCAGACAAATATACATTTTATATGCATAGCTAATACTTGCGTATGTATTTATTAAAATCATCTAACTGTGTCATAGTCTTGTGGCTTAGAGCTGACTGGTGCTGACTTGAATCCCTGCTAAAGAATAGGGTTAGCACCCAACATCTTGTCCCCATTGATTTGCATGCATACTTCTGAATGAAGTATGTATCCATGCTAACATTACAGTAATTTATTTTCCTTTAGGTTAAGTTAATCATGGTGCCTTTAACAACTAGTGATTTTATTTGGAAATTCAAAAAGTCTTAGGCATTTAGTTAATGAAATGCTTGAAGTAAAAGCATGTTAGATGTTGGTCTGTATGATAAACTCCCAAACTAGTCCAACACAAAATAGTTTGTGAGCTTCAATAATACATTTTGTGAGGCAGAGTAGAGGACTTACTGAAAAAGTGGGCATGTGGTCCAGCCACGTCTGTTTAAGCTATGGGGGAGGGAGAAAGGGAAGGAGAATTGTTAGAGAGCTTCATTGCCTCATTTTTTTCCCTCTTCCTTTTCTTTTTACTTCTTTCCGCTAATAAATAGGGGTTTTTTACTGTATTTAGGCCCAATTGCATGAAAGCATGAAAGTGAAATATTATGAAAGCTTTTGGGCTGTAGAAATACCCATTTTCCATTTGATACCTTAGTTGACTCCTTGAATTAAAAAAAACTGATGGCATGGGTTTTTTTGTTACTGAGATAATCTGTTTTCAATGCATGCAGATAATGCATTGCATAGTAGTGCACAGCAATAATAGGATAATTCATAGTCTCACTGATGACAAAACTGTGCAATACCTGCTACCACCAACGTTAGCTATATTGCCAGTAGGTCAGCAGAGTTCTGACAACTCTGGCAGAGTTGTCAGAAGTTACTTGACTTCAGTCTATTCATGTGTTCTCCCTCATTTAGGAAAAGTTATGCTTTTATCAGTCTCTTGAAAACAAGCATATGTAATTGAGATTTCAATAGATCATAGTGTCTGCAATACATAATGTTAAATCCAAACCAGACTAATGAAGTTGGTTAATGTGGGGGAAGGAAGTCAAGTCAGATTTCTGTGTTTGCTACTAAAATGCCTTTCACATACAAATTTCTCACTGCCATGGGTGTGCTCATGCAGCCAATACCACTTGTCATTTAGTTCTCCAAATGTTTAGTGAACCTTTTACAGCTTTTGTGCTGTGCTCTGGTGATTAAACACTAGAGGGCAATCTCTCTTTTCCTCACATCCTATTGCAGAGGGTAACTTTGGTTACTATTAGACTTGTGTCATTTGTTAACGGGTTTTTGGTGGGCTTTTTTCCCTCCTCAAGAACTGTAGTCCACGTTGCTCAACTGTCTTTGGCTGCTGAAAAAGATGTAAGTGTACTTCTAAGGACTGATGGGTATGAGTTTTTCTAACTTGTAAACACAAAAAAGAAGAGTTTACTACATTTTAAGCTTATAAACCATATCTGTGTACAGTTTATGCATAAGCAAAAATAATTAGCTATATAAACAGAAGCACCTTAAACCATGTAAAGTCAGGCAATTCAGAGTTAGAACTTCCGTTCCCTGTATGTATTATTATGTGTCTATAAGTATTAAGGCACTGGATTGGACCCATTTAATTCTTCCAACATAGTTTTCTTTTTTTTTCCTAAGTTTTCTTGAAATGTTTGATGTTGACCACTCCAGGGAGCTCACTTCCATTGCAAAAGGGTGCTGTATGTATCAGGAATATTCCTGTTGGTATATTGTGGCAATCAAATACTTAACTGTGAGAACCTAAGCTTTTTTTTCTTTATTGTCACAGTTAAGTAAGTTTTTAATGTAAAACAAAGTTGCATATTTCAACTTGTGAAGTTTTAACTACTTTCATTGATATAAGCTAGACTTAGTTAGTTTCTGTCTGCTGACCTGAGGCAGGTTAGGATTCTGGGATGTCCTTGTGCTGGGTGTATCTCTGTGACGTATTTGGTTTAAACAAAGGAATATTAAAGTTGTAAAGTTTCATCCAGCTTTCCTGAAAATGGGCAGACAGGTAGATACTGTTTACTTTTCCTGTGGGAGGAAGGCTGCTTGACTCACCCGTTGTGTGGATTCTTTGTTTAGCAGAGAAAATGCAAGAAATCATTAGATCACAATTCATAGGGGACTAATAAGCATTCTTAAATGGCTGATTTTAAGTAGATGTTGTCCAAAAAGGCACTTGCTCCTTTTCTGTTATGTGTATAGTAATAAATATCAGCAGATGGCAGAAGAAGTGATAATACCTTACTGCTCCCTATTTAATGTTTAGCTTACAGCACTCAATAGGGAGTCATGTAATGTGTAAAAATGAAGTGTGAAGACAGAACAGTATTGATAATGCACATCTCTGTATTTTATTTTTCATTTAACCCCAGACATTGGTGTCTCTTAAGACTATTTAGTGCCAAAACATTGTTTTGTTTTGTTTTGAAATGCAGGAGAGAATAAGCTAATGCTGATCAGTAGAGTAATCATATTGAGGAGATGATAAACACTGACATTTTGCCCTAAGCCAGGAGTGTACAATGGTTGAGACTGCATAATCCTCTGGCCTGGGATGACCGAAAGGGTAAGTCAATAGCTGTAGTCTCTTTAAGGGCTGGATCCAGATTGCTTAATTTGGGGCTTGAACAGAATCCAGCGTGCGAGTCCCAGTTAGCAATGTGGAATCCTTTTTTCTCTGTAGCACCATTTATTCCAGACAGCTGAAAACAAATCAGCATGATTTGCCTGCAGTTGGTCTAGATGTTAGAGTTTACATTCAAAGCATGTCCTGAAATGCCTTAGACAGAGAAGATCAGTGATGCAATCAATAGATTTTTCCTAAATCAGAGCTGCAGCATGTTGGTACTTACAAGTGAAGAGATGCATATATCTTACTCACATACTTGTGCTGATCTTGCTTGGCATCCATTAGCAGTTTTGGATTGGTGGTAAAGATAGTGCTAGAAGTGGTAGCAGTTTCTACTTTTTGTGGTTGGAAGTACTTGCCCAGGGATTTGAGAAACATGGCTTAGAGCTCTTCTCAGTGTGATAGGTGTTGAGTCACGCGTCCCTGGAAACTGCATTAGCTGTAAAGCTTACAAATTCCTACCACAGCCTATGTGGACCCTGGTTCAGTTCCATGCCACATGTGTTGCTGTAGCATTTTTTGTTCTTTTTCTTTCAGCATCTTCCCCTGCAAGTGAGTATACTATACTGATGGTCCCATCTTTCATTGCCAGTAATCTCCTCTACCACTAGTGGACAAAATGAGATACTTGAGGGGTTGGCACCTTGTGAGGGAAGAAATGCCCACTTTATCTCAGTGTCTTTCTCCATGAGCCCAACAGAATCTAGTGCTGATTGTGGATTTTGCTTTTTTGTGTGATGCAAATGGTGTAAGATTGGCAGCAGAACAGGAGGGAAGGCTATCTTCATAGCTGCCCAGAGATTCAATAGGCAGAGATGACATCATGATTATCATCATGTTATCACCTGTGACATGCCTGTAAATTGTAACATTTCTGAGAGCCAGAATTGAGGAAAATCCAGCATTTTACAGGGGAAAAATTAACCCAAGAGGAAGTTGTTGGCAGACGGAGGACTAACATGAGACTAACATGAGACTCACTTTCAGAGGCCTGATTCCTGTTAGAGTAGTAGAGCAGTTGTATATGCTGGTTGAGAAGGTGACTTCATCAGGAAGTCTGGTTTTGGAGCCTAGTTACCTCTGTGCAACAGTCAGTGAGGACCTTCTTCAACTGTTAACTCCTCCCCTAGCCCTAACTTGAAGCGTGTTTCTGAAGTTTAATCTTGGCCTTTTAGTGCTGCAGTTTTCTAATGTACATAGTTTGCTTAATTGTTAAATACCAAACATGCAACCCAAACCAGATGTCTTGGATAAAAGAATGGTAGTTGTCACTTCCTTGCACAAAGTGATGTATATTACTTTTTTATTTTAACTCTGTATTAAAAGAACTGCTTAAAATATTTTAGAAGTACTTCTTTCATATTTTTCTCTACTATTCTATTAAATTCACAATCATATAATTTAAACATGAGCCAGCAGTGTGCCCAGGTGGCCAGGAGGGCCAATAGCATCCTGGCCTGCATTAGGAATAGTGTGGCCAGCAGGAGCAGGGAAGTCATTGTGCCCCTGTACTCTTCATTGGTTAGGCCACACCTTGAGTACTGTGTCCAGTTCTGGGCCCCTCAGTTTAGGAAGGACATCGAAACACTTGAACGTGTCCAGAGAAGGGCAACAAGGCTGGGGAGAGGCCTTGAACACAAGCCCTATGAGGAGAGGCTGAGGGAGCTGGGATTGTTTAGCCTCTCTACAACTATCTGAAAGGTGGTTGTAGCCAGGAAGGGGTTGGTCTCTTCTCTCTGGCAACCAGCACCAGAACAAGAGGACACAGTCTCAAGCTGTGCCAGGGGAGGTTTAGACTCGAGGTGAGGAGAAAGTTCCTCACTGAGAGAGTAATTCGTCATTGGAATGGGTTGCCCAGGGAGGTGGTGGAGTCACCATCCCTGGAGGTGTTCAAGAGGGGGTTGGACGTGGCACTTGGTGCCATGGTCTAGTCATGAGGTCTGTGGTGACAGGTTGGACACGATGATCTTTGAGGTCTCTTCCAACCTTAGTGATACTGTGATTTAGAATTTATTTTAGTAGTTTTTAGAATGGTTTACATTGTTTGATACTGCCCCATCCTACTAGGGCTTTTATCACTAAACTGATGCAATTTTTTTATTATTAAAAGGAGCACTTTGAGTACAGTGCCACTTTATGTGCCATGATTGTAGTTGCTGCTGAAGTTCAGGCACACAGTTTTGTGGTTTAACTCCCTTACTACACTGTACAAAACTGCATCTTGGTTATGGGTTATGCAAGTTAGAGATGATGTTGTATGGTATGTAGTCTTTCAGCCAAATTACTGGTGAAGAGGGAATAGATTTATTCCTTTGGTGGAAGCACTGATAAGGTGCTTGATGTGATTGCAGTGCCTAGGATACATGCTTGAACACCCCTGTCAAGGTAGCTAGCTGTTGTTGCTTGGGAGCTCTAACACCAGGCTTAAGTAGCTGTCCCTTAAGTGAGTGATGCTGACTTAGCCCTGTTTGTTTCCAAGCTGAAAATTAATATTGATTTCTAGCAATATACAGAACACATTTTCTCTTAAGCGTGCAAATCAATGTAGTTTTTTACTGGCATCTGCTAGGAGGTAGTATAGGACGTGTATTTTCCCAGTCATCCAGTTACAATACAGATGGAATCCAGGGGCTTCCTGCATGATTCATTGCATCTCTGTTTGTAATTGTTAAAAAGAGAGGGGAGCTTTCAGAGCTGATGTGACCTGGGATGAAACACATCTTCTGCAACTAATTGAGTGTTCAGGAAAGTTCATTGAGTGGTGTTGTATGTTGAGGAGGAGACATCCCTCACACTTCCCGAGGGCAAAAGTCCTCCTTGACACCTTTTCTAATAGTGTAACATTGAAAGAGGTGATGGAAGAGTAAGTCAGTGTTCTTTTCATTGACCTTCTGGGTCGTGGATTTTGGAATGGTTTAAAGATATCTAAAAATTGTTATCTTGCTAGGACATGCTAGTATCTTGTATCAGCATGCCTTTCCTAGAAAGACTTTTGAGTTTCCCCTTTGTTTTCTGGTTTGGGGAGGGGGTTTGGGAACAGGCAGAGGGCAAGCTTGTTTTGTCTGTTGTTTGGGGGTGATTTTGTGTGTTAGAATGTCCTTCTTCACAAAATTTTCTTAGAAGCTTTGAGTTAACATTTTGCTTCAAGAGGTAAGAGCTGAGTGTCTTTTTTGTATAGCAAGTGTGTCTCAACCTTTGAGGCTTTTTAGAAGTTGTTCATGAAAGCACATTTGTACTTACATGGTCTCCTTCCAGCTACCCTGGCAGCATAAAATGTTCCACCATAAAGATCCTCTGACTTTGGCCTTAAGGTAACAGTAAAATCCGAGTCTGTCCTTCCTTATGCATACTAAAAGATCTGAATAATAGAATGATTTATATTGATACTGTTTATCTGCTGTTTTCCATGATTGGTCTGCTCTTAATGATTGAAGTGTTTGCCAGGTTTTGACCGTTTTAGGGGCTGGAATTTCTCTCTCTGCCTCACTGTAATGTTGTTTTTTGTTTTTAAATGGTTTGGATCTTTTGACCGTAGAGCATGGACAAACTGAGGTTTAATCAGTGTGTGTAGACTCAGTGGTTCAGAGTAGAAAGTTGCATGTCTGCAGTTTACTACTTCTTCCTCCCTCAAAACAAAGTTCACTGGGGAGTAGGTTCAGGCGTGTCATAAAAATTGCATGTGCTGATGAATTGGATAAAAGTGGGCTGCGGCAAGAGTACCAGTTGTCACTTCAGTGGGATGGACTGTACTGGGTAATCTATCTTGATGGAATTGATTTCTCTTTTGAGTAAGTGATTCAAATAAGCTGTGTTGAGCCTTCCAGTGAGGTAGTCAAAGCACACAAGCATGGCTCCTTAATTATAGCCTTGTTCAGTCACTGATCCTGAGCAAATTCTGAGGCTTTATATATATGTCTCCTTACCAGTAAAATTGGGATAATTACACATGTTAGTCTGTTACCCTACATTAATGTTTAAGAATGGAGTGGTTTTATGGGTGTTGATTTTTATTCTGTGTCACTCTTGAAAGTTGCATATTTCTTGCCACCATATTTTGTCCCTCCACTTCACCTTGAAACAAGCAAAAAAACTCTGGAATAACTTGTGTAAAAACACTGTTGATTCCATGCAAATGTTTGTATTCACCATGGTGAGGTATTTTTGTTTCACTTTATCTGCTTAGTTGTCTAAATAGTTTTAAAGAGCAATCTAATGAAGTAGTATCTCTACTGATTGAATGTGGGCTTTTCTAGGTGTCCTACAGCTGCTGTGCTTCCCAAGTTTTGTGCACCATCAGTATTAAAGCTGCTGATCTCTGGCAACAGAGCTTGTCTCTTAATCCTTTTTTTAAATAATGGGCTTATGTTTGAAGCTTCCCAATGATAAGGAATCTGTTCAAACTCCCATGAACTTTTACAAATGTCACTTCAGAGTTCACTGGTTTCTTTGCTTACTTCCTTCAAAATGTTGCGGATTTGAGTTATACAAACCATGTTAATCTAACCTTTACTGATAACCAGTTTAGTTGTATGTTCAGCACATTGTTACCACTAGTACCCAAAAAACAATGTCAAGGATGGACTGATTTTAAGTGTGTGTGAAGGACTTGAAGGTCATTGACTTCAGAGTGGTGATGTTCACCACCTTTCATTATTAGGACATGTTTAGAACAGTTTTGCTTTTGCAAGGGGCTGTATGTCTTTAACCCTTTTTGTGTCTCTGGGACTAATTTCCATCTTGCTGTGAAAGAGGGGAGCGAACCAGGTAGCCTTTTTAGAATATTAAAGCTCTATTTTAATTTTCAGGTATTTTAAAGATTCTAAAGTATTTTTTTTTAAAGTAGTGTCTTTTTTGTTTGGTAGATGGATTTTGTTTTCTTTCCTTTTTCTCATGTTTTCAGCAAATAAAAGCCTTTTAGCTGAGAAAGCAGGTATCGTGATCTCACTCACATAACCCTGAAATTCTACAGTGCTACAGTACAGTAATGACCAGCATGTGCCTCTTACTATGAGCTGTTTCATCACTTTCTCTATATTATTGTGATAATGTGAGGAGTAGGACTGTTTTAATTTACAAATATGTATATAATTTTCTGGTGTACTGGTTTTCTTTTTGCTATGCCTCATGATTTTCTGTTTAATTTGTCTTTTACTATTGTTCTGGGCTGAATATCTTAACTTTTTATGTCTTTCTGTTTTCTCATTATAACTTTGCAGTGTATAATTTATTGTTAACATGAAATTGTCTTTAATGAGTGTGATTATTCCTGTTTCCTATTTTGACACACAATAAAATGCATCCTCCTGTTGTTTTGTTTGACCAGTTTGTTCAGTGCTTTTTCATGTGTATGTTCCAGATATAACTCTTGGACAGTTTTATTTCATTAATCATTACCATAAAATTTTGGTATGTTTTTACTTCTTTTTCTTTTCACTTCCCCTTTATTTATATTTTTTTTTCAATTTTTTTCTTGTTCTAGGCACAACATAGGCTTTCCCATTGTAGAATGTTCCTCTGAAGGAGTCGTTACTCTTTCCAAACCACCAGACACAGGGGGGCTAATCTCTTTCGGCACTGTAGCAGAACAGTTGGTGTATGAATTGGGCAATCCTCAGTGCTATCTCTTACCAGATGTCACTTGTGACTTTTCCAATGTTTCCATCACTGAAATTCCAGGTTAGTCCTCTTACATGTTAAGAAGCTGAGTTATCGAGCTAACACAGTTACTTTAATGTCCATATTTCTCTGCATATTTAATGTTCAATTTGTTCCATAAAGTGTGATACTGTATTAAACGGATGATTTCAAGGGCTTTTGCTTGAAATCCCTTCAGTAATTTTAACAGTACTTTTACTATGCTAGCTGACTAATGTAAATCTTTGATCACTGCTCCTTTTGCTTTAATTTTTAATGCATACCTTGTACCTACTACATCTTTCAATTATGTATTCTGCATGAGCAACACTGAAACAGCTCCAAAGCACTGCTTGGTAATGGTGTTTTTCTTAGACAGTTAGGTGAGTCATCATAAGTGGTAGAAGCATGCCTAAGTACAGGATTTTCACCAGAGGATCTGTTTGAAAAGTCCATTTACTATCCTTGAAACTCTCAACAGCCAGTAGACTAGAGATGAATATAATGTATGGTCTGGATTTAGCTTTAACAGCAAAACAAACAAACAAAAAAAAAACCCCAGGCATAACAGATTTGAAGATGTGTAGGTTGGATAAGACATCTTGAAAAAAATATTTAGCTACAGTAATTTGAAGTTTGTTTTTTTCCCTGCATCTGTATTATTTATCATTTTCCATTCTAATGAAACTGATTTGTGACAGTATGCTAAGTGTCTCTATAAAACCGAACACGGTTGAAAGCTCAAGTTAAAAACTTGCTGTCATAAAACCCAAAATGCTGTAGCATCCCAGATTATTTGGCTTGAGTAATAAGAGTACTGTATAACTGTAACTTGCAAAGTTGTATACTGAACCTTCTGCTCATGCAACATAACCAAATGGCAGTCTGATAAGGCCAGCTTTGCTGTTCTTCGCTGCTCGTCTTTTTTTTTTTTAAAGAAACCCTAACCTTCCTATGAACTTTTAGCTTGCAAATGACCCAAAATGACATGTTTGAACTTAAAATGAACTTTCACATGAACTTTCAGTTAGCCTTCTTAGAAATATAACAGATGGAAAATGGGCAGATTTCTTAAATATTTTTAGTTTGAAGTGCTTTGACATGCACACCAGTTAAACCAGGCAAGATATCTTATTTTTGCTGTTTACATTGTTGATTTTATTTCTAAATTACTTGCAATGTTTGAACCGAGAGGTGCTTCTCTTTTCTTTTTGTCAATGGATGCTATGCATTTTGTTTCATAGAGTTTTTTATTATTGCTCCTTCACCTGCAATGCAAAACTCTCCACTGTCACTGCATGGATATTGTTCTATATTGAAAGAATTAATTTTAACTTATTTCCATCTTGCTGATATTTGAATGATGTGTAAAGTTTCTGCCAGTCACAGTCACTTTTTCAGTTACATTGTGATTTGGTCTCTTCAGAGTATTTGTGTAAAGCTTTGAACTGCTTCCTAAATATTTGGAAGCACAGGTTAGGTACAGGTGAGTTACAGTATGAATCTCTGACATCAGGTGTTGATTTTACACTGCTAATTTTCAAGCTGTTGCATGTATTGATTTTCTCCATTTCAAGCATGAACCTGATGCCATGACAACAATATTCTCCATTTTTTAGGGGCATTATTATTCCTAATACTGAACATAGTAGTTGCCCTGAAACATGCATTCAGTGTGTTCTGTTTCTCTTACTGAGAAAAAGGCTAAAGTTAAGCTATCCTTTCACTTACTAAGCTCTCAGCAAATGAGCTCTTACTGGTTTGTCATCTTTCTTGTTTTGTTTCTTTACCAAGTGAAGGACTGCAGTCCTCTCCAGCCAGCTATAGTAAATTGTATGATCTGTGTGTGTGCAATAACTGGTTGTTAAGTGGAAAATGGGTCTGAAGTCCTAAGGCTATTTTCTGTGTTAAGTATTTTTAAAGTACATGAATAAACATTTCAAGTGCTCATTTAAAAGGCTCGTTGAAGCAATAAATTTAGTCACTAATTTACTGTTTGTGTTTCTAAGGCAGGGAGAGCTGTGTCAGTACAGCTTTCAATGATTTACTTTTCAATTATGTGCATTTGATTAATATGTATCAAAGAAGAATGACTTTGAAATTATATTGAGGAAGCTTGATTTTTATTTATATTTTCTTTTTTTAACCACTATAGGTATTGATGGTGGGGCAGTGAAAGTTCATGGAGCAAAAGGATTGCCTCCTTCAAAGTTTTATAAGGTACTATCTGTTTCTGTGGAATTTAAAGTGTTTCTGAATTTTTTATTTTTATTTTTAATTTTGGAGAAACTTTGTACCAAAAACTACTACTTCTCTTCCCTGCACTGAGACTGAAAGAAAGGGGAGAAAAGGGAAAAAAGACAAACCTTCTTTGATAGACAAAAACATTTTAATTTGTGTAACAGGCTTATCCACAAATCTCCAGGCAAGACTGGCATGGTTATTTTAGAAGAGTAATAGTAACTTTTAAAACATCTTAGCCCACCAACACCTTTATGCTTGTTGGTTTTTATACTGGCCTGATAATTTTTGTTCTGTTTCATGGTGAAATTTATCTGCCAGATAGTTTGATTTGAGAGAAAAAAAACAGAAAACAAAATCACCTGTGAAATAGCTTCTCAAAAGAAGTAGCTGAAACACTGTTTTTTTCAGCAGTTAAAAGTGAGCTGGATAAGGTGTTTGAAAGTTTACTGTAGAAAAAACATTTCTGTTTGTAGAGAGTTATGCTGAATGTCTGATTTCTGGATTTGTTGTTCTTTTAGGGTAACAAATATTAAAAATGCTCATCATTCTTAGGTAAATCTATTAAAGCTTTTCTACCATTTGTGGCCATGCATTATTATGGTCATTGGTTTCACTGCATTAGGGCTCTGTTCAGCAGCTATAGCACTAGAAGTCTAATAAAATGCATGTTAGTCAAGTGTTTGCAGAGTATAGCACGTTCTTTTCTGTGTGTATGTGATATTTTCCAATAGTTAATACTTCTGGGAAACGTGTTTGATCTATTTCACTGGGATAGATTACTCAGCTTTTCAGCTTCAGTGTGCCCTATGCATCAAAGTACATAAGTACAGGAGAATTTAAGGATGACAAGAGGAACTGAAATCAATTCAATTTCAGTTTTGCAGATTTCAGTATTCCTAAGGTTACATGCTGCAGGCACAGCACTGTTTTCAGTATTCCTAAGGTTGGAAGAGACCTCAAAGATCATCGAGTCCAACCTGTCACCACAGACCTCATGACTAGAGTAGGGAGGACACTACTGCCCACTGCAGGCTTGAACTCACGACCTTTCCATTAAGGGTCTGATGCGCTACCAACTGAGCCACTCTGAGTTTTTTCAGTCTTCCTTTAATAGAATTTTGAATTTTAAATAACAAACTAATTTTAGTGATGATGATGATGATGGTGACTTCTTGCTATTGCATTTCTGCTTAACATATGGATAATGATTGTCAGCATTCAGAGCATATCAATACTAAATCCCATGTATTTCATAATCTCTTCTTTTTAGGTAAATGCCACTTACCATGATGGTTTCAGAGCTACTGCTGTCTGTCCAGTGGGAGGTCCAAAGGCAGTAGAAAAAGGAAAACGCACTGCAGAAAGTATTCTGCAAAGGTTAGTATTTGAATCTTGGAGGGAGGTTTGGGGTTTTGCTCTTCAGGGATGATGCAAATAGAACAGTGACATATGAAGGCAGCCATATCAACCTGGTAACAACCACAGATGATGATAACCTTTTGGTTGGGCAAAACATTTCAATACTTAAGTATCCTGTAAAGGAAATCTGCACTTCAGCTACATTTGACAGAGGGAGAATGGTCTCAAATATTGAGAATACATGGTTGGATAGCGGGGATCAGCTCAATGTATTAGGTGCCAAAAAGAAACCCATGCAAAACGAATTTTCACTGATTTTCACAGGCCTTCTTATCAAAAATCTTAGTATTCTAATATGTAGGTAGTTTACCCAGTTTATGTGTTAAACAAAGGTATCTTAAAACCTTGTAAAATGTGATTAACAGTTTTGTTTGCTAGAAAAAATTTAGAATTGTAAGACAGACTGATAAGCTTCTACTCATATTGCCATGCCAGTATATTTCCATATTTCCATTATATTGCCATACCAATACAATTCCATATCTTTACGGATGCCTCTGAGCATTTACTCCATTGATGAGATCTATCTCTTTTTGCCATGTTACATAATATAACTTTCCCTCACCCTGTTGTAGGCTCATGCAACAAGTACCTTAGGATGGACACCTGTCAGACGTGCAGGGTTTACTGTAGACTTAGAGTGACTTAATGCTCATGTCCCCATGTGCAATACTGTGATAAAGGAGGAACTGTGTGAATTCCCTCAAGAAATAGCAGGTGATGTGGGATGTGTAATGGAATCTCTTTCTTCAGAGTTTTTCAAATATTAGAAGTGTTATGTGTTCAGGGGCTATTGAGAAAATCAGTGAAATAAAAGAAACCTTCAAGAGCTGTTGAATACAAAGACTCAGGGACTCAGAAGACTCCAAAAAGCAATCATTCTGGAAGCTAGGTGATTATTTTTGAGGGGGGTGTGTGTTTGTGTGTGTGTTAGAATGGTGTGTTTTCTTTCATGTTTTCTCTTACACATTATTTCAGACCAGACTGTATCGGTCTGCTGCTGCCCCTGTGGCCACTAGAACATTAGTTCAGCCTGCTTACTGTGCTGTCCCAAGTGATAATCAAAAAATGGCTGATGTGAGATAGCCAGAGTATGGTTCAGTGGCTGTATAAGTGGTCTCTAGGCCTTAAAGTGTAAGTGGAGAAGCTATGGCTGGTTCTGTGATTAAGAACCACAATATATAGTTTTACCTATAAATGTATTTTCCATCTCAAAAAGTCTTAAACAGCTTTTATGTGTGGAATCATTTAATAAGCATATTTGAAAGATTTGTATATAGCAACCCAGATAAAGAATACAGCTATTTTGATCACTGTCAGAGAATGCTCTACCAGCATTCTAACTGTATCTGCTGCATCTAATACATTGAACTGCATTTCTTTAGGAAGCTCTGATTTCAGTCTATCAATTTTATTTTGCAGGAGAGTGTTGTAAGGGCATGATATTTCAGCTAGCCAGCTTCCAGTACATCCTAGGTTAAATTCTGTAGTCTTATTGGCAACAAGTACAGAGTAAGGGGCACAAATTTAAGGTGATTCAGTTGTATGCTTCAAATTAATTGGTAGCTTAAGTCATTAGATAGCTTTGACACCTTGTAATATGACTTCTTTTAACTTCTCTCTTGCATGCTTCTCCTTTGTTTATTCATTTTTGAAAGCAGGAGAGATTTGCCAGTATGTGTGAAGAAGTCTCTTCGAAGTAATCTTTGGTGTCCTTTTTGATGATTCTCTGTTGCATTACAAAGATAGATGAAATGGCTAAAAATTACCCACAGAATGCATTTTGAACTCCAGTAACTTGAACTGTAATGTTTATAAATAAAATAAATAACTAATTGCAGACATGGCTTGAAAATTTATGTACCTTAATCAAGTGTCTGTCTTTCTGTGGTTATCAAAATAAAGATGGCCTCATTTTTGGTACATGTTCCATCTTTGTCTCTTGTAATGTAATCTTCATAGAAAATTAGGTTTTGTATTTAAGTCCTGTATGCTGCTTATTTTTTCAGGTAAAATGCTAATATTTACAACAGCAATGGTACATTAACAATGCCTTCATAATGTTCCCCTGATGGAAAATATTTTTCTCATCCTAACATAATTCCAATATTTCAACTGATAAAATCTTGTATACAGATAGAGGGGTGATATATCAGGATAATTGGGAAGCCAGTTTAGGTGCTTCAGAATTTGGCTTATTTTTCCAGTCTGCAACATGTTAATAAGTTAGACTGGTTTTAATAGTTGGATTCTTTTAAAACTTTTTCTAGATTTTTGTTTCTGTGAGTTTTGTTTGTTTGTTTTCATTTATTTTGGACTTGACATATTGTTTTCTTTTATATACAAGGGTTGTTTTCAGTTTTGATGCTTGAGAGTTGGGCTGGTTTTAGTAAGAGCTGTTGAAAACAGTCTGTTTAAGCCAAATTTAGTATTTGTCAAAATCTAGAATTAATTTATGTCTCTCTTAAAGTAGTGTGTGTTTTCATGCCATATAAAAGGAGGCAGTGTTCATCCCCCTTACTAATTCTGATTGGACAAACCTGGCACTCTTGACACAATGTGCTTTTGGTGGAAATATCCTTATAGAGTTTGTGTGATTTCAGTGCCAGATTGGAAAGGCATGAATAATGGAAGAAGTGTTCTCTTGAAAAACTTTTGGCATTTGAGTTTTATATTCATTAACCCCAAATATATACCTTTAAGGTTGAAATAAAAGTTCCTTCTTCAGTTCAATTCTTCTTCATTGGTGCCTTTGATGTAATGAAGTGGTTTCATGGATTTACTGGTAGTTCATAATGCCTTATAGCAGAAACAAAGTTAAGAACTGAACTAACAGTATGAAAACCAGGGAGACTGCATACACTGCAATTACATTTCAAGCTGTATTTGGTTTAAAGATAAACGAGATGAAATCCATTCTTTTGTCTTTGCCTGTCATCTTCAAACAATTTGAATAAACAAAAGCCTGAATTTAAAACCTAAGGATAAATCAGAGGCATAACTTCCATGTCAGTAATCACTTGATTTGCGGTGTTCAGATATATTTATTAATGTAAAGCATTCATAGTCCAGTTTACACAACAGAGCTAACTCTTGGGGACCACACAGGGCTACTTCAGATAATCATTTTGAGGCAGCTTACTAATAAAAAAATAATGATTTGTTGCAGGACTCGTCTCATTTTCAGTCAGCTTGGGTATGAAGATTACAGTGCAGTTAACATACAGGTTTTAGGGTCTGAAGATACATATGGACCTCATGCTAGAAGGAGTATAGATGGTGTAAGTATTCACCGAAGTGTTCTTAAACTTTTACTGACCTCTTTTAATCTCTTCATGTTGTTATCTTTTCCACAACTTTAAAGGAAGTCACTATAGTCTTGGGAATTTCACTCCATTATTTTGCAGAAAATTCAGTGTCAAAATTAACACTGACAAGGTCTTCGCGGTACTGGGTCTTCTAGAAACACTGATATGAAATCTTACAAATATGTTCTTACAATCTATTCTGATGTTGATCATCTAAAGAAATAACTTCATATGAAAGTTGTTATGATATAGACTTAAATTGCATTAGATGTAACTCTAACAGACCACATCAAAAAGATTAGAGAGTCTGGAAATGGCATAATTATTGTTGCCAGTGCAGCTTTAAAACTGTCTGTGAGTACTGTTTGGGAAATGCTCTTCAACTATATAATTCTATGTCTGAATACTAAATTCATGTGTAAGAATGTGAATGATGGCTGTAGCTACTGCTGCTGCAATATCCATGGTCTGTTTATCTAATTTAGAATATGAAAATCCTTTTCTGAAGGAAAAAGACTGTAAATTTTGTCCTTGCTTACATGCACTTTAAATATTTAGACAGTTTAGTTTGTTCCAAGCCAGAAGCATTTAATTCTTCTTTGTCAATAGTACTCTTGCAAAAATCTTATGGTACATGTGGCAAAACTCAGCTCTGAGTTTGATCATAAGAGTCCCGACACTTCAGAGAGCTGACAGTTTATATGTATAGGAAACAAAAACATAATGAGTAGAAGACCACAAGCTTCTTACTGTAGAAATGAAATGTTCATAGAAATTAGGCAAGTTTTATCTGCAGCTGCTCATTTTAACGCTTAAGCTTTGATTTCATTCTGAACAGCAGCAAGGAATAATATTCCTGAGGTTAAGCTTTATAATGTGGTTTTTCGTTTTAGGCCCACAAACCCTGCATTGTTAAGAGTGGTGCCTAGATTGCAGAATTCAAATTTTGAAACATGGGAACATGTGTTCCAGATGTTGAGCTTGGCCATGTTCTGTTTGTACCAGCTCTTCATGATTACTCCGTTGTAATACATTCTTTAATTAAATTGTTGCATAGAAACTTTGTCTCATTGTGTAGAATGGATAATGATTTGAGAAAGAGCAGTTTCTTCTTTATTGTTCAGTATGCCTTGCTTCCAAAATTCATTAAATGGATTTTCCAAATGAAATTCAGTTTTTCAATGAATTTTTGTGTTTCCAGCATCAACTCCCAGGTCGTTTATTAAAAATAAATAGGCTGTTACCTCCATTGTGATGTGCGTCTCATACATGCCTGAAATAGGATGTGGGAGCTAGGGCTAAATAGAATAGAATCAATAAGGTTGGAAAAGACCTCAAAGATCATCCAACCTGTCACCCAAGGCCTCACGACTGCTAAACCATGGCACCAAGAGCCACATCCAGTTCCCTCTTGAACATCTCCAGGAATGGTGACTCCACCACCTCCCTGGGCAGCACATTCCAATGGCTAACAACTCTCTCTATGAAGAACTTTCTCCTCACCTGAAGCCTAAACTTCCCCTGGTGCAGCTTGAGACTGTGTCCTCTTGTTCTGGTCCTGGTTTCCTGGGAGAAGAGACCAACCCCCTCTTGGCTACAGCCTCCCTTCAGGTAGCTGTAGACAGCAATAAGGTCTCTTCTCCGGGCTAAACAATACAGAAGTGGCTGTATCATCTTCACTTTGCTCCTCCCAACAGTTTAGGAGAAACTAATCAGAGAAGTCTTGATCTTAAAAACAGCCACAGTAGCTTGAGAAGAATTAATGATAAGTGGGATTTGCTGTTCCATTTAAAATGCAAAGTCATAGAATCCTAAGGAAAACATCTGCCTGTTGGGGCTTTAAGCAGGAATCATGTAGTCTCTGAAACACTTTCCTAACGTGCATTTCCATACAAAATTGGACGTGGTTCTTTGGAGTGCAGGTAACAGTGCTCAAAACCAGAGCCATCTTATGTTAGGCAGTAGGAAAATAGATCCTGCTTTGGAGATTTTGCCCTCTAAATTTAATGAGGAGAAGCAAATCTGTAGAAGAACAGAGACAGGTGAAGTTGAACAATATTTGAGGTTCAGTGTAGAGCTCTTATATAGCTGGACTGGGTGCAAAGGTTTGCCTTTGCAACAGTGAAATCACTGTATATCTTAGGCTTATCTAGGCCTGAATGCTGTAGTCTGAGCTACTATGTGGAGTATTGACTGTGTGGACAACTCAAAGTATCCTTGAGAAATCAAGGAACGCTTGCCTCTTTTCTGTCTTCCCCACCTATTTATGTGATTGTTGCTTGCTGATAGCTTGCAGCCAAGCACAAGTAAGAAAGAGACCTGAATCAGCACTGGGTAACCCTAGTGGTAGTTAATTTTTAATATCTGACAGTGCCACAGTGTCAATGAGTTAATGGTTTAGAAATACTGGGTGTGTTTCATGTGACAAGTATCTAGGAGCAGCCAATAAGGTATAAGGTTTGCTATAGAAAAACTTTGTGTGATAGGTCTTAGTTTTCTACTAACCCTTTGCTAACCAATTTACAATACATTGTTAAGAGGTGATGAAATGTAACCTTGGTATGCTGGTTTTTTCTTAATTATGATACTGTAAGAGAAATATCTTTAAAATAATCTATTTTTAATACTGGGTTCACTCATTCAAACCAGGATTCATCTTTCATAGACCATTGTATCTTAAAACTGTGGACAAGGAAGTGAACTTAGAACTTAGGGAATGTTGAAGACATGGTACAGTGTAGAACCAGGAAGCAAAATGTGAATGCTGCAGTATTTCCTATTAAGGATTATTTGTAGTAATTTAATGAACTTGATAGTACCTCTATGAACACTAAATGTGTTTTTAAAAGAAACCAAAATATTTGTTGACTTTGTGGCATGGCTGCATATTTTCTGTGTAGCGATGGTTTATTACCAAAATCTAGAGAAGCTTCTTTTCAATTGGAAAACTGATTGGTTTCTTATTTATAGTATCTTCATTGGGACCTCTGTTTCTGTGTTCAGTGAAGGAAATACTGTATTTTTAGTGATACATGATCTGCTGTCCAACTGTGGCGCTGATAAAAGTTTTATTTTAGGGTTTGCCTACTATCAAGGTAATGTGAAACAAGTTGGATTTCCTACATGATAGTATTGTGGTAGATGCATTCCAGTCTGGGAGCTTGTAGGTTGACAAATGAAATGTGTGTGTCTCTCTGTGAGTATGTCTACACAGGGGTAGTTAAGAGAGATGAAAGCAATTACACTTACTGTCCTGGTACCTTGGGGTGCCATTCTGTGGGTATGGTACTAGAATACGAAGCAGAGAAAAATAATCTTTCAACTTGATGAATATTTAGGACTTTGGTTTAATTATACTAGAACAAGAAGGCTCTTTATTATGGATTTTTTAGCTTAGCACCAACTATAAAGTCAGGAAGTTTTCCTCCTTTGGTATAAGATGGCATAAATGAGCTTGTTTGCATTGGGATTTTGTTATGCATTTGAGTTGGAATAGAGGATTTAGTAGTCTGTTAACATGATGGTCTCTTTGGGACACTTTTAGAGTAGCCAGAATGCTTGTTGCAGCATATTACAACATTTATGATAAACACCATTTCAGCAGCTGCTACGAGGAAATACATCCATGTTCCTACATTGCTGAAGTTACTCACATTCTTGAAATTGGCTTGAGATTTTCTAATGTTGACATGTTCAGCAGTACTGCTTTTGGAAAAAACTATTGTAAGCACACAGGAAATTGATACTAATATGCAAGATAGGTATCAGTATTTCAGAAGCTATTACTCAGTTTGCAGGTTTACATAGTGTTTTTAAAGAATGTAGATTTACAGGAATGTGGGCAATTAAGGTAAGCAGCAGTAGAGTTAGAAGATGTATTAAGAGGTTGTCAGTTTAAGAGTTCATATCCAGCACGCTTCCCAGGTTATTTTGGAGAGTTCAAAATGTTTAGCCAACTCTTAAAATCCGGAGGCAGAACAGTTTGTTTTGTTACGGTACCTTTAAATTTACTAGAATTCTCATGAGTACATTTACACTTTGGTAGGCATAATAGTCTGGCATTTTTTACTGCCAGCTGCTTAAACTGATAATTGCTTCAAGTAATTTTTGACATGACTTCTAGATCTTGAAATCAGGGACACCCATTCAACTTTGGGTAGTGAATAAATACCAAACATGCAGCAGGAAGGATGAGATGAGGTTTTGTTTGATCGCAACTTTACTTCAGTTCATCTAAAGATTCTCTGCATTACAACAACTTGAAGTTATCTCTTCTTTCCTGTTCTGTGTATTGGAAGAAAGATGTTGTTCACATGAAGAGGAGTTCCACTCTTTCCAGTGTTAAGTCATCAAAAATTAGGTGCTATGTAGGGTGCTATTCCTTAGCCCAGAGGAGGGAAGACTCCTTTAAGGAGTCATGGCTCCATTCTTTTAATCTGACCAAAAATCTCCCATGTTCCCTCTGCTGCACACCTCAACTGCTGGTGAATTTTAGCAGTGTTTGTGTTCTTCCTGTCTGCTGAGTATTTAATCATTGATGCTTAAAAAAATTACCTGGTTTATGTATTTGTAAGGAATTAGGCTTTTTGCTAAAATCTGTTAAAAATCTTACCTAGGAGGAAAAGCATTATTTCAAGATACTCCTCATGATTTTATGCACAACTGGGAAGCTATCTAATGCTTCTGAAATCACTACATATATGGAAAAAAAAGTTGGAATAAGCTAAATATGGGTTATTTAGTCATGCATATTCATTTCCTGATGCTCCAAACATCTGAAAGATTCTTAAGGGCTTGGGTCTTCTAAAATCCATTTGTTCCTTTCTTCCAGGAAGATGTGCTCTGCAGTATCGTAACTAGCTATATGATCACTTTTCCTTTTATGTTTCTACATTTTTAATACAGCAGATACCAAATCTACAAGAGATTTTTAGACAGGGCATTTGGAGTGTGTTGAAGTTTTCTGAGCTCTGTAGAATAACAGAAAACACCATCCAACAAATCCAAACTTTGGTACATTTTTCAGACTCTTATGAAATACATTCTTTCCTGTTGACAAATAAAAAAAAGACCTAAACATTGGAAGAAATCCTCTGGTATCTTGTAGTAAAACTCCTCCTTTTAAAAATTTTACATTGATTTAAGTAGGTCAATAATTTAAGGTTACCAGAGAACCTTTAGGAACTTTCTCAGTGCTCATTAACCAAACAAGTTGACTTTCAGGTAGCTGACTACCAGAGAGAAGAAATACCTTGCTGTACAACTCCATACTTGGAGTAGTGATACATGAGAAACTCCTGAGCTGTGGATTTTGTGACCTTGTGCAGTTCTACTTCATATGTGTGATGGAAAGGTAGACCAAAAGTAGTTCTTACTGGTAGATGCAGATTCTTGAATAAATAGTTTTTGCCCACAGTGAAACCTTGTACTCACTCTAAGACTTTTGCCAGTGCATTGATTCCAGTGGCAGATGTGTGACAGAAAAGAGATTTTTAAAGAAGTAAAATTAAGTGAGAGAGTGCATGTGAGTGTGTTAATTGACGAGAGCAGGGAGCAGACTGATGGTTGGGTTTACCTTCAGAGGAATGTCCATTCTATTCCCTGGAAATCTGGTGTCTTTTACAAGTTCCATTCTCTCATATAAGTCCCAAGGACTAGGTTTGAATTCTTTTCCATGAGCAGATCTGCTTGCTTCTTGATGTTAGCAGAAGTAAACCTGGCTCTCTAAATTGACCCCCAGTATTGTCAGCCCACTTAAAGGAAAGTTACCTTTCCAATTCTACTGAGAGTGAAGCCAAGTATTTAGTTTGTTATAAAGGATTATTATTATTGTACTTGGTCCTTTGAGAATGATGGAAAAGACACACAGTGTCCTAGCAGTCTGAAATACCCAAGAATTGATTTTGTAGTAGGAAAATAAGGTAATCAGATGTTACCAGAAAATTACAGCAGTGCTGGATGAAAAGCCACTAGTTTGTAGCAGTGAGCACTAAGCATTTCCATTAGATTTAACTTGCATGTGGAACTACAGTTCTTTTCCAAGGGCTGAACCACCTCTGCTATGAGGACAGGCTGCGGGAGCTGGGGTTGTTCAGCTTAGGGAAGAGAAGATTCTGAAGGGACCTTATAGCTGCCTTCCAGTACCTGAAGGTATCCTACAGAAAGGCTGTAGAGACACTTTTCATAAGGGTACCTAGCAATAGGACAAGGGGAATGGTTTTAAGCTGAGGGAGAGTAAGTTTAGACTGGTTCTTAGGCAGGAATTCTTCAGTAAGAGGATGGTGGGACTCCGGAATGGGCTGCCCAGAGAGGCTGTGGATGCCTCCTCCCTGGGAGCTTTTAAATCCAGGTTGGATGAAGCCTTGAGCAGCCAAGTCTAGTTGAGAGGCACATTAGCTAATCTAATTTCTACTTTTTTGAAGCAGAGTCTTCGGGAAGCTGTTATTTGGCTTGCTGTACACCATAAGCAAAAAGAAGCTGTAGAGGTCTTCTCCAGAGAGATAGCAGCAGCTGGAACTGGCATGGGTAAATACTCACATCATCTGACAAGAATTTTACAGTTGTTGGTTTGGGTTTTTTTGTTTGTTTGAGTTTTGTTTGTTTGTTTGTTTGTTTTTCTGAACATGACTAGAACCCAGAGAATTAGTTGTGTTCAGTTTCATTATGCTGTACATAGTGAGATCATAATGTTGTTTTTTAAAGGTATTCATGTTTGGTGCACAAGTGGGACCTTCAGACATTAAGAAAATGATAAAATGAAATTTCAGAAAGTCCACCTTTTTGTTCCTTTGAGACTATCCTTTTGCTGCTGCTGCTTGTCTTTTTTCTGTTTCCTCATTTGTCTTTGTTTCCCTATCCATGGTTACACTGATGTGCAACAGTGTCCTATTCTGTTTTACCATGTTATTAAAACTGAGGATTGCCTTTAGATCTCACTGGTAATATATACTTTAAGAATGTTATTCAGCTGGTAAAAATTATCATAGTGTCTAGCAATAACATTGTAGATTATCAAGAGCTGTTCAGTTTGAGGGTTTTGAAGGGTCTCTTCAGCACTTAGGTATCTGATGTTACTACAAAGGATTTTTATAAATACTACTTTAATTATAACCTATTTAGCGTGTGGCTGCTTATTTTGGTCATTAAAAGTTTCAGTTATATTTCAAAACCTCTTAATACAATACTGCAGTGAGAATGCTAACAGCCTGCATCTAATTCTCAGTTTAGCTGCAAGGATGCTGTTGGAGATGGTGTCGGATTCTTTCCTGAGATCAAAATAAATTACATCCACCTGGTTATGTCCTCATAAAAGGCTATCTGGTTGATTAAACATGACTTCCCCTTGGTGAAACCATGTTGATTGCCCCCAGTGACCTTCTTATCCTTGATATGCCTAGAGACAGTGCCATGGATAAGTTGTTCCCCCACCTTTGCAGGGATGAAGGTGAGGCTGACTGGTCTATAGTTACCTGGGTCCCCCTTCTTGCCCTTTTTGAAGACTGGAGTGACATTTGCTTTCCTCTAGTGCTCAGTTCCCCAAAGATGATGAAGAGTGGTCTAGCAATGACTTCCGCCAGCTCCCTCATCGCTTGAGGGTGCATCCCATCAGGACCCATGGATTTATTGACATCCAGCTTGCTCAACTGATCCCTAACCTAGTCCTCATCAACCAAGGCAGACTCCTCCTTTATCCTGATTTACTCTGGGGCCTCAGGGGTCTAGGGCTCCTGAGATCAGTCTCCAGCAATATAAACAGACAAATAAAGCATTCAGTAGCTCTGCCTTGTTTGTATCCCCTGTCATTAGGGCACCCACTAAATGTAGCAGTGGGCCTACATTGCCTCTAGTGTTAATGGACATAGTCTCGTATCTCCAAATTCTTAATCCGTTCCTTTTCTTGTGTAAAGCAACTGGTGTGCATATGAACTTTGTTTGAAGTCTGAAAGTGCTAGGTTTATTAAGGTTTTATTTTAATTTCTTTATTTTTCTTCATAGAATATAAATATAAAAAATATTTGCTGCCTGGGTTGGGTGGCTGATGTCCAGTATTGAAATTGAGTTACCAGAATATATGTCTTAATGTGGCTGGCAAGCTTACAGTTCATGGTATCAGGGCTCTTTGTGATGAAACAGGTGCATTCTTGTGGAGAGTCAGGTTAGGCAGTCTGTGTGGACAGAGCTGAGGGTGCTGGTTTTGTTTCCTAAAGGAACAGCTTAAACTTTTTATAACATCCTGTAACATTTATTCTCAAAGGGAAAAATAAATCTGTTTCAGTTCATGGAACTACTGCTAATGAGCAGCAATGAGAAGGAGCCTATCTCTGGAATCACTGGGGGCATCCAGTGATAAATAGCACTTTTGCTTGCCAGGTACAAGACTGCAACAAAGTTTTTGGCCTCCATGATGTAAATTACTAGTGTCAGAGGATATCAGAGCTATTTACTGACATTCTTCCATGTGCTTGAATCACCACTCTGTAAACAGTATTTTATTTCATTTGTGGAAGATATATTGTGACTGCTTTATTCAGTCACTTCTTCCAGTTGCTCTTTTGTGGTTTACTTCCTTATTACCTGCACAGGTAAACTGTGTATGCAGACAAATGTCAGATTTGGGATCTAAATGCTTAGTAGGCTGCTTGTTGATGTGGAATGTTCTTAAGGCAGTGGTTATGAAGTCTCTTTTCTTGTTTCTTTCAGTGACACTTAGCAAAAAAAAACAAACAAAAAAAACAACAACCAAATTGTGCACTGCTACCAAACAGTAATTGGCAGTGTACCAATAACTGAATCAGATTAATGATGCTTAGTTTCTGACAACGGTGTAGGCTGTCAGAACTTGTTGTGAAGAGCAGGACAAGGAATGCTTGCTGCTTAATTGTCTTAAAACTGGCATCTTCCACCACCCCATTTATACTTACGAAAATCAGTAGAAAGATAAACATCTCAAGGTATTGTGCTGATTCAAAATTTCTTATTTCTTATAAAATCTCATCTTCTGTGTCAGAAAGAAAAGCTAGAGGAATGCTACTTATGTGTTGGAATAGGCTGAAGCATGTGTGTTTGTGCTTGGCAGTACAAAGAGTTAGAGCTACAAGAGAGGAGATTGGGAAGGTGGCATCTTTTGAAAAGCTTCCATAACCAAGAATGAGAGGCTGAGAAATCCATAGCTGTTCCCTAACATCTTTATCTAAGGCATTTTTAATTCTCATTGTTTTTGTTTAACACCAGTGGATTACAGGAGTGTTCTTGCACAGATTTTATGAAGCATTATTAAAATGCAGATGAGATTCTTAAACCCAGAGAAGATTTTTGAAGTTACTGTTTATAGAGAAGCTATACACTAGAGAGTGACTTGTCATTTATTTTCTGTTTGGAATGGAAAGCTTTTCCTGTAAGTTTCTGTTAAGCAGTGCACTTAGTTTGACTGTTCAAACACTTAATCTGATTGTTTTAATTTAGACTGATCTCTACTGGTGGTCTTAAAGGGACACAAACTATTAAAAAAAACACAGAAAACACAAAACAAAAACCAAACAAGAAGAAAAAACAGACAACCTCCCCCAAGCCACAACTGACAAAACCTACCTAATCCAATCTGTTGTTGTTGTTTTGGTTTTTTTTTTTACAATTAATGCCTAAGATTGTTAAACATTCATTTGGTAAGACTATGCTTTCTCTTTCTTCCTCAATACTTTGAAAGTTGATAATAACCAGGATTTTTAGCAGCAACTGGCAAATTTGTTTAGTTTCATGAATTTATGGTCTTCTGAAAAAAGTAAAACCTTTATATGTCTGTAATGTTCAGTCTTAATACTGGGGTCTTTGGAGCTATTTTCCTTTTCTGTAAAGTGAGTTTTTCTATACTTGGCAGTGAAGAGTCCTGGACAGACTGACTCAGATTTTAAAGTCTGTAGTAGGCTGTGGGAGTTCAGTACAGTTCTGCGTTGCCCGGGCTATAGCAATTCAGCCTTACTTCATAAAAGGTGGCAATCACAGACCAGGTTTGTACTCCACAGTGAAAATATCTTTATATACTGTCCAGTATAGTTAGCATTGAAATAATTGGTGTTGATGCAGTGTATTTATTTTGTCTTTTTAAAATTCAGATTTCTTTTCTGAATAAAATGCAGTATATAAGAGGCTCAAGAAGAGCCTTTCTGTGGGAAACTGACATTTATAGTTTAATAGGGGTTCAGTAGCAAAGAAGTGCTTTACTAATAGCTAAAATCATGTGCTGACCCTTATTTCACATTAAAATGACCGGAGTTTGACACTAAGATGACAGCTGGTTAATACAACTTGAGATTTTAAAGTGCTTGAGTATTTGTAAATATTATGACTGATCTCCTAAGCATGTTGGAAGACAGAACAAGGACATTTCTGGAAGTAAGAGTTTACTGCAGTTATTTATTTATTTTATGTTTTAGAATAATGTTGCAGAAGATAGTTTATCTGTTGTATTCAGAGGACATAGAATAATTAAGATTATACAATTGACCCCTGTAAACACAAAATATGTATTTTCTGCCTGTACTCTACAGAAGAAATTAAAACCTTGGATTTCAGATTTCTCTGGTTTGATCACTTGAAAGAAATAGGCATTTTGTCTGTTTCTCATATATAAAGACATTGTATATATCATTCCTTAGAACATGCAGTAAATAGATAACCTTCTGGTGGACCTAATTCAGCTACTGGAAGTATAAGGAATAAACCATGTAGGATAAAAAACTGCAAACTAATGAGCAGGAGACATTTGGAACTCAATCAGGTTTCCAAGAAAGAAGTGCCACCTGTTGAATTTAAAGTACTTAGAGCCTTTTGGATTTCTAGCAGTCAAGAGTATTTTCATGCTTTTTTTGTTCCAAAAACATTTTACAAAATGTTTTATGCAGTGTATAATTTTTTTCATATACTGTCTAATGTTTTATTCTGTTGAAAAGTACAGAGACTTGTAGAGAAAGATTTATTTTTTGACAGAAGTAGTTAAAAAAGTGAGAATCAATAAACCGAACTTGAGTGTGGTCATTAAAGTAGAATTTGAATAGGTTAGAGGATCTATCAAGGAGGGAAAACATGAGGCTTTTCTACCATCTGAAAATCCAGTTATGAGAGCTGGAAGGCATGAAGTTGGTTTCGCTGGGAGCTTGCATCTCGTAGGTTGTAATTCCAGGTTCCTACCAGACCTTTTCCTGCTGTGGGGCATTTTACAGAGTGTCATATCTATGACTATAATCTATGATTATATTGGTACATGATTGTATTGGTACATGGTGAGTCTAGATATTGAAATAGATGCTTGTTTGGGTCAGTTGTAAGCATTCTTTTTACCAGGGCTGGTTTTCAGTAGATCCAGTCCCTGAAATGCTTCTGTGAACACCAGAAACTGGGTACAGGGAAGGAGAGAAGAATGAGAGACAAAGGATGAGGAGGGAGGAAACTGTGACAGCCCTGACTGAGAGCAGCACTGGTTTTACCAGTACTCTTTCGTTTGCATGCTGCCAGTGTTCATGAAATTTATCAGAAATTGGCTGTCTTTCTCAGAATATCATATATGAGCTTTAAAAGTACTGGTAATTTGCAAATCCATTCTCAGGGTGAGGAAAAAAAGATTGAGAGGTAGCTGGAGAGAGAAAACATACATGTATGTTCAGAAATAGTGGAACTGCTGTATGAAGGAATGTATCTTGAGTGGTCTTCATCTTGTGTTACCTGCAGGCATATCTGTCAACTACACTGCTGCCAAAGGAGAGAGTGGTGGCAGTCCTGCAGTGTTAGCATGCTTTGATATTCTTGAGATTCCTCTTCATCCTGCAGTTTTGGGTGAAATTCGCCATAGAATCAAAATAATGTGGCCTTGCAGGTCTGCTGGGAGAATTGTGAACTCAAAGGAAAAAACTCTTGACAAATACACATAGAATCATAGAGAGTTTTGGCTGGAAAAGACTTCTAAGATTATTGAGTCTGACTACTGACCTAACACCACCATGGCCATTAAACCATGTCCCAATTGCCATGTCCACATGTTTGTGGAACACCTCCAGGGACAGTGACTCCACCACCTCCCTGGGCAGCCTGACCACTCTTGCAGGAAAGAAATTTTCCCTAATACCCAGTATAAACCTCCCCTGGCACAATTTCAGACCATTTCCTTTCATCCTATCACCTGATACTAGAGAGATGAGACTGACCCCCACCTTCCTACAAACTCTTTTCAGGAAGTTGTAGAGAGCAATGAGGTCTCCCTTCAGCCTCCTCTTCTTCAGACTAAACAATCCCAGTTCCCTCAGCCATTTCTCATAAGACCCATTCTCTGGGCTCTTCATCAGCTTTGCTGCTCTTCTCTGCACACTCTTCAGCAACTCAATGCCCTTCTTGTAGTGATGGGCCCAAAACTGAACACAGTATTTGAAGTGTGGCCTCACCAGTGCTGAGTAAAGGGGCATGATCACTACCTTACTCCTGCTGGTGACACTATTCCTCATCCAGGCCAGGATGCTGTCGGCCTTCTTGGCTACCTGAGCACATAACTGACTCATGTTCAGATGGCTGTCAACCAGCATCCCTAGTACTGATTCACTGCTTTCAAATGCCCAGCCACCTGGAGAATTTGCAGTTACTGGGCTAAGGCCTCATGCCTTGCAAGGGGAAATGTTCTAGGAAACGGTGAGCTTTGGATCATGTATACGTGAAACAAAATAAACATAATAATACCAGAAAAATACTATACCTACAGATGAACATAATATAAAGAAAGAAGGTCTCAAAGGCATGTAGCTCATTTTGCAAGGCATCAGTTTTGTGCCATTTTGAGGCACAGAAGCTGGCAGGTAGTGGTGGTGAGTTGTCTATCAGCTTGAAGGGAAGCACTTGTTCAGGAGGGTGAGCGGTGACAGAGAGGATGACATTGTGCTTAGTGATACTTTGTCATGAACTAATGAACAAGAGCTCTGATAGCAAACAGTAGTCATGGAAAGTTTCTGGGAAGGAGGATCAACAAGCTTCAATTTAACTGAGAATCCAACTCAGTAGTGCAGCCTGATTGATATTCGTTCTACAAGTATCACAAATTATTCCTGTCATTGTAACTAAAGATAAGGTTTTTTCCCAGAAAGGAGGGTGGGAGAGCATCTGTGCAGATATTTAAGGAAGAAATGTAAAGTAAGCATAAAGTACAGCACAAGCAGATCTTTTTAAAGAAGGTGTCTGGGGAGAACACTGGGTCTAAGGATATGACAATAAACTTACAAGAAGTAGGTCTGACCACAGTGAGAAGCTCACTATTATCTGACTATGCTTCACCTTCCGTTGCCTTCTTTCAGTTTTACTGGAGAAATGTAATGAGGATCTGAGCTCTGGGTTGAGGTGAGATGTAGTACCTTAGAGCTGTTTACACAGCTGTTTACATCACTGATTATAAGCCATAAGCAATTTAAAATTTTCTTCATCTTCTCTGCCTGAGCTCTAAATAGATAAAGTTAAATTGTACTTACAAGTTACTACGTCTTACTTATGTTATCATAAATCATGAATTGGATAATTGTAAGATAGAAATTAGCATTGCAGCTGGGATACTTGTGTAGCTTTGCTCTGCAATTGCATATATGTGCAAGGGTAGATGTAGTATGTCCAGCTGCACATCTGCTGTTACTGGTATTTTGTGCTCCTTGCAACACTATTAATAGCAAGTAACATTAGAAGGTTATCAGCCTTGGGGTATAAGCGGTGGTTTCTCTTAGATAGATTGTCTTCTTGTCAGTGTTTGGAAAACTGCTTTGTTGTAGAAGGCAAGTTCCATTGTGTGAGAGCAGGCAAGTGAAGAACTTTGAGAGCTTTCAGGAACTTAAAATTGATGTTGGAACAAAATCTGGTGTCCTTAATGAGCAGGTCAGCTGTCTAGCAGGAAGTGAGCAGTGTGACAATCCACAGATAATTTAAATTAACTAACTTCATGAACCTATATTTTCAACATGACCTTACCATATTTAGCCTTGTCCTCCAACGGCCTAAATAAACAAACTAGGCACATAATTCAGGAGAACAATTCCAGTTGGTTTTAATGTTGAATGGCAGTTTTCTGCTTGAGATTGCACTGGCGTTGGAGTCACTCTTCACTCAATCATTTAAAATTATGTATCACTAAGGGTTTATTTCACATTTTATCCACTACTACATTTTTTGCAGCAGAAATTATTGCATGGGGGTTGGTTATGCATTGCTTGTTGTTGTTGTTACTGGGTTGTAATTGTTATTATTTTTTTCTTATACAAAGGGACTTAGACTTTATTTGGGGAAAGAGGGGACATTAATACTAATACCCCAAATCCCTTCCAGTTATTCTCAACTATAGCCCCTTCTAAAGGTTGGTGTGTTACGAAGTTGGTTGGGTTTTTTTTCAGCATCTGGCTACAAATACAGTCAGTGAAGTCTGTTTATCTTGTGAAGTAGTTAAAATGCACAAGTACTGTACTAGCACACACGCCAGGCTAGCAGAGTGATTATGGTCTAGCCTCAGGCAAAAGACCTCTTCTGTAACTTCAGGCTGATTCATTGTACCATCTCTGAATAGTCATTCAGATGTGCACTGAATTTTAGTGTTGTTGATTCCAAGCATGTCTATAATTATAAAGCAGCACGATCATAATAGGAAGGACTATATAACAGCATCCCTCTTCAGAAACTTCCTTAAAACACCTTGTTAACCATTATTTTATGGAAATCACTCCAATGAAGATGAATGTGGTAAGACTCTATAATCCATGCTGCGTTGTACCATCTGTGCTGCCACTAGTATGTGTCCACATTACCAAGGCACTGAATGCAAGCTGAAGCTGAGAAGCAGAGGTTATCAGCGTGAGTTGAGCACCACAACAGCACAGTTATGTGGCTTCTAGTCTGTTTGGAGCACAAACAGAGAGAATTCACACCTGGAGGAAGCATGAAGCCAATTTTAGCCAGGATTAACTTGAGTAAATATAGAGTGTGGGGAGCTTTACACATCATGTAGTTCTCTGGGACTACCTAACATATCTGTTAATTCCTAGACCGATTTAACATGAACATTCTACTATTTCTTTCTCCTGCAATACCGTATGGAGCTCTGATGTATTGTGTATGCATGCTCTCCATGCCTGAAAGAAGGTTGAGATGATACGGCCAGGAAGAGAACAGAACTGTTTCTTTCAGCAATGCTGAAATGAATAGAATGACAGTGAAGCCTGGCCACCTGATAGTGAGAAGAAGCCAGAATCTAATCACAGTGCTGATGTACTGCAAATCTGGGATGGTGTTTGTGACTTAAGCCCCTAAATTCTCTATCTACCAAAGAGAGAGTGGGATTTGCAGTACCCAGTACCTTGAAAAAGCTGTTAGCCAGTGAAAAAGCTAAAAAGATGCAGGTCAGTCTGAAACAGTTAGTAAATGGAGTCATATCAAACAAGGACTACAGCAGACTATGGTTCAAATTTGACTTGTTTCTCTGCCCTTTAAAGGTAAATAAAACAGCAACAAAAAGACCAAAGCTATCAAGTGACTGGCATTGTTACAGAGAATATTTGGAAGAAGAACCAGAAGATGTATTTTATGCTTCGCACATTTTGAGTCTTTCTGTCTGCCTTTCCATCAGTCTGTCTATACCTTTTGACATGTTTTATCTTTGTAGCTGTTGTATAGTATTTTCAGCCTTATTAATTAATGGGAACAAAAGTAATTTGTTAGAAATTTCCCAGTGTTAATTGAATGTGTATTATATGAACAGTTCAAGCTATGGTAAGCTATGAGCACTAGTGTGTTGAAGATAGTTCTAACGGTTCTTTTGTGAATTTAATTTCCATTTCCAGCACCTGGCCTCACTGCAGTTGTTGGAGGACGCCCCCGAGTGTAAGTTAACTCCTGATCATTATTAAATTGTAATGTATCACACACAGTATCACAGTATCGCCAAGGTTGGAAGAGATCTCAAGGATCATCGAGTCCAACCTGTAACCACAGACCTCATGACTAGACCATGGCACCAAGTGCCACGTCCAATCCCCTCTTGAGCACCTCGAGGGATGGTGACTCCACCACTTCCATGGGCAGCCCATTCCAATGACTAATGACTCTCTCAGTGAAGAACTTTCTCCTCACCTTGAGACTAAACTTCCCCTGGCATAGCTTGAGACTGTGTCCCCTTGTTCTGATGCTGGCTGCCTGGGAGAAGAGACCAACCCCCACCTGGCTACAGTCACCTTTCAGGTAGTTGTAGAGGGCAATGAGGTCACCCCTAAGCCTCCTCTTCTCCAGACTAAACAATCCCAGCTCCCTCAGCCTCTCCTCATAGGGCTTGTGCTCAAGGCCTCTCACCAGCCTTGTTGCCCTCCTCTGGACACGTTCAAGTGTCTCAATGTCCTTAAACTGAGTGGCCCTGAACTGGACACAGTACTCAGGTGTGGCCTAACCAAAGCAGAGTACAGGGGCACAATGACCTCCCTGCTCCTGCTGGCCACACTATTCCTAATGCAGGCCAGGATGCCATTGGCCTTCTTGGCCACCTGGGCACACTGCTGGCTCAAATGGTATGATGGTAGTGTTCCTATCACTCACCATCACAAAGCTTCTCTACCTTGAAACAGCAACCACAGAAGCAACTAAAATCTTTCCATTGCTTAATAACTGACAGCAAGATCATAGTGCTACAAGATATATATGCAAATAATAAAATTCTATATTGAAAATGAATTATGTAAGTCTCTGATTAGCTCATAACAATCTCTTTGCTTAATGAACTGTGGGGAGAACTTAAAATGTGACTTTACAGAAGGGCAGTAGCTCAAGTATATACTAACACATGCAGATTTCTGGAACAGATATCTGTCTGTCAGTTTGGAATATAGGCATGGCAAGTTTGTCTGTAGCAGCCCATTTCCCCCAGAAATCTGAGGTTAAATGTCCTCAGACATCCCACAAATAGCTGGCATGAACCAATTATGTAAGTGAGCGTAAACATAATAATGTTGAGCGTGGGCTAAAAAAAATAATCTTGGTTTGTTTCAGTATTTTTTTAGATATGATTAAAATCTGCTGTTGATATATATGCTCCTGTTTTCATACTTACTCATGAGAGCATCTAAAAAGTTTTGTTTTCTCCATTATGTCCTGTCTTGCATGTAAAGATGGGGGAAGAAACTGTGGATATATATCCAGTAGCTCTGTGTGAGTAATCTAGGTATTAATGTAGAGCTAATGGCATTGGAATAGATTTCCATGGCATGAAGTACATACTTTGTCAAGAAAATATTTACATCATTTTGATGACTCTTCCTCCCACTCCCCCCAGTTAATATTTACTGTCTTAATAATGTTTCTCAGACTTCGGAAAGTTGTCTGGATAAGCATTGCTAATTATGGCTGCATAGCTTTTGATTTCCCAGGTGTTTTCTGGAGTATGAATAGCCTAAAGATGTATGATCTATTATATTCATCAGTTTCTGGAGTTCTGCTTGTTGTTTTGTGTGTCCAGGTCTCCAGTTTTGAAGCCATTCTTCTTTTATTATCCCAAAAGCAATGTTCAGGTAAGACTAACTGCTTAAAGCCTACCTTGTTCAGTTTGAAGTAGCATGAAAAGTTCCGTTGACTCTGGCATTATTTGGTGCCTTTGAATCCTATAACTGAAAAGTATTTGGGTAACTTTGATTAAGAAGTATTTTCCCAGAGACTAATGTTATTCACTGAAAACATTTTACAACAGTTGAACTACAGATACTTTGACAGGCGTCTGCTAGAGTGGTGAAAGGAAGCTTTAGGAGCACAGGTTGGGGGTGAGGGGGTGGTGGGTGCAAACAGAAAGCAGTTGATTAAAAACCCAACTGTGCAAAACAATTATCAGCAGTCAATAGATGTGTTCTAAGCCTATTAGAAAAGGAATGTTTCATTTCCATTTTCTAACATGCATACTGGTGCTTAGCAATACAACCCCAGATGTTACGGTTTTTGTTTGAGTGGTTCTGTGCATTAATGGGAAATAATTTAGGATTAATTTCACAGAGGAGATGCTATTGAGTTGTTAAAACTTAAGTTTATGAAGTGTATAGTAGAAAAGCATTTAAAAAATCATAGAATCATAGAATCAATGAGGTTGGAAAAGACCTCAAAGATCATCAAGTCCAACCTGTCACCCAACACCTCATGACTACAAAACCATAGCTTCAAGTGCCACGTCCAATCCCTTTTTGAACACCTCCAGGGATGGTGACTCCACCACCTCCCTGGGCAACTAATTTCAATGGCCAACAACTCTTTCTGTGAAGAACATTCTTCTCACCTCAAGCCTAAACTTCCCCTGGTGCAGCCTGAGACTGTGTCCTATTGTTCTGCCACTGGTTGCCTGGGAGAAGAGACCAACCCCCACCTGTCTACAATCTCCCTTCAGGTAGTTGTAGACAGCAATAACGTCTCCCCTGAGAATCTTAATCTTGTTCTTTGAAGTTCAGGTAGCTATTTTTATTGTCATTTATGCTTTGCTTTACACAAATGGGTTGTCTTTGCCAAGTTTAGGATGAAATTATTATTGTTATGGATGCTTAGCCTACTCCTTCTTTGTTCATTAAATTAAATGTGAACTTACTAACTAGCTCTGTGATCCAGACATGATAAAGTGCTGTTGAGATTAAATAGTAAGCCAATTTAGCAGGGAAAGAAAGCAGTGTCTCATCTATTCTTTCCAATACAGAAAATCAAACCCCTTGCTCTATGTAGCTAATGTGATGAATGCACTGATACACTATTAGCAGCAAGCCGTGTGACCCATCAGTATTGTACTGCACTAATAAAGGTTACGTAAAAATGTGTAAGTGATTCAAGTCCTTGCATGAAAGTTTTAGCCATGTATTAACAGCAATGGTCTAGCTAGATACTATGAAGTAAAGTATGAATTAACTGCTTTTCTAGATTGGAATTTCAGTTATAAAGAGTCTAGTTGCTCTAGGTCAGCATTTGACCTAAAACCAAAAAGCCTCCATAAGGAGATTGTCAGGTATGTTAACATTGCCACAGTGGGTTCTTTTGTTTTGTGTTTGATAATAACTTTCAGGGTGTCAGTTTGGATTCAATATGTTGTTTGTTGTTTCCACTGCTCTTATGCAATTGTCCCAATTTTTTCACAGATCACCAGTGGTTTTACAGTGCAAAGAGTATTTATTTTCCATGTGTGATTTTTCATGTTTAAAAAGTATCCCAAACTTTTCCTCAGGGAGAAAAATTCCAGCAAGCCTACTGAAGGCAAGATCAGTACTTAATTAGAAATAGACTATATTTATTCCTAATTTCTAATTTGAACATGGGTACTTCTTCCAGATCAACCTATTTTTAAATGGGCAGCATGTTGAGAAATTTGAGGAGGATCTCACATTTACATCAGATGAGATTGTTTCGTGTGATCCACCTAAGATTAGCAGTGAATTGAAAGGTATGTTCATCTTTTTGTTTGTGAATCTATTTGCTATCTTTGACCTGGAAAATCATGGACTAATTTTTGACTGTGAAACATCTTTTACCTCTTCATACCATATATTTTCAAGTATGCTGCAAAATACATAAAATACTGTCCTCAGAAGAAAGGAGGTTAGCATCACACAGTAGAAAATGTATTTGAGACTATAATAGGTATGTAAGGAAATTCTTATTCAAAAAAACCTAAGCCTGCCTTAGACATGGCTGAAGATAGTTGAATACTACCTTGAAATTGAAACATGGTTTCATAGTATACTGCATCTTACTTTGTTAATCCTGGAAACACTTTGGTTTACCTTATATCAAATGAATTGTGTTCAGTGTGGAGGACAGACTTATAGACTACTTAAAATCTAAATAGAAAATTTGGCCCCATTTCATATGGCAGCCTCCACAAAATGAACAAGAATGGGATCAACCTGGAACTAGTGGCTTACAAAGAAAACCACACTTGGCTAATGATCCAGCGCGGTAATTCCTGTGTTGCTCTTAGACTTGTCTAACTAAATTCTCTGCAGAAAGAAAAGGAGAAACTTGAGAAGAGCAAACCAAGGAGCTGAATGGAACATGTCAGGATGTCTGTAGTGAAAAGGAAGTGTTCAATCAGAGTTGTTCATACAAGCTAGGTACTGCATTATGGATTGTTAGAAGTCCTAGACACTTGAAAATGTTTATATTCTTTCTAATGGAAGAACTACATACACTGTTACTTAATGTATAGCACACTTCGTAATTCCATTTTGCTCTAAACAGAATCTTAATTACCTTATTCCTGCTCACCAGAGAAATGAGAATTAAGTTAAAGCTGTGGATAGCTGTTTTCAAATCTAAATCAGGTGACTGTGCTTAAAGATTACTTGTTAGAAATATTTCTAAAAATAATGCTGGTGCTGAAAGAGTAACTCAGTCATTTAAGTATGTGTATACTCAAAACACCTATTTAGTGCAATGATTTGTGAAGAAATAAACTCTTGAGTGGTTTTTCAACTGTTGCATCTATTGCCAATCTACTGGGAGTTCCCAGGAGGACAGTGGGGGATTTGCTCCATTAGACTGGTTGAGGAATAGGAAGTTGTTGTTCTGCTTGATAAAGGGGTTAGTAAAGGTCTTGGTTTTTTGTCTTGTTTGTTTTGTTCAAGTAGACTACAATACCAGATATTAGAGAAACAAAAAGCTATTAGACTTCCTTTTTCTTACCATTTGAGAAGACTTTCTGAGATGCTTGACATCATCATTATAAGCAGGAAAAAAACACCACTTATGAGGCACAGCAGAGCTCCCTTGCTTGTTTCCCCTGTGAAGGTTCTCTAAACTTTTGCCATTAGTTGTAAATAGAACTGTTTTCTGTATGCAACTAAGTACTTACCTGCTTCTGTGGCTTCTGTACGCATGGACAGCACAAATGAGAAATAGACAAATGGGTTAGATTGTAAAAGCAGCAACTTCTTCCAAATACTTTCTGTCAGCATTTAGTAAGGAGGGAAATATTTTTCTTAGTTTCCTGGTTATCTCAAGTGTGAGGGACTGTTAGTTGTCTTTGGATAGATAAGAGAAATATGTGAAAATGGATTTAAAAAATGCTCCTAGATACAGTTCTGGGAGAGCGGGATTTGGATTTAGCATTTGCCCTAGCTTTGAAGGAAATTCTTTTGTAGATTCATTTAAGATGTTTATTAAATGCAAAAAATTTCCTGATAAACAGATCATGAAAGATAAATCAATTAGGGTAATAATAAATAAGAGCACCAGAACACTCTAGAACTGGTTGTGTTCAAAGGGAGACTGTCAAAGACTGTAAAATGCCTGACAGAGAAAAGACTTCTACAGCTTAGACAATTTCAACATTGCCATCCTTCAGACTTTGAAGAAGCACTACATTGTATTTTTATTTTATTCTGTGTTGAATGGAATTATTAAAAATAATGTGGTTCCTGTGGTGTATGAAGTGTGGTAGTCTTGTCCAAAATTAACAATGAGCTTTAGCTGGACCTTTTCAGATCCTCTCTCAGTGGAGATGTTTAATAGAAAATAATGTTCTCTAATTAAATAAATGCACCCTTTAATGTTTTCTGCAGAGTTTCATGGCACATTTCTGCTTGCATTTTACACAGAAGTGAACATGGAAAAGACTGGGCATCCAACTCAAAGCAAACCTCTTGCGTCAACTCTTTCATTCTCTGTTTTTACCATTTCAAATTTCATGCTACCATGACACAAATGCCAATGAAGATCTTTTGTACCACATTAAACTGTAGTCCGTCGTTCAACTCTTCTTTGGCAGTGACCTAATATGTGTTACAAAGCTTTAGGTCTTAGTTAAAACAGCTTAACACTGGTATATTGTTGTTTGGTGTGTGGGTAGATCCAGCTGTGCCAGTGCAAGAGGTTGCTGCAGTGAGCCCCTAGTTATTGGTTTTTATTTTCCCTGTTATTGCTGCTCAGATGTGCCAGTAAACCTGCTCTCATATGTGTCACCTGATCTGTTTCAACCAGCTACCAGGATACACAATACAAATAATGTGCTGTGTTGTGGTGAGGCATTTTTGTCATCCCTGGTATCTTCCACACCATACCCAAATGAACTGAGATCTGTCCAGCTCCCCTGCCATAGACTTGCAACCTCCCTTTTTGATAGGGAATGGTGAAAAATGCAGCCAGTAGGATTTAGACATAGTTTCTTACTTTGCTAAAGCTCTTCAGGTCAGTTTGCTTCATGTCTGAGGAATCAGCAGTTCTCTGTGGGCAGGAAGGAGTTAATGATAATGTTGATTTGGCTAGAGCTGAGATTAATTGGTTGCTTAACGCAATTCACAGAGTGCATATCTACCCATGCCTTAATAGTAGGTGCACTTTAAATCATACTTGAACTTACCGCAGTGTTGATTATGTTTTTAAGTATAATATAAACATTCTTTGTATCTTGAATATTAATTTAAATAGATATAGTTACACTACTTACTACAGTCTGCCTTTGGCCAGCGTTTAGAGCATAACATCTTTAGTATTGGGTCTCTTAATCCCTAAAATTAACAAAATCACACAGCCAGCACAATATTTGATATCCACAGCAGAAGCAGTAACAATACAGAGAAGACAGACTGGTGCATTTTCAGACTGCATTGTTGGCTTACAATATGAAGTTTGTCCAATGTAATTGATTTATGAGTCCCTCTTTTCAGTTCCTTTTAAATTTGACAGTTGTTAAAACACTAGCCATATATTGTCTGTGACAAGCATGTGCCCAGAGCACACATATTTTTTTTTTGCATTTTACCCAAAAAATGAAATTATCTTTAGGACATTCACCTCCTGTAGATATAGCAGCAGCAGCTTTCACAAAGGAAAGCAGGAGGGCTGTCACTTCCCTGCGCTGAATGTTCCCCCTGCTGGTGTTCAAAGAGCAGACACTGGGACAGTTGCCACTTAAGTGCAGGAGGACTAGAAAACGACAGGAAGAGGATAGAGGAGAGGGCAACTGAGGAGTGAGAAGTCTACTGTGAGTTAGGACCACAGGTGATTGGGTGGAGGTGCTGCGACTGAAAAACTCCAGGATGCTGGGAGAGCTGATGTGGGCTCAGGGAAGTTGGATCAGAAGCAAAACCATCTGGACTTGACTGGATTCTCACTGCCTGAAAACTGGGATACAACCCAAACTTCTAGTTCCAGTATTACACTGCTGTCAGCAAATGATTGACACTTGGTGATGAAGTGAGAAATTAATCTCTGGCTTTGGGGAACAGAAACTAGGCAGTGACAGCCTACTACTTGTAGTAATCAATGATTGCAAGGGGTCTGTGCTCTATAACTTAACCATCAAACCTCACATGTAAACTGTGTGGATCCCACAAGATTGAATTTCTGGATTTGGGCAGGAGAGGGTTGGCTTTTTTTTTATATGTATATAGATAAAAATACAAATTTTGTTTGGTGAAATCAATGTTCCTAAAGGTTTGAAAGTCTGTTACTCAGGAATTGACAAGGTAACAAAATAAGACTGGCTTCCTATAGTGCATACATTTAGGACCATTTAGGACCTTTTCATATATAATACTGAGATATTTGCAAAATTAGCAACTCAGAATAAACCTCTTGGTTTTATTCTGTGCAGGTGAGTAAGTAACTGCTACAACAGTGCATATGAAAGTGGGACACACATGTTGTCTTGAAAAGGAATTCTGAATTGTGACCATTTTCTGCAGGCATTATTGGAATAAAGAGATGTTGCAGAATTACCAAGACAGTAGCAACTACTTGTATTTTCCACCTGCATGGGAAACAGGGAGGTTGGTGTGTTAAGGGCACAAAAGTTGTCAGCTAATCGGAAATTAGAAGTAGCTGCTATGCATCCTTTAGAAATACCACATTGCTAAGACCAAGATGAATTTTCACATTCAGAGGTGGTGGAAGAGGGGTGCCTGTTACAGTATTTGGCTGTAAAAAGGCAATAGGAATCTGGGAGACAGAGCAGAAGGGATCAGTTTCATAATTTTGGCCACCAGCCTCACCTCTTCTTCTCTGGATGCTCTTGTGGGAAGAAAGTTTGTGTTTTCTGGAGCACTACCAACAGTGCAGACGGTATTCACTTAAAATGACAGATACTTCTTCAAAATGTACTGCTATTAGTAGTTATCACTAAAACACATTCATTTCTCTATTGTACAGATTTACCAAGTGGTCCCCATACTTACCGCTTAGAAGATCTTGCCTATACTAGAAGTGGAGACAAAGGCAACTCTGCAAACATAGGTATATTTTTCTGGCTTGCTGAAGTGATGTAAGATTTTCACCGACGAGTTATTACATATAAAGTGCTCTTAATTCTTTAGAAATCACATGTCAGTTGATTATGATTGTTTTTTTAATTTGTCTCTGTGCTGAAACAAAAAAATAACCCATACAAACAATGACTTCACTAATTAAGCATCTCTAGTTTTCTGTTTAGCGGCTGTTGAAATCTAAAGTGCTTAAGAAAAAATACTTTCATATCATACTACAAAGATTTTTCTTGAGGTTTGCAAAGTCAAGCTCCCCCAGGTTAAGAAATGCCTTTTCTACGTTTCCTTTAAATGTTAGTTGCCACTCCTTCTTGTGTATGTGTTATGTTATATAATCTCTTGGTTGTCTGCTCTCATATATATTTCCATACGTGAATTTTGTGTATATGGCTAAAACATTGACGATGTTGGGAAATACCAAAGGTGATCTTGCATGTAAGAGAAAGCTTTTCATACATTGTTAATCCAAATGGTGTATTTCAGTGTGCAGTCTCTTTACATTGATTCTGCTGCTTCTTGCATTGTTTAATAATTCCTTCTGTTCCTTACTTCTGCATGCAACAATTGGCTCTCTCACTTGTTGGAAGATGAGAGTGTGTGGTGTTCAAAGCTCAGTATGAATTAAAGGTGCGTTTGGGACTTGATTTGCTTATTAGCTGTGATGCTAAAACCGATAAATTTTGTTCATTTAGGAATATAGTTTTCCTGTTCTTATTTGAAACCTTTTTGGGTTGAATAATGAAGGAATGTTGATTTTTTTTTCTTTCTTTTTTTTCTTTCTTTCGCAATGGTTAACCACTGTTGCAGTGTAGGATTGACAAATCATGAAGGATGCATAGCTGATAGACTTCCTCAGATGTAAAGACGCTACTTCTTTACTAAAGAGCAAGAGTAACACAACAAACTTGACCTTTAAGATTAATTTACCTTTGAAGTCTGCAGATAAAAAGATCACTGTGACACAAATCTACTTTCCTGATCCTGTTGTGGAACTTCAGCTTCAGCATAAAGTTATCTGAAGCTTATGAAAGCATATATACAGCAATAAAAATGTAATTGCAATCTCTCACACTTACGTCAGGATCTTGTGCAAGGAGTGGGGCAAGGACCAAACCATCAGTCACTGATCAGACCTTGTTATGGTTAATTGCAATTACTTACCTTAAATCTTGAAATCATTTAGGGGTAGACAGCTGCCTGTGGGTTATGATGTTGTCCTTTAGGTGTCTCTTGGTGGCAGGAGCATTTTACAGCCAGAAAAATTGCTTAGTCTGGGAGCAATTTTTCATGTCATGCCCCACACTCTCTCTTTACTGACAGAGGGGAAGCTGTTACACTGTTGTTGTTCTGTTTTATTCAGGAGCTCATTAAAGAGGATCTATATATACAGTTTCAGTTAAGAGGAGAATCTCAAATGAGTTTTGAAAGGATAAATACAAATTGGTTTCAACAGCTCCTATTCCAGCTAACACCATGTACACCTAACAGGTGTGATAGCACGGCATCCCCTCTACTACCCATACCTGAAGAAAACTTTGACTGCTGAGGCCCTGCAGAATTATTTCCAACATGTTTTAGAGCAAGGAAAACCTGAAGAAGAACAAGTAACAAGGTAAGTTGTTGGCTGTGTACTCCACAGTTGTATGGTAAATATGTGATGGTATCAGAAGTTATCTTAAAGTATGCTAACATAAATACTGCAAACATGTGCATCATCTTCCAATATTTTTGTGTATTTTCCCTTACATTTTTAAATACCAACCCTTGGTTGTAGCTTATTTGGCCCCATAGACTTGTGTGCGTCTAAGCAGTGTAGCAGGTCACTGACCACTTCCTCAATTATTGTGATGACCTCATTTTGACTCCTCTCCCTGACTCCTAGTACATGAGGCTGGGTGTCCAGGGAGCTGCTGGTTCCAGTGCTAAAGACTGAGGCAAAGTAGGCATTGAGCAACTCAGCCTTCTTCTCATCCTTAGTCACTGTTTCCTCTGCATCCGACAAAGGATGGACGTTTTCCCTAGTCCTCCTTTTGTTGTTAATGAATTTAATAGAAACATTTTTTATTATCCTTAATGGCTGTAGCTCTGTTGAGCTCTAGCTGTGCTTTGGCTCTTCTAATTTTCTCCCTGCGCAACTTCACTGCATCTTTGTAGTCCTCATACACCCTAACCAGGACACTTTTACCTGCTATTCATTTTCCAAAGAATATCCTCTGCCAGCAGTGAGGATATGTAACATTTTTGTTTTCGTGGTATCCTCAGCTGATGCTCAGGGTCCTTCCTGGGGACTGGCAAGTGAGACATAAACTGTTCTCATAGCATGAGGTGATAGGTCTAACTATTTTCCCAGTTTCCTTCAAAAACAAACAAAAGCTTAATACTGCCATAAAGCATTCAGTCTTCTAAGACCTGTTTTGATACAATGCCAGTTATTCCGCAGATACAGAGACACATCACTCTATATTTCCATGAGTAATGGATAAACTGTTAAGTGTTTCTTTTCTTGTTCAAAGAGCCTGAGTAAGAAAGGTGCAGTTTAAACTTCAGAGGGAGCTTGGAGTTATTTTAACCCCTGATGTTTAGGGTATAAGTGTTGTTCTTTGTCTTCATAAGCAGCTCAGCGCGAATCTCACATGCTGTTTCATAAGTGCTAACAAATCTCTGTATCTTATAAACTGATGGCAAGACATGTAATTGAAGTTCCCCTGAAACAGAGCAGAGCAAAGAATAAAAGAAATGTTATGCCTCATAATGATGCTTCCAGAAATTGATTCAGTGTTGTTTCTTACTGTTTTTTATGTTAATAAATACAAGTTGAAAATTGCTGTATCTGGATAAAGCGAATTTATTTCGATTAATTAGATTATCTGTTCCTGAGTTTGGCCCTTTCATGATGTGATAATGGAGCTCTGTGAGTGAATTGAAAAACTACTGGGGAAAAAGAATAAACCCTTTTGTGGAAATATTTAGGATTATAAGGATTACGCTCATGTGTTTCAGATTGTATAGTTTCTTTTTAAATTACTTGTTTATTACTTTATTTTGACTGTCATAAAAAGAGCTGTCTTACTCTTTCATTTCCCTTCATTTTCTTTATTTAAATTGTGACTGGCTAAAAAAATATGTAATAGTTTTGCTACTAAAAACATACCGACCATGGCACTGCCTCTCTACAGACTAGGGATTGTCAACCAGTTCCCTTTCAATCTTTTTCATTAAAGCTATTAAATAGGTGTAGTAAACAGAGAAAAGGTGGGATTATTTTGATAGAGAACACTGAAAACTCATAAACTTCCAGATTTTCAGGTAACATACTTACAAAAAAATGGTTTTTCAGGCACCTCCCCCATACTTTCTAATCCCAAATTTATGTGGTTGCTTCCTCCCTTGTGCGGAGTACATTCTTAATAGATCTGGTATCTTAAGATACAGCTTAAGATAAGCAACTTTTCATTTTGTGGTACTGAGTCAGTCATTTAAGAAGCACAGTAAAATTATCCTGTCAGAATTTGCTCTTTCATCTTCTGAAATATGATTATCTTCTTTATGCTTTGAGAGTATCCTGACACTCAGAAATATATGAAAACTGATTTTCTTCTTATGGGATATTTTTACTAAAAGCTGAAGAATAAGAAATGTGGATAGTGATGCTTCTAGATTGGTTTTTGTATATCTGGGGGCAGAAATTCTCTACAATGTATCTCATATACAAACACCTTTTTAAGCCTATGGAGGCAGTTCCTGCTTTCCTGTGATAGGAGGAATCCTATCTTTTCCTTAATACAAATGCATTAAACAGTTTTTGTAACATTATTATTTCCATGTATTTTAACAGGAAATTCACAGGGAAACCTGACTTCTTTGAATATGTGCAGAGAGCACTTCAAAGGAAGTAGTTAAGCAGGCACCCCATTGTGCATAAGCATAGGAGTTTAGCTAGAACAGTGAATTTTCCTTGTTTTACTGGTTTCTGTCACAGACTTGATATTCTTTGAAGGGTTTGTTTTCTGTGCTTTTTAAAAGCACCTCTTAAAACCTGTGATTTAATTGTACAATTAGATAATGTTTTATTCCTTTAGATGTCAGTTAATGAAACTTGCATTTATCCAGCATAATTAAACAAAGTATGCCAGCATTGTGGTTAATGTATTGTTGCTGCTTAAGACTGTTAAGGGTGGCGTTTGATTTGTTTTATTGTGTAAGTGTATTTTTTTGCGTGCACAGAAATATCTTGGATGCTGAGGTGCTTCAAAGAGGCCTTAAATTATTAAAAATGCTGACATTTTGTGTGTTACTTCATAATCCTAGTTTCAGGTAGAGTATCTCACTGCAAATATTTCTTTAAGGTACTTGAAGTGAATGTGTCATTCTGGAAGGTTCCAAATTAAGACCTGTTGCTTGTATTACACACTCTCTCTGCCAGAATTAAGTGCAGAAAGTGAAGTTAAATTCTTCAACTCTTGTTATTTGCTTCTGCTTTTGTAGACTCTTCTGTTTCTCTCCTGTTTAAATGATTGATTTTCATGGAACTTGTTCTGAGAGCTATTAGCTGGTGGGATACATAGTCCATTGGTCTAATTCTTGTGGAGAGATCTGCCAGTTGTGGAATCTGCTGTTTGGAAGTTTTGGGCAGTATTTAGAGTAAAATTTACATTGTAATGTTTTGGTAGATCTCTAGCTCTCATAGTATATGGTTATTGGTAATTTGTATTGGTCTTTTTAGCTGAAAATGTTGTGGGCTACTCTAATCCTGCTAGGTAGTTGATTATTCTGTTAAATTTAGTAAATTGTGTGGATAGCTTATTGTGGAATTTGCTATTCCTGCTGTCTGGTAGAGCATTGTTGGATTAATTGAACTTTCCTGACTTCCCATTGGTTATCCTTTAAACGTGGTGATGTTGCCTGGCAACTAGTTTTCAGGGAAGGTCAACAGAATGCTAACACCATTTTTTTTTCTTAATAACTACTAATAATTCTAATACTAAAGTACAGCATAATTACAGTGGTAATAAAAGAGTAGGAGGATCAGTGCAAACTCCTTGCCTGGGAGACAGGCACTGACACTCCATGACTGTATGCAAGAGCATAATGCAATCTAGTTCATGCCAGGTCACTCAGCAGAATGATCTCCTCCCACAATAAGTTTGGGTCACGTGCCTAAGATACAAGAGTGATGAATATCAACAACAGCCATAATATTGATAACGTACAAAAGGATCTGAAAAATATAAACCTCAAGAGTGACAAAATAGGCAGTACCAGGATACTGCAAGAAATTCCAGCTATTTCAAGAGGGTAGGTTTGAAGAATGTCCCAAACAGATGAAGATCCAGATAGGTACCTAAAGAAAAACAGGTGGTGTTGGAGGAGCCTTGATTTAAATTACAGCAGTCAAACATCTGGAAACAGCAAGAATTGACTATAATCTTTCTGTGTTATTGCCCATGTTTTGATCATGTTCTGATTAAATCCTTTCCTATTGGAAAAAAAAAAAAGAGTCAAGTGCTTAGGCAAAGAAAATGTTGGAGGAAAACGAAAACAAAGGAAAACAGGAAGAATGCAAGGAAGATGACAAAACACTGAAAACCTGTGCAAGGAGAGGCAAATGGAAATATGCTGTAGACCTATTTATGGAATTTTAAAGAGCTTTGTGAGGAAACCACAGAGCCATTTGCCAAACTTCTACAAGTTTCCAAATTGGAACTGCACCAGTCAGAAGCAAGGATGGAAAAATGCTTATAGTAGCAGTGGAACAGAAAAAATAGGTCTGTCACACTAAACTAAAATTTTATCTGAACAAAGTATCTGTCTCCAAGAAAGCACTGGAATATAGCTCTACTTATCATTTGTTACAAAATTTCTGTAGTTAGTTTGAAGAGTTTGATCTAATGAGTCAGTTATTTCTCAATTTCTCAATTTCCCCCAATTATCTGGTAGCCTACGTTGGCAAAAGTTAGTTCCACAAATTTAGTGTATGTTGCAGTATCAGAAGTAAGAAATATTAAAAGTGGCAACCTGTGCCCACTGTGATCTTTGAGTTCATACTAGATCTTGAAGTTCTTGCCTATGGAGATTTCTGTATGGGCTTTACATCTTGTGAAGTAAATAAATAAATACAGAAACCAGTCTGATTGGAAATTAATGAGTTTTGAAATTGAATAAGAGGAGAATGATTTCTTTATGTCTTACCCTAAAACTATTAAGGACTGCTCATTTGTGGAAAGGGGAAGGAATAAGAAGGCAAGGATGGCTGTGGGTTAAATCTTGAATTAACTTCTAGGCTTGACTCCACAGTAGGATGCCATCAGAAGCATGACATTTTTGCATGCTGTGTTTCACTTGATGTTGTGCACAAGTATCTTACAAAATCTCTTGAGAAACAATGTGTAGATTTTATTTTACAGATATGAGTTGCCAGGAATCCATGGATTAAATTTTGTTCTGAAGAATGCCCTTGGTGGTGGTGGTGTAGCATCGCTAAGAAGTGACCCACAGGCATGTATCAAAGCATTGGGTTTAATGTAGTTACCATTTATAACTATGTATTACACAATCTCTTTATAATGAGTTTTTGAACTAGAACTGTAAACTTTTGGGTTTGACTCTTTATTTCCTTTTTAATTTCCTGGTAATATACATAGAGAAGTAGAAAGTCAATTTAGAATATTTGGTGAAAAATACATGTATAGGAAACTGTTAAGGCATCTTCAGATCAGTTGTGCTCTTTATCGTGTGCTACCCATGTTTTTAGCTTCACCAGCAAAAGCAGCTTCTCAAGAAGGTTGTTGTGTCTTAGAGAATGTAGATTTACTAGACAGTTCTGATGAACTGTCTCGTTGTGAATACAAGAACTGCTAACTGTATAACAGCGCCTCTAGCTTAGCCTGTGACTCCTGTAAATATAATTGTACTGATAAGTAACATAAATCTGAAGGGAAAGTCTAGATAGATAGGACACACCTTTTTTCTTGGCAATGCTGAGTGAAACTGAAACTTAACATTTTTTTTGCAATTGTACAGTGAGTTCAATATTTTAAACATCTAAGCCTAGAGGTGCTTTAATGCGGCACTCCTATGGCTACAGCAAAGCACAGTTCTGCCACCATAGGCTGAGAAATGCTTACAGGTACAAATCATCTCAGCTTAGTAAAGAAGACTCTTCACCAAATTCTTATTCAGTGAGATTGATGGTTATTTAGGATGATGTATGAATCAGAGAGCAGAATAGAACACAAAAGAAAATTAATTTAGCACTAGGTACCAAATAAATTGAAGCTATTCAATCTGTTCAGGTTTAGATGCTTGAAAACTCAACTGTAGAGTTTTCCCTAAGTATATTGATTCACAAGTGAAAAAGCCAAATAAATGGAAAGGTATATATCACTTTGGATAGCCAACAGTCCAAGGTTTGGAAAAAAATCACCTTAAAATTATATATAAATATTCATAGAAATAAATGCACACAACACTTAGACAGCACACAGAATTCTTACACTTGATTATAGGAGAAGTACCTTATAAAACTGTTCAAAACAAAATCATTTCCAAAGATGGTAAAATGAAATGTTGGTTTGTTGTGTTTTGTTTTTTCTTTCTTACAGGGCAAGGCATTTGGACAGATGCTGTTGGACTTCCAGATTAAGAATGTTCCTGATTTAAAATCACTGATAGAGTAACAGGTGTTTAATACATATGCTTTTAACACTGAGTGGTAGAAAAACATGTTGTAAACAAGAGCTGGTTTCTTGAGTGAGAGGTTTTTTTATAAGTCAAAGTGTAGAAATTAGTGACAATTATCTCTCAGGCTTAGCTATATGGCACAGATTAGCAAATGTTTTGAGTAATACAAGACTAATAACTTTGTAATTGATAACATTTCCTATCTAGATAATACATTGGATGAAGAATTAATTGATTTCCTGTAAAACAGAGTTAATAAAATTGCAACATGACATTTAATTATTAGAGAAAATAATCTTTGTTTCAAAATGGAAATTGCCTCTTTCTTCATCCACTTTTCTTTTTGTTCTTTCAATCTTTATTTGAAAAATAAATGGACCAAGGTTGATGAGCTCCTTCAGCTGTGTTTGTGAGGCTGAGTAACCTGCTGTGCATCGCTATGAAGTCAGCACTGTCTGATATTGGGGAGCAACTTTCACCATTGGGCAATAAAGTAATAATTGTTACTGTTATAGAGTGACTAGTAGTAAATGCTGACCTTTGGTGGTGATCCACTAAACTTCCAGCACTTTGTCCAATTAATGACAGACTTTATTATTACGTTTTCCCACATGTCTTGCTGATTAATCCATTGTTGAAAGCACTGACTACTGGTAAATCGCAGATCTTGTCATGGGAATAAACTAGAAGATGAAGAAAGGAGAGTGCTGTGATCTAGCCTGCCACTCACTCTCTTGTGATACTGCAATCCTCTCAGGGAGGAAGTGGGGCTGGGTGGTGGAAGAATACCTTGTTTTGTTTCAGGGCTGTACATCATCATTTTGTGCAGCAGAGTCCTGCATTACTCTTCCCACAGAAAGATCTGTCTCCTGCGGTGAACAGATACCATGGTGAATGCTCTGTGCTCCCTTTCTCTTCTGACTACCAGTTATCACCTCTCCATCTCCCTTCCTGTACAATATGACTAACATCTTTAAATTAGGATACTATTAACTTCACCTGATTAAGCAGAGACTTAAAAATCTGAATTGTACCTACTGGGACAATATGAAGGTGGAAATTGTAGGCCAGTATTTGTCAGTATTTCCTTTGCAGAAGCCATAGGAATATTAATCCAAATGTTCAGGCATTTTATATCCAGAAATTAATATTTTCCTTTGTTTTGATGAGTCTGATAATTGTTTAGTGCTGACAAAAGGAGACATGATCTTTGAGGTCCCTTCCAACCTTAGGAATACTGAAAGTACTGAAAGTACTGAAAAGAAGTATTCTTCAATTGTCACCAAAACTATCTCCTAGTCATGCCTAAATCTCAGTCTATGCTACCATTCTGACTAATTTCCTAGCCTCTTGCTTGCTAATGAGAGCTGTATAATTGTTCCCATCTTTTCTGTGGTTTTGTTAAGTTGAAGTGAAGGTATCATAAGTGAATGTTACCTCCATCTAAACATACTATTCTCTTAGCAAGTTGTAAGGACTATCTGTGTATACAGCGTGATTCAACCTAGTTGTAAAAAAATGAGTCATTACTTCACTGCACAAAAATATACAGTTTAATAGCTTTGAAGGGAAAAAGCATTTTGGTTTTACAATGTTTACAATCTTTGTTAGAAAACTCTTGTTAATAATTTGGAAGCCTGTTAGTTCAGCACAACAGAAGTATTCAGAAGAAATAAAGTGATAGACCTCAGCAGCAGGCTACAGGGATAAAAACGCTACAGTAAATATTTGCAAAAGTGACTCTGTAAACGCATATGCAATAATGTTTGAATAAAAGTGAACATTTATAATGAGCAAATTTGTTTTAGTCATTTATGTTGTTTCTTCTGCTGGAATAATGATACTTAGTTCAAAGGTTCTTTGTATTGTGGTTGTTCTGCTTGCCTGCAGTTTTGTGTATTGTCTTGCTGGTTCTCATTTTCCTTCAGACTTTGTGTCTGTTTTGTCTGTAGTCTTTGTTAAATGCAAAAACTGAAGAGGCAAATGATAGTGTTTTCTAGAGAGCTGGTCATTTGCAGTTCCACAGCAGAAGCTGTAATTTGATGAAAAGAATGGTAGGGTGTTCAAATAGATGGGATATGGGAATATAAAGGCATTACATTTTATCTCTGGAATTGCCCTTTTGGAAGCCTTGTGAATTGCCCTTGTGAAACCATCCTTCACAAGAATGTTTTCTGTCTATTGTTTATTTCAGTGCACCATCTTAAAGCAAGTGGCATTGCTTTTCAAATACTTTTCTTGCAAATTACAGCCTCCAAAAATCCCTATCCAAAGATTTTATTCTTCTTGATCTCCTTAACATGTTTTGCGTTCATGAACCTTCAGTCAGTTAAAAAAGTGCATTTTGCTTGCTCGTTAAATCAGGGCTGTTCCTCACCCTTCCAGTTTCCCTTCTTTCCTGCTTTTTCCCCACTGTGTTAGCTGCAAGGGCAAGATGGAAATAGTAATTCCTAGCACACAAAATAAGGTTCTATCTAATACAGGAGTTTCAGTGTAATGGAAACTGGCTCACGCTTCTTACCCGGGAAGATTTTGTGCTGCGCCTTCTCTGCGCTACAAAACAAAGGCTGCATTCTCTTACCACTCACAGCTTTCCTAATGCATCTTACCTAACTCTCAAATCATGGGGTTTATCTTTAAATTATTCTGCCCGCAGCTAGTGGCCCCAGCATGGTTTGTCAGTGTTTGCTATTTAATATTTCAAAGTGATTTTCCCACTGCAATTTGTGTATTAAAGGTACAAAAGTAGTTTTACCAAAGTGCTCCAAGATGAGGCATGTGCCAGCCTGTTTGAGGCACAAAGTATATTTTCAGTTTAGCCATCTCCAGTGAAACCATTTTTCCACTAAAATATGGGAAGTGCTTTTTCCTCTTCATACAAGAGGAAAAGTAAGTATGTCTTCTAAGTTTTGTGTTGTGTCATAGCAATTTAAAAGGACTGCATCCTTTAAAGTCTAAAAGAAAATGTTGGGTTGCAGGTTACCTTTCAAGAACCTCAGTTTCATTCAGAAATTACTCTGAGAGGTTGTATTAAGTGCTCTGCAGGCAGTTGCAAAGTAGTGGCAAAGCTTTGTCTGGGTGGGTTTCACTTGCTGCAACTGGGTCCGTGTGTTGGCTGGAGGAGTGAAACAATTTCAAAGACCTGTCCATTGTGTAATGCCTTTTGTGCTTGTTCCATTAGTGTTGGGGTGTCCAGGCTTAATGGTAAAAGAGTGGTTTGGGGGAAGGGAGAGGGGAGGCTCATTAGTGCCTCAGGTATGAGGAAATTGCACTGCAGAAATGCCACACCTCTCACCTTAGGTCTTTGAAACACTCCCATGCAGTAAGGCTCTTAGTCTCCTCTTAATGGAGATTCCTCTTCTTCAGTTTCATCCTGGTTTCCTTTACGGATTTACTTGAAATGGACCCTGGTGATTTTGGAATTATAGTTAATTGGCATCAAGAGAACAAAGAAAGCCTCCAAGTAAAAGATCCCATTGGGAAATGTCTTTTTCTGACAGAGTGTTCAGGTGAATTCTACCTTCCTTAGGGCAGGGTAGAAAAATCTGAACTGCAGGACGAAAGCATCTCTGACACCTACTTCAGTAATAGCCATCCAGATACTCCCTTGACAGCTTTGGGGAAGTGGGGGGTGTGGGGAGGTGTGGGGACTGCTTTGAAACAGCAGCCCAGGGCAGGCCCAGTGTTTATATTGCAGATGGCAGGGAGGAACCTTTCTGTGTCAGGACTTTTTTGTGGAATCCTTGATAACCACCTGGCTGTGGCACAGTCTAGCTCTGGACCAGCTTCTGTGACCATCACCAAATCGGTAAACCCCTTTATCATGATGAGGGATTCTAAGATAGATGGACGGATGGATAGATAGATATTTTCCCCTGTTCATTAAAAATACTGCACTATTTAAAAATGAGAAAAGCTTCACATCCACTCCATTTTTATTCACTACTAGGAAAAGCTTCAAATGTTCCAAATACATTTTAAAACCAGGATTTTAAAAGATGATGTTGTGTGGCTGGTGGCTAATCTACAGGGTTCTTGGCAGCATCATAAACTGTATCTGTAAAGTATTTTCTCTTTTGTAAGTGATGTGATTTGAACTAGAGGCTTCAGAGGGCTAAGCCTCTGTTGTGTAAAAATCTGGCTGAGACTCCAGAGAAAATCCCTGATGCCTGATCACCCTGCTAAGAAACGCTGAGGCTCTGGCCTGCAAACAACAAATATACAAGAGGCTATGGTGGGGCGCTCTCTTTGCAGATGGAGCAAGGTGCTTTCCCAGGAAGCTGCTCTCTGCTTCAAGCAGGAGGAAATCGGGGAGCCACACCAGCCATTCTTTTTCGGTTGGCAAGCAGTGAGGTAACCTGCTTCCCTGAAATACTTCCTTTCACTGAGTGGAAAGCTTGCTTTGGGTCATTGGTTATTGATAAGCCTCATCATTCCTGTGCACAAAATCCTGCCAGAACCCTGTTTCAGTATCCATGGTGGTAGGGAGACTCTCACTTGCTGGGCCCCTCACATCCCTTTAGCCTTTCTAGTCCTAACAGAGCTGATCCCTGATGGAAAGAAAAAGGATGGTGAACATTTTCTCTTTTTGCTGGTGTGACTAGCATAAGGGTGATCTGGGGATCTCATTCTTGATCCACAGACTCTCAGGTTTAAAGTGACTAAACTGGGAAAAATAATAAGGTGTTTCAACACGGTTTGACTGTGGAGACATGACAAGCTGTTACACACTCCTCTTCTTGCTTCCTTTTTTTGTACGTGGTATCGAGTATGTTGCCGTGTTTGCTGAAGCATCCACAACCTGCCAGAGGACAGATCAGGCAAATTGGTTTAGATTAGATTAAAGCTTGGTTTTGGGTGAAGATGCTTTAACATATTACCACCTCACCAGTATTGCTTCCTCCCCTGCCCACTCCGAGTTTCCCACAGAAGCAAAAGCTTCGCCCTGCAGCCGAAGCGGCACCCCTGGAGCCGGAGTGCCAGAGAAGCGCCGTGGCAGCGGGACGGGGAGAGACGGTGGTGATGGCGAGGGCTCGGTGAAAGGGGGCGGCGGGTGAGTGCGGCCCCCTCCCCTGCCACTCTCTGGGCCCTGCCATCTTCCAGGTAAGATGAATGTCTGTCCCATCCATCATACCACAGTCCCCTCTGCGGCGGGAATTTGGCTACTGAAACTTCGGAGCCTCAGACGGGGCGGCTTTGTTGACCTGACAGGGATATTCTTTTGTGGGCTCTGTTGCCAGGATTTATCCATTTACATAATGGATCAGCACAAACCAAAACGCAGGAGAATGCCTCTCCGCCTTTTCCCACTCTTAGCGGGCGGACCTTTCGGGCGAGTTCAGTTATAAATGTGAACTTCTCTCTCTCGAACCCCTGTTTACTTCCGAGGAAGAAAAGCGCGTTCGGGAGCCAGGGACCCGCTACCCCCTCCCGCCGCCAAGCGAGTACTGCGGCAGCTCTATCCCACTGCGCCCTCCCCTCCCCCGGCCTGCGAGCCGGGCGCCACTTGCCCCATTCGCCCCGCGGGGCTGCTGTCGGGGCGGGTGCCCAGAGCTCCTTGGGTGCCATCGGCGGCAGAAGGTAAATGAAGCGCCTGCGGCCCCGGGACCATTCGCTGAACTTCCTGTAGCGAATAAAGGCTTTAAACGCACTCTTCTACCTGGGCAGCCCCGAGGACAGGTCGGAGAGAGCTGCGGGTGGCACCCGGGTCCGGGCTGCGGGCACGCTGCTATTGTGAGGGTCAAGGCGACACGGAGCCGCGGGCCACCGGTTCGGGTCAGTACGCCCGTCGCGTTTCCCAATAAAATACAACTGCTTCTCGGGGCGGGCGCTCCCACATGCCGCTCACCCGGTGGGCTGGCCCGGGTGGCCGCCCCGCCCCGCCCGGTAGCCTAGAAAAGCGGGGCCGGGGGGTTGGGGTTTCTCGGCGGCAGCGAGGGCGCCCCTCGCCGACGATGAAGAGCCTGGTGCCGCAGGCGGCGTCGCTGCTGGAGAAGCTGCTGTTCCTAGTTCACGTCCGGCCCCTGCCCGCGGGCTCCGATGAGGAACCACCGCCGGCCCCCGGGTACTACGACACCAGCTGCTTCAAGCGGGGCGACCTACTAGAGGTGCCCCGCACCCTCTTCATCCACTTCGGTATCTACCTGGGTGAGAACCGCGTCGCCCACCTGATGCCCGATATCCTGCCCGCCCTTACCGGCGACCGCCGGCAGATTCAGCAGGTAGTGACCAACAAGCGGCTCATCCTGGGCGTCATCACCAAAACGGCCAGCATCCGCGTAGACACAGTGGAGGACTTCGCCTACGGCGGCAGCATCCTGGTCAATCACATGGACCGGCTCTTCGAGGACCAGGTGCTGGGCAGCGAGGAGGCGGCCCGCCGGGCGGAGAAGCTGGTGGGAGCCACGGCCTACAGCCTGCTTTGGAACAACTGCGAGCATTTTGTCACCTATTGCCGGTACGGAGCGCCCGTCAGCTTCCAGACCGACAAGGTATGGCCTGGCTGTGGGCGCTCGGGAGCCCCGCAGGGAGCCGCTCTGCCGGGAAGGCAGCAGCTGCCAGGGGAGGCGTTGGCGGTGCCGGGCTGACCTTCGCGGCCGCGGCTCTGCTGGGCGCTCCGCTCCCTCAAACTAGCTCAGCCGCCGCCGACCTGGGACGCTGCTGCCCGGTGCCGCACGCCGCTCTCAGACGGGGCAGACGGCCGCGCTCCGCGCATCGGGTACTACTGCCGCCGCGGAGCTGCTTGGGAGGGCGGGTGGCTCGGCCTTTGTTGGCTTCAAGCAGAGAGGAAAGTGAAGCTGAATTCCTGGGACAAATGCGCTCAAAATGCTCTGAAGTGACTGGTTCTTCCGGAGCTGCAGGCAGTACTGGGTTAGCCCCAGCTGGGTTGTGAGCCGGTGCCAGAATCGCTCCTCACCGTGCACTGAGCCCGCCTGAGAGGCTGGGTAGCAACCGCTGGTTTGTAATAGTGTGGGCCACTCCAGTTGGCCAGTTAAAGCCCTTCTATGTAACCTTTTTATTTTTTCCCTATTTTTCAGTTCTGTGAGACTGTGAAGATGATCATTCGGGACCAGCGGAGTGTTCTTGCTTCGATGCTTGTGGGATTAGCATCAATAGTCTGCCTAGGTTTGGCACCTTCCACCACACTCCCCACTATCTTTATTCCCTTCTTTCTGTGGATGGCTGGCTAACAGCCTTCCTGCAAGTTCACAGCCAGGGTCTGTATATAAGATGTATACTACTGTATTTATGAAAGCACAGTACTCATCAGTGTCTTAACCTTGTGTGCCATTTTTAAATGCAACTTTGTCTATAATATAGTGCACAGGGCATAGCTTACTGTGTAAGCCAAATAATAGATTTCCTGCAAATCTCAGTATATTTTAACACACCTTTAAATCATGAAAAAGTAGGGATGTGATGCAGTTCTGCTCCTTACTTGTAGCCATAAGTGATTCTGGTAATATCCTTCACGTTCTTCAATTCCGTAGCTGCATACCTAGGTGCTGTAACTGTTAATAAAGATGTATGATGGAATTTTCGAAGTGATGGATACTGAGACACTACTTACCTCTTCCTTTTATAGATATAGTCTATATTCAGAAGTTACTGTCTCCATTCCTGAAATACTGTTTAGTGGAGACACAAGTAAGTAAAATGACTGGTTTTGATAACAAAGAAATAAAACCAACCCTGGGCTGGGTGCTGTGCGCTGCAGGAGCACATCTGGCCAGATTGGCTCCCGTCATTTGCCTTCTGGGAAACGTTCACAAATCACTCATTCATGCTAATTGCATAAGCATTTGCTACCGTATTGAACTTTTTAATTTGGTTAGTGGTAAGGAAAGACAACAATTCTTCAGCCTTTTCCTTGCTACTGGTAGTGATTAGTATGGCTAACATAAATGGCTACAGAATGTTTTATGGGACACAGGAAGGAACCAGCTTGTTTTATGACAACTAGAGACACACAAATGTCGAGAGTTTCCTGTGTTCCAGAGCACATGGTGGGGAAGAGGAAGACAGATGCCAATTTAGTTCCTACTTTCCCTCACCTATGGGTGCCATAAAGCATCAGGCATCATTGAAGCAGTTTCTGTGGTGGCTATATTGTCATTTTGGATGTTGCCTTAAAACAATATGCCTCTTAGAGACAACATCTGTCCATACTCTTGCCTTGCAAATAAGTATTCACTTGCAAGCCAGCAGTTGGTGCTAAAAATATTTCATCTTCAGTGATGGGGCCTTTCTCTTTATAAAGAATGTATAAAGTTGGATATGAAATTGAGTTCATCTAGCCAATTGTTAAGTGCTCAAAATCTTTGCTTTTCTTAGCAATGTCTTGATGTGTGCAGAGAAATTTTTCAGCTTCTGGAATGCTTTGTGTGTGATACACACACTTAGATGTTCACATGCTATGCTTCCCTACCTTCTAGTCGAAGGCAAATACAACGTTGTCATCACCAAGGACTGAGTCTCTGATTTACTTTTTTCTGTGAGTGGTCTTCAGTATCATCAGATCTGCTACTTCGCTTAGCACATTTTTAGAGATACTCGTTTTAACTGTGCTATAAACCTCCTTCTCCTTCCTCTACACCTTGCAGCTGCTTGAAGATTGGATTTTTGAACTGTGAGTCGACTTGATCTCTAATCATCTTTCTTCTTCTTCTGGCTGCTCCACTATAACCGACAAAGAATGTAAAGACTGGGGTGAAATTCCAGACTCATAGGAAACAGCAGCATGACCACTGCCATCAGCTGAGAGGGGATTTCAGCCCAGCTTTCAGTATATGTTCAGTCAGCAGCCCAGCTCCAAGCAGCTGGATATCAATTACTGTTTAATCCTTGTAAACAGCTTCTGTTCTGCTTTCAAAGACTGCAATGCTCAGTGTAACAGATTCTGGTAAACTTTTAAAATGAAGATGGTTTTTAATTAAAATTAATTGCTTTTTCATAGTGTATGCCTTAGCAATATTTACATACATTCCAGTGTGGGTTTTTTACTTGGCTGTGTGTAAGGTATCAACTGTAGTCATTACTGTAATTATATAAATAGAATTTATTTAAAACATTCACTGTCCTGATGAAATTGAGTATAATGCTATAGTGTTTTGCTAACATATCCCAGTAGGGCACTGAACAGTCCATTAACATGCAGTTACATGGTGTCTGATTACAGGTGGGCTTTATTTTTCCTCTTTATTTACTTGGGATTTATAAGAATTCCAGTAATCCTTACAATTCACCTACACAACAAACAACGGGGTCATGACCAGTAACCAAATCATAAGTGGGATTCTTGGAAGGCAGAGAAATGTTTGTGTCGTAGCTTCAATATCAAAGGACCAATGCTTTGCTAATGCTGTTGAGCAAGAAGCATTGAGGTTAGGTTAGGGAACTAAACTGGGTTTTTCATAGATGTCTGTGAAAGAAATTAAAACAGTTCCTTGCAGATTCCCATCTGTATTAGTAGGTAACTTTCCTTCAACATGTGAATCTTTATGAAACACTATAAAATTGTACAGAATGTTTTGCTGTATATTTTCATCAAAGACAAGTAGTAATGTGAGCACAGCAACAGAAATTCAGATGCATGTTTAAGAATTTTTCCTACCAACTATAATTCTAACAGAGATCTGGAAATTTTCTTAAAGCCAGGCATGAGTCAAATCAGTCATACTCTGAGGGGAAAAACAAGACTGGCAGGCATGAATTCTCATGTTCAGCTCAGCGGGTGGTGCTTGTGCTCTGACATATTTTTGTAAATGTCAGTGTCAACTTTTTTCTGTAATTACTTGAGTAAAAATAAGCACTTGCCCTAGGTGGAGCATTGCCTTTCAGACTTGAGCTCATCCATGATGCCACTGAAATGAAGGAACTAGTTATAATAAAAACACATAAAACTCTGGGGCAGTTCAGCTGTTCAGAAAGGTGTGTGCTAATTGTTTATAGGTAACTGTAAGTGATGGTGATGGGGACTCTAAATCTAGAGGTGTAGCTCATATAAGTGGTGGGACTGTTTTGAAAAGCTGCATGGTTAAACCAGAACATGTAATGAGGGAGAAAAGCTGTCACCCCTGTGCCACAGGGAAAGGAAAGTAGTGAAGAAGTTAGAAGCATAGATGTTTCACTTCAGGCTTTCCAAAGAAAACAAAAATAAAATGAGCTCAAAATGTTTTTACAAAACCTGTGTTTAGAAAAAATTAAGTTGCTAAATGACATTAGAACAGTGAGCTTTCTGTTTGTATTTATTTTAGCTTGGAACATAAATGATTACTCATTTTGTGGTGAAGTCGTCTGCTGCTTGATTTCACCTTTGGGTCCTCCTGTTCTAAAGGAGAATGCTGCATATAAATACCATTAGAAGCTTTTAATGAAAACAAAATCGTAGCAATACTTGTTAAAGTCTGAGGGGGTAGGGAAGAGGGAATTAAAGTTGTGTGTGACTTGACATCGTCCAGACAGGTTTTAGAGAACAAGCTGTAGCAACAAGAAACACTAGAACAGTGATGTCTAGAAATGATATGGTGGCGTGTTATTTATTGCATGTTCTCACATTAAATAAAGTCTCATACACCACTGAATGGTACAGAACTGTATTAGACAGTCATTAGTAAGGATGTCCTTTATCCATTGGGGTTTTTGTTGTTGTTTGTTTGTTTTTTAATAAAAAATTCTCAGGTGACTCTTAGGAGTTCCTTAGGCTTTGTAACAGCTTAGGACCTGATTCCTCTAACTGTCATGAATGGGTTTACTGAGGGGAAATGATACAAAAGCTTAGTAATCCTGAGGCTTTTTAGTGCAGTGCATTGCACTCTTCTGTAAGTCTTTCAGAACACTGTGCTGGTAAAATAAACTATCATCTGCTGTAAGAATAGATCACTAAGTGTATTTGAGAGCTATTTTGGGCATAATTTCTTAAAAATCGATTCCATGCTGTGTTTTGTGGCGTAGCTTCACTTTTGAAGTCAAGGGAACGTTTAGGATACGGTTCTGAGTGCTTGGAGACAGGAAGAGGGGAAGTGGGATGATCTTTACAAGACTTTAATCAGTTACACTGATCGTAGTACCACAGTTCTGTTTCACAAATCTGATGATTTGTGTTTACTATTTCTGCCTCATAGGGTGGAAAACTTTCTGTAAGATGTTCTATAGCTTTTAAATGTTTTCCCTGTCTACTAGAGAATTTCATTTATCCCTGTGACCTTGTTTTAGTAGTTTCCTCTTCTCTATAGTGTTACCTGTAAACTGGAAAATGGTTGGTGGTTGCTCTCTGTGATAGTGCAGTTTGGAACAAATCAGCCTCATGGTCCCTACAACCACACTGTAACACCTACAACTAAATTCTTGGTCTCAATGAGGCAGTGAAGAGTGGGATGCAGATGTAGGTTTGTTTTACTTGCAAGGGTAGGGCATATTGTGTTGAAGGACCAGTCAGTGAATGCAGAAATGTATGCCTATGAAGGCTCAAATACTGTTTAGGTAGGTGCAGTGGTATGTCTCCTCTCCTGTCCCAGCTGGAGTTTAGGGGGTTTTAGACAGGGTTGCATGTTGTGGTTGAGATTAACTGAATCAACTTGCCTTCCCTTAAATGCTATTAATGCCACAAGCTGTAATATAACCTAGTAAATAGATGGGGTTCATCTTCCATCCATGTGGTGTGCACCGTGACTCATGTCTGTATAGTTGAACTCCCTCACCACAAGTGTAGCTTCACCTCTAGTGGCTATTTGTCCCCAGCCTGCCTCATCCCAAGGCACACTCCAAGACAGCACTTGTTACCAGCAGCTAAAACTGGCATCGTGTAAACAGCATCCATGTGAACATGCGCATGGATGCACAAACTTATTCTGTGCCCTTGTTTAGCTGATTAACCCTGCCAGAGTTTTAAGTCAGACATACCCATTTTTTACCCAAAAAACCCTTGAGTCCCTTCCTGATTGAGCCATACATTGGAAACAGCAATACCATTTTATAAGGAGAGAAAAAATGTGATGATTACAATATTTCTGGGGATTTGGGAGACCTGCTTCTAGAACCTTCTCAGTTCATCCTGCAGCAGACTCACCAGCCTTTGGATAATGCTATGAGGTGGTGACCTCTTCACTTTTTCTAATTTTACCTCATTATTAGGACAGTCATTATTGAATAGTGTTTGGTTTTGGTTTGTTTTATTTGGTTGGTTGTTTTTTTTTAATCAAGTTGAGCAACACCTGTGGCTTTGAAGGAGAAAATTGCTCTCAGGTCACTCTGCGTGGCTGTGTCTGGGCTTCACATATTTGCTCCCTCCAAGGGGAGTGTCACTTCTCATGGTTTATGGGCCTCAGTGAGGTTCTGATTTGGAACCAGATCCCTAGATGCAGCCAGGAACTAGAAATGCTAAAACTAGGACATTTCTGACTTCAACACAATACAAAATGCATTAGGACAATTTTCAGGTAAAAGTAAAGGAGAGAGAGTCAGCTTAGAGCAAAAGTTTGCTGCTTTGCTCCAGTGTTGTTTCAGGTAAAGCAAGCATTTTAAATTAAAGCAGATGCCTGCTGTGCCTCTATTGCCTACGGTTTCTCTTTGTATTTTTTTCTCTCATTTCTATAACTGGGACAACAATTGTCTCTCTTTTCTGGCTAGCTGCAAGACTATGTTAATATTTGCAGGTTCCTGCATTGGACGTACCAAATAAACATAATGTGCGGTTCCTTAGCAGAAGGCAGCTTCCCTGCCTGTGAAACCAGAGTTTTCTGTGAGGCAAAGGAGGTGCACTATTTTATATAATTAACAATACACGCAAATGAAGGATTATGCTCTGCTAAACTTGCCAAGCCACCTCATCCTCTGCTTTTGCATAATCTTAAAACCCAACTTAGTTTTGCACCTGCATTTCTTGCAATTTTACAGAAAGTACCTGCACGTTTCCTTTTAGTACTGTGCAGAAACACAGGTAGGGGTGGGTCTGCCACACAGGTGGTAAGAAGTTGGTAGTTAATTCTAATAAAAGTAAAGAAATATGGGTGTGAAGATAATGAGAGGTCTCCTGCAGCCCTGGTAGAAAAAATTAAAGTTAGATATTAAACAGAGGAACTTTTGTTATTTATGTTTGCAGATAAGATTGTATGTAGCTCCAAGTGAATGCTTAGTAGGAGGGAAGCATCTGGTTTCAACCTCATTAATTTGGAGTCTGTCTAAGCAACATGGTACTGTTAAGCAGCCTAGAGCTAACAATGACTTGGGTGCTTCCAGAGCCAGAAACAGCATAATTGTGAAAAAAAATCAGAACTGCCTTCAGACCTAGGGCAAAAAGGCTGTTTGGTTCAGTATCACGCTATCACAGCTCTGTCGATTTTGGAGCCTGAACAGAAAGTGCCTCACAATCCGGTCTTTTGCAGTCTTTGCAGTCACACTGACTCACCTGAAGCAGATATGCAGACATGCCCCAGACTGTTTAAATTCCATGCCAAGCCTCATTGTATTCACAGGTTAATTCAGACAGGTTCCAGCTCTGCCAGTTCCTGAGGAGTCCTTGCTAAAGCATCTAACTCTTCCCATGCTTTGGAAGAGGGGCCTGAAAGCCTGAGGATCACCTCAGATTGGTAGGTGCGTAAAGCTTCAATGCTTAAAGCATACATGTAGACGTAGCCCATGGTATCCATAGTCATGCTGCTGTGTCTCATTTCTCTCAGTCCTTCATCAAGCTCAGAACATGCACAAAACTTAGTTCCTCTGAAAATCCAAATGTGTAATAAACTAGGACAAAGCTTTGACAAATAGAGGCAAAAATAACATTTCTTCTCCCACTATATAGAATAGAATAAACCAGGTTGGAAGAGACCTTCAAGATCATCGCGTCCAACCTATCATCCAACCCACCTAATCAACTAAACCTTGCAACCAAGCACCCTATCAAGTCTCCCCCTGAACACCTCCAATGATGGTGACTTCACCACCTCCCCAGACAGCACATTCCAATGGGCATTCTCCCTGTGTAGAACTTCTTCCTAACCTCCAGCCTAAACCTCCCATATCAGCCACATAGCACCGAATCACAGACAATTTTTTATTTCCATGTAGTTATTACTCCAAATTTCTGACAGTGAATAGGTTTGGTCATCCTGTATATAAGAAAGAACCACTCATTTGTACAGTTAAGCATTTCAGAATGATGATTTGATCATATATTGATACACAGGACATAGGCTGGGAATGACATTTCAAAAACTTGCCTGGAGAAAGCAGTAACTCTGCTTGGCCAATGAACTAAAATTCCAGTGAGGAACAGAGTGTTTCTATTTCTGATGTCTTGAGTAATTCCAGTAACTAATACTGTTAAAGCATTGAGAATTGCACAGGCAGCAGACCTGATGCATAGACATGAAATGTGTTTCAAAATTATAATGAGGTTTTTATGACTTGCAAAGAGGGTTTTTTTTACAAGCAAACTGAAAATATCCACCCAAACCAGTTACAGAAATTAGTTTCCCTCAGTAACTTTCTAGTATGCATTTTTTGGTTTGGGGAATGGTTTTGCTAAAAGTTCTCTTACAGACTAATGGGAAAGACACTGGGTTTGTGAATAAATTGTGAGCTCGCTATATAATTGAGCAGGGAGGGAACACGGGATGTGAGCAGGTCATCTGCTTACACAAAAAAACATTTGATCCTAATTAAAAAAAAATAGTAAGAGGAGTTACTTTAAAAAAAATAATAAAATCACTTTACTAGTACTGCATATTTTCAAATTATCCCATTAGGACAGGTTGTCAGTAATTGAGTACATAGCACTCCAAGCTTTGCAGTAAGAGCATCACTGGGCTATGCTTCTAGCTAAAATCAACATGAGCTTTGTCACTGTCTCCATAGAAAGCAAGACTAAGTTTGTAGTTTTGCCAGCTGTTCCCTGGCCTCTACAAAATCTTCTACCTGTGGAAATTTAATAATGATATTCAGAAATTAACATCCAATCACTATGAACTTTATACCAAATTATGATTTGAAGAATCGTACAGAATCTTACAGGTCATGAACTGTACAGCTTCCCCCTCCCCCATTTCTTTAAATCTATTCAGACACCTGCCTGCAGATGGTTGCTTCTGTGCTGCCACCAGTATTTCTGACTATTTGTTTTGTGCTGGTGTAAGCAATGCACACTTCGGCAGGCTTCTGAGATTTTTTTCTCTGAACACAACTACTCCCATTAATCTTCACGAATACTGGCCTCTCAATCCAAGACAACCAGACACTGTTAACTAGCTTTGAGGGCCTTGGAGCTTATAGACATGGGCCAAAATTTTCAGCATCACAGGAAGACAGGAATGGACTTGGCAATATCTGCACATCAGTTTAGCTACGTATCATAATCCACCAATAAGCAACAGTGAGAACCTGGGGACAGGGTACAGGCACAGACAGAGTCTTGGTATAGTCTCAAAAATTTCCATAAGCAACAATTCACAAACTTCCAGCTTTAAAGCTTGCATTCATTTCATCATGTTTAATACTCCTACCCTATGTGAACTTGTCTTACTTTTTTTTTCAGCTTACCTGTCTGGCCTCTGACAGATTCTATGGCAAGATTAATTATGACATATGAAAAACCACTTTATTTTGAATTGGCTGCCTGATGATTACATTAGCTGTTCCTCCCCTTCTCATACTACAGGGAACAATGAAAAATCATTTTGTGTTCATTTTTTCCACTTGCAGTTTTCCAACTCTCAGATACTCCTGCTGTGGATGTCAGATTTTTTTTTTTTCCCAGTTTGCTGATGAAATTCTTCTGAAAGCAGCTCATCTGGCACCATCTTTCTAGTGCTATGGCTGCTCTCAGAAAGTTATTGCACGTTACACCTCTCAGTGTAACGACATCATCCTGGAGTTTCTTTAGAATTGCCTAAACCCAGACTGGTCAGTTGGCTACTTTGAGTTTACTTGTCAGCCCTACAATTTTTCTTATTGATCCCCTCAGGTTAGGACTCATGTGATGATGTATTTCCCATGAAAAACAAAAAACCAAAAAGGTGGATGGGTCTCTTATGAAATCTCTATAGGTTTTGGATGGAATATTGCCCCGTCCCCCCCCCTCGTCCCCCCCCTTTCTTTTCAGTCTGGGTCTTTGGGGTTTTCTACATAATTATCTTAAGCAGAGTGCTTGTGGTCCTTGTTTAGGTATGAGATCTTCTTTTTGGAGGGTATAACTTCTATTAAGACTTTGCCTCTGTTTTGCTCCAGCTCAAGTCTTCCTGGGCTGATGGAGCAGCAAGGCAGGCAGTGTCTCCCCAGCATCCAGTGTGAACATGAACCTTGAAAAATCCCAAATTGATCTCAAACTTGACATGATGTGGATGGTCTTGCAGCATCTCCTGGATGCTGGGAAATGTTTCTTCAAAATGAAAACAGCTGAGGTTGACAAACCTTCTTTTAAGATAACATGCTCCCACCTAGTGGCTTTCTTGTATTCAGGGAAACTGCACTTGTGCAGATCTCCAGTAAGCTGGAAACAGTAACCTGTAAAACTCATGTTTAAAAATACAACTAAATCAAATGTTTACTAAGTTGACATAACTGCTCAGTAGGTTTGGAAGTGTTAATTTTGAATTCCTGCTTCATTGTTGTAACATATAACCAGAAATCAGGAAGGCATAGTTAAACTGCATAACACTGATGTTTTTTATAGTTGCCCACAAGGTAGATTCTTGGTTTAGTTTGCCACTGCGATTTCGATTGTGTCACTAGGTTTGTAGGAAAGACATCTAAAAGCATCTAAAAATATATATAAATATTGATAGCTGTACTTAATGAATACTATAAACACACCCTTACAGATAAATCAGGGATTCTACATGTGTGTAATATACATATATATGTAAATGAAATAAATTTACAAAAACATAGGTTGCCTTGCTTTAGACCTTCTTAATTGTGTCTCCAAGCACATCACCATATCCTCAAAGCCTCAGAAAACATATAAAGAAAATTACACAGAAGTTGTTTGTAATTTGCATTGACAGTCCAGAGTTTCCTGACTAAAGAGCTAGTTAGCAGCACACAGCAGATAGATTATAAATGTAAAGGATGTGAGCTTGATACATTGATGCCTTTTAGGATTCTCAAACAAGCTGAAACTCAAAGCCAAGTATGGCCTAAAGAAAAAGCGGACTCTTTTCCACCTGTCAAACTACTGTTAAGGTACTTTAAATATTTAAATCTAGGAAAAGTATAAATTAAATATTGTTTTCCATTGCTGCACTCAATGTAATTTATGTCCAGGAAAATTAAATATTCAAAAGGCAATGTGATATAAAAATCATTAGCCTTCCTGGTAAAATTCCACTTAATGTTTGAGTTGGGTATGACCAAAGACTTTACAGTTTGATTTCTAAAACCTGTTTGGTTCCAATGATGAAATGTGCTCTAAGATTTTCACAGAAGCTACCATAAATTCATGTATTTTCTGACAATATTTGCAGAGAAATATAAAACTAAGCAGTGACTGAGAGGGGACTGTCTCAGATCTTTCCAAGCCCTGTGGTGAGGACTGAGATATTAGCAGTATGATGAAAGGAAGCCTGTCCTGTAGCACTTTGTTTCACATCCTTGTGGACAGAAAACTTAGGTTTCAATGTCGCCGGAGCAGTAGCCACTTCCACTAGCACTAAAAATGTCAAACCTGTTTAATTACTGCTATACAGATATGTGGAGGATATACTGACATTCAGAATTAATCTAAAACGTCTGCCTTAAAAGCAAACAGGAAAGCATTCTGCAACGGTGGAGTGTCAAAAGACTGCAGTATTGCAGGACAAGATTCCCCATCTTCCTCAGCCTTTCCCTCCTCCCCACCCTTTCTTCCCCTCTATGTCCTGACATTCACCCCTTCTTCCACCAACCTTCTGCTGTGTTAATTTCTTCAGCAATTCTCATCTGCTCCATCCTTCTGAGGTTAGCTGTATTGCCAGAAAACAGGCATTTCACTGAGTGATTACGGGTATGACTTTGTCACACAGGGTTCAGGCTTTTAGAGTGAGATAGAGAGGGAGCAGAAAGCAGAAAGTTCTGAAGGTAATGGGAGGAAACAAGCAAAGAGATTTTAGACACTTTGTTATGCACATTTTACATCGCTCTGCACTCAGCAATATTGGCTTAAAGCTGATTTAATTCTATTTACACCACTGATGTTGATATTTGTACTCTCTTAGTGAAACCCAGACATGGTTCAAGATCCTTTTTTTTCATATTCATTGCATATCTTTATGTTAAAATCATGTGGCATGTGAGTTTCAAACTGATTCACAGAATCAAGAAAGCAATTATCTATGGTGTTTTCTCTGCAATTAATATTTTACATATTTGTTCCAGTGATATGAGATTTTTCTAATTTTATAATTAAAAAGAGTCCAACGCTTTTAAGGAAGAAAGCTGAATGACAGCAAACAGTACCTTTCAAGTAAAGAGATCCTTTAGGCACTAGAATGCCTCGCTAGGAGGATTCTGCTAAACAGGCATTGCAGCTCCTTGATAAAATGAAACCCCAAATAAAATGGTCTGATTGACTGAAGTCTTTTTAGACAGCTTACTATAATTAGATTTACAATCATATTATGTCTAGGCTTTCTACAGAGACCTCTGTCTAAACATCAAAGGATGTCTACTTCCTTTTAAAGTATTTCCACATATCAAACATGTCCAGAATGCAGAAATACTACATACCCTCTTTTCCTGCTCCAGGCCATAGTAGAATTTACACTGACAAAGAAAAAAAAAAGAAAAGCTTACACCTCTATTAAAGTATATTACAACTGCAGTAATAGCCCACTCTAGGAACATATATGCCAGGGCTTGCTAGAGTTCCAAAGAAAAAGAAGTTAGAAATCATCAAGGACTTCTATGTTACAGCTACTTAAAATAACTTAGAAGGAAAAGAAAAGCAACTGTCTGGTGCAGTGCTATAAAATAAAATGTGCAAGAAAAAGACCTCTTTCACATTTTCAAATTTAGCCAAAGGAATAAATGTCACAATCTTGGCAGGACTCTGCCCTCATTCCTCATCCATCAGAGCTGTGATAGTTTCAAAAAAGTATTTGTGTTACTCAGTGTTAATGGAAACCTTATAAAGCTTTAGGGTAAATAGCGTATTACTTACAATTTAAAGTCATTTTCTAACCAGAATTTGTGCCAAATGCTTTTTGTAAATTATACTATAACGCTTGTAAAATAATCCAAAAAATTAGTTTTAAAATGAGTTCTAAGGTTAAACAGATATTTAGTAAGGTACTGGTTTAATAAAGCAGTAAAAAGCTAAATACTCCGATAAATAACCAATATTATTCTGGGCCTAGTCTTTTTACCTATCCTCTAGTAAACATTAAAAATAAGTGAATTAAAAACCAAAAATTTTTTGAATGAATGGTATTTATGTATTTTAGAAGAAAGAAATTATACCTCTAAGAAACTGTCCCTTTGCTGTGAACAGTTGCCACTCCTAGAATTTTGATTTAAAATTGTAATGATTCTTCTACCACACTTCCCCAAACAACAGCTACTGCTACACAAGTAAAATACAACTTTAAATGCTCAATGCAATTAAGGGTTATGTGAGAGAAAAGGGAGGAAATTAAACCAAGGTTAACTTATTTGAAGCAGTGCCTACTAGAGGAGGAAAGAGGCAGCTTATTCCCTACAACTGTTCCAACTTGATGGAATTAGACATTGTGTTTCAGGGTACAGGTAACTAGACCTAGCTTTTTAAAATGGGAGATTGACAGAAGGGTTTGCTTGGTGAGGATTCTGCTTGTTGTAATACAAGAAAAACAGAGAGTGCTGAGGTGGACAAGCACTTTTGATTAAGCTTCCAGATGCACAAACATTTTCTGAAGACCTGAAAAAAATCAGTCATATTGCTTGATTTAATAAAATCTATTGCATGACCTGTGAAGCTTGTCTTAATAAAAATTATTCACCTCAGACTTTGTCACTAGTCACAGCAAAATCCAAAGTAAACACACGTTAGAAAACAGTTGTTCTTAGTAAATCCAAATTACAGTGAACAAAAAAAGCAGGTAGCACCTGTGGGCAAAAGGTTAGTGAAAACTCTGATACCTAATTAGCACATGGGGAACAAAGGAAAAAAAGGATCATTAATTTCATTTAGAGAGGCAAAGGTCAAAGTCAAAACCAAATTAGTTTCTATGTCTGACTTTGATGTTTAATAAGAGAATAATGTAAAAATGGAATACTTCTTGCTTATTTTGAGGTTTTTTTTCTTTTATTCACATCATGTCATAAAGTTAAAAACCTAATGACAAATTTGTATGTTTTCCTTGAGACCTTCTGCTGTTAAGTGCTGGCACAGGTTAACACTTCCAGCGGAGCAACTGGTTCAGCAAGCAGCTGTTTGTACTCCAAAAAGGCTGTAATGTGGCATCCCATTCAGTAAGATGTAACGTACATGAAATAGAGAAAATGCTGAGAAGTTGTGCATTGTTGAGTTTTTTTCTCCACTTGAGATTGCATTCTTTCACTACTTCCTGTCAGTAACACCAACTGAGATGCATGGAGTTTTCTGCCATGGGGTGAACAGTCTCCAAGGTAACAAGGAAACCAAGCTGCAGTCAAAATGCTCCAAACTTTAATTTTACAGAGCCCAAATTTAGTCATACTAGCTGTGTGGCTGATTTAGGTGTGGTCAAAACCCCAAGCAAACACAAAATGAAAATACAGTCAACTTTAATATTGAAGGCAATAGGTTTGGTTACATTGGTCATGCAGAACTTTTCAATGAAGACTTATAGTTTATAAAATAGATTACTGTATTATGTTAATTTTGATAAAAGAATTATAAGGCTTTCTTTGAAAAATAAGCAAACCCAAACAGGTAAATGTCTAGTAGCTGTGATGTGACAATTCCATGGCAATGCATATTTAAAACTAGATTGCTAAAAGCTCTGGAATGTATTCATAAAGAGGAATTTACATAGGTTATCGCATAAATTGAAGAACTCACAATCTAGTCCCATATTCTTTACTGAATCAGCTGTATTTAATGTCTGCCCGTCAAAGAGCTGGGCTATAGCTGCATGGCTGTGGTCCCTAAAGAGCTTAGATCGAAGCTCAGGAGCAGTACTCAGCACTGCACAGCCTCCAGCCCAACTGGCTTGAAAAGTGCCTGTAATGGTTACTAAGCTAACATTTATTTCTAAAAAATGGAAATCATACAGTGATTTGGATTGTAAGAAATGTCCAAAGGTCATACTGTCCAACCCCCCTGCAGTCAGCAGGGACATCTTCCACTATATCAGGTTGCTCAGAGCCTTGTTGGACCTAACCTTGAATATCTCCAGGGGTGGGGCCTCAACTACCCTGGCAGCCTGTTCCAGTGATCCACCACCCTTGTGGTAATGAACTTGTTCCTAACATCCAATCTAAAGCTACTCTTCTCTAATTGAAAACCATTGCCCCATATGCTATCACTGCAGGCCTGTGTAAACAGTCCGTCTCCAGCCTTCTTGTAGACCCCCTTCAGGAAGTGGAAAGCTGCTATTAGGTTTCCCTGGAACCTTCTCTTCTGCAGGCTGAACAACCCCAGCTCCCTCAGCCTGCCCTTGCAGAACTGGTTTTTTGTGGTCAGCTTTTGGACGTACTCCATCAGAGCAAGGTAGCAGAATCACCTCTCTGAGTCTTCTGGCCATGCTTCTTTTGATGCAACCCAGGATACAACTGGCCTTCTGGGCTGCAAGTGCACACTGTTGACTCATGTCCAGCTTCTTTTCCACCAGAACTCCCAAGTCCTGTTTCACAGGGCTGCTTTCTATCATCGCATCTCCCAGCCTGTATTGATAATGAAGATTGTTCTGACCCAGGCACAGGACCCTGCACTTGGTCTTGCTGGACCTTGTAAGGTTCGCCTGGGCCCACCCCTCCATCTTCTCTAGAGTCCTTCTGGGACATCCTGTCCCTATGGTGTATCAACAACAGCCCTTTGCTTTGTGTCATCTGCAGACTTTCTGATGGTGCACTCTATCTCACTGTATCATCAACAAAAGCCCAGGACAGACCCGTGAGGGACACCACTTATCACCAATACCCACTGGACTTAAAGCCATCAACTACTACCCTCTGGATGCAACCATCCAGCCAATTCTTTATCCACGGAACAGTCCACCCATTAAATCCTTAAATAAATGCTGTCAGATATTACCTAGAGCAACAGGGACTGCAAACAGGCCTATTTCTGGTAGGTAATATAGGTCAGCATAGACCTGCACAAAGCCAAATGCTTCTCTAAAGCACAACTGCACAGCAGAGCATACCCTAAGCGCCCACGGACATCTTTTAACACCGGAAATAATACGAGAGAGACAAAAAAACACCACACAGGTTCTGAAAAGCTATTGGGGAAGTTAGCAGCCAGCCCTCCTTCGCCAAAAGAGGGAGGGTCAGGGAGTGCCGCAGGGGCGGGCTGGCAGCCAGTACAGCCCTCAGCAGGGGCTTACGGCGGCGACATTGCCTGCCTCCTCCCGCCCGCCCCAAAGGTGGTCACGCGACGCCCCAACGGCTCCCGCGGCCGCCCCGCCCGCGACAGCTCCGCCACGCGCTGCAAGGCTATACCATCTCACCAGCACCTGTTTTAAAACAGCTCGCGTGCTGGGCATCACCCCCTGTCTTGCTATGATTGGTTAGCCTTGCCTGTCAATTGTGCCTGTGCCCTGTGCTTGCCTGGTGATTGGCTAGGCGGGGGCAGAGCGAGGGAAAGCTGTGGCAGCAGGACCGGAGCGAGGGAAAACTGTCGCGGTGGGGCCAGGCGAGTGAGGTGGCTGTTGGAGCTGGTGGGCGGGTCTGCGCCCCCGATCCGGTCTGGCGGCGTGGCGTAGGGCTCCGAGCGGGAAATCGGGTGGTCGTGCCGCAGCCTCGCCTCGCTTCGCCTCATCTCATCTCTCTGAGAATAGCGGCGGGTTCGAGCTCTTGCTGTGCTGTGGGGAAAGGCACAGAACGGCGTGAGGGAGGAGGGTGTGTGGAGGAGTCGCGAGAAAGGGTCGTAGCGGCCGCCCGTAACGTTCAAGTCGTCGGGAGTGCGCAGGGTATTTCTGGGGCTGCTGTTTTTTCGTGCCCCATATGAGGTCTTGCTACCTCAGACGACGTTTTCACCCTGGGGCCTGTCTCTAGTCTGCTTATTTCCCCTGTAGGGCTCTTGCCCTAACTCTTCTGTGCTTCTTCCCCTCTTCGGGAACTCTGGGCATCCTCATCAGCTCCCAGGATTTTAATCTGGCCACCCCTTTTCAGTTTTTAGGGTAAACCTTCTTGGCTGAATGTTTGAACTCGTAGAGACAAAGAGACAATTAATTTACCTCTCTCCTTTGCCTCAGATTTGTTGTCTATTTTCATACCCCGTTAGGGGCTGAAATGGCCAAGAATTTTTCCTGATTATAGAATATTGATGCAGTCTTCAAGGCTGAGAAACACAGTCAATGTAATTTGCTTGCTGAAAATAAATGATGGGACACTATTTGTAGAGGACAGGCATCATGCTGGTACTGCCTTTGCAGTGCTGTACTCTGCTTCATTTGTGGAATCTCATTTTTAGGAAGCCAGGAGTTTAGGGATTGACTCTTTTAGTAACCTGTGGTGGATGTCATAAATTAACTTTTCCAGGGTGGGTGATTCCACGGATTTTTGCCCCGAAGTGAATACCATCTTTGTAGAAAAGACATACATGTCTGCACTAGAAGACTATTAGGATAGAAAAAAGTGCAGTTATGTTCTGTCACTATTCTAATTAAGGGATGTGTAATCTGTCATATGCCACTTGTGGAAAGAAAGCACTGAAAAATAGTTTTCCTTATTTGATTCAAAGCACTTTTGAAATTTCCGATCTGTTGAGGGATGAGTCCACCTCTGGACAGTAATATCATTGCATAACTTGCATAAATGTAGCAGTGGAAGGGGCTTAATGACTCCATAAATACACTTCATAATCCTTTTGGAAACATAATTTATGCAAGATAACTGGACATACTAGGGTAGTTTTCAGTAGAATGTATCATCTAAGTGAAGACTAAAAGGACTAGCAATCATGGGGATGGTTAATGTTTTGACTGTGGAGGCAAAAGCTCGCTTACTGTGATTGGCAGTTGTCTGAAAGCCTTTATATATAAAGATCAGTGGCATAACATTTGGTGTATTAACTACTATTATTGGCTGTAGTTTTACAAGCCTTTCTGCCAGTTGTAGGGAGTTGCATAGTCAGCTGTCAAGTAAATAATTTACATAGATAATGCTCCTTTTGATAATCAAACTAAAACTAGTTAGTTCAAAACCACCAGAAGTGACAAGCTGAAAAGGTGGTTTCAGCTTCCAACTATAGAAAAAGGATGCCATTTTAACTGCTTCTGAACTGTCTTTTGGCAGTGTTCAGTGCAGCAAATTTGAGTTTACTGCAGTGCTTGAGATAATTGGTTTCTTGGGACCTTGAATAGTGACTTCTAATAAAGAGAGAGGTGAATACTTGAACTACTTAAGCACTTTTTACTGTCCTTGATGTAGTTTTTTTATTCTCTGCTTTGCAGATACCTTACCCATTGAAGCCTTAACTAGGAAGCCTCATTGTCCAGCAAATACTAGTGGGTTGATAAGAAAAAAATGTGTTAAATTTAAGCTGATTTTAACTCTTTCTTGGAATAAATGAACTGCTGATGTCTCAAGACATTTTTATTGGGAGCCTGATCCTGAAGACAAAGCGAGCTGAAAATGGGATATTAAAGAACAAAAAGTTGTAGCTTATTTTTCTGGCTGTATTTTTTTGGGAAGCATTTATTTTGGAGGCTGAGTGGTGTAGAATTTGGGCATACCATTTGTGCAAAGGATTGAAGTGTTGAAGATTTCTTGTTTAAGTATTGCAGATCATAAGGTGGGAATTGTTGGGAAAAGAAGACATAAGTTAACCAAAAAGAAGGAGTGGGGGAAAAAGACTTTGTAAGAGCTTGACTAGTAAAGTTAGTAATTCCCAAGTGAATTTCTTGGTGTGATTGTTTCCCATCACCTGTATGACACAAATGTAAAGCTGTTGGATGAGATCTTGTCACGCAAGGGAAATAGTGGGTAGAACTGCAACAACCATATTGGTAACCTGCTTTAGTTTTGGAAATTGTGAAAATGGAGGAAGTAATGAAAATAAGGATTCCAGAGCTGGGATTACTTCAACCATTTAGTTTTGTCAAAACAGTTCTGCTTAGTTTTATTATAGAATGGTTTTAATTAAATTACTTATGTTCATGAATTCTTCATGACATGGACAAGTCTTAAAATCTGACGTTTCTATAAATTTTAGTGACATGAAAGTGATACTTTTCAAGTAGCATATAGGCCTCTACACAACTGTGGTAATGTGATTTATGAAAATTTATTCTACTTGAGGACAGCGTGTTTGAAAAATAGTTGTGATTTCATTTATGAAAGTTTGAGTATAGTTGTTGGTTAAAGTTCACATTATCACAGATACAGAACAGTGTTTTGAAAGTAAGGATATAGATTATAATAGCCGTAGGCAGAATTAAAGAGAATGTAGTAGTAGTTGAATGTACAATTGACTGCTAAACAAAGTCATAGTAAATAGCCAAGCATAATGTAAGCGGTGTTTCTGTGCTTTGGTAGCTTCTGTGTGTTTATAACAAATTCTAATTACCTGAATTGAAGTATCTGCGATATTCTGCTGAAGCTATTGCAGATATGCAGGAGGGAAACAACGCCGCAGCAAATGGATGTGGTAAAATCCGAAGTGGCACGCAGAATGAGGCTGCTTTATTGGCCCTGATGGAGAAGACTGGATACAGCATGGTTCAAGAAAATGGGCAACGAAAATTTGGTGGTCCTCCACCAGGTAATAATTTCTTTTGGATTATGAAGCTGGATTGAACTGTATGCTGCTCATTTTGCAAGATTAAAATGCATCAAAGTTAATTCTCTTTGGGAGCTTTTCCTGTCTAAGAGTTCATGAATTTTTTTACTAGGCTATATGAAATAGCCAGAGGAAGCCTTGTGAAATTACTTTGAAAATGACACTGGAGAAGAGAACTGCAGGGCATCACAGTGTGCTTCTAGAGAGCTCAGCTTGTTCTTAAACTATTCAATTTTTTTTCTTCCATTGTAATTTTTAATGACATGAAATGGTATTAAGTGTATTTGTTTGGCAAAGTTTTATTAATTAAATTTGTTTATCTTGTCTGAAACTAGGTGTCTGACCAGTTATCTTCCATAAATCTGTTCATTGGTGTTAATTATATACCTCTCCTTTGAATCTTCATGTATTTTCATACTTGCTTAGGCTGGAAATTACCCTGTTACTATAAATGGTTTTCTAGGCCAAATGAGACTTGAATGTTTGGGGTAGCTTGTAAGAAATTGCAGTAACTAAAAAACAAGTTCTTCATCGTAAGTTTTGCTTGTTTAGAATGTGGTTTCTGTAAGCTTGTTTTGCTACCATAGGAGGTAGTCTCACTGTCAGCCCTATTGTCCTGTTACCATCCTGTTTCTACTACTGTTTATTGTTATCCAGAACAAGCAGTTGATTTGGCATAACATTATCCTTAAAAATGTGATTTTTTCCCTCCCACTTAATTGGCAGCAGCACAGTTCTTGATCATCTTAGGCAACTTGTAGAAAAAACTATCTGTAGAGTGTTTAACAACAACAGCAAAAAGTTAGGAAAAGTGAATTACTGCTTTGTTTGGGTTCTCTGCTTTGATTGCCACAGATGTACATGTCATTAGATATGTAATTCATTAGAATTACATGGATGAAAATGTGAGCTGGCATGATCTCACTAAGAGTGGGAGGATTATAACGATTGAATTTTGCTTACTGGAACTGCTGCAAAAAAGGGAATCTGGTAATCTATCATACAGTGATGAATCAAGAACCCAGTCAAGGAACTCTGATCACCCGGTAACCTGTTAACTTTTTGAGGAATGGTGCTTTTAATTAGCTATCTCCATGTTTGCTCTGTGAAATACATGTTGCTCATTGGCAAAGGTGGCACAGACCAGGTTTTCTTTAGGTCAGGGATTGTAAGTTGTTGCCATTTGGCAGTAATGTATTCAGTTTTACGTAACTGGAATGAGGGCTTTTTTGAATAATAGGTGTCTTTCTAAAGCTTTAGAAAAAGCTGTTAGTTATGATTTAACAGTTTGCCTGCCTTTGAACCTAATGCCTGATCTGTCCAATGTGTTTTTAAACCAAACCAAAAAAAAACACATTTTTTTTTTTAACAAATGCATACTTGCAGAACATAACTCCAGATTTTTAAATGTATGTATGTATTTTTGCAGTATCTGTTGAACACACCTTTCCTTGTGTAAGGCAGGGATACAAAAGAATGCATGAATGTCTGTGGCTTAAGGGCAGAGGCAAGGATCTTCTTGTAACTTCAGATGTGATCTAGGGACTTACTTATTCTGGGGATTTTATTATTTTTTTTAACATAAGAATTAAATAATGGATTCGGATATGCTAGCTTTAAATTGGGACTGAAAATAAATAACTTACGCCTCCAGATGAGGGGTCAGGGCAAGTATACCTCTCTGGCTTTTGTACTAAGATCGAACTATTTATTTTAAGGTTGGGAAGGTCCTCCACCACCTCGTGGGTGTGAAGTTTTTGTGGGTAAGATTCCTCGTGATATGTACGAAGATGAATTAGTTCCTGTTTTCGAGAGAGCTGGGAAGATCTATGAGTTCAGACTGATGATGGAATTCAGTGGTGAGAATCGAGGCTATGCTTTTGTGATGTACACTGCTAAAGAAGAAGCCCAGCTAGCCATCAAGATTCTTAATAATTACGAAATTCGTCCAGGGAAATTTATTGGTGTCTGCGTAAGCCTGGACAACTGCAGGCTATTTATTGGAGCAATTCCAAAAGAAAAGAAGAAAGAAGAAATACTGAATGAAATGAAAAAAGTTACAGAAGGAGTGGTGGATGTCATTGTTTATCCAAATGCCACTGACAAAACTAAAAATCGTGGCTTTGCTTTCGTAGAATATGAATCTCACAGAGCAGCTGCAATGGCCAGAAGGCGGCTAATCCCAGGTAAATCAGTTTGTAATGGAGTTTTTTGGTTAGTATCTGTCTCCATTGTGCAAGGGACAGGGTGGTGAATCATCCCTGTTTTCCTTTCTTTTAATATATTTTGAGAGTTATAAAACCACTATAGTAGCTGTCAGCTCCAGTAGGATTTATTTTATTTTATTGGTTCATGAATCAAATGTTTGTTTGTTTGGTTTTTTTTTTCTGTGGTACTTCTGTGGGGAGATTTTTATTCTATTTACAGAAGATGAAATTTAAGTGTTTTATAAATGCAAGTTACTGTAGTTTACACCATATTTTCTTGGGGACACATTCAGTTTTCATTTGCATGCATGGATGCCTGCACATAATTTTCTTAAAGCTAAGTCTGGATCTCTGCACATGAATTCTCTTAAAGCTAAACTCAAAAAATAGAATGCTTAGAATGTGGACCTTATATTTTTGGATTGTCATGACTGATGTTATTGATGTTTCATATTTTAACAATGTTTGAAAGTAGGTTTTTAAAATATTTTACTAGAAAATAAGAGTTTAAAAAGAAGATGACTTTGCACTTCATGTCTTTTGAGGGAAGGAAAGTAGAAGGGTTTAAATATACTGAAAGAAGAGAGATAGGTCAAGTTGCAGTTAAAAAAAGAATTTCTAGAAGAGAAAGGAAGAGAAATTAAATAGGACATGAAACAATGTAGTTGGAGAAGCAAAGTCATTAACGCAGGTAATACAGCATTGGCCTTGCTGAAATGAATGGCAAAACTCCCTGTAGTTAATTAAGGCTAAAATGATGGCAAGTCTAATGATAATTATTGGTGGAGTGTTACCTAAGACTTACATAGGTCCTGCCAAGTAATTGGATAAATATGACCAGATCACTGAGCATAAAATAAAGTAGTTGTATAATATTTAAAATGTTGCCCTGAAATGAGTAAGAGGGTGGAAGATTTTTGTTTGGTTTTGTTTTTTTTTGTCTATTTTGTGGGTTTTTTTTTTAGTTTCTGATTTTGGTGTCTTCTGCAACATAGTATAAAGCTTGTGCTAGTGCATATACATTTAGATGATGTCTGGGTGTTCGCCTACTTTCTGAAGTAATATTATTTGAAGAGACAGTGTTAATATATTAACTAGTAAAGTAATATGTTGCTTGTCATCGCTTTACAGACACATGTACATATGTGTCACGGATCACTACGTCTGTTTTGACAGCTTATGGTACTTAATGAACCCAAAGGGTACAGATAGAATACCTTGAATTTTTGCAGAGTCATATTTTATTTAGTAATGGAAAGTAACACTATTTTACATATTTAGCTTAAGTAGACACAGGCAAGAAAAACTAGTTCAATGTTGTATGCATTACGCTTTCTTTTTTGTAGAGGAGTTGACAAGAATATTTTTGTTTTACTTTGCATATTTCTTATTAATGTAATGCTTCTTTGCTGTAGGAACATTCCAGCTCTGGGGTCATGCTATTCAAGTAGATTGGGCAGATCCTGAGAAAGAAGTTGATGAAGAAACAATGCAGAGAGTTAAAGTATTGTATGTGAGAAATTTAATGATGTCTACTACAGAGGACACAATTAAAGCTGAATTTAACAAGTTCAAGCCAGGAGCAGTTGAACGTGTGAAAAAGCTCAGAGACTATGCTTTTGTTCATTTTTTCCACCGAGAAGATGCAGTTGCTGCTATGTCTGTAATGAGTGGAAAGTGCATTGATGGAGCTACCATTGAAGTAGCATTGGCAAAGCCAGTTAACAAGGAGAGTACTTGGAAGCAACATTTTAATGGTCACATAAACCCCATTTCTGAAAATCTCTTAGGGTTTCCTAACAAAGAAGATAGTCATCAAAAATCCCTAGGGAAACCAGCAAGTCTTTCAGTTCGTCTTAATGGTCAGCACAGTCCAGGCCCTTCCGAAGTTGAGAGATGTACTTACCCATTTTTTCCAGGAATAAAGCTTACTCCAATTAGCATGTATTCTTTAAAATCCACTCACTTCAGTTCTGCAGCAATGCATCTGGATTATTTTTGCAATAAAAATAACTGGACACCACCAGAATATTACTTGTATTCAACCACAGGTCAGGATGGAAAAACACTCTTGGTGTACAAGGTGCTTATTCCTAGTATTGCAGATGGTTCCCAGAGTTACTTCATGCCAGACAAACTCTGTACAACAGTGGAAGGTGCAAGGGAATTGGCAGCTCAGTTCACACTTCTGCATCTTGGTAAGCATGAGCACTTTCAGCTGCAGCTAGAAAAGTTACTTTAAAATTATTCTTTATGTATAAATCTTTGCTTGTGTGTGTATCTATATTGAAAGAACTGTTTCTTATGTAGTTATCCGAGTCTGGATTGGGAGGTGAGAGCACTGAAGAAACACTCTGTAGATATCTCTGCAGTGCAATGCTAGGGTCATTTTTTCCTTGTGTTAATCTACTGTAGTGATTTGTAAGGAAGAAGCAGATGACATGTTAAGTGACTTAGGTATAAGGTCATCTGTGTGAAGATTATGGTGCTGAGAATTTATTTGAAAGGCTGTGTTCTTGATTTATTATTAATAGGGAAAACAGAAGTGGTAGGTCCATATTCTGATAAATAGGTTTGGGAAGTCTTTCTGAGGCTTATAGCTAAAGCAGAGTATCATTATGTGACTCTGCATCTATTATCTTTGGGCAGAGTGCTGTCATTTATTGTTGAAGGATTTTTAACCAGAACATGGGAGAAAATAGGAATACCATTACTCTTAATTACTTGGTTTATATATACTCTATTATTTTTAATTAGAATGCAACTAATAGAAAAAGGAAATTGTTAGTTTTGAAGACTGTTTTCAATTCATACTGTAGTGGTTTGAAAGCTCTACTTACTTCCAGGCAATGGTTTGTATATTTGTTCCACTTGTTCTTTTGAATAGTTTTTCTTCAGTTTAGTCAGCATTTTTTCTGGTCTTTACATCCTGGTATATATAAAAATGAGATAGATCTGATACTTATAATTTTATAAGTATTTTGAACCATCACAGAATTTCCCTGATCTGCTGAGTGACAATTTGTGTATTTGTTGCAGGGTTTCTTTCAGCATGACTATGTCATGAAATGAATTCTTACTACTCTTTTGCAGAACAACATAAATATTTTTCTGTCATTACCAAAAGCATTTCTAATTACTCTTAAGGCCAAAGGTTTATTTTTAGTTCTTTTCCTTTTTTTTTTTTTTTTTTTTTTTTTTCCTGTTGATTTGTTGGGTGGTTGTGGCTTTTTTGTTTAGTTTTGTTAGTTTTTTTGTTAAGGCTTTTCAATGTTGGTTGGTTGGGTTTTTTTCCTTCTTTCAGTGTAGAATTTTTTCTGTGAAGAATTGTGTTGGAGATGATAGGTTTTATATAGTTTCTTGTCTAGCTGTAAAAAGTTATAGAGGTTTTGGGTTGTGTTTTGTTTTGGTGTTGGTTGGGTTTTCCCCTGTGTAATCTACAGAAGTTGTTTTAGTTCCAACTTGATACCTACACTGCACTAAAGGAAACATTGGAAGCTAAAGAAGAGTTGCTTGATTTGACAAAGGATCTTTCCTCACTGCTGGGTGTTTTATGGTTTGGCATGTTGAATGGGTGGATGCATGTGTTGTGGTTGTGGGGTTTTTGTAGAGTATTTTTGTATGGTGTTTTTTCCCTGTTTTTTGGTCAAGTAGCATTTGGGTATGTTTCTTCTTGGAAGCAACTTACCATAAAGATGAGTGTACAAATATGATGCAGGCAATAATTCCATCTGGTAAGGAACTTTTTACAAGAACTTTGTTTGTTCATTTATTTTTGGTGATGTGTACAGAGATTTTTTTCTTTTTAAAAGCATATAAACAGACTAATGTAAGTGAATATAAAAGAGCTGCTTTAATAGAATTTTGAAATTGGTCTGTTATGATCAATAATCTCGAAGCACTTTGGTTTTTTGGTGATCGTTATTTCTGTATTTACTTTTATGTAATAGAATACTTCCTTGTTACTGCATACAGTAATCCTGAACAGGCAGCAGTACAACAATTAACCACTTGGTGTCACCTGAATATTTTGAAAACGATGCTTGGAGAAAGCTATTGTTTCACTGAAACGTGAATAAACTGTATTTTAATATTATGAGACAAATCATGAATAGATGAAGGGACTGAAAAAACTCTGTCTTGTTTAAATATATAGACATGATGTGTGTGGATGTCCTGAGAAAGAGATCAGAGATAAATGTTGAAGTTCCAGAAGGTGAATGTAGTGAGGGGAGAAACAGAATTGGAAAAAAACCAGAATGTCCCATGAAAGAAATTAATACCTTTCCCATTAACTTGAATCCCCTTTCAACACAAATAATTCTGTATCTTCAGAAGTTACACAACACCTTCATGTTTGCAGAATGGTGCTTGGCTATTAAATGTGGTGTCTAGTTGAAAAAACACTTACAATGTCCTACTCTTGCCTGCCATGGGGGCTGACTAGCTATGAGGCAGCTCCAGTTTGAAGATTGTATTATACAGTTGTGCTAATTATCACAGACTCTGTATTTCACCTCTGGTCCAGAAGAAGTGTTAGGACAGAGTCAATCCCAAAACTGGAGGCATTATTTATCATTCAGGTCCTTTCCATCAGTAATGTAGCTTTGTACCTTAGGGAATTTCATTGGTGCTTCCAGATGACTTCAAAGTGTGGGCAGAAGAGAACTTGAAGTTACATAGATGCACCCTGAATTGTAGGGAAAGTTCCACCTGCTTTTCATCAGAAAGAGTAAACATCTGAAGCCTGGAAAAGCAGAACATTCTTCTGAGAATGACTGGATGTTTTTATTTCTTTGGTTTGGGGTTTTTGTTTGTTTGAGACTTTTTTTGTGATTTTGTTTGTTTTCACTTACTGCTGTTGGAATTCCACTGGTTTAAGGTGATACCAGATGATGTCAGAACCTCTTTCTAGTCCTTAAGGTAACACCCACTAGCAAAGATTGAGTCCTGGGGAGTTTGCTCCCTACTGAGTGGTGATGAGGGTGATGAGGAAGAAGGGAAGAAGTTTAGGTAAAGTTTTCTTGGTTTTGGGGATCTGCAAGGATTATACACGTATTCCACACTAGGGTATTTGTTCACTCACACATGCAGTGTTTCACTGAAACACAATTTAAGAAATTAGGTTTTAGTTAGAAGAGAATATTCAAAAGCATTTAACAGAAAGTATTAAAAGAAAAATACAGTAATCTGAGATTCAAGAAAAAGCTTTTTAATGACTAACTATAGCACATAGGTAATTCCAGTTAGAAATAGAATAGGATTAACCAGGTTGGAAGAGACCTTTGAGATCATTGAGTCCAACCTATCATCCAACACTATCAATCAACTAAACCATGGCACCAAGCACCCCATCAAGTCTCTTCCTAAACACCTCCAGTGATGGTGACACCACCACCTCCCAGTAGAATATATATATATAATAAACAGTACTTAAACAGGCAGAACAAGGTGAATTTACCTGTTTGAGCTTCTTAAATGTTACATGCAGGACTGATTTACAAGTCATGGTTAAAAGTTTTTTTTTCAGTCCAAGGGTCTGTGTTCAGCATCAGGGTCTTGGAACACACTTGGGTTTAGACTGTTGTCCCAGATTTTGGATATTAAACATTTAAAATTCAAGTGACTTTTCTTTCTTCCTTTTTGTTTTTTTTTTTTAATGTTACCATTTTATTGTAGGGATTTTATTAACTCCAACACTGTCTTGTTTTGCTTTATCAGAATAATTGTGTCGCTCTTGGGAAAAACAACAGCCTGGGATAAAATGAAAGATATAAAAAACCACAGAAATTGCTGACTTTGTTTAGGTGAAAAGTGGTATTAGGGGTGGAGAGTTAGGCTTAAATGTGGTATGAGATGTTCCTTAACAGTATGTATTTTTAAGTCTTAAATACTTATCAGATGACTAACACATAATGTTTTTTATCACAGCCCCTGAGCAAGCATACATAACTTTGCTGTCCTGAATGCTACATAGTTGGATAGTGCAGGTGAGTAAATTTTACCAGATTTGTGTTTGGTTCAGGTTTTCCTCCCCTCAAAAACAGTCTTAGCTGTGCTGTTTATTAGAGAAATTGTTCTTAAGGTTACTTGCCTCTGAGAAGGCTGTAGAAATATTCTATCCAGTTGTCTTTTTGAAGGAGACTTGCTGGTGGATCATTGAGGCTGATGTTTGTATGGACTGTGTAGCACAAAAGGAAGGTTATAATTTTTACTCCTAAAATGACTTGGGAGTAATATTTTCATCATCTTTAATTGATTTAGATTTCCACTTTGGCTTTAAATTTATGTTCACAAGTGGAGTTGTTACTACACCAGTGACCTGAACTATTTCTTTGCTCATGGAAAAGAGAGTCCTGTCTCCTTTGGTTTGCAAAAAGTGTTACTTTTAGCTTACTGCGTTTTTTGCTACAAGGGTGAATATTATCTTTTTCTGATGATGCCATTGTGGATGAATTTAAGTGTGGGTGCCTGTCACTTCAGAAGCCTCTTTCATTTTTAAAAATGGGGATTACCATCTTCTCTGAGAGTTGTGAGATTGGTTTTAAAAAGCTTATAAAGCAGTTTGAAAATAGCATTAAATCTATGCTTAGTGTTAACTTCACTGCTGGAAGCTTCTAATCTGAGTCACCCAGAATTTGTTCTGAAGATTCAGTTATGTTCCTGTTTGCGCTGCTTATATGATCAGAACAAAAAGTTATAAATCTGGGCCTGTGTAGGAGAACTTGGAGAAAAAGAAATAAGAAACACAACAGTGTTGGATTATGAAATAACTTGGCTGACTTAGTATTGAGTCAGTTGCAGAACTGTATTTACTGCCCTTTTTGAGTTCTGTTGATGACCACAATGAAATTAGGTTTTGTTTATGCAGTGTGTCTAGCAGAACTTGGTGCTTAGTTCATTGCGCACTGATCTAAAGTGTTAAATATGCAGTATGAAAGACTGCTGCTATGATATGTATGATATAGGTAACAAACTCCTACAACTCGTAACAGCGATCTGCACATTAATGTTGTCTTAATATTTTGTGCTCAGTGGAGAGGAAATAAAAGGTATTTATAAAATTTGGTTAAGAATATATATAGAGAGAGATATACATATATTGAGTGAGAAAATAGATTCACTGCTGCAAAATATTTGGGATTTCTTTAAAGTATAAAGCTTTTAGGATTAAAAACAACCCAGAGATTAATACATTTTCATTTTTCCTTTCCATTTTTTTACTAGGTCCTTTCTGATGATACTTGGACTATTGATTAAATAATTTTGTAATGATTTAAATATTCTTAAGGGTGCAGAAGCAAGGAAAGAATATCATGGACATAAGACTGCAAATGCTTTAGTTACACCATTAACTTAAGTTCATTAAGTCCATCTTGGAATAGGTGGTGCAGTGTGCTTGCTGAAATAAAAAGTTTCTTCTTCCCTCTCTTTTTTCTACAGCCAGCTGTTACCTTATTTGGCTTGAATTACCCTGAAGAAGTTCAGAATTTGTTGCTTTGGATCTTGCCATGAAAAGAACACAACACTGATACATAATTACTGGAAATTCACATTACATGTTTATTGATGAATAATTCTTCAAAGCACATGTGTGTGTGTCTCTGTGTTAAACATTTAACTTTAAACATTAGTGAAATTGAATGTTAAATTGTTTTGGTTGGCTTGATAAACTTGGTTTTGAGAAGATAATTTGTTTAAAAGATTTTTATTACCTATGATGGTTTATACAACAGTAGCTTATTTTTAGTGTTGAAATAACTTATTGCTATTCCTACTCTTGTATTTTGAGTTTCATGCAGAATTTCTACAACTTCTGCTGTGAGAAATAATTCTTAAGCAAACATGAACCAAGCAGAACCACACCACCCTGGTAACCCTGCCTTTTCATACATAAATATACATAATATGAAACCTAAATACCACACTCCAATTTGTTTCTGTAACTTGATGTAAAATTTTATAGGAAGAACATGTCCAATAAAAACTTGGTTCTGGTATAGCATTACATCAACAGAGGAGTGGTGTTTTGAAGGACTTCATGTCAGCGTACCATCAGGCTGCATGAGATCTACTGCTGTAGTCATAACGTTGTGGTTCAATACCTTTGATAATTCTGTGAGACACAAATGAGCAAAAGAAAAATCTTGACACATACAAATTACATGTACTTTTCTGTGAAGATCACTAAGTTGTATTTCCTGTTGTTAGCACCTTTCTGCTGGGACACGTGTGCTTCCATATTCACCAAGGCCTTACGCTTACCCAGGCTATTGCTTGTAACCAGCACTTCTACTTGCCTGTGGTAGCCATAATGAGCAGCAGCTTGCTCACTTTCTAAGCAGACCATGTACTTCTCAAAAACCACTTACTTAGCATTAAACTGAAAATAGTTTTAAACTTTTAAAATCGGGTATTGGTAATTCTTTTTCTGTGAGCCATCTTGATTTTTATTGTGACTATTTAGCATTTGTCAGTGAAGTGCTTTGAATGATAAAAAAATAAAGACCTCTTTTTCTTCTCCAAGATCTGAAAGTAATATGGTAGATCATCCTTCCTTTGAGTTTGTTACGTAGTTTCAGTTCCTGATCAAGGAAGGGGTCAAGTGGCATATGTTAAGACTCTAAGGGCCTCACCTATGCAAGTATTGTTTGTAATCTTTTCTCTGAAAAGCGTTGGTCAAAAAAGGAATTTGATGTAGACAGACAATGATGCAATGGGAAGATTTGAAGTTGAATGATTTTTCTTAAACCAGTCACTTCTTGTGGTTCATCACATATTTGGTTCAGTGTGTTTCATCACCATATTGAATTGTCTTTTTTTGATGTTAATTGAGATGCAGTTATAGAAGTTAAATTGTATTTGTGTTTGATAGTAGCTACATAGTAGTTTTAAGTGTTGTAATTTCTAATGTTGAAATCATGTGTTTGACTTCTATACTTGAATTAACATTTGTATTAAATTTATGCTGTTAGTATTTGGTGTGTGGAAAAAAAAATAATACTTATTTTACCTGTGGTCACAAACTTGCTTTGCAGGATTTACTTTGCTTTCTCTAGTGTCAGGCTGTGGCCAGAAGCTCTAGTGGAAGTGCTTTGCTCAGGAGAGGAAGGGTGATTAATTGGCTTAGTGAGACCTTGAAAAAAAAAAAAAGAAGAAAATTTTTAAAACCCAAGTTCTCTTAGTAGCCTCTGTCACACTTGAAAGTTGTTAAACTGTTATGACTTCCTAAGAAACTGTTAGGAAAGAAGAGGGAGGCTTACTTTACTTCATTTTTAAGCCAAACAATCCCTGAGGCCAAGACAAAAGTGTTGGAGGTAGCTTACACAGTATTATGCTGATGGAATATGGGGGAACCTATTTAAATGCATTTGGGCCTGGCAACCTGAGAATTTTAGTCTGCACACTGCTGAAATGAGCTTTATATCTGTTTTTCAGGTGCCTTACAGATCACTTTTTACTGCGAGTGTTTTATATAGACGTCTTTGACAACTTGAAAATACAGTAGGCTTTTTGCACATACAAGAAAGATTTGATAAAACAATATTCTGTAAAACTTCTGATGGAAATTTGGGCCAACCAAACCTAGGTGGAATGAATAATTAGATACTTTGGGGAACTGCACAAAGATGCGTAGCATTAAAATGGATATGCGTAGAACAGCTGACTTACCTAGTGACCAAAAGAAGGTACTGTCCTGTGCCATGGGATTGTAGCTTTCAGGTGTGTTCTTGTGGTGATTTCTGACTGTGCTGCCATCTTTGAAGCAGTCTCATGCAGAAAACAGTTTTGTTAAAACCAGTAACTCCCATCATTAACATGAGCATGTACCTTGGCACTTATTCTCAAGAAGTGTGGCTGTAAAAGCAGTGGCCAGCTGTTTGAGTGTAATGAGTACTGGGTGAATGTAAGCCAAATACAATGCTTAGAATTTGGTCTTTGTTTTGCAGATAAGAGCAGAGGTGTAAGGAGTAAGCAGCTGAAGCAGCAGTAGTGCTCAGTAGCTGTAATTGAGGGTTTTTGAAGTTTATTTAGAACACATCATTAAAAATCTCTAATGAGCGAGCAAAATTGCTAGCATTTTTTATATTCATAAAGTCTCACTGGAGCTTACTGACCTTTGGGGAAAAAAACCACACCAAATAATCAACAAACAATACACCAGAAAACCAAAGCCCAAACCATGTATTTCTTCTAAAAATGTTGTGACAAAGGGCGAACATGGTGTTAACAGTACTGCTGTGTAACTCATAAAAATGAATACGTAGACCATCCTGCTGTACAACTGAAGTAAGAAATAAGAGGTCCCTCTGAAAATAGAGGTCACTGACTTTAGTGAAACCAAGTTTGGTTTCTTTGCACTAAAATCTTGCCCTAAAAAAGAAAAGATGGTCCTTATTCTTACAGTTCCCTTTTCATCTGCCTGCATGCCTTTTAAAAAAGAGTACTCTTACTACTTTGTAAAGCCAGTGCAATGGAGCAGGCATGTCGTGGGCCTATTATCTTCCAGCCCATTTGTTCACAGGGAAAAGTCAGTAGATGGAGGAACTACATCTATTTGTCTCCAAAAGCTAGCATCCTCTACAGTAACACAAATGAGTTACTAATTTAATGGGCATTTCTTTAAACAGGAAAATATTTGAGAGCAAGTCAGCTGGGAGTTAGTAGGTTAACAAATAAATGTTCTTCAGGGAAATGGAATCCCCAAGAAGTCTTCTCTTAATTTCTTAGCACAGTTGCTGTGCATAACAAAGAACTGCCAGTTTAGCATCTCTTCATGCTATCTCATGTCCAGTTTATAGACAGAGGAAGGAAAACAGGTACTGATCCAACAGTCTTTAAAGTTAGGAAGAGTCCTGATAGGCTCCCCAAAACAGCCAAGAAAAGGAGTGGTTTAAAAAAGGCACTCAGAGCTCCTTCCTCAACCCTTCATAGTTTCTCACTGTATTAACAAGTCTGTTAGAAGCCACCATGACTTAAAATCTTTGTTCCAAGTTGTGGCTGAAGCATTCAGCTTAAGAGTCAGTGAAGAGGCTTACCCTCATCACCACATCACAAGCTGCAACAAGTAATAAAATGACCAACAAACACCCTTAACTTCCTCAGGAGGTGGAGTCCATGTTGCCTCATGAAAGCAGCGTTTAAACCCCAGTCTGCCACTAAGTATTGGGAATGGCACCAGGCACATGGGACTGGGATGAGGGCAGGTAATTTCCAAAGGGGCAGGCAGTGCAGAACTACTGTGAGGAGGGGTTAATTGACAAGAATTTTCTAAGGGTGCCTCAATAATAGCTTAGTTTTTGTTTACATAGTCTTCCATCCATCTGATAGGTAATTGATATAGCTTTGGCCTTAATTTCTTTGAGGGTGGAAAAGAAGCTTTACTGATTCCAGGAATGTAAACAGCAGCCATAGAGCAATTAAATGACACAACCACTGTCAACCTAGATGAAGTTTTTAGGACTCTAGAATGTAAATACCTGCTTATGGGTATTGAAAGAAAACCTTATGTACTGCTTGAAGACATTTTGAGGACATTTAAATATCATCAGAAAGAAGCCTGCAAAACCAAACTTGTTCCACTCTTACTGTTTCGAGAATGCAGCAATGCTTGTAACTAAGCCAACAGGTGAAATTTTGTACTTGAAGAACAATTCAGGGTTACAACCACCAAGTGCAGAACTAGTTCATGGATCAAACAGTAGTGATCACCCTGCATTTTATAACCTGTGGTGCTTCAGAAAGAAGGCAGAAGGCATAATGTTAAGATACTTATATGGGGAAGGGAAATGATTGAGGTACAGGAGACTATGACTTGCAAAATAATTGATACAATCGGAAACTGAAAAAAGCAATGCAGGAACCAAAAACAAAGCAAATTCTAGCTCACAAAGGCTGGTCTGTTTGCTACAGTGCAGTTTAGGTAGGAAGCTTTTAGAAAGCTAGGGCAGAGTATGACTGACATGAGGGGCAAACCCTCTGCACTGACAATCCAAGGAGGGTAGTATTTGAAAGCACCAGTACTGGAATATTCTGCATGGATAATTCAGGTTATTTATGTGCTATTAAAATCCACTCAAACAAACAAAACTGCACAGCTATGTGAAAGTTGAAATGCCTTGATGGAAAACTTCAGGTAAAAAATGTGCATACCACTCAGGCCACTTGCCAGCAAATGAGTACCCATTCCAGTAAGTACAGAAATTGCCACTTCAGGCTTTGAACATTTTTTCTGCACTGCCAGAAGCTTGTGGCTGCTATTGGCTTACAGTTTCCTGCAGAGGGAAGTATTCACTAGTGCATGAAAACCAGATCCTGAGTCAAATTATCTTTGTCAGCATGGGAAACATGTCAGTGCATAAGCAAAGAATAGACTTAAATGGCAGGAATGGTATTCACTGAGTTATGTGGCTTTTTAGAAGTCAAAACATTTCAAGTAGTAAAATAGCTCTCTGAGCAGAGAAAGTTTATCATCAGATCATGGGGAAAAACAAAAGAGGCATCTTTAAACTTACCTCTATGATTCAGGAGCCTACCTCTGGGCCGAAATTTCCCATTTTCCAGTACGTTTTCACAATCAGAACTTACTATTTGCAACTCACTTCTAGAGAACAGATGGTAGGTTGGATTCGGAGTGATGTGGGACTACACAACAAGGTCCAAGTCCCCAATTTCAGTTCGCTCTTGTAGACAATGAGTGAAGTTAAAATTTTTCATGGAATTCAAGGAGGTGCTTCAGGTTTAATATTTTTATTTAGGGAACAGAGTTATGTCAGAAAACAAATGACATCTCTCTTGTAGCACAAGCTTTTAAGGAGAGGAGGTGAGCAGCTTTTGCTATGTGAAGTCTCATGGTGAAAACTGTAATAATGGGAACACCCATGAAAGGTTTTTGATTGGTTTTGTTTTTAAAACTGGGGGGGGGGGGGGGGGGAGTAAAATAGGCAACCCTCTGCCCTCTAAAACCCATGTCCAAGTAACTACATAGCATTCTTGAGAGAAAGCTACTTGAACTCTTTTTAACACTGAGGCATATATTTTGATGAAATTTTCACTACATATTTTTCCTTAAAAAACGTAGTTTTCAGCTACTGAGAAATCATATTTATTTTATCCATCCTGGTCAAGGATTGAAGCTATGAAAGTGGTGGATTAAGACCGGAGGAAACAGCACCCAGTTTGTCAAGCAGTCCAAACACATGACTGAATTTCATTACATGACCCTGGAGTAAGCCCAGTAACAGCTGATGAAAGCACATCTTCCAAAAAGGCATGAAAGTCCACAAGGTGCAGAGTGTTGCAACATAAATAGGATCAGAGTTTTCTAATTTTAAGCAGATGCAGTGCTCAATTGCAAAGATACTTGATTTCACACATGCAGAAGGTATTACCTAAGTGCTTGGTACCTCCTCTTTCTCTGAACTCAGGAAATTCTCAAGGCCGCTTACCAGCTCCACATGCTGGTAACAACTTCTATGAATAGCTCCCAGTTGTATTTTCCTGCTTCACTTTCACAGTCGCATGGGAAACTTCTTCAGTATTTCATTAACTACCTTGACAGGCTGTATAGATGGGTGCAGTCCAACATGATAGCATTTAAGAAGTCCAAGTGTGGGGTTCTGCGCTTTGGCCACAACAACCCCATGCAGCACTACAGGCTGGGGACAGAGTGGCTGGAGAGCAGCCAGGCAGAAAGGGACCTGGGGGTACTGGATGACAGTAGGTGGAACATGAGGCAGCAGTGTGCCAAGAAGGCAAATGGCATCCTGGCCTGTATCAGAAAGTGTGGCCAGAAGCACTAGGGAAGTCATTCTGCCCCTCTACTCAGCACTGCTTAGGCTACACCTTGAGTACTGTGTCCAGTTCTGGGCGCCTCAATTTAAGAAGGACATTGAGATACTTAAACATGTCCAGAGAAGAGCAATGAGGCTGGTGAGAGGTCTGAGCACAAGCCCTTTCAGGAGAGGTTGAGGGAGCTGGGGTGTTTAGCCTGGAGAAGAGGAGGCTCAGGGGAGACCTTCTTGCTCTCTACAACTACCTGAAAGGAGGTTGTAGACAGGTTGGTGTTGGTCTCTTCTCCCAGGCAACCAGTGGCAGAACAAGAGGACGCAGTCTCAAGCTGCGCCAGGGGAAGTTTAGGCTTGAGGTGAGGAGAAAGTTCTTCACAGAGAGAATTGGCCAGTGGAATGTGCTGCCCAGGGAGGTGGTGGAGTCACTGCCCCTGGAGGTGTTAAAAAAAAATGGACGTGGGTCTTGAAGCCATGGTTTAGTTGTCAGGAGGTGTTAGGCAATAGTATGGACTTGATGATCTCTGAGGTCTGGTTGATTCTGTGATTCTGTGATTCTGATTTTATGTGCTCACATCCCAGTCAAAAAGGAACCAGCTGAAATAGGATAGGCATCTAACACTAGAAGAACATACTAACAGCCTGAAGATGAGAATCAAGGAAGCTTCCTGTCAGTATCTTGTTTGAAAATGTATGGAAGAATTTATGAAGGATTTTTGGAAAACATTTCTAAAATTATTTCTAAAATTCCACTTTAAATGACAGTTACTCATGGCAATTAACAGCTGATAAAACAAAAGGCAATTTAATTACTGTTGCATGGGAGGGAGCTGAGAAAAATAGGAATAAAGATCTAAGTATCAGTAGACTTTTTTTAGCTGCATCACATGGATAGCTTTCTTAATTTTTAAAAACATGTTGGATTATTAGGATTGTCTAGAAATGAGAATAACCAAACAGCCTTAGTCAGTGTAAATAACACTCAGATATTTTACAGTTCCTGGAAGTCAACTATGATTAACATTTTCAGTGTATGTTTACTATTTTTGGCCCAATTTGCGAGACAGTTCAGCAAGCTGTATCTTAAACTGTACTGCCTTTCTCATCATCCTCACCTCATTGCTGCTTCATCATTTTGTGGACCTTATTTGGCCTTTTTTCCCCCTTCCAATTTTTCTGTGTCATTGAATGGTTTAGGTTGAAGGGACCTTCAAAGATTGTCAAGTCCAGCCTCCCAGCACTGAGCATCAGGTTGCACAGAGTCCTGCCCATCCTGAGCTTGGTCTTCAATTACTCTTCCACAGTAGGTTTCAGTCTACTCTTCTGCTCTAGTGAAAACCATTTGCTGCTTTTTCCCCTTATCAGCTCACATTGTGGGGAGTTTTTTGTTTATTTGTTTGGGTTTTTTTCCTTTTGTTTGTATATTTGGTTGATTGTTTTTTTTTAAATTAAAAATGAAACCCCCAACCCAGAGCACCCCTCAAGCATGTCTATTCTGATTCTTTTACTTAAAACAGTTCTGACAGCTCTCTGATAGATTGATATCAAAATAGTCCCCTCTTGAGCATTTCCAGGATATTTTCAAAGACTCCATCTTTAAGAATGCTTTTGAGATAAAGTACTAGAATATCACTTTGAGTATGGATTCAGCATCACTAGCACACAGGCTTCTGCCAGCTCAGCTGTGTCTGTCACTGGTTATGTTTTCTGTTATCCGTAACAGAGCCTGCAACAGAGTGCTGTTGGAAGCTTGTATTACAGACTTCTGCTAAGCATCAAATACAATCTCAGTTCTTTTAATGACAGAACAGATAGTGTTCTACAAAGGGAGCATTCAATGCATATACCACATCTTTGTATCTTTGGCAAGAAGATCTATACTCAGTGTAAAAATGTTCCCACATGATCAGTGCATATATTTTATATTAATATATCTGATAAACAGGTACTGTGGTAGTACAGTATCTTTGTAGATTGTGCAAACACAATTCATTAAGCACTTGATGAACTTTCAGTGTTCGTTATCTGGTTACTTCTGAGAAATACAGGGAGTGGAGAACATGTAAAACAAACTCAGGCCATGGCAGCCAAAATCTGTATGGAAAAACAACCATGGGATTAAAAGAGGAACGTAGAAGCAAAATACAGAGAAAGTATAAAAAAACCTATTACCTCTGGGGGAAAATAATCCAAAATAAAGAGCTTCACGTGGATCTCAGAGAAAAGCATCAAAGGGACTGTGGTTCTAGAGGGACAAATATTTGAGGAAGTATCATCAAACTAATTATAAATACTTGGCTAAGCACTAGTTTAAGAAGGGATCAAGAGATACATCTACAACTATTTGATTCACAGAGTATTAATGTTGGTGGTGAAGCAGACTTTTTCGAAACAAAAAAAAAACCAGCACAAAAAACCCAACCCAAAACCAAACAAAAAATCATACTGAGTTAATATACCAATAAAGACATCAGAATTTTGGAGAGCAAAGTGAACACATGGGTTTCTTAAACCTCTTATTGAAGCATTAAAGCCAATCCTTAAATCGTATCTCAATCAGATCTTAAACTCTTGAGCAAAAGACTTTAGCAAAAGACAGGTGATTCAGAGGCTTGCTTGTGATTTCCATCCTAGGGTCTAAAAAAATTGTACTCCCCTCTCCCCCCTCCCATGTTGCCAATGTATTTGTTTGCATTTTTTTTTGGTACTAGAAATTTCACACCTCATGCTGACTTGCACTGGAAAGGCACATTACATCTCAACTGCGAAGAATGTGAGCACAAGCGTGACAAGCGAAAACTCATGTTCTACTTTTCAACCAGCACTGCTTTTAAAACATATTAAACTGAATTTCTGATAAGACTGCGCTATCTCTATCAGACTGAATTGTTGTTAGATAGGTGTTCCAATCACACTGAGCACAGCTTCCAGGACAAGATGTAAGCAGGCAAAGACATTTAAGCAGGCAAAGACAATTATGTTATACAGCAAAGTTATATAGTCTTTTTGAAAGCATAGGTGTCACATCTGAATTGGTTATTTTCTGCTGGCACACATGTAATTAAGGCATACGATAGGCTAAAATAACAAAACAGTATTTTAACACATCCAACCAAACTCTGCCTAGAGTTGATTAGATAGTGTTGGATGATAGGTTGGACTTGATGATTTCAAAGGTCTCTTCCAACTTGGTTAATTCTATTCTATTCTATTCTATTCTATTCTATTCTATTCTATTCTATTCTATTCTATTCTATTCTATTCTATTCTATTCCATTCCATTCCATTCCATTCCATTCCATTCCATTCTTAGATTTTCTCCTTCAGTTGCAAAATGTTTACATTCCTCTCTGTGTCACAGACTAAACACAGCCTTCTCTAATTCAAAAAAAGGCAAATATTCCCCTACACTAAATCCTGATGACCATCAAGAGAATGAAGTCAGTTGCTTAAGCTAGGCTTTGAATGCAGTAAAACTCAGTAATAGCACTAATAGCAGCAGTTATGTGAAAGATGAAATGTTATATCATGATGAATCCTTTTATTGTGCAAGGTACTGAACTGAGGGCAATATTTAATAATCATTATTCATATCAGCCTATGATGACAAGACATCTAGTGATAATTTAAATTACTGAGACAATGAAGGCTCTGGCTATGAAATGAACTTACAGCTTTATGGCATAAAATACACTTTATTTCTTTTAATATTGGTAACTTTTATATCCAACTTTGCAATACAGGTAAGTAAAGAATTTCAGGGGCTTTCAAGAAACATTATTTTTTGAATAAGATCTTATTCACTATTCTTTTTAATTTTTTTTCAGAGCACTTGCTCATGCAATCCTAATCAAAGACACGATGATAACATTTCAGAACAAATTTTCACTGAACAAAGCTTCTGTACTGCAACTAATTCATTAGTTTTTACAAGTGAATGAGTATTGCAGAAGAACAAAACCAGTCTCAAATCTGCTTTGACTTTGTTCAGCTGTGATGAACCAGATTCAGTATGTCACCTCCACAGCCAAAACTCATTACCAAGCATTTAAAATAATAGTTGGTTTTGGAAGGTGTGCACACCATATGAACCTCAGATATATGCTTATATTTGCATATCCTGAAATATCCATGCAGGCTAGAGACAAGGCAAAAGGGAAAGAAACCAGGCTTGGCTTGAAGAATTTTTTTATATATTTTTTTTTTTAGCTGTTGAAGGTAAGGTTTAACAGAGAAGGCTGAGGAGCAGCACAGTGCCAGCAGTATCCTAACCTATAAAGGTGAAACCCTGGGCACAGAGAAAGGTGCTGCCCTCCTGGACAGAAGCTGGGGGTGCTGTTGTTGCTAGGTATGTCAGGCAGCCAAGGGCAGCTCTCTGGGAATACCTACCTTAGTGGGAACCCCATGCATAGCGAAAGGGCTGTAAATATGCAAACCATCCCCTTCCAGACATACAATAAATTTCAGCTACTCCAAAGGCAAGGATTTGGCTAACTTTGAGTTTTAAAAGACATTAAAGACTGCCTTTCAAGTCAAGAAGGCAGCCAGATCCTATCAGTTATGAATAGCTTTGGCTTCCTCCCCTGCTTTGTTACACTTCTGTTATTTTGAACCAAGGTCTCAGCACACATGCACAGAAAATGACTTCTTAAAAGATGAATAAAAAAACTCGTAATTCTAACACTAGCTCATAGAGAAAACCAATACACACATCTCACTCTACCCCCATTTTAATTATCTGACTTAATCAGCCCAGAGAGATGAATTATAAACCTGAAGTAGCCTGTGATATGAAAAATAAAGCACATGAAGGTGGTTTGGGGTACCATTTGGCTCAGAGTGCCAGCTTGTGACAGACAGGGAGAAGGTAGCAGCTCTCAAGGGGCATCCCTGCAACAGCGGCACCATCTCCTGCTTCTCTCACCCCTTAAAACCTGAATGCTTATGCAAGCCCAGGAGTTTGGACTGATAGGTTTTAGCATAGGTACTGTAAATTCAGCCTTTTGATGCGAGTAATCTTGGCAAGCCCTTGCCCTTGATAACTTGCCTCCTCTCCTACATTTAGTCCATCATAAATGAATTACTGGAGACCTATGCAAGATGTTGTAACCTGAGGTGTAGAGCCTATACCTACTTCTTTTCCTTTCCCCACTTCTCAGTACACCCTCCTGAGGCTTGAAGTACCTCCAGCTGTGGAACATGACATTGAGTTTACTTGTGAGATGCAAGTGGCAAGGAATGGTAGTAAAACTACTTTCCATGGCAAGATCCATTCTGTGGTATTTTTCTACCTCCTTCCTCCCTCTAAAGAAAACTGGAAAAGGTCCTTCCAGCCTGATGGCTGCGTCCCCAGGGTGACAGTCATACTCATTGGTGGAAGCACCTTACAGTCCTAAGCAATATCGCCATTGTAGAGGTATTTATCTGCTATCACACCTGCACAATTTGTGCAATTAAAATAGTCTAAAACCAGGGTTCAAAACAGGAGGTAAGGCACGCACAGACTTGTTCTGGCTCAGGGAAGGATTTCTGGCCTGCATTAGGAATAGTGTGGCCAGCAGGAGCAGGGAAGTCATTGTGCCCCTGTACTCTGCACTGGTTAGGCCATACCTTGAGTACTGTGTCCAGTTCTGGGCCCCTCAGTTTAAGAAGGACATCGAAACACTTGAATGTGTCCAGAGAAGGGCAACAAGGCTGGAGAGAGGCCTTGAACACAAGCCCTATGAGGAGAGGCTGAGGGAGCTGGGATTGTGTAGCCTGGAGAAGAGGAGGCTCAGAGTTGACCTCATTGCCCTCTACAACTACCTGAGGGGTGGTTGTGGCTGGGAGGGGGTTGGTCTCTTCTCCCAGGCAACCAGCACCAGAACAAGGGGACACAGTCTCAAGCTGCACCAGGGGAGGTTTAGACTCGAGGTGAGGAGAAAGTTCTTCAGCAAGCGAGTAATTCGTCATTGGAACGGGTTGCCCAGGGAGGTGGTTGAGTCATCGACCCTGGAGGCGTTCAAGAGGAGATTGGACGTGGCACTTGGTGCCATGGTCTAGTCATGGGGTCTGTGTCGATAGGTTGGACTCGATGATCCTCGAGGTCCTTTCCAACCTAAGTTATACTGTGATACTGTGATACTGTGATACCTTCCACTAGTTAAAATTGCTCAGGGCCTCATCCAGCCTGGGCTTGAACACCTTCAGGTCTTATTCCCAGGCAGTTGTGCCAGGTTTTGATCACCAACCCCAGACAGAAGCACAGCCAGCAGCTGTGGGACAATATAAATGATGTGCCAGAGGCCAAGCATGTTGAACAAAGAGTAGGACATGCCAATCATACAATTACAGACTAGTAGGAGTTGGAAGGGACCTCTGAAGATCAGTGAGTCCAACTCCCCCCTGCCAAAGCAGGATCACCCAGGGCAGGTCACACCGTAACACATCCAGATGGGGCTTGAAAGTCTCCAGAGAAAGAGACTCCACAACTTTTCTGGGCAGCCTGCTCCAGGGCTCCATCATCCAGAACTCCATCATCCCAAGAAACCTGGGGTTGTTTAGCCTGGAGAAGAGGAGGATACAGGGAGGGGGCATCCAAGAATTCTCTGGGCAACCCCTTCCAGTGTCTCACCATTCTTACAGTAAAGAATCATAGAATGTTTTGGGTTAGGAGGGACCTTAAAGATCATCTTGTAACTGCTGCAAGCTCAACTTGCAGCTGCTGGCTTCAAAACCTGATGTGAATGTCAGCCACTGGAAAACCTCAGCAAAAGCTCAGCAGCCTGGATCACAAGCAGCTGCCTGGCCTGTGAAGGACATCAGAGAATATGAAGCTGCTTCCCAAGGCAAATTAGGATGGTTTGTCCATGTTCTTGCTCAAAGCCAGTTGTGAAGGGCAATGAGGTTGGGGAGAGGTTGGGAGCACAGCCCTGTGAGGAGAGGCTGAGGGAGCTGGGGTTGCTTAGCCTGGAGAAGAGGAGACTCAGGGGAGACCTTCTTGTTCTCTACAACTCCCTGAAGGGAGGCTGTAGACAGGAGGGGGGTTGGTCTCTTCTCCCAGGCAACCAGGACCAGAACAAGAGGACACAGTCTCAAGCTGTGCCAGGAGATGTTTAGGCTGGAGGTGAGGAGAAAGTTCTTCCCAGCAAGAAAGATTGGCCATTGGAATGTGCTGCCCAAGGAGAGGTTAGTGGAGTCTCCATGCCTGCAGGTGTTCAAAAAAGGCTTGGAAGTGGCACTTGGAGCCATGGTTTGGTTAGTCATGAGGTGTTAAGTATTAGGTAATAGGTTGGACTTGATGATCTCTGAGGTCTTTTCCAACCTGGTTGATTCTATGATTCCTATGATTCACTGAATTATAACAAACTGAATTCCCCACAGGCAACATGCTTGCATTTTAGACTGATTCAACCTTCTTCCCTCAGCAGAAAAAAGGGTGTAAAGGAAGCTCTGTAATAAAATTGTTGTCAATTGACTTCAAACAATGCCAGAGCTGATATTTCATTATTGAAATTTTTACTATGCAATGCTTTTTAGAAGAGGCATTGGAATAGAAATATCTTCTTTGGTGTTTTTGTTTTGTTTTGGGTTTTTTTTGGGGGGGTGTTTTGTTAGTTGGTTGGTTCTCCCCTTCCCCCCCCCCCCCCAAAAAAAAAAAAAAAGAACAAGTATTTAATCTTTCCCTGCCCCTTGCTTAAAGAAGGAAGGAAGGAAGGAAGGAAGGAAGGAAGGAAGGAAGGAAGGAAGGAAGGAAGGAAGGAAGGAAGGAAGGAAGGAAGGAAGGAAGGAAGGAAAGAAGGAAAGAAGGAAGGAAGGAAGGAAGGAAGGAAGGAAGGAAGGAAGGAAGGAAGGAAGGAAGGAAGGAAGGAAGGAAGGAAGGAAGGAAGGAAAGAAGGAAGGAAGGAAGGAAGGAAGGAAGGAAGGAAGGAAGGAAGGAAGGAAGGAAAGAAAGAAAGAAAGAAAGAAAGAGAAAGAAAGAAAGAAGAAGAAAGAAAGAAAGAAAGAAAGAAAGAAAGAAAGAAAGAAAGAAAGAAAGAAAGAAAGAAAGAAAGAAAGAAAGAAAAGAAAGAAAGAGAGAGAGAAAGAAAGAGAGAGAAGGAAAGAGAAAGAGAAAGAAAGAGAAAGAAAGAGAGAAAGAAAAGAAAGAAGGAGAGAAAGAAAGAAAGAGAGAGAGAAAGAAAGAAGAGAGAAAGAAAGAGAGAAAGAGAGAAAGAAAGAAAGGAAAGAAAGAAAGAAAGAAAGAAAGAAAGAAAGAAAGAAAGAAAGAAAGAAAGAAAGACAGACAGAAAGAAAGAAAGAAAGAAAGAGAAGAAAGAAAGAAAGAAAGAAAGAAAGAAAGAAAGAAAGAAGAAGAAAGAGAGAAAAGAAAGAAAAGAAAGGAAGGAAGGAAGGAAGGAAGGAAGGAAGGAAGGAAGGAAGGAAGGAAGGAAGGAAGGAAGGAAGGAAGGAAGGAAGGAAGGAAGGAAGAGAAAGAAAAATTAATGTTAGGAGAGACCTACCAGAGAGTATTTAGAAACACTTGATGGCTGTACAGTATCATTTGTTATTGTTAATCACCATCAGTTCAGAACTAAATAGTAAAACAACCTATAAATAGTACTGGATTTCAGCAATAACTTATCAAGTCTTCACTACATTAGGAAGAAGATAAAGTTACAGCTTTTTGATCCACTGAAAGAACTATGTCAAATGTGTATTACTTACACTTAGTACACCATCAAGAGGATGGAGGAGCTCAGTCATCCCAAATCACCCACTATCACTCTGGAGTACTTTACTGTCAACTGTGATGCTTAGCAAGAGGTAGACATTAATCTTATCTACACAGCATCATAGTATGTGACTGATGAAAATGTGGTTCACACAAAATGAAATTCAGTGTGTACAGAAAGGGATTATATGGTAAACTGAAAGGCAAACTCTGTCCTGCTGGGTAACTATAACATGCTGTCCTTACTTTCACGACAGGATTTGCTGGGGACCAAGTCTGCAGAAGAGTGCAGGCACACTAACAGGTCAACAGTACATTTTTGTAGTGAAGAAAGTTACCTACATATAGACCCTGCTTTCCGTTGCTCAAAGTAAAACCTGGAAGAGTGTCTGGCTGTGTTTTCCCTAGCACAGGAGAGAAGGAGCTCAGTGGAGAACTACTGTGATGGTCAAGAGCTGGAGCACACATCCATGAGGAGCCACAGAGAGAGCTGAGCATGTTCAGCTTGCAAATGTGCAGGCTGAGGGAGGATCTGATGGCTGGCAGCCACTAGTGCTAGGGTGGGAAAAGCTGGGCAGAAGACAGGCACATCCTTCTCAGGTGCACAGTGAAAGCACAAGAAGCAATCATCATGGGTAGGAGCATGAAAAATTCCATCTATTTTTTTTTTTTTTTCTTTACTTCCCCTACTTCCCACCCACCCCCCCTCCCCAAGTGAAAGTGGTTAAGACTGCAAAAGGATGCTTGGAGAGATTGTAAAATCTCTGTCCTTGCAAATACTCAGGTCTCCCTTAGACAAGATCCCCACTGCCTGATCAGACTTACTTCTTGGTCGTGCTGGAGCAAGAGTTGGACTAGACACTAGAAGCCCCACCTGACTTGAATGAGGCCATGAAACTAGAAATCACACAGGATAAACTAAACAAAATGTCAGTTGCCCAGATGTGAGATGGTACATGCTACCTGTGCTCAGTGTCACTGGCATTTCCAGAGGGTAACTAAGTCAGGAAATACCATAGAGAGCAGGAAGGTCTGAAATTGAAGGACATCTTTTGCATCCCTCTCTCCCATGGAGCCATATCAGGCATTCATTCCCCTGCTCCCTATCCAAGTGTACCTCCTGTGGCTGCTGCCAGAAGACAATGTTCAGCACAGCTGGAGTCCTGGCAATGCATGTCAGGTAAGCCTGCTTCTTGCTGGGCTGAGGGAAGAGAAGCTTTTAAAGATACCATCCTGTAACATCTTGACTGTACGTGATTTCCTTTCCTTTCTGTCCTATATCTTCAAAACTCTCTTTAAACTCTGCATGAATTCCATAAATAAAATATTTGTTTGCTTTAGCCTTAACCCAGTCTGAATTAAAATGAGTCTTTTTCTCTCTGAAATCGAGACGGCATGTACCATCATGACTGTGTGCTTCTCTTAGTGTATCAAAAAAGTTACAAACTGCCTAACTGCTCAGGAGGTTAGGAGTTGGTGTACGTGTGGAAGAGACTAGTTTACAGCAAAGGATGTAACACAGAAAGGTGCAAGGATGTCTTTGCAGCAGGCTGTCACATCAATCCTAAAGGTCTGAGGACCCACAGCATTTTTTTTGGTAATAACTTGTGATGGCTGAGCAAGAACTGGAGGTGGGGGAGAAATCAGATCCATTTTTTCATATTTTGTAGGAAGCAATAGTACAAATCTTCATTTAGAGAGCATGATTCAAATCTTGTTTCTTTTCCCACAAAGAAAATCTTTTTGAGATGACAAGAAAAGTAACCAAAACCCTAAAGTGTTTGATATTTTAAACACAGAACAACAATGCCACAAGCTAGAATTAAACAAGTTCAAAGTTACTTTTTATTGGTTCCTTTTACGTCTTCTATAACCATACCTGGCCACCATTGCAGCATGACATGGGAAATACTAACAAAAGGCTCAATCTAACATAGATGATTAGGTCTTTTACTGGATATATAGTTTAATACTGTATATTGGTTTCCATCTCAAAGAAAAACTCATAGTCTTACTATGACATTAAAATAAGATTGTTAAGACATTTTGGACTTGTTTCAGAAGCTTGTTTCTCTTTTCAAATGAGCACCGCCGGGGAGCTGCCACAGTACAGGTTCTTTTTTAGGAAGACCAGAAACCCACTTTAAAGTGCTTATGGAGGAAGTGGAGCACCCAACTCTATTCCACAAATTTTCTTAGAAGATCACTGCTGCTCCCATGGCTATGACAATGGCTTGTCTCAGAGCCTTGCTTATCTGAGTTATGACTTGACTACAATTTGCAACCAAGTTTTACTCATGGTCAATTTTACTCCTGTGCTTTCGCTGACACCACTCTATGAATTAAGCAGTGTTTTATTCACTGATGTTCACAAGCAGTAGTTTTCCTCCCCCTACTTTACTAAAAGAACTAACTTTTGTATTATCTAATGCATTCATCATTGAGTCCAACCCCAGCACCATCAACTTTCATCAGTTTGTTGAAACTTTTTGTCTTGGGGTTTACTTCGAGCTCCAACTGCTGGAGGGGAAAAAAAAGAAAGTAACCAATTAAGTGATTTTTTCTGCTGTTGCTAGTTAGAAAAATGCCCTCAAACTTTTAAGTGTGGCTTAAGGGAACTCTGGCATTTCAAAAATCAGAAGACAAATAATAAATGTTTAACAAGATCTATGAAGCATGCTGTATATTATTTTAATGCTATTTGAGGGGTCTGTCTCTGGAGCTTGGCAATATTGCGGTAAGTGTATGGTTTCAAGAGTTACTGCAACTTTCAATATTTTCTTTCAGATGGCTTTTATAAGTTAAAAAGTTGCATAGTCTTGTGAACACAGGAGTCTGAGTATTTTTCATCCCTTTAGTTTTCCTGTCACCTTCCCAAGACCATCTCTATTTGTCTTTGCAAGTTGTCTGAGCAGAGCCATCTGTCAAACATTGCAGCAGAGACAAGTGAACAGGGAGATTCTTGTCTCATATCCCTCGATGTGCCAGTCAACAAGGGCAGCACTTCAGACTTACCAAGCCTATGACTACCTCCAGTTTCTTCCCAAGAAAAAGCAGTCAGTCATAACCAGAGCTTTTCCTGGAATGCTGTCCATCTCATCTCAAGCAATGGCTCCCATGTTCTTAGCGATAAGACAAGAATGGGGGCAACCATATTTTGAGTGAACTTTTCATCAGTGCAGACATCTTCTAGCCATCATACTCCTCCATTACTTCCTCAGACTTCCCTGCTCTAGAACTGGATGTGCCCCTATCATAGGTATGGTTAGAAGCCCCCAGGGTCTGGAGTATACCCTTGTTACCAAAGGAGTTACGCCTGTCTCATAGCCTGCTCCTCGCAGGCTGGCAAGCTGTCTTGGATGATTGCTGAGACACTTTTGTTCCCAGAGACCTACTATCAATCTCATTTTCTGGTGCAATGGTGAACTGTAGGCTCTAAAAAGCAGCAAAGGAAAAGTGCTTGGATGGAGTGACCTGAAATGTGCTGCTCAGCTTGTTTCTGTGCTCCTGTGGAATTTCTGAATGTGTCTCAGAGGCAGCAGTAGCAATTTTATACTGTCACCCTTTCCATTTGTGCTTGGACTACGTGCTCTCAGTATGACATATATTTCCTTTATTTCCCCACCCACATCCATTTCAAGCCTCTCTCACCCCACAGTAGCATGGTTACTAATGATTTGCAAATCCTTGGCTATACTGAGTGCAAAAGCAGAATTCTTACCCATTTCACCAACATTATATATTATCACTGGGGGAGTGGTGTGATGACACCTCAAATGGACAGATTTTAACTCTATTTATGTTGCAAGTCTATTTATATTTTGCCCATATCTGGGGCTCAACTATGGCAGTTACTTTATTGCCCGATGACCCCTCCCCAGGAGAGGGGCAATCAGGAAGAGAAGACCCAGAGGTTGAAAGGAAAACAGATTTAATTAAATGCTTGTCATCTGGGAGACACCTGTGAGCCAGCTTAAGTCAGCTGTGCTGGCTGACTCAGAACTGCTAATGGGCTGCAGCTCAGGGCTGGCCTGTGGTTCTGTCCCAGAAATGCAATGAGCACTGCTAGCATTTAACCCCAGCCAGGACAAAAGAGGACAGCTCTGGGTAAAGAAGGATGTAGGGAAAACAAGAGTGATGTTGGAGCAGGACATCAATGGCAATCTATGTGGGTCCAGAACTCAGCATCTCTAGGGGTCAGGCCCTTGGTGAATGTGACATAATTAGAATGAGTATTTATTAATAAAACAGATTAAATGATCCTGTTTAATCCTTTTTACAAATAAGTTTAAGACATAAAACTTGGGTATATGGCATTCAGAATTGAAGGTAGTAATTTCTGATTAAGTTTTATTATAATACTAAAAATTAACTTAGTCATGATGAATTTTTTTGGCACTAGGTATAAAAAGTGTAAATCCAGAGGTATTCTTAATTTTCTTAGTATTAATATCCATTTATGAAATCAAATAAGTTTAAAGTGAGGTAAGGGTCACAGATATGTCTGTTTTTCAAAACTGTTATAAATCTCCTGGCCAGGGCAGCTGTCATTTCAGACAAAAAATCTATCATCTCAACAACCATCTTCAGAGTAAGAAAGGCTGTTGATGAAAATAGCTATAATAAAGATCTTAACATTACAGATATATTTATTGAAGTTTTCTAGATTTGGTTAAGCTTTTTATGCCTATACTATCTCTGGCACTAAGACAAAGCTTACATGGCAAAGTTAACATTAACTCCTGTTTTAACACTTGCCGGCATCTGCTGTAGACCAGAAAGATATTTGCTAGTGTTTGTCCAACCCACAGCACTAATCTCTTCTCAGTGATGTCCAATGATACAACAAGGGGCTGTGGGTGCAAGCTGGAGCATAGGAGGTTCCACCTAAACATAAGGAAAAACCTTTTCACTAGGAGGTTGTCAGAACACTGAAACAGGTTGTCCAGAGAAGTTGTGGAGTCTGCATCTATGGAGACATACAAAACCCAATTGGATGCATTCCTGTGTGACCTGCTCTGGCAGGGGGGGTTGGACTAGATGATCTTTCAAGATCCCTTCCAATCCCTAACATTCTATGATTCTGTGATTGAGGTTTTGTATGTTCTCACAGATTTCTCAGCAGCAGTGAGACTAAGGTGAGACTATGAAGAGAGACAAAATGCATGCAGCTCACTCATCTGCAGTTCATCTTGAGACATTATTAGAAATAATAGTAAGTGATATCAGTTTTCAAGTTTATCTTCATGAAAACAAAATTGACACCATCCCTTGGTGCCTAATGTGTTGTTTGTGGGGTTTTTTGGTGCGTTTATTGAGTACAGGTTACACATTAAGATTAGTTAATTTTAGCAGAGGTGAGTCATACAATCAAAGTCAACGTTCAGATGTGTTCTTCTTGTGGGCTCTGGGTGGAAAGGAATGGTGATCCACACAGCTACAAAAAAAGTCTTTGTTTTGTGGCTGAGCCAACAATGCTACATTTGCTCCTTTTCTCTGTTCCATGCTTTGAACAAGCAGACACTCACACAAGCTCTTTTACTGAAGAGCGGAAGAGTCTTACATGAAATGCTAAATACTCAATTTTGAGGGAAGGGGCATGATGTTGCTGAAAATTTCCACTGTCAGACCAGTTTTGAGCTATAGCTCTTGGAGGTTTTAGCTATTAAAAGTTTCCCATGAATCCTGAATGTGAAGCATTCACCATCACCCCTTCGTTAAGAGGTGTTCTTCATTGCTTGGGAGGAAACTTCACATACACCAACAAATTAATATCCCATTTTGGAAGGCTTGTATTTATTTATAGCCAGATAAATTCCATGTGGAACTGAAGGGAATGCCCAAACAGTGCTACCTTTATCATGAAAAGTACCATGTAGCAGCTAATCAAAAAAGCCAGAGACTTGCCTGCTATAAATGGGTTCCCCTGGCACAAAACACAGTTCTAAACATCACAAAGTTCAGCTACATTTTGATGGACCATTTCCAAATGAAGCTAAAGAAACACATGAACATATCCTTCCATAAACATTTCCCTCTTCAGCATTTCCCAGAAACTAATTCAAACAGGGAGCAGATCTAGCAGACCAGATTCAAGCAAAATACAATTTGCATTTAAATCACTGAGAGCTACTGGTGACTAGCATGCAGCATTAAACCACGTGTACTATTAGCGTCCTAGAAGAACCATGTATTTTAAAACAGATGGTAGATGTTGAAAGAAAATTAAATCACAAAATAAGATCATTTACATAAATGCTTCCTCTTCTAATCAGCTACCACTGTGTTAGTATCAACTAGGGTGTTGGGGAATATAATTCATTTCCTCATCTCAGAATCTAAATATATGGATAGTTTCACCCCACATTGTTTCCTTCCCCTCTCTGCACAGGTGATTTATTTTTCTACAGTGTTTTCCCTAGTTAGACAAAAAATTAGAGCAGACCATTTTCTCCCTTCCCAGCAGCAGGGCTTTCTACACCTACTGAAAGAACAGAGGGATATATTCTGGGACTGTGTTTCAGACTTATTTCTCCATATAGCTACCTCCCACACCAGAGCTCAACCTTTCAGATGCAAGTATAATACTTTGGGAAAATATCTTAAAAAGTCCACCCAGAAAAAAAGCAGAGTATGGTCATTCCATCTTACTCAGCTACATTCATATTTCTTAGTTTAAATAGCAAGAGAACTACCAGTACCTTGTGCTCAAACCACTCATCTGCCTGAAAGTTCTGTTTTTCTCCTCTTCCCTATCACTTTTATCAGCAAACCCTCTCATGAACTAGAGCATCACTTAAAATGCTCTTCACTAGCAAAGGTAGTGAGAGCTGGTGTGCTGCTAGGCAGTACAGATAGGAATCAAAACATCAGTAAAACCTGGCCTTCAGAAGAACACTTGCATACTATAAGGAAACAGGGCATAGAATTTAACCCCAGACCTTTGTTTTTCATTCTTATGTTACAGTGTTGAAAATACTGCAGCAGCCACTTCTCTGCTTTTCTAGTCCAAATACTCAGCAAACAAAAGGCCTTCAGGATTGCAGGAGTAAAGTCCAAAAGATTAGACATCCAGTATTGTAGGTACAGGACTGAGTTGCACAATCATTAGCTTTCACCTACTTCAAGTTATGGGTAATTACTTATACACAGAAAAGAAACTGCTACTATTTTATGTAGAAATAGCTGTGTATTTGTTCTTCCATATATAAAGGAACAAAACTCCCACCTAATGTTTTCCCAGATGGAAGCTAATCCATGATAAATTTTGCTGAAGTTCTGAAGATTTCAGAAAAACTTCACAAATAATTGAGTTGCAGCTTCAATACATAGGATACCTCAATAGGCTAAAAGAGTATCATCCTCTTTGTCATAAACCTTTTAAAATCAGGAAGAAGAAGAAAGAGAAAAGAAATACAGATTAACCTGTTTAAAGGTTCTGACAGGATTACTTCTCCCAGCAGTCTTACTAAGTACCCTACAATTTTGCATGGTTTTTTTCAAGGCCTTCAGAGTTAGGGACCTGACTAACTTCAAGCCAGCAAGCAACGCTGAGTACTGCCATCCTCCATTACCATTGCAAGCCTGGTTTTGTGGAGCTATCACCTATTGGACTCTGCATGCACTATTTTTAATGACAGTTGATTTAAAGCCAGGCTAACAAGTTTTCAGTGTTGCAGAACCTCTGAGACAGCTGCCTACTCAATGAGGTCCTGCACTAATTGCTCAGGCAAACTCTCATCTGACTCAGTATGGATATAATCTGATGTTGACATGGATTTAGGTTTCTTCTGGGGCTTTTTTAGCACAGTTTTGAGTATTTTGTCCCAGTGAAGTACTGGTTCAATTGAGTATAATGACACATTTGCAGCATAATTGTATGACTTGTTTTTCACTGATCTACTCTTTCATTTTTAAGTTCACCTGAACTTCTGAACCAGTGCTTTTCCATTTTTATTTATTTTTTTTTTTCCCCAATTGGCTTAAGTAACTGATAGCACAGTGGTTTGGAAAATGCACCTTTATAAAGGCTAATATTTCCCTCATCTTTCAACTCACAGAGACAATTACAATACTGAATGTTATAAAGCTAAGGCGACTCATACAGATGGTAAAAACTGTTGTTGTAGCAGGAAGGGAGTGGTAAATATTTAATCCTACATGCTACTCTGAATGCTCTGAATATGCAAAGGACAGAAAACACATTAAAACCTTTTCCTTGCACAAGAACTATCTGTGAGCTCCTGGCCAAAGAAAGTTCAGCAAATACCCTTCTAACTATCTTTCTGGGAGACCTAAGGCTAAAGCAGTCTGATCTCTCCTGTAATATTCACAGATTCATAGCATACCAGATTGGAAGGGACTTCAAGGATCATCTAGTCCAACCTTTCAGGGTAAGAATATAGCTTAAATCAGCTGGTCCAGCACCCTGTCAAGCTGGGACTTGAAGCTGTCTAATGTATCTATCACCTCCCTTGGGAGTTTCTTCCAACACCTAATAGTGCAAGTGGTATTTTTTAAATGTTTTTTTTCTGGCATCCAGTTTGAATGAACCCAGTATCAGCTTGTACCCATTGCCCCTTGTTTTTACCATGGGACTCTTTGTGAAAACAAAGTCTCCTGATAATTGCACTTTATGTGGAATAGAACAGAATTAACCAGGTTGGAAAAGACCTTTGAGATCGTTGAGTCCAACCTATCACCCAACACCATCTAATCAACTAAACCAAGGCACCAAGCACCCCATCCAGTCTCTTCCTAAACACCTCCAGTGATGGTGACTCCACCACTTCCCTGGGCAGTGTATTCCAATGGCCAGTCACTCTTTCTATGAAGAATTTCTTCCTAACATCCAGCCTAAACCTCCCCTGGTGCCGCTTGAGACTGTGTCCTCTTGTTCAGGTGCTGGCCGCTCGAGAGAAGAGACCAACCCCCACCTGGCTACAACCTCCCTTCAGGCAGTTGTAGAGAGCAATAAGTTCTCCCCTGAGCCTCCTCTTCTCCAGGCTAAGCAACCCCAGCTCCCTCAGCCTCTCCTCATAAGGCTTGTGCCCCAAACCCCTCCCCCGATTTGTTGCCCTTTTCTGTACATGTTCCAGCAAGTCAACATCTTTCCTAAACTGAGTGGCCCAGAACTGGACACAGGACTCAAGGTATGGCCTAGCCAGTACTGAGTACAGGGTACTCTCAATGCTTCTGATAAGGGATCCTCCTCTTTTAGGGCTGCAGTTTGGAGGTTTCTCTAAGACTGGAAATCTGAGGAAAGCAATGGTAGAGTGATCATCAACTCTGTTAGGAGAGCAGTCCTCCTTTCCAGGATAGAAATTATGGCTCGCTGCCTGAGAGTTTCACTGTGCTTGCTTTTGTCAGCACACATGGACTTCTAAGACATTGTTTCTGGAAGGCAATAGCTCTAGAATCCAAACATTTAACTGACAAAAATCACTTAAAAAAATCTGCTTCCTGCTTTTATAAAAGTAATACAAAGGATGGAACATATGCTTACTGATCAAAACCGATATGAAGCGTGATTAATTGGTTTTAAAATCCCCAATGGCAGGTTCATTTCTGACTAAACAGAGAAAGCAGAGCAGTTGTCTCTTTTCTCCTAAATGTTTATGATGTTAATTTGACATGACATCCCATTTCTAAATATTCTGCTTTCCCAACAGTGCTTAGCTGACATAATAGAAATGTGCCCAGGTGGACAAGAAAGCCAATGGCATCCTGGCATGCATCAAGAATAGTGTGGCCAGCAGAAGCAGCTAAGTCATTGTGCCCCTGTACTCTGCATTGGTTAGGCCACACCTTGAGTACTGTGTCCAGTTCTGGGCCACTCAGTTTAAGAAGGACATTGAGACTCTTGAATGTGTCCAGAGTAGGGCAACAAGGCTGATGAGTGGCCTCGAGCACAAGCCCTACAAGGAGAGGCTGAGGGAGCTGGGATTGTTTAGCCTGGAGAAGAGGAGGCTCAGGGGAGACCTTATTGCTGTCTACAAGTACCTGGTGGTTGTAGCCAGGAGGGGGTTGGTCTCTTCTCCCAGGCATCCAGCACCAGAACAAGGGGACACAGTCTCAAGCTGTGTCAGGGGAAGTTTAGGCTCAAGGTGAGGAGAAAGTTCTTCACTGAGAGAGTCATTCATCATTGGAATGGGCTGCCCAGGGAGGTGGTTGAGTCACCATCCCTGGAGGTGTTCAAGAGGGGATTGGATGTGGCACTTGGTGCCATGGTTTAGTCATGAGGTCTTGGGTGACAGGTTGGACTTGATGATCTTTGAGGTCTCTTCCAACCTTGGTGATTCTGCGAACTTGTACTGCACAGGAAATATTGCTGTACACAAAGCCTGAATCCAGTGCAGAAAGAAGCTATCACCTTCCCTGAGTACTTTGCTCCATCTGGGATTACGTGAAATACCATTGCAATTCAGTCCTTGGGGTAAGGCACCAAGGAGGAGTGAGGCACTTAAACATGGAGAACAAGTTTGTTGCCTTGTGCATTTTCCTGGTAAATTCCTTTATACAGATATATTACTTCCTGTTTCCTTTTTCTGAGCTTATGAATTGTGACTGCCATTTAGCAGCACAGAGTCACAGAATACATTTGGTTGGAAGAGACCTTAAAGATCATCCAGTCCAATCCTTGACCCAGTACTACAGGGTCAACTCTAAACCATGTTCCTAAGCATCACATCCACCTACTGCTTAAACACCTCCAGGGATAGTGACTCTACCACTGCTCTGGGCAGACTATTCCAGTGTTTGATAACCCTCCCTGTGGAGAAATATTTCCTAACATCCAGCCTAAACCTCCCCAGGTGCAGCTTGAAGCTATTTCTTCTGGTCCTGTCACTTGTCATCAAGGAGAAGAGGCTGACCTCCTCCTTGCTCCAACCTCCCTTGAGTTAGTCATAGAGAGTGATCAGGTCTCCCCTCAACCTTCACTTCTCCAGACTCCAGCTCCCTCAGGCACTCCTTGTAGATCATGTGCTCCAGGCCCTTCACAAGCCTTGTTGCTCGTCTCTGGACACGCTACAGCACCTCAGTGGCCTTCTTATATTAGAATTCTGTGATTCTGTGATTTTCTGAGCTTATGAAGTGTGTCTGCCATTTAGCAGCACCTTGATGTACAATGTACAAAGAAATAGAGGAATTTGTTGCAGTAAGACAGTGGTCTTTGTGGAAAGAGATATAGGTCCTTGTTCATCTACATAGTACATTTACAGATAGAGACCAGTCAGGACATTCTTTAATGTCACATAGGGATGCTTAGAATCAAGGTTTTTCTGAAAGACTTTCTTCATTGTAAAATGTCACAGCACACATCATAGCCATTGTTATTATTTCTACTGTTAGATTTATCCTCCCTATCAAATATACAGATGTGAGCTATATATGTGTTCACATTACAGCCACAGCTACTGCTCATCTCCTTCCTGTTCCAAAGCAATCTGTGTGTGCTGCAGGCTGCCTCTTCCTTCTTGATGAAAATGTCATCAAGACACAACAAATAAAGACACCTTTCTTCTGATAAGACAAAGCCACCAAGGCCAACAAGATACTGGAAAAATTACAAGTAGTGAAGAACAAAGTCTATTGCTTCTACATTTAACAGCACTGCGGAGAACAGAAACAGCTTTTCTGCAGAAAGATTTTAGATCAGTGCCAGCAATACCTTAAAATAACCTGCCAAAAAGAGGGGAAAAAATAAGCTTTCTTCTTGAAGTATTGTATCAGAGCTAGCTCAAATTAGTATATTTTAGCACTGCTGCCCAGAGCTATGAGTTGGAAAAATGGTGACTATTAACTGTGGATTTTGGTCCAAGTTCATGGAAAATCTGGAGAGTTATTCATCAGGGATAGTTGCTCTGGGCAATCTGTTTGGAAATGCTAGTACTGACTTAAAAACCCCAGTAAGCTTCTGCACTTGGGGAATTTTACTTTCTTCAAATAGATAAAAGCAATATGATTGTTCTATACAACAGCCTTTCAAGAACTTCCAATGGGACACTCATTATTTTGCATTTATTAAGGCTGTTTTTTAAAGTTCTATTTCTGAAAATAGAAAAAGAACACACTTCTGTGAGTGTGAACGTCTTGCCAGCTCTATCATGAGTGACCTAGCTGGGCAAATTCAATTCAGCAACTGTCCTGACCCTAAAATTTCAGGAACTAGAGAAGTTGCTTATGGTTTGGGCTTTTCATTACCAGGAATGTCTAGCTGAGGTAATAAGCAAATTCCTAAAGTCAGATTTAGAATCATAGAATCATAGAATCAATAAAGTTGGAAAAGACCTCAAAGATCATCAAGTCCAACCTGTCACCCAAGACCTCATGACTACTAGACCACGGCACCAAGTGCCTGCCACGACCAATCTCCTCTTGAACACCTGCACCAAGTGCCACGTCCAATCTCCTCTTGAACATCCCTCTTTTAAAAACAGATACTTTTGTTTTGTTTCGGTGTGCTTTTTCAATCTGTCTGTATGGAACAGTCATTGGTGCAGTTCTCAACAACTGCTTACACTGAGATTGCTTTTGGAGACCCTCTCCAGCCACAGATTACAAAATCTGAAAGACTGATACAGCATATGGGTTTTGCCATTGTCTGTCCTTGTAATGTGTGATATGTATTCCCTAGGATACATTGCTGGGGGAGATGTAAGATTTGCTGCTTTGGCCATGTGTATAGCTGAATCTGTGATCACACAATGTTTGTAGCTGTGATCATGCAATGTCTCCATTGCCACCCTGTACCACACAATTCCTATATTGTTACCATGTAGGTGCAGTGAACTCTAGTGTTTGCAGCAGTTGGAATATTATTTGCTGTTTGTGGTTTGTTTTGTTTTGTTTTGTTTTTAATTCAGGAACTGGTAGAAGGAAACATATAGGAAACATGATATTGTTCCCTATTGACTCTCAGAATTTCATGGAATTAAAAAGCAAAGAGTATCTCAGCCTGGGGGAAGGCTGGCTCCTCTCAGGTGTAAGGCTCTATGGAACAGCTTGGTAAAGCACTGGACTGTGTTTCTATGGGTACTATGAGTTCTTAGGATTCTGTTGAGGAAAATCTTAAAGTGCTATTATCTTTGAAAGGTACTATATAAATACTGTATATGAAAATAAATGTAGTGTTATCATTCATCACTCTGCAACCATTTAGTTCCTATTGCCAAGTCAAATGACTTTGCGTGCATTACCTTCCTGCTAAGCTTCATCAGAGGTTCTATGAAAATGCATTTCACTCAGCCAAACTAAATAACCTGTTGCCAAGAAACACACAGAGATTTTTTAATAATTATTTTTCTATCTTTATGCAGTTTAGACAAGGCAGACTTAAATATTTGATTGAAACAGGTCATTAATCAACACTTCCATTTGCAAGTAGCCTCCATCGTTGGTGAGAGGATTTTATTTTAAGCATTTTTTGCATCCACAGGAGTTAACTGTTGCAAATTTCTTGTATTACAGAAAACCTTCTGATAACCATGTTCTCTAAGAAAACAAGGGCCCTAGTCCAAGATATAGACAAGGACCTCTTTTTTTTGCCTCCCACTGGTTGAAACTAATTTTCATTGATCTGATGCCAGGTCTCTTTATCTTATGGCTGCTTACGTGAGCAGTAACCACAAAACAAAGTAAACTAATGGTTCCCTGGTAACTGCTCAAGTATGCTTCCAAACCCAGCAGTGTGCACAAGGCCTGATCTTTACTCTCTTTTTCTCTCCTTCTTTCTCTTCTGAATTTCAGATTTACCATAGAGTAAGAATGGGTGAATATAGTCACTGCTTCCAGTCTTTACTCAAACTGTTTTGTGGGCAATTTCTGTTCTTTGCCCTTACGGTTTTATTGCTGCCTATCACCTACTGTATCAGAGACTTTCCAGGTAGTGGATTGTAGCATGAAATCAATGAGAGGGTTAACTTGCTTTTGTAGAAACCTGTGGATGGCTGTCTGGGTGGCTGGGTGGCTGTCTGTCTGGATAGATTCTTTGGTGTTGGGTTTGAGGAAAAGACTGCATGGTCCCTCACAATGTTTTACTTTAGTTGTGATGGAAAATATATAACTGAATGGAATAATTTTCATTGCAGCTCAAAATTATGAAGACTTTGTGCCTCATACTAATTAAACAAATATGCTAGGTAATAAGGATTAAACATGTATACAGTTTTTAAAAACTAAGGTTTGATTAAATGGAAAATTTAAGTAAACACGAAACTTTAGTAAATATGCTAAATACTAAGCTTTGGGGCCAATCACAGTTGAAATTTTGTGTCTGAGGACAGCTTTTTTTGCTGCTTCAGCATTCTTTCCACTGGAATTTGTAATCTATTTTTCACCTCTAATGTGCATCTATTTCAATGTTTCAGCAGAGGAAGCGGTGATAGGTAGCTATGATAAATCAAATCTCATGTTGCTGGTTTAACAGATCTTTGGAAGTTGTTACAAGCTAAACTAATCACTCAAAAGGCACACAGAAAACTTGCAGTGCTGCTGGAGAAAAGACAGATTCAGATGCCAGTCACAGAAGGATTTAGTGTGTAGCATCCTATAAGGGGTGGCTGAACTAATGTTTATAATGATAATGTGCAAATGAACTTCTTCAGATAGTTTCTTACATGATTCTCCTGTTGTTTCTGTGGAAAAGGATTGTTAGCACAATCCTTTGGTACCTATAGAATGAAGAAAGCCTTTATCATCAACCACTTTGCAAGAACACAGTCATTCTTTGAAACATTTCCTTAAAACGTTTTGAATTCCCATACAAAGTTTGAAGCTTCCATCTCCACAGCCTCTCTGAAATGTTGAATAGGTGGTAGCTGTGTACTTCCTTTACTCCAAAGGTATGGAACTTTGTATGCTTTTGTGCAGAAAACCAGCCATTGACTAACTGTGGTTTTTCAGTCTGCCTCCTGTGGAGTGTACAGTACTACTCAGTAGAGGTCAGGGAAGGCACTATTGTGACGGAGCAAAAGGCATTTTGTGAAATAACCTAACTGTATTTCCCTTGCAAATTACTGCAGCACTTAATTTTTTCTTCTGCCTCAGATGTCTTGAGGCTGTGTCTGGAGCCAGACAGGCAAGGTAGGACTCTTGGTTGCATCATTCCTAGTTGCACCATTGGCTGTCCCTGCCTTTCCTCTCCACTAGCCGGTACTCCCTTGCCTTTGCGCTGTCGTTTACTAAGTAACAGGACACATAGTATCAACATGGTGTTACAGGGCCTGAATACCTTTGAGAAAAATTGTACTTTGGTCAGTAACTCTTCCTTGTCCTGCTGCTTCTGGCCGGAATCCAACCTTCATGCCATAAGGTTCTGAAACAAGTCTGTGGGGGTGTGTGAATTGCACAGCTGGAGAGGAAGGAGAAAACGTAATTCTGCCAAACTGGGTTTTTGGAAGGGATGGGAGCTGCTAGAGTTTCCTGAGTGGTTTGAAATTCTTCATGATGTCCCTGACTGATGAGTTAAGGACCTGAGTGCAGGTATGGGGTGAAGAGCTGAGTGATGAATTACATCTCTGCAGTACTGTTACAAAGCTTTGTAATCTATACCAAAGCTATAAGCACCAGAATTTTGGATGACATATCTGTACTTGTGGAAAAAAACTATAAATATATATGAATGAAAAACACTCACGATATTTCTAAATCATTATACAGAGTAGTGCTGAGATATTTTTGCATTGATTTTTGGGAAAACTCACTGAAAACCTCCTAATTAATAGTTGTCATGATTCCGTGGTAAAGATCCCTGAGAAAAATGTGGTAGAAGGCTCTTTGGCCTGGAAACAGGCAGTGAATCAATATCAAGCACAAGGCTGGAACAGCCCAGAAACCATTTTCTAAAGCACACAATCCTTGTATTACAGAATAATAATAATAAACCAGGTTGAAAGAGACCTTCAAGATCATTGTGTCCAACCCATCAACCAATCCTACCCACCTAAACAACTAACACATGGCACCAAGCACCCCATCAAGTCTCCTCCTGAACACCTCCAATGATGGTGACTCCACCACCTCCCCAGGCAGCCCATTCCAATGGGCAATCACTCTCTCTGTATAGAACTTCTTCCTAACATCCAACCTAAACCTCCCCTGGTGCAGCCTGAGACTGTGTCCTCTTGTTCTGGTGCTGGCTGCCTGGGAGAAGAGACCAACATCCGCCTGCCTACAACTTCCCTTCAGGTAGTTGTAGAGAGCAATAAGGTCTCCCCTGAGTCTCCTCCTCTCCAGGCTATTCTAGCAATTGCTTCTATTTCACCTGAATGCAGATGGCTGATGTCAGAAGTCTAACACATCTTGATTGTTTAATGGATTGTTTGGAAACATCATTAGGACTTTTTTTTCACCATTTTAGCATCATGTTTTTTTTCCACCTATATTTGGGGCTCCTTGAGATAATATTGGCAGGCCTGGTATCATGTTTTCACCAGAGACACAAGGACCACATGGACCGGGGAGGTGGTGGATACACCTTTCCTGGAGGTGCTCAAGAAGTGTGTAGATGTAGTGCTTCAGGATATAGATTAGTGGTCATGGTAGTTGGCTTATGGTTGGACTTGATGATCTTAAAGGTCCAATCTTAATGATTCCGTAATTCTTGCTCAGCTATTTGATAGCATGTGAATGTCACAAAAGTTGCCTTGTCCTCTAGCTGTCAAATATGGAGTTCAGAGCTGTAGCACATTTAACAAAGGGTCAATTACCTGCCTTGGCACTGCAGTGAGTACAGAGCAACTCTCTAGCAGAATACTCCAGAGGCATTTTCTTCCTCAACATTTCTCCTGTGGGACTTTCCACAGCTGGAGAGTCTTCTCTGCTCCATAACAGTAAATGCAGAGTGGGAAAAGAGCAGGAAAATATCTTATTCCTTTTCCCACAAGCACAGTGGAATGTATTAGCTGGCCTCGAAACAAGGGCCAAAAAATAACATGTCACCATGTAACACGTTCAGCTGCAGAAAGTGCTTTGACATTTAAAAGGATGTTTTAAAACCATCTCATACACAATTCTGTTGGAGAACAGCAAGAGTCAGGCTGCTCCCCAGAGAGAGGAGAGCTGGGAGGTGAGGCAGCCACACAGCAGCCAGGCAGGGGTAGGCAGGGACAAGCAGGGGTAGGCAGGGACAGGCAGGGACAAGCAGGGGTAGGCAGGGACAAGCAGGGGTAGGCAGTGTCTCCATGGCAGGGTACTGACCCAGAGCACCAGAGGCAGCCAATGGCCCTAACAAATCCCTTCAAAACTTCTCTACAAGAATTTTAAGCATACAGATAGATCCCCAGGACGCAAGTAAAGAACTCTGCTATCAGATCTTTTGTTGTCTTCACATGGGAGTGATTGATAAATGTACTGTCTGCTTGTAAAAATCCTTGATCTGAAATTGCCTGCCACTGGAGTCTGTAAAGAGTTTCTACACAAGGAGGAACACAAGGGCTTAAGTATGTTGGTTTACCATCAGTGTTCAGCCAGCTGTTTCTGTCTACTTATTTCTTAGGATGCTGGGCAATAAAAATCTATGAACTGTTTCAAAAGGAGGAGATTTTGCTTAAGGACAGACTCTTTAAACTCTTTCTTCTGCCCTCTTTGTTCTCATTTTCCTGTTTGCATGCTTTCCCCTTGTAAAGTATTTTTCAGAAAGTGCCTGTGTTTGTATGGGAATGCTGCTGATGGCTCTGCATGGACCACAGATCCATTTTCAAATTTCTCTGCAGAGAGTGACATACAGTTAACATCTCCCTCCCACTGCCAAGAATGCAACAGTTTGCATTCTGGCCTAACTTCTCTCAAGACCACATTGGGGATAATTAATGACACTGGATTTCTAGGGGATAAATTTGGTCTGTGGTTGATCTGTCCTTTCACTGCTCTAACTTTTTTCAGGTGACTGCCTTTAAGATTTGCAACTGATGTTTACTTGCTCCGTGTGGGCCATCACTGTAGACAGTCTATTAATTGTAGCAGTTCTAATCCACTTAACTGTTATGGGTAGAAACACATATATACCTATTCACATATACACATGTGCTTCAGTAATTTTTTAAAGATATAAAGGGCCAAGATTCTGTATATGAACAGAAGAAAAGTCAAGGACTTAGTTTAACTTAGGACTTAGTTTAACAAGGACTTAGTATTGTAATTAGTAGCTGACTAATCAATGATTTACTAACACATGGTGTTGATTCTGACATAGATAAATGCTTTGTCAATAATAAAGCCATTATGCAAGAATTATTAGTAGTCAGATAAAAGTCTTCCAAGCAATACAACAGATACTGTGATTTCTGTGTGATTTTGAAGATAATTCTCATTACTTATGAACTATTTATGACATTCAGACAGCAGACGAATCTAGTGACACTACAAAAGAATCAGGACTATTAACAAATCTGTTTAGTGGCTTGTACAATTTTACTTTTTTTCCTCATTTCTACCAAACTTCAATGAAGTAAAATATCTGCTCTGCTCTCTGGAATATACCTTGTAAGGAACAGAACTTCAGCATGAGCTTTGTATTAGAATTTTATGTTGGAGTCTTAGGAGTTTGTTTCCACTCTCCGCTACAAACAGAGATGACAGATAACACAAACACTTTGCACAAATGTCAGTGGCTATTTCAAAGCAAAGCCTGCTCCTTGCAAAATATCTATATGGAATAGTGCAAAAGTGGACGTATGGATAGCAGGATGGCAATTAAAAATTTCAGCTGCAGGTTCACTAACAGAAGCTTTTTGTCTGGATACTGAATGTGAGCCTCAGCCTTTGCTGACTCCAGACACGTTCGAACTTTTGCTATAGCAAAAAATATTACTTTGTAATGACATCTCTTGTGTTCCTTTAGACTAAGACACAGTATGATGACTTTAATGACAGTGCCAATCACTACAAAACAGAGCATCTTAGGGATTGGATGTCCTCAGAATACCTTCCCTTTGAACCATGGGTACGTTGAAATGTCATTCTTTTAGGAAAAGATTCCAAACTTATGAATCACCTACTTCTGAGTCAGTACTTCAGATTACTCGATTAAGAGCATCCTCTTGGTTAAAAATTAAGAATTTAAATTGTGCTCCCTAGGCAGTCTTTCCACTTTGCTTATAAAGAACTTATCCATTGCTTGTATTTTCACCATGGATTTTTTTTTTTTTTAATAAAAGCACAATGAGAAGAGTTGGGCAGAAAACAAATAGTTACTTTTCAACAGAAAGTGAAGAGAAACAAGAAAGCTTGAGGCTAAAAAGAGATAGCAATATTATATGATAGAAAATGTATATGTAAAACTCATTGGTAATGGAGTTAATATATCCAATGAGACAAAAGAAAGATGGTTTCCAATCTAAACATAGTGTTTTCTGAGGCATATTATTATTATTATTATTATTATTATTATTATTATTATTATTATTATTATTATTATTATTATTATTATTAAAATATGAAAATCAATAGGCCTGAAGGCATACCGAATTGCTGGTGTCTGATTTTATTTCTCATTATTTTCAGCACTGGGGTCTACATGTGCAGACTGATAAAATATTTTGTTAGTAACAGCTTTACCACCTTTTTTTTTTTTTTTGTTATCTGCTCTTGTGTTGTGTTTTCTTTTGTTTCTCCCTTCACACTCATACATGCATATTCTAGATATCATTAGCGATACTATCATGTCAACTAAGTAAGTTTATGCAGAAGCATTTTACTGCCCTTGCTGCACTCTTCTCCCATGTTAGGCCAAGAAGCCAGGAGCTGAGTTTGTTGCAGAGTTCACTGATCAAAAGGAAAAATATGCTTCTGGATGTGTCATTCCATCTATTTTCTTTGAAAAGACATTCTAGAGATAATAGATTATCTCTCAGCTCCCTCAGTCTCTCCTCATAGAGACTGAGGGAGCTAGGGTTGCTTAGCCTGGAGGGGAGGAGACTCAGGGGTGACCTTATTGCTCTCTACAACAACCTGAAGGGAGGTTGTAGACAGGCGGATGTTGGTCTCTTCTCCCAGGCAGCCAATACCAGAACAAGAGGACACAGTCTCTGGCTGCTCCAGGGGAGGTTTAATTGGATGTTAGGAAGAAGTTCTATACAGAAAGAGTGATTGCCCATTGGAATGGGCTGCCTGGGGAGATGGTGGAGTCACCATCATTGGAGGTTTTCAGGAGGAGACTTGATGGGGTGCTTGGTGCCATGGGTTAGTTGTTTAGGTGGGTTGGATTGGTTGATGGGTTGGACGCGATGATTTTGAGGGTCTCTTCCAACCTGGTCTGGTCTATTCTATTCTATTCTATTCCATTCCATTCCATTCCATTCCATTCCATTCCATTCCATTCCATTCCATTCCATTCCAAATCATATTAAATTTATTGGTGTAAACATCATGCTTCTTTTTTGGGGTGTGTTTCTATTATACTGCTTCTTTAGTCCAATCATCTCACATTCTGTTGCAAAGTAACATACTAACAAAGCCATTCTCTGCACAGTGATCAAAATAAGGATGTTACTCATGCTCCTTCTTACCATAGGATGTGTACCACAGCAAGACAGGAAAGGATCTGAAAAAGCAGGTCTTGTTGCCTTTGTTGAGTACTATAGGTATTTCAGGTTCTCAAACAAAGTTTCAGCATACCTTTATTTACTTGTACGAGTCAGGGATGCTGGTCCACAGGCGTGTAATGGTGTATAGCTCTTGGAGAGTGTAAATGAAGGTCCTAAGGTTGGGTATCTCACCCAGCAGACAACAGGGACCGAGCTGGCATTGTGTGTGAGTATCCAAATGTTGATGGTGTAAGTTGGCAAGCCAGCAGACAAGGGCAGGATACAGATAGGTTGTCTCAGTGCATGTCAAACTGGTGGTGGAGCAGAAAGACAGTTGTCACCTTCTGCCAAGACATGTTGGAGCCAGAGCCCTACTCAGCTCTAGGCAGAGGTAGAGATGCATAAGTATGCAGGCTCCCCTCTAGGTCTCCAGCTAATTATGAAGAATTCACACCAGATCAGAAGGGGCGCAGAATTTTATTCTCAAATACTGAAGTTTCAGAAAATTTAGAGTGGAAAAAAATCAATAAATCTGAAGCATGGATCAAGCTGTTCATAAAGCATGTCTCACTCCTAAGTCACAAAGCCAAAGAATTTAATTCTCTGCCCCAAACACCAGTGACTATTGGTGTAAATAAATCGATGACTCGCGTTATAGACGCTAGGGAAGCCAGTGGACATAGTTCGTTGCTACCCTCATTGGCACTGCCAGAGTACATAAGCCCTCATCCAGGGACTGTGTACTCTCTTCATATCCACTCAGACCCCATGAAGCACAAAGTAAGAGAGGGCACAGAGTTCACAGAAAGGAAAAATTCCAGTGGAAACATCTTAGCTAACAATACAGTAAAAATAAACTAGAAAAAGTGGTTCCTTTGTAAGAATAAAGATGGCCTTCATGTTCTTCAGACTTCTACCAGCTAAGACTTTTTTTTTTTTTTTTTAATATATATACTGGCTGCAAGAAAGTCCCAAGTTAATTTCTAGTTGGCTGAAAAGGAATGGTAATATTTGAAGATAAATAGCAAGAAATTTGAAGTAGCAGATAAGGAGGATAACAAACTGATCCAGGGAGAATTGCTTCTGTTGAGGGAAAAAGTTATCATTTTTATAACAGCACCATTCAGCCCTGAACTTTCTTAGAATTATTTGATCATTCCCTGGCAAAACTGGGCTTAATAACATTTTTCTTTTTTTTTTTCCACTTTAAATGGGTTCTGTGATAATAAGTGTGGTGGTTTTCACACAACACTGAGCATACACTGCTTTGCCTAGTAAGGATTTGACCTTAAATCATTTTGCGCTTGGTGCAGTTTGAAAAGCAGGAGGGGAAAGTGTCAGGAGTTTTACTGTAACTGTAATTCTCAATTTTACATCTCTCTTTTTGTGAGCTATCTCTTTAGACACTAAGTATTACAATTCACTGTGCCAGGCTGGGATTGCTGCTTCATATCTTTAAGATTGACAGGGGAATTTTACCGTATGACTCACTAACAGAAATGTTTTAGAGTTGAGATTTGTAGGAATTCTGTTGGGACCAAAGAGGAAAATCTGTGCGCACACAGTAACAACATAATATTAAACATTAGCTGCCTCTTTGGCCTTTACAGAATTTGCCAATCTTGGTATTTATCAAAAGTGGAAAATGTTTTGATTTAGTGAATTAATTGGCATGACATTCTCCCTTTGTCACAAAGGATGCCTTTCTATGCTGCTACATCTTATTCTAATTTAGAAGTATGGTATTTTGGAAAAAAAAAAACACCCAAACAAAAACAACCCAAAATATTTTAGAAGGTTAATATGGGGACCAGAATAGACAGGCAGAGAATTTTTCCTCATATTTTACTGGACTTGAAAATACTTTAAAGAACGAACCTTGTTCAGCTGAAAAAGACTTTCATTCAAGAAATTAAAATGGACTCACTCATCCAAGACATCTGCCACTATTTATTTTCCTACCACTTTCACCTGTCACCCACCTCTGTCACAGCTGCACCACACACCTATACATTTTTTCACCTATTTTTTCTTTTTTTTGTGCATTCTCAACTGGGGCATGGCCCAAGCAGCTCCCATCTTACCACACTCAGGTATCCATAGGGAAAAGGTGGACACTTGGGCACAGATGGATACAGTGGTCAGGTTTTGAGTCTTGAGGGCCTGAATTAGGAATCTGTGTAGTGATAACCTTCTGTCTTGGGACTTCTGCTCCCGTTCACCAGGGCATGTGTAACAGGGTATACCATGCAGCTGGGAGTTCCTCTCTTCTGGAAAGCCTTTGGTTTCTTTCTGAATGGCCTTTCACCATTCTGCCCTATGCAGGCTACACTAGGACAATACACCAAATCAGGACATCTGAGTAGTGGGAAATGAAAGGTTCACATGAGAAAGCAGAGGTCAGTATCTCCTGAAACATATCAATAACAACAGATCAACCTAAAAAAAACAAATAAAAAATCATAAAGTAGTTTTCACAAATAAAAAAGGAGTATCTTCCGTCCATCTCCACCTTTGTCTGGATTTGCTGCAGGACTAAGAATTTGACACAAAACCTGCTATATGAAAATATGACCACAGACAGAATTGGAATGAAAAACAGCAGACAGAATATTATTAACAACTAAACTCCAGAGATGCAAAATACCCAAAAGATTTCAAACCGCACAAACCCTTGGGCTGGATCTCACATTTGCAGCGCTGTTTCTTTGTTGATTAGGATAGTGGCCTTGTATACAAAACAGAATGACTTGCACTAAACCTGGAGGTTTGCAATTATTACAGCAAAACAGATGTTCTTGTTTTATTGTTATACAGAAGGATATTTATGAGTTTCTTGCCATTCAATTGCAAGATTTAATCCTTTGAATGAATTGCTTTTTGTTCCTTGTGTTGTGCTTAATTTCCAGCAGCAGGATTTAACTTTGTGTTTAAACACCTCCTTTTCCCATCTGTAACTTTACATAATGTTCCTCAGTTTAATTTTCAGGTTTTGGCATTCTTAGGCTAGGCCAAGGCTGCTATGGGTTATAAATGAATTAACAAAAGTGAACATGAAGCAGTTCTTCAGCTCTTATTTAAATATCTGGAAAATGTTCATACTTTTAATTTCTGTGTCTGCCATATATGAGGTTTTTTTTTCAGAAAGGTTTGCCTGTGCTAACCTTGACTCTACAAATGGAATGAATTATTTAAAATGAAAATTCTGGAAACACATCCATCCTGAAGGAGATACTGTATTGGGTTTTGGTTTTGCTTACATCACAAACTTGACTGGATTCCATATCAGAATTAAGAAAAAAAGGTCAATTTTGCCTTTTGGCTGACTCAAGTTTTTATGCAACAATTTTCATGTCACTCTGTATCTGTTTACACACTTCCCTGTGGAAGGGGAAGATTCAAGGCTTCACAGCAATTTTGTTGGCAGCATTAGACCTCTTGCTCCTCTGAAGAGGAAATGCATTCATGAGGAATGCAACAGTACAGTCAACTTGAAGTACAGTGAAATCTGTGAATTAGCTTTAATTAATTCTGCAATTCAGTTTTAGTTTTAATTATTTGCAGACAAATGAAAGCAGGGCATTTTCTTTCTGTAAAACCAGTGATATGCTGAAACCAAACTGTTCCTTAAGCTTTTACTGCCAAGTTTTTTTTACTGGATGTGGGAAGAACTTGTTATCTTCTGCTTATATTGTGTGGCTTGCTCAAGATATGAATAATGAAGTACAAAATAATGAGGTTCCTCTGTGTATAAAAACACTTCAGTGGTTGTGGAATAGAAAATAAAGTGTACTTGTGTGCGCTTGCAGAAATGAGTAGTTCCTTCTAGTTGTTTTTTCCTTCCAACTGCTTTCTTTTAGGTTCCTTTCAGGTAGGGAACTGGGACAAGGATTCAGAGGAACTTCTAAAATGCAATATCAAAATAGTTAAACACTAAAATGAAGAAGTCTCTAAGAGAAGGTGAATTTGATGAGTAGCTGTCAGCACAAGAATTGATTTCTAGCCTATGCTACAACCTTGGAATGAATCAGTTTCTAACTCACAATCACCTGCAGCTGATCAGTATGGATGACATTGAGTAACCTTCTCTACAAAGTTTCATTATACAGACACTCACCAAGTGCTAAGTCTGGAGGTATTAAGACCTATCGTGAAAGAAAGTAAAAATGTGGAGAAAGATGATAAGTGACTATGTACAATTTAATTCCAAAGCTAAACAGGGAATACTATCTTTTCAGGGAGATAATGTAACAATGAAGGACAGAAATGAAAAGGTAGTAATAGTATTATTTGTGTTTGAACAGACAAGAGAAGATCAGCAAATGAGTTAGACTCAACTGCAACAGTTTGAATATCTTGGCTTTTATAATTTCAAGTGGTAATCCTGATTAAATATACATTTTTGCATCTAAATATGAAAATAATGGTAATGTCTCAGTGAAAAGAGGACCATCCTTTTCTCTTGGTAACAAAGCTTTATGCATAATTTATGCAAGGAAATAGAATAATTAATAGCATGATTATATAGCTTTTATCACTATATAACTTGCATCGGATATGATGAAAACTGTAATAGAATAGAACAAAGCCTTTCTCTGAATTATTTGTAGTCAGCCTGATAAGTGTATAATTGCTGGAGATAAACAAAGATGGTACAGATGAAGTCTGAAGCACCTTGAAATGAACAGGCTCTCAAAAGACATTCATGCAACTGCCAAAGACAAGACAAAGGAAAGAAGGTGAAGATAACAAAAGTCATTTTTCTCTTCTGTTTCCTTGCAAAGCTCAGTGTTGAGTGTAGTTCAGCTGAATTGAGAAATTAATCCAGAAGTTTGTTTAATCTTTAAAGCATTAAATATCATATGCTATTTAAGAATAAAGTTGGTTTTATTTGTGCAGAGGTATGAACAAACATTTAGAAATTAAAAAAAACCCCAAACATAGGAGACTGAGATAATTGTTAAGTTCCTTGGCAATACTATCACAAAGTTTAAGCAAAGCTTTACTGACCTTTTGCACTAGTTTGCATCTCTATAGTTTATTCCCTTTTTCCTATGGTGCTCTAATGCTGCATGAGAGTAAGTTAGATGTTTGCTAAAAGCAACTTTTTAAAGTCTAGGCTGGGCTTTTATTCTTTTGCTTATGAAATTGTCGATACTCAAGATACAGCATCTATAGATGGGAAGCTGTTCTGGCTATGTTTGATTTGAAAATATAGCACTATTTTTGAGATCTTCACTTCATGTGTTTTCCTCTGCTGAGACACGACAAGGTAAATTCATTATTCATTTATCAACCAGGGAGACTCAAGGATATTTTCCTTGTAAGAATGCTGAAAAAAAGAAATCTGTGCTTTCTACAATTAGAGTTACCAGTTTATTTGTGTGTGAAAATAAGAGTTTGATATTCTTTGTTAGGAAAAAAAACCAAAAAAACCCAGTGAAGCAGTGACGGTTTAGTTTTATATAGAAACTGAAGACATTCCCAAGTCACTCTTAATCTGTTCTTTTTCTTGCACATGAATAAAAACAACCTAACAAAACTGTTATCATTTGTTCTCAACATGTAGCAATTCCTTTGAACCTGAAGCACATTTCTTTTTTCACTTAGTCCAAGTCTACAGAAAAATAAGGATTATAATTAAAAAGCTTACTAGAGGCTTGTGGTGGGTTAACACCCTTTTCTGAAAACAAAAAAACCAAAGCAGAGTGGAGGGCTTGTGGGTACTTTACCCTCCCTGCAGGGCGTTTCCCCCGGGAAGCTGAGTCTGTTCCGCTCCCCCCTCCCTGCCCAGCTAGGGTATAAAAAGCAGGACATCATAGCTGTTTGCCTTCCTTTTGGCTCCTGCCTTTGCTGGATGAGAGCTACTGCAGCTGCCCTCCTGCTCCTCAGCCACGTGGCAGGACCTGATCCTTCTCCCTGCTGCCTCTGCACCTCCTCAGAGAAAGACTGGTTTTGTATTGTTCTTTTCTGTCCCACTCCCATCCATCCTTGTTCCTTGCCCTTGTGAACCTTTCCTGTTATTGTTATATATATATATATATATATATATATTTTAAAGAAAATTCTTCACCTCTCTACTTCCAAGCCAACTCCAGATTATTGTTTAGTGGATTTGCTCCTTACCCTTTTTTTTTTTTTCCTCTCTGTTTGGAGGGAGGAGGAGGGAGTGGGGGAGAGATTCTCAGCCTTTCCCCCATCTGGGCTTTTAACTCCCAGTTAAGGCTCAAACCACTACAAGGCTGAAATTTACAGTGTTGGGGTTGACATTATAATAAGAAAGGGAAGTTTCACTCTGTTTTCTGAGTGACTAAGAAACCTAGACCTTATCTAAGACTTTGCTATTACAGTTCAGAGAACTCTGCTTAGACAAAATTCGTGGCTGTAATTTATTTTATAGGCTTACAATCTATATAAATGAATTCAAATAATTTCCTCTGAAAAATGATTGTTCATAACATGCCAAATATTGAGTTATGTTTATCAGTTTTGGTATCTAGGTTACAGTTTCCATGAAAAAAGAAAGACATAATTAAATTCCCACAACACAGAAATATTTGGTACTGTGACAAGACTCCCTTACAGTATTGTTGTGTGGGCTAAGTACTGACTGGTTTATCTTCTTTTGTATCTCACCAGCATCTCTTGTGAGGCTTCTGACAAATAATATAATCTGTCAGGAGCAGATCTGCTAATTTCTTTGCTGCTGTGAAGGGATGAATTATTTCAATATTAGAGCCTTTTAAAGGGTTCTCTAAATATAATAATTTATATTTGGGATGCAAAAGAGATTGGGTTAAGATTAGAGGCATGACAGTGTCACAGGACAAAAACCAAAGAAAAGTAGAGGAGGGTGGGCTTCTTGTCCTCAGCAGCTGATGCTTGAGATCTACAACAGCAGACAATGCATGATGTTTCCAGGCTGGTAGAGGAGAAAATATAGAAGAAATTATGAGAAACAAAAATATTATCAGATTAGCTATCCTGATAACCACCAGCATGCTAGTAGTGTGACTATTGCTAATTGCGTTTTTTTGGCATTTAGGCAAAGAAAACTTTTCAAGAGGGAGATAAAGGGGAGGAATGGTCTATCTGTGTTTGTGTTTATGGGGAACACCTTCTGAAAGTGAGAAGTGACATGGGGAAAGGGGTGAAAATGCCTTTATCAATATGTAACAGGAGATGTTGGATATGGTGATGTGCTGGGTTGAGGCAGCCCCCTTCCCCACCCCTGGCAACAATAAACACTCAGACAAACGGATTGCAAAAGTGATGGAAAGTTTAAATAGAAAGCAGTGAACTTTTACAGAAAAGCAGAAGCACAGTGACAAAGAAAAATCCCCAAACAGACCCAGAGAGATCCCATCCCTACCTGAGGGTACACCCGAGACCCTCAGGGCTCCTTCTTCCCCCTCCCACTGCTAGGCTAGTCTCAGCTGGCCAGATCTGAGACTGCCCATCCCCCCGTGGCCTTGGGCCTAGCCAGGCCCAAAGCCAGGAGACATCTCCCCCAGCTACCGGCTGACGGAGGAGGAAGAAAAGAGATAGTGCTAGACTCCGCACTGCATCTTATAGTGGTGCAAAGGATTGTGGTATGAAATACTACATAATTTCCTGTGTCCACCCCTCTGGGCTGGACTTCTGGACACAGGAAGTAAACACTGCAGGGGGGCACCCAGCTCAAACTGTAACAGGTGATCATGTCAGGGGCTTGTCAGAGGCAGCAGCCAACACCTCAGCTCAAATAGGGAATGTGAGGTTGAGTGGTAACAAGATTGGAAAGGTTTTGTGAGGGTAAAGGAAATTGCATTTGAAGAAGTCCATGGAGAAATTTGGACACTGGGTTAAATGGCTGGAGTGGGACCCCAGGAAACTGTGTATTGAACTTTGTTCTTACCTCACCTGCTCAGCTGTGCTGTGCTTGGTGACAAAGTCAGAGGACTTTTGGGAACCAAGAAAATCCATATGCTCAACAGTTCCCTTTTGCTGAGTGCATTTTATGTGGCAAAGTATGCCATGCTTGGAGAAGCTACTAGAAACCTCTAAATATATCAGCAAGGGAAGACTGCTCCAGTGTGAGGTGCAAGGAGCCATGCATGAGCTTCCCTATACACTGAGCTCTCATTCAGGAGATGCTTTGGATTTGTTAACAGGGGCCTGTGCTTCCTACTGGAAGACAAGACACTCTTCAGTTGTACTACTATATATCTAAATGATTGTACTTTACAAGCACTGTCCATTGGTGGGAGAAACATTTCACTTTTTCCCTGCATTGATGAGCTGACAGGAACCAGGCATATCTGCTGTCAAAGAAAGTCTGAGCGCAGGACAAGGATCTGGGATGCTGCATACGCTCCCTGACAAGTCACAATCTAGGCACAATGCCACAGTCCCCATGGAGATAGCTCCATCTTAAGTCCTCAAAATTTATACTTTTTAGCTGCATGTATATGCTATGTTGCAAGCAAGATGGTGACTATCCTGTTAACTCCCTGTTATGCCCAGTACTAGATGCTCTCTTTGACCTCAGCTGCATGGCAGCACTTCATTAATTCCTCTTCTCCCAAAAGCACATTCTTTCTGTCTACCCAGCCCTCTACTTTGCAAATGGCTGCTGGAAGAAAACTCTTTCCAATACTGCACAAATGGCTCATTTCAGCCATTCATACTCATTTTATGCAGCCACACTCCCTAGCAACTGTGCCTGCAACGTAAGGTCAGAGAGTTGCTATTGTGAAGTAGACCTTGGCAGGTAGGAAATGAGTGTTTCAAGAACTTGGTAGTTTTTTCCTTGCTTATTGTTAGAATAGTAGGCTTATTTTTCTCAAGGTGTACACTGGTAGTTGTTTTTCCTTCTTCTACTACTGTTTTTATAGGCTATGGCATGAATTTGCTGACTTATTAAGTCAACCATATTTTCAGAGGAACAAATTTTTTTTCCCCTTTGGCAGGATAATGGGTGATCAAATGGACGTGATTGAATTTTTCTGATGAAGACACAACTCGATTTTGCAAGTAGATTATTAAATATTATTACTAATGTAAAATATTGTATTAATTTAAAATGCCCCCAAATGTGGCCACATTATTATAGGAATATGAATACAGAGTGCTTACTTGATTTCATCATGATATCAGTTCATACATGGTTTCTTACACTACTAATCCTTATGTGTGATTACTCTCCCTACTTAAGAAATGTAACATTAACTATTCGTCTTTAGAGGCAAATATCTTTCATAAGCAGATCAATTATCTTTCTTATTAATTTTATCAGAAAGACAAATTTCCCATGCTAATATGATTCTTTTCATCTTAAATTATTTGCAGCTTTGCATAATAACAAAGTCCTCAAGGCAACTGATAAGAATTCAGTACAAAGTGTCGATAATAATTTTCCTTGGAGCTTGAGTGGGTGTAATAACACCCAGAAATGCTGTATAAACTTTTCCTTGATGTCGATTATTCATGTCTTGATCCTCAATGGATAGGCTGCTCATTCACTTCCTAATAAAGATAAATGAATTATTACTATTATGGATCTGGAAGAAGAACCAGATGGAGGTGAGAAATAAAATCTATATTTAAACAATACAGTACCTAATGTGGCCTCACATGCCCAGAACTGTTACAACCTAACTATATATAAAACCTTGTGAGACAGATCTTTAATGATTTAATCCTTCTGTCTTGTCTAGAAGGCACACTGGAAGAGTTTGTCTTCTTCCTTTAGTGGAGTAAGAAGGGATCTTTTATTTTTAGCATGTCTGCTCAGTTTCCAGAGCACTGTTAGTACTCACATTGTTTTTCAAATGCACAATCTGTGATTACCTAGAGTGGAAGCCTTGGCCATTAAAGACCATACTAACACAGGTACTGGTGTAACTGGAATAAAGGCAGACTCGTTAAGCTGCTAAATTATCTTCTACATATTGTCAGGTCTCAGCAATTGTGACTTTACAGCTTCTCATTATAGCCTGTTACACTGAATTCATGAGACCCACGGAAACTCAGTTATCCTTGATGGTGTGGCCCTTGCCTTTCTTCTGACTGCAGAGACAGGTTTAATCACACACTACACGTTTTTGCACACATGGTCACACAACTTTGGGTGTTTGGGGCTGTCTGTAGGCTGTAGCTTACAATATCCACCCACTGGCACAAGTGAACACAGGGAGCAAAGCTGGCATAGAGCAGAGCTAGGGCAGATGGATGCCTGAAAGCCAGGGCTTACAGGAGACAGACTGCCAGCTTGCTTCTGCAGTCCAGCCACCCCAGTGAGCTGAGAAAGGCTTCTCTGAGCTGGGTCTCTTCTGAAAATTTAAATTTCAGTCCCTTGTATTCTCTAAAGCTGGACGGGTCTTAACTGCCTCTGGGTCTGCGCAGCTCAGCCCTGAGAATGTGACAATTAAACACATTTTTCAACTTTAAGCTGTGTGACAACTTTTAGTGTTTTAGTGATTTATGCCCTTTGGTAAGGCCCACAAAAAGATGTGATGCTAAAGCTGGGGGAAGTTTTTAGAAGGGACCATACATAAGGAATTTTTACACAGTAAAAGTTCTGTATTTTTACAGATATGGTATATTTATGGCACTATGGCAACAGCTCTGCAGTCAACAATGTTGTTAGAATCATTCCCTTAATTCCCAGTGCAGCTCTCACTGCTCAAATAAACAGCTCTGTTTACTTCCGAGTCTAAGCCTTGGATTACTTATTTATAATTTTTACAAGCAAAAAGGAAAACAAAAACTTTCCTGAGACAAAATTAATTAATTTATTGCTTACTATTTTTTTCTATCAGCTGCTGAAGCTCTTCTTTATATGTAAATGAAGGTAAGAATAATTTTTTTTCATGATTATATCTCAGCCTTAATTAATGTTGTCTTAGAACAGAAGGAAAAGCGTATACCAATGAGATACACTGTGCAGAAATTTCCTTAGTTGCAATGGAGTAATGTATTTGTACCTTAAGCATTTGCAGAAACACAACTTCATGAATATTCATGTTATATTATTTATCTAACAAGACGTTACATACTAAATTTCTTATTCAATTTATATGTAGGTTGTTTTAATGTCTTATTTATTTATTTATTTCTACAGAGGCACTAGGAGTGGATGAAAAAATAAGTGTAGACACTTTTTGCTGTGATGGTGCCAGGGTTACACTAAAGCTAAAAAGCTGGAGAAATGAAAACCAACAGAAAAATTTGCAAGTTGGGTATAATTGCCAAATTGCCACCAGACAGACAATGGGGAATTGATTTGGGCCTAATCTGTCACCAGCACATAGTTGGTAAGCAATGTGCTTTGCAATACAGAGCAGAGCCCCTTGTTGATTGCCCTCAGCAGCGCTCTTGCCAAAAGGGTAGTTTTCAGAATGCTTCCAAGCAAGTTGCCTGAGGTTACTCATACATCTCTGCAATATCTACAAGCACCTGCTGGCAGCAATAAGAGCAGATCACTCCAAACAGAAAACTGCTAACACAAGAGTAATGAACTGAAGAGTTGCATATGGTCCTTTATCAAGCCTTCAGCATGTTTAATTTTGGTTTCCTTTCAGTATGAACTTCATTTAAACTGAATCTGTTTATCCATTTCTAATTGCCTGCTTTTCTCTCTCTGCCTTCATGCATTCCTCTTGTATCAGCTTTATTCCTTAGCCATCAGCTTTGAAATGCTTACTTTCACGTGCCCAGGTCTGTGGCTTGGTACTTGCCATGCAAGATTTTCAATGTTGAAATTCAGGTTTTCAAAAGGAACTTAACATAGACTCCGGGTCTGTAGAAGCAAAACTTCAAGCACAAGTGTGAATTCAGAAACACTGCCATTCAGAAGTCAATAGAAAAATGCAAGTGCTACACATACAAAATTCCACATGCAATCAAGTTCATTTTAGGTTTGTCATTACCTGAATCTTTGCTGTGAAAGGGCAGTTTAAATTATTAATATAATTAAATTACCTCCCCCCCCCCCGAGAAAAGATCTGAAGCTTATTCTGGCTCCCGGGTCAACTATGAGTCATCAACGTCATGTTGTAGTGAGCAAAGCAAACACTGCAAGTTGATCTATAGCTGGGGATGCAATCAATGCAGCACGTAAAAGAATCCTACTCTATTCAGCACATGCTGGGCTTTTAGTGAAAAACCATACTCATTGATGATTGTCTCAGTTCTGAGAAAAACATGGGCTAGTCATATGAAGTCTAGGCAAGGTCTATGTGGAAATCTGATCAGAGACTTACTGAGTATATTTTTGTCAGGAGTGACTGAATGGACGTGAAAACAGAGAAAAGGGTGTGAGTATGATCTCTAAGTATAAAAGGGGCTGCAGCAATTAGAAAGGGACTAAACTTTTTCTGTCTGCTAAGGACAGGACAAAAAATGATGGGCTTAAATTGCAATAATTTGCTTAATAAAGAAATATTTGCTTAATAAATAAATAAAATGCATTGAATTGCTTAAATTTAGAAGACTTGGCTTACACGTTACACCTTTCTACTGGCAAGGGTAGCAACGCATTGGAGTACATAGCCTGAGAAGGTGGAGGAAGCACCTCTATGACAAGGTCTCAGTGGACAAAAGTGCTACAAATGGCATAAGGATAGTTCATCTTGGCTTAACAGTGGGTGGATCTTTTACATTTGTGAGTCTGTAGCCGTCTCTCAGATTGCGTGGCAGCAATAATGAGTTAAACCAAGTGGCAGTCTAAAGCAGCTAATATTTCTTTGAATCCCACAATAGTGATGGCATTCACAAAGCGCATACCAGAATATACAATTCTTACTTTCATACAAGACTCGTAACAGAGGGACAGGAATACTAGGCACATTCCTTTGATTTGTAAAGTCTTCCTCATACTCCACTACCTATTCATGTCTGTGTATATGTGTATAATCACAAGCATGAAAAGAGCTGGATTTTTCTTCTTCCTGCTGCCTTGAAATAAATAAATAAACAAACAAACAAAGAAATAAACAATACACATTAAATAGTTATATATTTGGTTGTGGTAATATCTACAGAGTACAGCTTCTACAGAGCAACAATCCATGATTCACGTGGGAGAAATCCAGTGACAAAAGGCTCTCCATGAGACTGCAGGCACTGCTGAAGGAAGGCAGTGTTCTTAGGGACTGAATGTTTTTCTCTTTTTTCCTGAAATGATGATGCTTTTTGATCTGAAAATCAGCATCAGAGTACATTACAATGCTTAAGATGGTGTACACTGCAATTAAAAAGTTGAACTAATTGCAGCTGAACAGAGAGGGTTTTGAGGAGTGTATCTGCATACATTTCCACATGGTATTTTTTATCACACGTGTTTTGAGAACTGGAAAAGAAAAATCAATCTGTCATATAATATTAATGGCAAGCAAATCTACTTGTCTGAACAGGGACTGTCGTACATGTGATTGCCTAACTGCCACATCCTCTGCATTCTTACTTTCTCCTGTTACATGGTCTGCTTCCACTACTCTCCAAAACAGAATACCTTTATTTCCTTTCTACTACAGCTTTGGATGTATCAGATTTACCACCAAACTTTACACATTACTCAACAAAGTCATTACAAGCATGATGAAACAAACATAATATAGTGGAGTGAAAGGACACTCCAACTGTATTATGCATTTGCCCTTGCATACCATCACACCTTTTTAGATTAAAACTGCTTCCATCTCCTTCAAATTTATATCCTAATGCATGAATAAATGAAAAAACTGCTGCAATGATGCTGACTGTACAAAAAATATCAGAGAAACAGCCATCCATCTTCAAACCTTCTTTTCTCATGTTGCATATTGCTTGCCTGAAGGGAACCAGTAGGGCAAGCAATGAAGGGATCAACTTTTTTCTCTCTCTGATACTCTCATCACCTTCTTTGTTCCTTATGGATAAGGACTGCTGAGATCCTTATGCAACGGAGACAAAGGAAATTCCTCCAGCGCTTTCAGTCAGAAGTGTGGTTCTGAAGTAAATTTCCAATCATCCCTATTTATTACACACTCCTTTTCACTACAGAGATTTGGCCTTGCTTTTCATCACTACTTGCTAACATTGTCAAAAGCCACACATAAGTTTAACCATGCATATGTTCATGGGTTCTCTATGTCAGCTTCAATTCTATTATTAAGAAGAAAGTAGCTGTCATCTTTAAAATGTATGTATTATTTAAGTCAAAAGTGTTATGCATGTTTGTATTTTGAAGGACACTAACTTATCTGTAATTTGCTTTGTGGCAAAAGTACATTGAAGTCAAAAGGCAACAATAACATCTTTCAACTTGCAAAGATTCTTTATGAAAGAAAGATGGAGGATGACTCTTCATTGCATCCTCTTTTCTGAATCCTGAACATAATTGTAGATAAAGTGTAATGTTTCTATTTTCTAGTGGCTTAAAGTTATGGCTTCTTAACATACTGACCTCCAGCAAGTGTCAGTATATGCCATGCTTACTTCTTACTGCAGGTATCCATCAATTGATACATCCATGCTAGACTTGTTTAAAATTACTGCTGCTGCTTATCTCAAGGTGCCACTTCCTGCTGGGCACTCTAGCTGTCAGTGCTGGTTAACATGTTGACAGGAAGAGTGATACCAAAACAAAACCCAAGTGGGGTAATTAGTTGAAAGGAAGTATTTGCTGTTTCTGCCTATGAAGATGTAGGAGGCCCACAGCTGGCCCATTACTCTACTCAGAGCAAAGTCTCAAGATTTTGTCAGCCATGCAACCAATGTTCATTTTATAAATACTACTTCAATGAAATTAATGAGTCTCTGTTATAGATGACTCCAGCTAAAAGTTTCTGGTCACAATTTTATTGGCAATAAAAGACCATAAAAAGGCAATAAAAAGCAATAAAAGCAAGCAAAGCAACCAGTTGGGCATGCAAAGGTACCCAACTTCACCTCCACAGCACTTTACAATAGCTTTCTTCATCTTATATAGTTACATCATCTACATAAACAAAGTTATGCTAAATAGAAGACAGGCATATGATAATGAGTCTTAGAATAGGTGGGCAGATCCCTGCTCATGCGCACTCTGCGTGGTAAGGGTCCTCCTGAGGGTTGAAAGATGAAGTAAATGAGTCATCCTCAAAGTTGTCCACTTTCACGCATGCTCAGTCATCCAGGCTTCTTATCTAAAGAAAACAAATCCCCAGTTCTGAATAGAACTGAGTGTTTATCTTAATACAGCTCCTCCTCAGCCTTGGTGTCTCCAATTAGCCAAACACACTGTCTCTGTTTAAATCTGTAAAATACGCAGCTCTCCCTTTGTCCTCAAAACAGGCTCCTGCTAGCCCAGCCCCAGTACGATCTGAATTAATCTATTCTGAATTCTCTGCCTTTAACACAAATCACAGAATCACCAGTATATTCATAACAATCCTCCCATTTTCTTTTTGTCACCACTGATTTGTGTTAAAATGTCCAGATTTTTCAGGACCTCCTTAATTGGATCATAATTAGGTTCCTCTCTTCTGATCACCTTCAGATCATAACCATCTGCCTGTAACTTATTGGCATAAACAATTTTACCTAAAGGTCTTATCATTTTAAAACAAGAATTACAAAGAATTACACAGATCAGTGTATTCTGAATTTCATTATAAGGAAAGATAGCTGAACCCATGTAAAACATGCATCTGGAGACTCAAATCAAGAAGCAGACAATATGTATTTTTTATTAAGTATAAAAAAAAACTATTACATGTTTAAGAAATAGCATGATTTGGGGATTATTCTTAAGAATACATCCCTCAGTCACATTAAATAACAATTTTCACAAATACATCATGCTATGCCTCTTAAATAGAGAAAAATAGTATTTATTATGACAGAAGGTTTCTATTTTTTGGTATTTTTTGATGCATGTAATAATTGTAGACGTTGATCTAAGGAATACATTTATACAGACATATCCTATTCTATATGTAATCAATAGATGATATATGTGTGTAACTTAAGGAAGATTTCTAAGACATTGGAATGGGCTGCCCAGGGAAGTGGTGGAGTCACCGTCCCTGGAGGTGTTCAAGAGGGGACTGGACATGGCACTTGGTGCTACGGTTTAGTCATGTAGTCTGTGGTGACAGGTTGGACCTGATGATCTTTGAGGTCTCTTCCAACCTTGGTAATTCAGTGTTCTTTGATTTTGCTGTCTTCCTCTTACTGATAAGAAGGGGAGAGCAGTCTGTGTTACACCATGTCTTAAGTGAAATAATAGAACAGTTAATAACTAATTAGGAGAATTATAATGTTTTAGCTATTTCAAGTTAATTTAACTGCATAAAACTTACAGTAACGTTTCCATTAAGCTGAAGAGAAATTATTTTCGTTAACATAGAACCAAAAATGCAGATTACTATTTTAATGGAAATTGATGCTAAAAACATGCCCTTCTGTGATACCTGTTCTTCCTTTCATGCTTACATACTGTACTTTTCTATAAATGACTGCATGTCTGCATCCTTTCATAAAGCTTTCAGAGGATCATTTCACATTCTATTTAGGCTCCCAGACTTCATCAAAGATTTAACGAGCATAAAGAAGTGATAGACAGCTGAATAAAGGCTACCTTTCTGACATAGCAGGGTGAGGATTATGGCACACCTGATTTGATGGCAGACTGTACAGAATGGTGGGTTTCATGTCATGTCTATTTTTTAGGAGAAAAGTGGGCACTTTACAGAAAGCTCTCTGGCTGAGTGTAGAATAAGGTTTTGTATCATGATTTGACTGGCAGAAGGAAAGAAGGAAAGTTACTGCATTAAAGAACTTATTTATGAAATACCAAGTTGGATTATGTAGGAGGTATCTGGGGAAGCAGGTGCAATGGAAATAGTTATAATGACCATTTCTCCAAAACAATGTGTTTCTATTATGTTGAAGACAAACTAATTTGGCTGGGTGCTTGGTGTATTCTATATCTTCACCATTAAAATAGTGGAGATTAGAGAATGAATATAAAAAAAGTTTGCTCTTTAATTTTTTGGTACTGTTTACTGAAGCTCAAAATGTCTTTCAGAAAAGTTAGGGTTTATAAAAGTCCTAAGGGTTTGCAGTTTATAAACACCATCTCCAGGGTTTACATGTACTTTAGCCTTTAGAAATGGATTGATGTAAAAAATAGCATCTTATCTATTCTGCTGGCTGAAAAGTGAATTACTAACTCAAGCTCAAAAAGCAGACCAGTAACAGAACCAGAACCAAATGACAGTGATCTGAGTTTTAGCCATTAGATCTACTGAATAATATACCTCAAATGAAGAACTGGGATAAGAGCTGATATTAATAATACGCTTTTAAACACAACACAAAATCCTCAGTACTCTAAATCAGTTGCTGCCTAAAATTTTAATCCTGGAGAGCTGTATTCTTTTATGTATTCTGAGATGCCTAATTAAGAGAGTCCAAATCTCTCTGCCTCTGCAGCAAGGAGTAGGTGTAGTATCTTGCCTCTCAGGACAATGCCTAATAGTTGAACTACTGGGTGTTCTTAGGTGGAATTGGGTTTCTTTTGCCAAAGCTGTGCTTTATCAGGCAAGAGAGCATCAGAACAACTCTTTGATCCAATGGTTAATGTATTGATTACAAAGTCTCGGCTCCAAATTCCTGTTTTGGGAATATTTAGATATTTGATGCAAATCAGAAGAGATTTTCTTAGCAGAGGTAGAAAAGATTGTAGTTTAATAAGAAGCCAGTTCAATCCCCCCAGCATTGTTGAGTGAAATTGAATCAAGAGGAACTGCAGGTGGAATGGGAATTGTCAACTGAATGCTACATTAGTCTAAATAATCCCATTGGTGTGGTTGTAACTGACCTTTCCAGTGCTTTCCTGTAAGCCAATTAGAAACTAACTGATTCTGGAAGACATAAAATATTAGAAGTCTCCCTTACATCCTCTATTTACACAGAAGCATCAATAATAAACCTTTAAAAGATGCTGAACAGAAATATATAGGGAGGATGATTTCTACTGAGTTATCTAGCTCAATTGAGAAGAAACGATGGCTGTGATATATAGCTTCTACTGCTTGTAAAATGTATAAACTTACCCCCAGTTCTAGATTTTCTACAACCATTTTTACTGTACTTTTAGGGCATATAAAAAGAGTGAAAGGACATCATTATTGCTTCTTTCAATCCTATGATTTAATATGCCTCTTCTGTTACCATGTCACATGCAAGACTTGCTCAACTAAATATAAGAATCAGGGTTGCAACACTGACAATGTAGGTAAGAAAAAAAACCCCAACTCTAACACTGTTATTCCATATTTTTCAAACCCTGCAGGTCTTTCTGAAGAGTTACCATCCTAAAAGAAGTTATCTTTTTGTAAGAAAACAAATGGATCTTTTACATTTTTTGTTGCATTGAACGAAGATAAAAGGCTTGGTCCAACTATTATGTTTCTCTCCTACCCCACAAAATTATATTCCCACTGTGGGTACCTTCTATGCCGAGTTTAAGCTCTGAGGCACAGCCTGTCATTACTTTGACTTAGGAAGTCATTAGTATGGTGGTTCATGTTCTAGGGCAGTTTTGGGGTATTAGCATTAAACAGATCTATACTACTACCAAAATGGGAACTACCTCCAAAAGTAGGTCTGTGGCTGGTCCCTCTGAAGTTTCTCTGTTTAACTGATCCCTCCCTCTTATGGAATAATTGTCACTTGGAGAAGCTATGAACAGAGAGAAAAATGCTCTGTTACCCTTCTCTCTCTCATAATCATTTTGTACAGCTGTAAGTGGAAGAGTAACTTAAAATCTCTCAAGCACCTGTGATATTCTGGAGTGCTCTCCATTAGGACATGAAGATTCTCACTCTAAACTGACACTCATCCAAGGGTAATGACTGCATGCATTAGCCCAATGTCTGGATGACATTTCTACCTCTGTGATGCCTTGCATAAGAGATAACCAAGCACAAAGCATGCCAGGAAACTATGGGGTCTGAGTGGATGAGATACTTACAATGTACAGTTTAAGTAAATTGAATGTTTTATGAGATTGCTAAAAAGAAGTGTGTGTTATTCTTTACCCATTCAGTGAAAGCTATAGATTATTAATTCAAAAGGGGTTTGTGTCTCTTGCAAAAAATAAAATCATGTAAGTTATAGGATTTTCAAGTGCAGCTGTATACACAACACATCTGCTGTGCATTTTCTCTCTTGCTGATAATTTTCAGAAGTTAATCCTACCCCAGCCCTCCTAGGTGGAAGAATGAGTAAGTAGGAATGGAAGTTTGGGATGGTTGAGTCTTATTTTAATGCTCATAGGTATGCTCATGTATGCTCACTGTCAGACTTCCTTTCTTACTAAGACGTTCAATTCTTACCTGTTAAAATGGTCAATAAACAACTAAGGTACACTTCAATAGTAATCAGAGCAAGCAAACATTGTATTTTGAACAAACTGAAATTATTCTTCCAGCAGAATGTGCTATGACTATCGAGCTGCAGTGCTTCCCTTAAGGAAATGGTGTTTCATGGCCTTATCCCTAGGGAGATGTAATGGGACATAAAAAAGCATGAAATATGTAGCCCTAGGAAACTGCGGTTTTCAGAGTCATCCATAATCACATAAATTTGCTCCTCTACACTCCAGATGCAGAAGTGCATCTTTAGTGATGAAAAAATAAATAAATTAATAAAATGTTGGTATTGCTATGATTCATTCTGGCAATGTCAGTCAGAATGTTAACAAAACTAATGTATCAGGGGCACAAAATAGGTAATCTAGGAATCCAGAAAGTATCTTATTTTAACTGTGCACACAAAGCACCACTCTAAGGTGTTTCTGTAAAGTCAATTAAACATAATATTCAGTTGAATTAATTAGTAAAATATTAATCTTGCACTGCAGGTTAGTTAAACCATACAGGATGTGCTCTGTTGCCAGACTTTCATCCTGAGATCCAGAGGTCGAGTCTTCCAGTGTATTCAAGTTGTGTTGAAGGGTCTTTCACCTGTCCTTGGCTTGAGGTCAAGACCCAGGTGATCTATATCTACCACTGGGGCCATGTTCTTAGAACTGTGCTTCCAGTCAGAAAAAGGATGGATCTTTGGCTACATTTGTACTAGGGCTTGATTTATAGTTTATAAAAGATAGCTAAATTATGAATAGGTGCTAGAAGTGTGCTACAGATATAAGTAGTCTGTGTGGTGACTGTTAGAAGCACACAGCCAAAAGGGGAGCTGGACCAAAGGATCTCTGCAAGTCTCTTCCAATTCAAGCCATTCTGCAATGAAGATGATTTCCAAGAGCAGCCACCTCTCAAAAAGAGCATAGTGATTTGCATCAGCCCATATGCCTTTGTTACTGACTCACTGTGCTTACCAAAAGAGCATACTGTGGGGAGACATCCCACGGTGATTAAAGGGGGCAACTCACACTCCTCTGAATGAGCTGCATTTCCTCAGTGTGTTATCTTTTTTTTTTTTTCCCTGCTTGCAAGCAGCTTCAGTGATTTTTTTCCTTTCATGGTCAGATGTTTCCAGACATTACTTCTAGTGTTGAAAAAAGACCCTGAGGGAACATGAAAATGACAAATCGCAGGTCTTTCAGACCCTTCTTTGCATTTTTAACCCTGCATATATTGACATTTTCATGGAACATTATTCCTTAAGTGACATTGGTATTCATGTAACCATTCCTCAGACTGTATTTTTGAAGCAGGTCAGCCAGCCAGAGCTGCCTGTACAATAGACCGTGGCACTACTCAGCCTCCAGATACTGTGTGTTTCCAGTCTGTAGTCTATGAGTAAAGATCAGCTTCCTAAGAGTGTCTATGAGTAAAGATCAGCTTCCTAAGACTATCTGCTTTCATCCAATATTCATGGTAACACATACTCTTATTCATAAAGGTATTTGAATTCTCAAGAATTTTGTCAGTGTAACTGTAGAGGAGGTGTATGGGGCACATACACACAGGCAAAAATCAAAATCAGATTAAAAATTACATTTAAGAGCACAGACAGAAACTCACTTCACTGCTTCCAGGACACAAGAATGTGCATCATATTCAAAATAGGCACGTAATTTTGATATTTTTAGAATTAATCTGTATTATTTTCATTGCATCATAAATTATTGCTTAATGATGTGAAAAGGAAATATCATTACATTGATTACGATATAATCAAAGTAAGAATTTGCCTCCTCTGTCAGGGTCTTTGAAAATGATTTACTTAATAGAATAATTAGAAGCTTAAATTTATTGTGGGAATGGAAGCACTGTGGTAAGTAATGTAATGAACCATACATTGATTGCGTTATACTGATATGTATTTAACCCCACACTCACATACCTACCATGGTTTTTATGCATAGCTCCTTTGCATCGTGATTTTCCACCTGATTTTTTAACTTACTGCAGGGGGGGGTTGTACCAGATGACCTTCGGAGGTCCCTTCTGACCCAGACCATTCTATGATTCTGTGATTCTGTAACTTGCATTTAGCAAAACAGATCTTTCTGAAACTAAACTATTATAATTGGTTACTTGGCATTAAAAAAAATATATCTATGGTTGAATTGGTTTCTGCAAGATTCATTTCAGTAGAGGATTAAACAATCATTCCGCAGAAGCTTATTGCAGAGTACCCTGAAAGGACGTATTTCTTCCCCTGTAGATATATCTTGGGGATCAATATATGAGGGTTAAATTGCAAATGTATTTGGCAAATGATCAATGTTAAGTACATGATACAAACTGTTTTAAATCATACTGATGTTTTGCTTTTCAGTTGTTACAGATATACTTTGAGGGATGAGCATCAACACTGCTCTATTGTTTTGACCTTATGTTTGAGCACAGATTGTAAACTTCTGTTGCTTTTCTGCATTAATCTAAGAGTTTCTGATTCAGTTCTTTTTAAATTTAATGCCCTGCTCCTAGTAAGCTGTGTTTAATTTAGCAATCTGGCTGAAGAAAAGTATGACAGCCTTTTAAAGGAAATCCATTTAATTAATTCATATATTTGAGCATTCTTGAGTATAGATAATTGGGAGCTGGACTAGACAGTCTTTCAAGGTCCCTTCCAACCCAGTGCATTTAATGATTCTGTGATATAAAGGAAAGTAATTGGATATGTAAGTGCGAGTTTTGGTCTACAGCTATCGCCTACATAACATTCATACTTATCTTCTGATCTTCCTTTTATAGGAAGTACCACTGGAAACTATGCCCAGTTTTTCCAAGGACCTGAATACCACAGAGTCTATTGATTTCTAGTGGATTTGTGGTGACTCTGAAGATCAGACACTAGAAGTGTATTTCTAAAACATCTGTGTTCAAGTGTCACAGTATTTTAGAAAGTGTCCTGAGATATGCACTTATAGAATAGAAAAGAAAAGAAAAGAAAAGAAAAGAAAAGAAAAGAAAAGAAAAGAAAAGAAAAGAAAAGAAAAGAAAAGAATAGAATAGAATAGAATAGAATAGAATAGAATAGAATAGAATAGAATAGAATAGAATAGAATAGAATAGACCAGGTTGGAAGAGACCTTCAAGATCATCGCGTCCAACCTATCACCCAACACCACCTAATCAACTAACCCATGTAACCAAGCACCCTGTCAAGTCTCCTCCTGAACACCTCCAGTGACAGCAACTCCACCACCTCCCCGGGCAGTCCATTCCAATGGGCAATCACTCTCTCTGTGTAAAACTTCCTCCTGACCTCCAGCCTGAACTTCCCCTGGTGCAGCCTGAGACTGTGTCCTCTTGTTCTGGTGCTGGCTGTCTTGAATCAGGGGAGTTACAAAGGCCACCTTACCCTCTTACTCACTAACCTTATTCAATGACGTGTCCTGCCAGCCCTCTGTACAGGAAACACAATTTCTCAGCCTCATCTTTACTGGATGTATAAGGGATAGTAACAGTTATGATTTGGTCCTGCCCATCAGCTTTGCAATAGACTTTCTGCAATCAGCTTATAAAACACAATTTAACACATAAGGCTGTTGTCAGCAACTTCTGATTTTTTTATCCTGTGTTTGGTTGGATTTTAGCTAAGGCAGTGTTACAGAATTACTTAATTTGGCTTCTCAGCTTAGAGGTAGCCTAAAATCAATAGAGGACCAGCAACTGAATGTGAACAAACATGGACATGTGTGCTGTTAGCCTTTTCCTTTTCAACAAGCAGCTTTCTGTGATCAGCAAGCCCTGAGCCTGGGGAAGAGCTTCAAGGTGAACAACCCACAGCTTAGCAGTGAGCCACAAGCTTGATTTTCACAGTTGCCACTGCTGGAGGGTGCTCAGGGGTTCTGCAGGAAAGTTAAAGTGAAATATTTGCAGACTAGTTGAGAGATTGATGCAATGCTCACAGAATATAAATTTTAAGGCATTTGCAAGGTAGAAGTGCATCTGTTCAGCTTAAAATGTTAAACAAAGGAGCTGGATTCTGCCACTCTTACACATGTACGTCTTTCTGTAGGTGCATGCTTTTTAAATAGGCATGCAAAAATGTATGTAGGTATGCATACACCAATTTAGTAAGGGGAACATATGTGTGAATTAATCCATAACTTAGTAACTTCTTTATAATTAAGTAGGCTATTGAAGCTTCCATCATCTTGGTAGAAAGATGAATCTTTGTTTCGTATTTCAGAGTATAACGTTGATCCCAATCTTTAGCGTAATGAATGGTGAATGATGCCACATTCAGCTGGCAGCCAGTCACTAGTGGTGTTCCCCAGGGATCAGTGCTGGGCCCCATGCTCTTTAATATCTTTATTGATGATCTGGATGAGGGTGTTGAGTCCATCATCAATAAGTTTGCAGATGACATCAAGCTGGGAGCAGGTATTGATCTGTTAGAGGTTTGGAGAACTCTGCAGAGGGACCTTGCCAGGCTGGACAGATGGGCAGAGTCTAAGGGCATGAGATTTCACACATCTATGTGCCGGGTTCTACACATTGGCCACAGCAATTCCAGGCAGTGGTGCAGGCTGGGATCAGAGTGGCTGGAGAGTGGCCAGGCAGAGAGGGACCTGGGGGTACTGGTCGATGGTAGGCTGAACATGAGCCTGCAGTGTGCCCAGGCAGCCAAGAGGGCCAATGGCATCCTGACCTGCATCAGGAACAGGGTGGCCAGCAGGAGCAGGGAGGTCATTCTGCCCCTGTACACTGCACTGGTTAGGCCACACCTCGAGTACTGTGTCCAGTTCTGGGCCCCTCAGTTTAGGAAAGATGTTAAATTGCTGGAATGTGTCCAGAGAAGGGCAACAAAGCTGGGGAGGGGTTTGGAGCACAAACCCTATGAGGAGACTCTGCGGGAGCTGGGGTTGCATAGCCTGGACAAGAGGAGGCTCAGGGGAGACCTTTTTGCTTTCTACAGCTACCTGAAGGGAGGTTGTAGCCAGGTGGGGGTCTCTTCTCCCAGGCAACCAGCACCTGAACAAGAGGACACAGTCTCAAGCTGCACCAGGGGAGGTTTAGGCTGGATGCTAGGAAGAAGTTCTTCACAGAAAGAGTGATTGGCCATTGGAATGGGCTGCCCAGGGAGGCGGTGGAGTCACCATCCCTGGAGGTGTTTAGGAAGAGATTGGATGGTGCACTTGTTGCCATGGTTTAGTTGATTAGATAGCATTGGATGATAGGAGGTTGGACTCGATCATATCAAAGGTAATTTCCAACCTGGTTAATTCTAAAATTCTAATTCTAATTCTAATTCTAATTTCCACACTTTCTAATTTTCTACCAAAAAGTAGATGTATTAAAATTATTATCTGCCAAATTTCTAGCATTCTAAGAGCTCAGGAAGAAACATATATCAAATGAGATGAATGTATGCCTTGAAAAAAATCTTGCAAAGGAAAGTAATGCAGTGGTTTTGCTCAGGCAGTCATATAGCTAATGTGCACCTGGTCACAACAGATCTTCAGAGTGCCTTACAGACATAAGATTAATGATTTTGGTATCAGACAGGACAAAATGCCTGAGGAATGCTGGTTAATCAATCTGAAAGTACACAGCCATATGTGGGGCCAAGATAAAGCAGAGGAATAGATTTAGGGTATATCTTTACACTATGGCTTTCTCATAAATCTCAGATAAATCTTCAGCTGATTGAGGCAAAAAGAACACACACTTATCTGCCACATCAATATGACAAATACCCATATCATCAGCACAACAGAAGTCACAATCTCTGTAAACTGTGAGATCTTTAAAGTAGAAGTTACAAACCTTACGCTAGTTCCCTGCAAGTGTTAAATTTTCCTTAATATAAGCAAAAATGGTAATATCACGTGCAGGAGTTGTGGTTATCCAGTGGCTGCCAAAGAGGTGTTGAATAAAACTTGGTCCTGGATCCTGTAAGAATAGTTCCTCTCTGCCTCTATCAGAATGGCCATCAGAGGGGTGCTCACAGCTTCCCCTTCTTTGATCCCTGCAGAAGGGTGAAGGGTGTCCTACCTGAAAGGGGGAAGCTAAGGAAGACAGATTTTCTGCTCTGGAGATGTGTTCTGTCTAGTGACAACAGCACTTGGAACAGTAGGACAGGAATGCTGAATTCTTTGGCTGGCAACAGATTTGTCGTGAAGAAAATGAGATCACAGTATGGAAATTGTCCTTGTCATAATGTGTGTCAAATTATTATTGTTGCCATTACACACATCTGAATAGCTGCAGAATAGTAAATAGCTTTTCCTCTGACATTGCCTATTTAGCTTGATTGCAGGTATTGAAAGCATCCCTCCATGTATCTGTCACATTCAACGTGTAAAGGCACCAACCCTGCTTTTTTTATTTTTCTCTTTCATCCTGCCCTAGCTGTCCTTCTACCATTTTATCCTCAGAGAATACTAAAAACTGATTCTACAGTGGTTTTCTACTGCACAGTAGTTTTCAATGTACAGGGTGAGTCTTCTGCCCTGTCACCCTCAACAATACTGAGGATAAATGAAAAAAAGTACACCATGGCCCAGATTCAATACATCATCTGTAGTCTTAACTTGTTTAAGTGCCTAATTTATTTCAGAAAAAGAGCTTAAATCTTAAATGCTTTGGTGAGATCTGGTATTCAGATGCCAAAAAGCCAGCCATTTCAGTACTGCCCCCAGGGACCCTAAATATTGCATGAGTAGTCTCTCAGTCCTCTGTGTGCACATACATTTCAATGTGGCCCTGTGTTAACAGTGGACTAACAACTGATGAATTTTTTGTGCAATGGTCCATATGCCTCCTATTCCACAGCCAACACTTTCTGCTGGCCCATGATTTTATACTGTGTTTCAAATGGTCTTATAAATAGGAAGGAAAGAAAGAAAGAAGGAAGGAAGGAAAGGAGGGAAAGGAGGGAGATCAATTTGATTCTTTTCATGTGAATCAAGATCTCCAGCTGCGGCAAACTAATGCAAAGTACATTAGTGCCAACATCAGCAGCCGTGGAAGTGTCAGCTTCTAAGAATTCATTTAAATTTCAGTGAACACATGCTGCACTGAGCTTAGGATGTTAACCCTTGTTCATAATGAGGTTGATAAAAAAAATACAGACACTCGTGGCTGATATAATGTATCTATTGACCTTAATTTGGCAACTTTGTTCTTTAATTTTTCTTCATTAGAAAATTTCATTAAAACTGCTGAACCAAGGAAACTAACTGCAGGGAAAAGTTCAGATATAGTACATTAATAAAAATTACAATCTCTTGGTTAAGAGTATGACTGCGAAAAATGTCCACTGAATAAACCTGTGATACTCTGCCAAAAATAAAATTAAGGAAAAGAACCCAGCTGTGACCCGTGTTAGATTGTGATGGTGTGCCTAACTCTATGAGGTGTTATCTTCTGTTTAACCTGGGCCAATCCCCAAATCCCTCCAGCAAGTTTTTGGTTATATTTCAGCATATGGATATTTAAAAATTTGTGGTATATTCCATGGCAAAATAAACTTTTTTTTTTTTTTTTTAAATTTAAATGTATCAAGAATATTAGGCTGGGTCTCCCAGATACCCTAAGATAGTCTCTGTGTTGCTGTAAGAATCTACTGAATCAACTGAAACAGTTAGGGATGTTCAGTCTGGAGAAGAGAAGGCTCCGAGGTGACCTCATTGTGGCCTTCCAGTATCTGAAGGGGGCCTACAGGAAGGCTGGGGAAGGACTTCTCAGGATCTCAGGTAGTGATAGGACTAGGGGGAATGGAATGAAGCTGGAGGTGGGGAGATTCAGGCTAGATGTGAGGAGGAGGTTCTTCACCATGAGAGTGGTGAAACCCTGGAATGGGTTGTCCAGGGAGGTGTTCAAGGCCCCGTCCCTGGAGGTGTTTAAGACCAGACTGGATGAGGCTCTGGCCAGCCTGATGTAGTGTGGGGTGTCCCTGCCCACGGCAGGGCTGTTGGAACTGGATGATACTTGTGGTCCCTTCCAACCCTGAATGATACTACGATACTGTGATACTATGATACTATGGTTGGTATCTACTTCCCCTGCTATGGTGAGTAAAAGGCAATTCTAGATTCTAGTAAACAAGACATGACATTTCCTTCCTCTCCATACCACCTATTTCTCTCTACATTTTCCAGACAGAATTAATTTTTAAAATGGCAAGTACTATACCCATATTTGAGGTAAGGGTTTGGATAAGAGTTCAGCTCTTAAGGGTTCAGCACTTACAGGATGGCCAAGGGAGCAAGCCCATCCAGCATATATTCAGGAAGGGCAGGTCCTGCCTGACCAACCTGATCTCCTTCTATGATCAGGTGACTGCCTGGTGGATGTGGGGAAAGCTGTGGGTGCAGTCTACCTGGACTAGGCAAGGCCTTTGACACCATCCCCCCCAGCAAACTCCTGGCCAAGCTGTCAGCCCATGGCTTGGACAGCAGCACTCTGACCTGGGTTAGGAACTGGCTGGAAAGCTGAGCCCAGAGAGTGGTGGTGACTGGTGCCATGTCCAGCTGGCAGCCAGTCACTAGTGGTGTGCCCCAGGGATCAGTGCTGGGCCCCATGCTCTTTAATATCTTTATTGATGATCTGAATGAGGGGATTGAGTCCTGCATCCAGTTCTGGGCCCCTCAGTTTAGGAAAGATGTTGACTTGCTGGAACATGTACAGAAAAGGGCAACAAAGCTGGGGAGGGGTTTGGAGCACAAGCCTTATGAGGAGAGGCTGAGAGTGCTGGGGTTGCTTAGCCTGGAGAAGAGGAGGCTCACGGGAGACTTTATTGCTCTCTGCAACTACCTGCAGGGAGGCTGTATCCAGGTGGGGGTTGGTCTCTTCTCCCAGGCAACCATCACCAGAACAAGAGGGCAGAGTCTCAAGCTGCGCCAGGGGAGGTTTAGGCTGGATGTTAGGAAAAAGTTCTCCACAGAAAGAGTGATTGGCCATTGGAATGGCTTGCCCAGAGGGGTGGTGGAGTCACCATCACTGGAGGTGTTTAGGAAGAAATGGGGCGCTTGTTGCCATGGTTTAGTTGATTAGATAGTGTTGGGTGATAGTGTTGGGTGATAGGTTGGACTCAATGATATCAAAGGTCTTTTCCAACCTGGTTAATTCTATTATTCTATTCTATTCTATTCTATTCTATTCTATTCTATTCTATTCTATTCTATTCTATTCTATTCTATTCTATTCTATTCTACTCTACTCTACTCTACTCTACTCTATTCTTTCCATTCCATTCCATTCCATTCCATTCCATTCCATTCCATTCCATTCCATTCCATTCCATTCCATTCCATTCCATTCCATTCCATTCCATTCCATTCCATTCCATTCCATTCTGTTTCACTTGAGCTTTCTACAGTGTCTCTAATGGCTTCCCTTGAATGAAAATGACTCCCCTTGCATATTTTAGGATTTCATTAGTCTTTGTCATGGCTGTATCACCTTTTCAACTCAGAGTGAAAGATTTCTTTATTCAACTTTTCAAGAATTCTTGAAAATCCCTCAAATTGCTCAGAAATAGCTATCTCAGATCTATCTAGTTCACTTAATCCAGTATTCCTAACCTAATCTATCATTGTTTATAATGTTCAATCTACCCATGTCTATTTATGTGATCCTGGCTACTTTCAGCCTATCTAATTTAACATATCCCTTCTAGTTCATATTATCTTTATGGCATTCATTTTTCACTGTGAGGGTGACAGAACACTGGAATAGGCTTCCCAGAGAGTTTGTGGAGTCTTCTCTGAAGACATTCAAAACCTGCCTGGATGTGTTCCTGTGTGACCTACTCTAGGTGATTCTGCTCTGGCATAGGGGTTGGACTGAATGATTTTTTTTTGGGATCTCTTCCAACCCCTGCCATTCTGCCATTCTGTGCTTATGTGATAAAGTTGACATTGAACAACCAAGAGCCTGTAGTACTCATCTTTCTCTTCTGCTTTCCCTTCACCTCTGTTTGCCAACTCTGCCTGCTTCCTGAAGTACAGTCTAAGATGTCTTTACATGAATTGCTAGGACTTGAAGGATAAGAGATATTTTTGGTTGGAAGAGCCCTTCAAGATCATCCAGTTCAATGGTTGACCCACCACTAAACTATGTCCCTAAGCACCAGGTCCGCATGTCAGTTCAATACCTCCAGGGATGGTGACTCCACCACTGCCCTGTGCAGACTATTCCAATGTTTTATAACCCTTTCAGTAAAGAAATATTTCCTAATATCCAGCTTAAATCTCCCCTGGCACAGCTTGCATCCATTTCCTCTGGTCTTGTTGCTTGCCACCAAGGAGAAGAGGCTGTCCCCCTCCTTGCACTACAAAAAAATCCAGAGCAAAGACCTAATTTCACAGAAATTTCCATCTTGCAGAGTTCTCAGGGATTTTACTTTAAACAAACAAGATTTTCTGGTATATCTGAGGGATTTGCACAGAGCTTAAACTCCATGCACAGCTGAAAGGCATTTGTGATTAAAAGGCAATGCTTAAAATGAAGTGGAAATAGATCCACCCACACTGGGAAAAAGAGTATTATAAATCTTTGAGGACATGCATAAAATCACTAAACAGCAAAACACCATAAAAAATATGGCCAAAAATGTAGAAGAAAATGGAATACAGTTTGTCTTTATTATTCTGCACTGAACTCTTTCTTCACCTGTTTACCCTTGTGTGCTGATGTTTCCACATATACTTACTAGTCCCTACACATCTGCAGGGTGACATTCATCTTGATGGATGTCGAGATGGCTCCAATGCCAGAACCCTGGTGAGCCTCCTCCTGTCTGCCACAGTGAGAGCTTTATAGCAGCACTCTCCCACTGTATCAGTGGGGATATCTGTATGTGATGCTGTCCTCATCTATATGCCAGGGAACAGAAAAGAAAAGAGTTCTTAAGAAGAAGAAGAATGAATTTCTGTTGCTATCTGCATCAAGTGCAGATAAGTGCATTACTGATCATGGCCAGGAATAATGCAGAGAAATGAATAACCTAAGAGATGCTGTTCATGATACGGACAATATTAAAGAGCAAACAATGAAAACTAGATGAAAGCCACCGGCTGAGTGTTTTTCTGAGGTAGAAGGTAAATTACAAAACATAAAATTGGTGGCTGAGGTGAAGCATGAATTTATTGATTGCAAAATTACCACTGTTGTCACAAAGTCCGGCTTTTCTTTCTGACATTCATAACAATAGACAACCTAGACTAACCAGTTAGAAACAACTCTACAACATTAGCACAAAAGAAATGGAAAACCAGAAAATTTGCAAAAATCTTTGTTTAACAAAATATGCAAAACACAATGGCTGCTTGTAACAGTCATTATCTTCTTGTTGGTTAATTGAAAAGAAGCGTTTAGAAGGTGCACTGAAAGAGCAGGAGAATAAGAAGTGGACGAGACCAGGAAAGCTAAGGTGTCAGTGGTCCTCAAATGAGACACAAAAAAAGTAAGAGACACAAAGAAAGATGACCGGTTTTGAGACTTGTCTAAGAAGAAGGTGTCATAGCATGTGCAAGATTAATTTCAGCAGAGATGAAGGCAGCTGGAGAGGTCATGGGCTCTACAGGGAGGAAACACCACAGCTGGTGAGGCAGCAAGGGGAAATAAATAGTAGAGGTGCTTGAAGAGAAGAGGTGATGCAGGTGTTTTAAAGAAGAGAAGCCATGGTATGTTAGATATAGAATGACAATTGCTAAATAAAAGAAAGGGAATGAGTACCAAGAGAGCATTGAAAACAACAAGACAGGAGCTAAAATGGGTCACCAGGGATAGGAAGTGTGAGGGGGTGCATTTTTAAATCTGACCAAGATGGAGAAGTGAACTGAAGACAAGAAATATAGATGCCATTACTAATTGAGCAGAGGAAGGACATTCACTTATTAGAAATCAGCATGGTCTTCTACACATACTTCTGATATTATCTGTTCTACTGTGAAAATGTGTTTCAGAATTTTGTTTTATTTTAGAATGCTGCTGGTGCTATGAATAATTTGCTCCTGTCCTCAAAATGGAAAGAGACTTGCTCTGACGACCCTTTTCTATTCAAGTGCTGAGAAGTGGAGTCAGGCCACATTCCCGTGCTTTTGCCATGACTAAGAAAGTCTAAAATAAGCCATCCATACACATCCATCTGTCAAATATTTCCGTTTGCAGTTCTCTCTCTTTTTCTTTTTTTCTTTTCCTTACTCCTTTTAAAATTATATATGCAAATGGATCATGTGATATTGTTAGGTGGCTCCTTCCACAGTCATCTTATTTTAATGAGTTCAGTCATCTTATTTTAATAACTTTAATAGCTTGTCAGATCTTGATTACTATACTGGAAATCATAACCTTGTTCTTTGATACTTTCTACTTAGGTTTTGTTTATGTCAAAGGTGGGCCTTTCAGTGAGGCAGAAGATACTTTACAGATCAGGGAACTTGATTTGAAACACATACCACAACCCTATAGCAGTTCGAAAGAGAAATGTTAAAGTTAATTTATTATGCTGCCCAGTGCTGATTAGCAAAATAGCCTCTGTGAATTAAAAAACCCCCATGGCTCAGTAAACAGAGAAACTGATCTTTGCAAGCAGTCATGTCACTCTTACTAACAACTATAGATTTCTGTCAGAGTCATAAATTAGAAAGGGAAAGGATAAGTTATATTAAACTCTGCTCCTTAGAGGTCACTCCTCACAATCCCAGAGTAGAAACCTTCGAAAGCTCCCTTCCTTTCCCCACCCCCACTGTAAATCCAAGTTATTTAAAATATGATGACATCTAGGCTGGATATCTGTTTAAAAGCAAGATCCCTAGAGAAAAAGCTGAAAGTATTCTGGTCTTTTGATTTTGGCTTGCTTCCTCACTCCAGCTAGGCTAGGCAGTATCTTCTGATGTAGTTACAGAGTGTTAGAAGCAGAATTTCTACCAAAGCTTGTAGAAAATAGCATGACCTATATTTTTAAATTAGTGAATTTACAAAATTTGAGATCATACCAGACACATACTGCACTTACTCTTTATTCTCACAGAGACGTCATTTGGAAGGGACTTGCTGAGATCATCAAGTCCAGCCTCCTACTTGAAGCAAGACTAGACCCAGTCTAGATAAGGTCATGTGTGCCACCTTCTAGCCATGTCTGAAAACCTCCAGGGACAAATTTTTACAGCCACATTGTTAATTTGTTCGAGTGCTGCAATAAAGATTTTCCTAACATCCCAACTATAGCTTTCAAATTGCAGCTTATGGGTACTGCTCGTAATATTCTAGAATTTGCCAATACCATGATCCATTTTCTGGGCAGTTTGGATCAATTTTCTTTCTAGTGCTCTCTCCAACAACTAGGGGCATCACTCCAGTTCCTCTTCTATGTTTGTCTCCTTGTCTCCAAATGAAAACATCCCAGCTCACTCAACCTTTCCTTTCTGTTCAAGTGTTCTGGGGTCTCTCACAGCTCTCTGCTGGTCACTCCAATTTCTCAACAATCTTCTTGGATCCACCACTGGACTTGAACTCTAGATGATTTCTCCAAGTCTTGAGTGTCCTATAGTTCCATGGATACATGTACTGGCCTTTTTTTAAAACAGGCAGAAAAGTAGCCTCTTCCCTATTAAAAATAATTTTGAAAATACCCCAGCAGCTACTAGAACACAGTAATATATCCTTATGAACACAGTAATATATCCTTCTAAACACAGGTATCTGATTATATTAGTTAGATCAGGGATGCTCAGCACTCTATCACAGATATTTAACAAAACGTATTCCCCCCCCTGTCTTGGACTCCACAGACTTAAGCACTTGGCAGGAGACAGAAATAATATCAAATCTGAAGTAACATCAAGTATGTGTGAGAAAGTTGCTAGGTCAGCTGACTGCATTTCTTTTCAAGACTATATCTGCTCTTACCTCAGATATTTCTTTGCTTATTAGGGATGTTGAAAGTCTCACATAATTTGTGATGGAAATGTCCGTATATTAGGAAGCATTTCCTTTTAGGGTTTGGTAAAAAACATGGACATGACCAAAGTTTTGAGGAGACTAATGAAAATAATTTCATTGCTCTCACACAGAGCTAGAAACATCTCATGCTGCAGTAAGGTTCATCCTCAGATCTTTGTTTTGACAGGCTTGTGTGTGTCATAGTTTTGGCTTTTCTGGATGGTGTGGTAGGCAGGATTTGAGGCAGGAAGGAACTTATGTAAAAAAACCAAAAACATAATGGAAGAAGAAGGAAAAAAAATATAATGTTCTTACTGAACACTAGAAGAGAGTATTCCCTGGAGAAGGAGTAGGTGAAATAAAGTAATTTTGTTTAGGAAGCACAGGATAATGCAGTGTCTCCAACAGGATTTTTACAGAGCCAGTAGCATCCTTTCCTGCTTAGAAAAGGACGAGAAAAGCTATTGCCCTCACTCAGTCTTTGCTAGCGTCTCTTCAGTGCTGTGAGGTTTGCAATACTGTAAGTAGATAAACCAAAACTCAAAATTAGAAATTCACACTAAAGTATGTTTCATGACCTTTGTTTGAATGGAACACTGTAGAACATAAGGTGCTCCTCCTTCATATTTTAGGACATAGTAGAGGTTCTGGTATTTCTATTTTTAAGAAAGGTTAAAAAACCTAATGAGAGCCCCAGTTCCTCCCTTCTGTGACCCAGTATAGTCCAGGTTCAAGCTCTGTCTCAAACCATATATAATATTTTCTTATGTATATAGACAAACCTTGAAGTAATATAAAAGTATCATAAAATCTAAACCCTGCCATGGCTTGCATGCTTGGATAACTCAAAAAAAATTCAGAGCTATAGATGGGGAGGGAACGGAACACAGGGGAGCATACTATGAGGTCTCAAGGGAAAGAGACTTCCAGATAAATACATTTCTGTTTGTATTAGCTCTACCTGCACAATCAGTGTTGCTACATCACCATCTTGTTTTTGCCACTGTGCATTTAGATATGTGGAAACATGGCACACATTTTGTGAAGACATACAGTGACTTGCTTTTCTGATTAAATTTTCTGAAGAAGCACCTATGAAGAGACAGGCTGCAGTTTTCATGAGCCATCAGAAAAATCTCAATATTCCAGATGTCTTCATACATAATCTATTTAGTGAACTACTTGATACTTTAAAAATGCAGGAACTGATTTAGCCTGAGAACTGATGAATAGTGCATTACTGCTAAGTAACACAGAAGAAGAAAATAATGTTATAATTTCTTTTAGGGCCTTCCTTGCCCCTAAATTTGCATGTTCTTTCTTTTGTTCTGTGCACTGAGGCATGGAGATTACAATAACTGTTAGCTAGTCTTTTCAGAAAACAATCTTCACTCACTACAACAAAATATATGAAAGAAGAAGAGGTTATTTACAAGTGCAACTGAAAAGAAAGCATTCTGAAATGATGTATTTTCGATATTAAAGAAAAATAAAGATTTGAAGTCAAAATTTCACAGAATATATCACCTTTCAAGATTGGAAATGTACACTTACAAAAGCAGAGATTTCATCTTCCATACTTACTCCTAATTAGGTCCTTTAGTCAATAATGAGAACAAAGATCCAGTGATGCATTTCTCCGTCTAACAGCCTTTGCAATACTCTCTCCAGTACAGGTTCAGCTATGCTCTAAGCACTCATGGCCCTTGTCCTGATGGAACCCAGACTGCAACCTTTGCTTGGACTTCTAAAGAAATTGTTAACATATGAGGGAGCTATGTGACTTTCTGCAGAGCCATAAGAAAGGTAAAATTTCAAATGGGTAGGGTTGATAAGAAGGTGATCATGAGTAGCTCTATGTCAATAGCCAGTTGGAATCAGTGGAGCTCCAACTGGGGAGGGATGATAAGCTAGTTGAGAGTGTATGGGTCAAAATTAAAGGCAGGACAGGGGAAGAAGATATTACTGTGGGGGTCTCCTACAGGCCACCTGACCAGCAGATCCAAGCAGATGAGGCCCTCCATAGGCAAATAGAAGCAGCTTCCAGGTCACAAGCCCTGGTCCTCATGGGTGATTTCAACCACCCGGACATCTGCTGGAGGGACAACACAGCAAGGCACCAGCAATCCAGGATGTTCCTGGACTGCATAGAAGACAACTTCCTCCTCCAAATGGTGGAGGAACCAACAAGAAATGGTGCTATGCTGGACCTTGTTCTCACCAACAGGGAAGGGCTGGTAAGCAATGTGAGGCTCATAGACGGCCTTGGCTGCAGTGACCATGAAGCAGTTGAATTTAACATCCTCAGGGCAATCAGGAGGAAGTATTCCAAGCTCATGACCCTAGACTTTAGGCATGCAGATTTTGATCGCTTCAGGGATCTGCTAGCCAAAGTGTCATGGGACAAAGCCCTGGAGGGAAGAGGGACCCAGGACAGCTGGTCAGTATTCAAGGACCACCTCCTCTGTGTCCAGGAGCTCTGTGTACCAACAAAGAGAAAAGCAGGTAAGAATGCTAGGAGGCCTGCCTGGATGGGCAAGGAGCTACTGGACACACTATTACTTAAAAGGAAACTCTACAGGAAGTGGAGGGAAGGACAGGTAGAACAGGGGGAATACAAGGAAGCTGCCCGAGCAGCAAGAGTCCTGGTCAGGAAAGCCAAAGCAGAGTTTGAGTTGAATCTAGCCAGGGAGATTAAAGGGAATACTAAGAACTTTTACAGGTATATTAATGGGAAGAAGAAGACTAGGGAAGGTGTGGGCCCCCTCAGAAAAGAAAATGGTGACATGGTCACCTGTGATGAGGAAAAGGCTGAGGTACTTAATAACTTCTTTACCTCAGTCTTCACTGCAAGGGCCTCTAGCCACACTCCTGATGTTATGGAAGTCAAAGCCAGGGACAGGGAGGAAGAACTGCCCATTGTAAGTGCAGATCAGGTTCGTGATCATCTGAAGAACCTGAAAGTGTTCAAGTCCATGGGACCCGACGGGTTACACCCACGGGTACTGAGAGAACTGGCAGATGAGGTTGCTAAACCCCTCTCTATTATATTTCAAAAGTCCTGGCAGTCTGGTGAAGTCCCCACAGACTGGAAAAGGGGAAACATTGCCCCCATCTTCAAAAAGGGCAAGAAGGAGGAACCAGGGAACTACAGGCCAGTCAGTCTCACCTCTGTGCCTGGAAAGATCATGGAACAGATCCTCCTGGAGTCACTACTCGCTCAAAAGAATAGTGAAGAGGTGATTGGGAACAGTCAGCATGGCTTTGCCAAGGGCAAATCCTGCCTGACCAACCTGGTGGCCTTCTTTGAGCAGGTGACAAAATTAATAGATGAGGGGCGAGCAACTGACGTCGTTTACCTGGACCTGAGCAAAGCCTTCGACACTGTCCCGCACCACATCCTGGTCTCCAAACTGGTGACACATGGGTTTGATTGGTGGACCACTAGATGGATAAGGAACTGGCTTGATGGCCGCACCCAAAGAGTGGCTGTCAATGGCTCCATGTCCCAGTGGAGGCCAGTGACAAGTGGAGTCCCTCAGGGATCAGTCCTGGGACCTATCTTATTCAACATCTTTGTGGGGGACATGGACAGTGGCATGGAGTGCACCCTCAGCAAGTTTGCTGATGACACCAAGCTGTGTGGTGCAGCAGACACGCTGGAGGGAAGGGAGGCCATCCAGAGGGACCTTGACAGGCTGGAGAGGTGGGCACAGGCCAACCTCATGAAGTTCAATAAGAGCAAGTGCAGGGTCCTGCATCTGGGTCGAGGCAATCCCAGGCACAAATACAGGCTAGGCAGTGACTGGCTGGAGGATAGCCCTGAGGAGAGAGACTTGGGGGTGCTGGTGGACAAAAAGCTCAACATGAGCTCTCAGTGTGCACTTGCAGCCCGCAAAGCCAATCAGATCCTGGGCTGCATCAGGAGAAGTGTGGCTAGCAGGTCGAGGGAGGTGATCCTCCCCCTCTACTCAGCCCTGGTGAGACCCCACCTGGAGTACTGTGTCCAGTTCTGGAGCCCCTATTACAAGAGGGATGTGGAGGTGCTGGAACGTGTCCAGAGAAGGGCCACGAGGATGATCAGAGGGCTGGAGCACCTCTCCTATGAGGACAGACTGAAGGAGTTGGGGCTGTTCAGTCTGGAGAAGAGAAGGCTCCGAGGTGACCTAATTGTCGCCTTCCAGTATCTGAAGGGGGCCTACAGGAAGGCTGGGGAGGGACTTCTCAGGATCTCAGGTAGTGATAGGACTAGGGGGAATGGAATGAAGCTGGAGGTGGGGAGATTCAGGCTGGATGTGAGGAGGAGGTTCTTCACCATGAGAGTGGTGAAACCCTGGAATGGGTTGTCCAGGGAGGTGGTCGAGGCCCCGTCCCTGGGGGTGTTTAAGAGCAGGCTGGATGAGGCTCTGTCCAGCCTGATCTAGTGTGGGGTGTCCCTGCCCATGGCAGGGGGGTTGGAACTAGATGATCCTTGTGGTCCCTTCCAACCCTGAATGAAACTATGAAACTATGAAACTATGAATTCAAGAGAAAGCACACTGTAATGAAGAGGAATGAAATGCTAAAGGAGAGGAATCAAACTTGGTGGAAGCTGGCAACTTAGCGACATCAAGGGTTTGATTCAGGGAGATTTCTGCCTGATCAGCAGAAATCCTCTAGGCTCCTACTGAAGTTGGCAAGAGTACTAATGCTGACTGTAGTAGTTAATTAAATCTAAGTTATCTTTCATTCACATTTGGTAATAAATAATTACTGTATGCATTTAAGGTGTATATGTCTTATCTGCAGAATCTTTTTGTGTGAGGTAAAAGTGTTTGAATGAAGTCACCCAAGTAAGGAATTCTATAAGGACATGAAAACTCTCGACATGAAATATAGTCCTCTTTTTTGGCTATTCTTCTCAGCATATCTAAAAATGGAGCAGGGGGCTATGGGTCTTTTGGTCAATGTAGAGTCATTATGCAGCTGAAACAGGTACTTGAACCCAGAAATGGTATTCCAAATTTTTAAGGTTAGATATAGCCTGTGGTAAAAAATAGTAGAGTCATGTTTTAACTGTGTCTTCATCCTGATTATCTCCTACAGTGGCTTGCAGGTAAAATTGTGTTTCACTCTTAAAAATTACTCCTCTGTTGTGATTATGGTTATGACCTCAGACACAGTAAAGTTACAAGATATTTAACCTTGATAGAATGTTTAATAGTAATATATTATTTTACCATTATATAATGATGATGTGCTCTTTCAATATTACATCTTGGCAGATGCTTTTCTTTCTTCTTGCATTTTCTCTGCCATTAACTGTGAAGGAACTGTTAAAACTTTTGGATTATATTCTATTACTGAACATTCATTATTTAACAGATAAGATCCATTGTCTCTTCTTTGAATAGCAATGAGGCAAAATAGCCATTAAACAGAATTAGAAAAGCTTGAAGTTTTACAATTCAGGTCCTAACTGGCTTTTGGAAAGCCTGAGAAGCTAGCCTTGCTCATTCGTTTTTGAAGTTAAGCAAAATAAAAGCATCTCAATAATCCATGTTACAGGTAAACGCTTTAATGGAAAGAAACCTGATGAAAGATACCAAAGATGATTACTGGATTTCTAATAATTGTTTAAACACACACACAAAAGCATTTTATTCTCACTTTTGTATACTGGCTTGAAATTCTGCCCATGAAATAGGTGACAACACACTTCATGTTCTAGGAACAGTCAGTGTCCAGAGGAACACTGTGCAAACCATACACAATGAACTTTGACGAATTAGCCCTTAGCGACAGAACACAATTTGTTAGCAGTCTTTAGCAACATCCCTAATTCCACTTCTTTATAAAATGCCCTCTGAGGAGCCATAACAACTTGGATATCTGAAACTTTTAGGAAATACAGAATGTTAGATACTGGCACTTGTGGAAAACAGAGGACTGTTAAACACAAACCCAAAAGCAATTATATGAAAGAATGAACTATTTGCAAAATGAGATGACTAGTATTACCCATTACCTAGACCATTCATTATTTTTATTGTGCTTAGTCTGTGTTTCATGTAGCATAGATGACTATCATAAAGAATGTAATTAGTGATCTAAATGATACTATTTTCAAAGTTGTCTGTAGCAACAGTTTTATTATCTATAACTGCAGGAGACTGTCAGCCTTTTTATATAAAATCTGAACATACCCGATACTTTAGGTTGGAAATTGTCAGCTGTTCTGTAAAATACATTGTCAGCTTCTGTTCTCAGAAATGACACACTCAGTCCATTTGGTATCAGAAAATCAAATTCTGACCTTTAGAGCTTATAAAATGGTCCCTGATAGAGTTGTGATGGTTTCAAAACTACTTACTCACTTTGGTAACTCCTTTATTCTGAGTATCATTACCATCTGTTAGTTCTAGAGAAATCACAGAAGGTACCAACTTGTGACCTGTATGGCTGTAGCTAATATCACTAGTCCTATAGACAAAATGATCTGAAAAGGTACAAGCTGTTCTGGTAGCAGCTGTTGCAGTGAAAGAGATGAGGTAACTCCAGTGATCTTTAGGCTTCATTTCAAATTGCAGCAGGAGAGTCTGCTTTTGCAAGAATATATGAAGTTGCTATGAAAGAAGGTTTGCTTGCACTTTGATAAACAGCTCATAAAAACAGCATTAAATAAAATGTTGATTCCCTTTTAATTTGAAACATTTAGTGAATCCACAGATTCAGGATTTGGGAGATCTTTGTAGCACTGTTTGAAAATAAATTGAAGAAGTTAAGATTCCTGACAAAGGTTTTCTTTGTTACAAGGTCATTATGCTTGATTATGGCAGGTTAACATGACTAGACAGACACTATCTAGCAATTTATCCTTAAAAACTCCCAGTTCCAGTGGTCTCTACAATTAATCATGCAGTGTCTATGCATCCTTGAAACACAGCTACAGAAACTCATCTTCCATGGACAAGTCTAAGCTCTGGTAACTGATGGAGAGTCAGCCCATAAATAAAGGGAAAACTGATATAGTTCTACATATCATTGCTATCAAAACCCTGTCATATCCAACAGATAATATTCCATCATAGTGTGATATACTGCTCACTGCAGTAATGTGAGAGACTTTACTGACTTTCATAGCCTCTAGGTCAGAATTGCATTTAACAATCTAGTAGTTATCTAAACAGTAGAATGATAAATGTATTTGAATCACTATCTAGAAAATATTAATAACATAAAGAGACTGCAAGCTTAAATTAGGTACATGAGGCCTCTCCTATATTTGAAAACAGACCAGTTCTACTTCACAAAATTGAAGTTCTTTATGAATGGCAAATATTTGGGTATTGAGGCAAAGGAAGATGTGTGGCTTTTCCTTTTGCATACCTAGACATCTACCTGAAAGCTATTGCTGTGGGTTTCTACAATGGAGACAGGAAAAAAAACAAACAAACAAAACCACCATCAAATAAATAAGGCATAAAATTAATGATTAATACAGTTAAAGGAACATCAGCAAGCAAAAATATTAAACAGATGCTTATTATTTTCTAATGAACTGCTGCTAAAGATATTGTCAAGGGAAAGTCACCCCAAAGAATTAACCTGTCAAGCAAGGGAGAAGGAATTGGGAGCGCGGGGTGCTGAGAAGCTCAGCATGGCTCATGTGCAGCCTGGCTAGCCACCTGTATTCTGAGCCATATCTAAAGAAGTATAATTCTCCCAATCTACTCTGCTCCTGTGAGACCCCATCTGGAACACTATGTTCAGTTCTGGAGCCACCAATATAAGAAGGACATGGAACTTTTAGAGCAGGTCCCGAGAAAGGCCATGAAGATGGTCAGAGGGCTGGAACACCTCTCCTCTGAAGACAGGCTGAGAGAGCTGGGAATCTTCAGCCTGGAAAAGAGACAGCTCTGGGGAGACCTTATAGGAGCCTTCCAGTGTTTGAAGGGAGTCTACAGGAAAGTTGGCAAGGGACTTTTTACAAACTCCTGTAGTCATAGGATAAAGGGTAATGTCTTTCAACAGGAAGAAGCTCAATTTAGATTAGACATTAGGAAGAAATTCTCACCATGAAGCTGGTGAAGCAGTGGAACAAGTTTTGGAGGCTTTAACCCTGGAAGCATTTAAAGCCTGTCTGGCTGGGGCCTTGAGCAACCTGATTTAGGAGTAGGTGTCCCTGATCATGGAATGAAGCATTGAAATAGATGATCTTTATGGTTCTTTCCAACCCAAAACATTCTATGATTCTATGTTGGTTTGCAGTCCCATTTCTTTTAATTTGCAAACATTTTGTCAACAATGTTTCTCCAACTACATTTTAGTTGGCTAACTAACCATTTATATAACTTTTCCTCTGAGATCATTAAAGCAGTTATGTTGGTACAGCCTAATCTTTCAGTCTTCTTATCGAGATACCCCTGTGGCAGATCAGCCTTAAGATCTAGCCCACATACCATCCAGTCAAACAAGTAATCACATTGATTCACTCCCCTCCTCTATTAGTCCACCTTGATCATCCAATATGTAATATGCATACCCAGTAGACCCATGCAACTAGACTTTACACCCTTAGCATAGTCAACCATATATTCTTTCAGCTTTGTTCATAAAATTTGGTGTCACTTTTCAAAGGCTGAATTAAATCAGGTGTCTGTCAGGCTTCCACAGACTATATATCTGAGCTACCTCCTACCTTTGAAGGACAAACAATAACTCTCATCTACTCTCTGTTCTAATTACTCCAAGGTCCAGCTAATGGAAAAGGAATTGATGGAAAAATACAGGATTTGAGGGACAGGATGTAGCTTCCCAAGTAGGCATACAATGCCACTTTAAAAGTTTAGGGTAACCTACCTTGCATGCAGATGCCTCTACAGAAGGGTGCATATCTCCCATATGTTGTAGGTTATAACTGCCAGCTCCTTGCAGATGTCTCAGACGCTCATGGGAATTTCAGCTGTCACTGGCCACCTCAGTTTAGCCAGTTACTTACCTTTGATATCAGAAAAATCTCAAGTGTGGACAAAACACCTTTCTAATTTAGTGCTTACAGGTATTGCTGTTTCTGGTCGTGAACTACGTTTCACTACCTACAGTAAACTCTGCAGAATTTCTTAGACATTTTCAGAGAGCTGTGTGAAGTGCTGGTGGTGAAATCTGTTGTAACTAGTGTTACAGTGTGTTTTTAATCACAGACACAATGTTTAAAAACTGTATGGGCTGACATTTTGTGGTACAGCAACTCCCCAAAATCCAACATGCTTTATGGTTTAATTCATTATTCTGGAAGGATAATGTACAGAATATAAAAGAAAAAAGGAGTTCACATTTTAAGGATGCAGAGCTGGTTTCTAGAAAGATACCTCAGAAATCCATCTAGTCCCTGAGGTAGAATTGTAGGGTAGAAATTGAAATGGAAAAATATAGATAGATATATTGGTTCTTTTCTCGGTTTCCTATTATTTTCGGTGGGACTTGTGCTTGAATAAAGAGTAATCTTGTACAGACAATATTAATCTCACTGAAATCAGTCTTCCTCTATGCAAACAAGACCACAGCACAAGTGAACTGGGACATCAGTCAGTGGTGCCATATGAAGCATGACTCAACAGGCTAGCTGTCATCCATGCATGGAAAGCTAAAAAAGGAAATGCAATGGAACTTGCAAGAAACCTGACAGGACAACAGTGATTTTTGCTGAGTCCCAGCACCACATGCTTGAGATCTGTGTGGCAAGGACACTGTGCATAGAAAACATGCAGGGACTGCTCAGGTGTCCCTCTTTGTCAGTGCTGCTGCTCCTCCTGGAAGCTCATATGGAATTGTACCAGAATGAAAAGGTCTCATAGTCACAAGTACAAATGCACCAGTTTTGGCAAATCCTTTATATTTAAGCATTGCATGATTGTTATAACAAGGTGATTTAGGTGAAACTTGGTGCAGCAAAGTAGAAACTTATTCCAGCCTTGATGAAATAACAATTCTGCAGGTAAAACTAAATTTGTACTTTACACTCCTTTCTTTGAAAAGTTTATATTTGTTGTGGGTTTTTTTGGTGGTGGGCTTTTTTTGGTTGTTTTGTTTATTTGTGTGTTTGTTGTTGGGTTTTGTATTGGGTTTTTTTTTGGGGGGGGTGGGTGGTGGTTTTTAGTTTGGTGGGGTGTTTTTGGTAAAAAGTGGTATAAAAAGTTTCATTTGTCAATAAAAGGAAGGGGTACACTTACCAGAAATATTTTCCATTATTTCCCACTATAACTGGAAGGCCCCCTTTTGTTTAATGGCTTCTATAAATTGTTGTCAGTAACATGCAATTGGGGTTTCTATTGGTTAATTTAATAGCATGCAGTAAGACTTTAAGACATATTAGAATAGAAAAACTATTTATGAAACTGTCATAGGAAAAGCTGATTTATGCCCTAAATTTTGCCCAGTAGCAAGGCTCTGTTGCCTGTGTGTTTTGGATGCTACTGACTGTCCCCAGGTCAGTTATGAGGTAAGACTTACTCTGCACCAACCAAAAACTAACAAAATGATGAACAGGGAAGAGCCTGCTCCCTCTCCACTCCTGGATCAGACTTCAGAGAGGGAAACATGAGACGAAAGCATGTTTTTGCTGATGACAGAAGAGTCCTTGCTTTTACTTCTGTGTCAATCAAGAGAGCAGGAGCACTAAGAAATTCTGATTAAGCCCTGAGTTCTTTATAGGCACTGAATAATTCACAAGAAAAAACATTTGACGCTGTAAGCCTGATGAGAAAGTTTAATCATGGGCTATTCACAGCAGCTTCAGAAACATACCACTCCCAGCTCCCTATACCTCCTACATCTACAGTGACATCCAGACCTACTGCAAATGACTTCTTTTCCATCTGTATCACAGCACACACTGCTGGACCTCCCATCCACAGCACCCTGGTATCCTAGCCTGCTGGGAATTGTCTGCTGTGGGTGCCACAAAAGTCAGAGAGAGGACTTGTCACAGCAAACAACTACCTGGGCTTGATGTTTTACACCAAGGCAGCATATCTCCAGCAGAATTATGAACCCTAAGCAAGAGAAGAATCAGCATGCAGATGTTCTTTCAACACTATGAAGCTAGCCCTTAAAACCAGTAGTGATTTGCAGTCTGCCCAAACACACCTGGAAAAAGGGGTCCAGTGTCACAAAGGATCTTAAATTCACTGAGAAAAGGAATTTTGGTTTTATGTTGAAGCAGGAGTACTAGCTCCCATTTGCATATCCACTCACAGCAATTAACATAGCTGTGGCTCCTTGAGGCACCTTGACCACACATCAGTCTAACACAGCTGCCCTATGTGTCTACTACTTGCTAAAAGCTGCCTTAGTCAGGTCAACACATTAAATCAGCCTCACCTCCTAGGTTTTTCATTTTGTTTTCATAGGCAAGGTGGAGAAGGAAAAGGAGAACAGCACAGCTTTCTACCCTGCAAAAATGCCAAGCAAAAGTTGTCTGATTTCCCCCTTATCATTTATCAAGGTAGAGCTGATTAGATTGCTGAGGAGATGCTTGACAGAACAGCCACAGCTGAGGGAGATATGGTTGGTTAGTCTGCCATAAAAGTCTTCCTCCAGACGGACCTAAAATCTCTGAGTACATTTGCATATCTCCCCTTCTCACATCCTCTCACTGTGGACAATTATACAGGAGCTGGCAATGTTCCCTGTGCCTTCTATTACAGGCATCCCCAGTTCAGTTGCTGTTTCACATTTGTTGCGTAGAAGAAGGTGCCTGGAACTGGAGGTCTTATGCTACAAATATTCTTGGCCCCTATGTCCATAAAACTGCATATTTGCAAGCCAGACTTGGGACTTTTGGGGGAGAGACAGTGGGGCTGCATCTACAGCAGTTTGGACCCAACATTAAGCTGCTCCTGGATTTCAGCAGATAAATGTAGTGCTGCACTGAACCAGGATAGCTGGAGGCTTGTGTTCACAATATATTTCACTGCAAAGACAGTTATGCTCTTTTCCTCTGAGTTGAGAGTGGTGGAAAAACCTGTGATACAAAACCTGTAGCTAGCAGGAATATACCTGCACTTTATGAAAGCTATGTAGCTAAAAGTGCCTGTATTTTTGGTCTGGGAACCCCTGTGGTGTCAGCTATGAGAGGAACCACTGCATGCATGCAGTAGACCCCTGAGGGCATAAGTATGTCTGTATTTGCATGCAGAACCCAGAGATAGACAAGGTGGCTGAAGCAGTGGTTCTCGAGCTCTGCAAGAGCAAGCTTGGGAAAATATCCCAAGCCCTAAGAAATCTACTGCTGAGATTTCTTCTTCCTTCACAGGAGCCGGCAAAACAGAACTTCTCTTGTTTTTTAAATACTTTGTAGTTTTTGAGAGACTTGCTGCTTATAAGGGGAAATACAATGCATAAAATAACACTTTATTTGCAGCAACCAAGTATTTTATTACCCTCACAAGACAGTTGATAAAATCCAGTCAAGAAGATAAGGTTACTTGGCCCATGGCCAGGTAGCAAATCAGTGGCCTCAGCAGAGACAATAACTGTCTGCTGATGTACAAGCATGATTCTCCAAGCCAACTGGGGTTATTAAACTTAGAGGTATGTAACAGGAATAAATGACCACTTACCTGGTTAGTGTGGCTGAAAACCAATCTATTTGGAAGCCTTTATTCTCAGGTGAGGACCATTTGTGAAGTCCTACTTACTGCAGGGAGAGTCTATTGACCAAAACCACCAGAGGACCCAGACCTCGTTCATTAGTTTTCCTTTTCAGTTTTGTCTGCAGACTGCATTAAGTTTTAATTGCTAACATAATTTCCTCAGGTTTTTTTTTGGGGGGGGGGATTTGTTTGTTTGTTTGTTTTGAGATGATGAATTAGATGTGACCAACCCTTACTAGTTGTAAGGGCTAATGTACCTGAGTTTGGCCCTTGATAAGATTATTCAGTCATAATGTAATTGCTTATGGACCTCCCAGTCTATTATCTATTTCCTGTTTTTTACAAAAGATAATCTTAGTATACAGGAAAGATCCAGGTTATGAGTTACAAGCAGCATCTTTCAAATTGAAATTACATTTTCCTCTTCAAGTTTACATGGTCTGAATCCTGATCTAATTCAGAACCTTTTAGAGATATTTTACATATTGAGCCAAGTTCCGTCCCTCTCCAGCAGTGACCTACAAATGCATGAGCAGGATTCAAGTACCTCCTCCTCCACTGTGATTTCACACACTGTTAGCACATATCACAGAATCATAGAACACATCTGGTTGGAAGAGACCTCAAAGATCATCCAATACAACCCTCGACCCAGCACTGACGGATCAACACTAAACCATGTCCCTAAGTGCCAGGTCCACACACTGCTTAAACACATCCTGGGCAGCACCACTTTCCTGGGCAGACCATTCCAGTGTTTGATAACCCTTTTTATGAAGAAGTATTTCCTAATATCCAGCCAAAACCTCCCCTGAAACAGCACAAAATAATTTCCTCTAGTCCTCTGTGTGTGTATTTCTCCTCCTGCTCCCAGCATCATGAATGTTGGAGAGCTGCTCTAGTGAGACAGGACCCAAGTAACCTGTTGAATAAATACTTGGGGTGTGTTGGAGGAATGGCAGCAAGGGTTAGAGTTCAAATTGTGTTTTGGGAGCTTCCTGTAATAATGATATATTTTGTCTCAGCAAGTGAATTTGCAATTCACTTCAAGTGGAGGTTTTCCACTATTAATATGTGACGAATGAGGAATGCTAAACCTAGCTTGTGAAATGAAAAGTAGCTGCTATTATATCTACTAAACAAGTATCACAGAATCACAGAATGTTAGGGGTTGGAAAGCACCTTGAATGAAGGGACCTTTTGCAAAACATGCTGAAAACCTGATAACCTGGATGCAAAATCAAAATACTTGAATGAAATTGGCTACTTGTCTACATCCAGTGCAATTTCATCTCTTGAGTACAATATTGGAGTATTCTTAAATGCATAATCTACTTCCAGAGAATTAAGAAAACTTTTGGCCAGGTCTTGTGTGATGTAAATCCCAGAGCTGCAAAAGCATTTTTCCACCATAGAGACTCCCAGGATATTAGTCTTTACCTGATCTTATTTCATACATTCTGGAGGAAGGAAAAGTTTAATGAAAATATATTTTAGTTGTGGGATAAGAGGGACAGCAGGCTGATTTATATGAGTTTCTGTGATTTTTCTTGCATGGTCTTCAAGGGATAACTATAATGAGTTTTAGTGTTTTTGACTGGGTTTCAACCATGCTTGTAAATTCTTTTTTAAAAGAGCCTCAATTCCACTAACCTATTCTAATAGACTTTTATATCTCAAACTGCTTATGTATTCCAAAGGACCTAATAAATGTGTCTGATTGACAGAAAAACATTGTATCTGGGAGTAATAATAATAATAATAATAATAATAAACAATCAGGTTGGAAGAGACCCTCAAAATCATCACATGCAACCCATCAACCAATCCAACCCACCTAAACACTTAAACCATGGCACCAAGCACCCCATCAAGTCTCCTTCTGAACACCTCCAATGATGGTGACTCCACCACCTCCCCAGGCAGCCCGTTCCAATGGGCAATCACTCTCTCTGTATAGCACTTCTTCCTAACATCCAACCTAAACCTCCCCTGGTGCAGCCTGAGACTGTGTCCTCTTGTTCTGGTATTGGCTGCCTGGGAGAAGAGACCAACATCCACCTGTCTACAACTTCAATGACAGTAGTCCATCTGTCTAATGTGGTGTGAATAACATGTCCTTAAGAGTAGCTGTAGTTCCTAATTAATATTTGAAGCACCTGTGTACTGACAAAAAAATCATAGGTATCTGCAGAGTTTTAAGACAGAGGCAGATTTTATGCAAATCCATGAAAGCATTAACCTCTCTAGTACAGAGGAAATCAGCTGTTTATTTTGAATGCATGGCATTCTCTTGCAGTAGTGTTCTATACCATCAGATATGATATACTATTTCCTTAAATATTTTCAACTAATATCCTGGAGGGTAGTATTGCAGGGACCATGGTTGTAATGCTTTATCAAGACAAAAAATAGTATAGGAACTAGGCACTTTCTCTTGATAATTTTCCTGCTTTAGGCTACTAATTTTTGCTGTATATACTTCGTATTACTCACTGAATAGCAGCAGAATCAGAAAAACAAATAATCTCATATTTTATGTTCCTTTCAATCATATTCCTTTTTACTCCCTGTTTCCCTGACAAGACACCCCTCTTTATACATGGAAAGGTGTTCATCTGCTGACAGGAATCAGCAATGTTGCTAGGGCAGTTCTGTGCAGCTTTGACCTGATCTCTCTTTCTAAAGATAGACCAGTTTGGTCATCAAAATCCATTGCCTGTTATTCACAGTATCTAAGTTCTGAAAAATTATATTATGAATGTTTTCTCCTGGTGATTTATTGCCAAAAGATGACCTCTTGCCCTTTGCTTCCTTCATGCTGGCTTAATTAAATTTCTGTTAAAAGATGCATCTGAATTTGAGCAGGAGATCAGCAAATGAGCCAGAACAATCAACTGTGCTTTTTCTGACAACCAAACCTGGACTTTAGCAAAAGAAGAAATTCATCTACATTTAATTACTAACTTGGTATAGGCTGAAGTACCAATCAAGAAACCATCTTTTTATGATCTCTAACAACTGCACTATATTTCTGTGTATAATTGGATTCACCCTGCTGAGTTGTTACTGTTGGAGGCTTTCATGGAAAGTAAAATTACTGTGTTGATCTTTAGCAGTAAATCAGTCCCAGTCTTGATAAAGGAAATTATCTTTCACAAAGTGAAGTGAGTTTCCTCAGTCTGAATAAATTCATGTGATGTATTGACCTCCCCCCTTTCCATTTGATTAACAAGAATAAATATTCCTTTCTAGGATGAATTTATCACTCGATAGTCCTTCAACATGAATGACTTTTGTTCTCCAGGTCACCTGGCATTTAAGCTTAGGGGAGCAGATATTACATGTGGCATGGTTTTGGTTAATTGGAAGTGCAAATAATTGTAATAAAAAAAAAATGCACTAACCTTTCAGCTATGGTGACAATGAAAACAACCACAACAAAAGAAAACAATAACAGCAGAAAGTAAATATTTCTTAACATTGAAAATGCTTGAAAATTGGAAAAATAACAACCCAATACCGAATGATATTAAAATCACTCAGATTGACACTTTATATCTTCTATATCTTCTAGGTGACGAAACTAATAGACGACGGGAGAGCAACTGATGTCATTTACCTGGACCTGAGCAAAGCCTTCGACACTGTCCCGCACCACATCCTGGTCTCCAAACTGAGGACACATGCGTTTGATGGGTGGACCACTAGATGGATAAGGAACTGGCTTGATGGCTGCACCCAAAGAGTGGTTGTCAATGGCTCCATGTCCCAGTGGAGGCCAGTGACAAGCGGAGTCCCTCAGCAATCAGTCCTGGGACCTGTCTTATTCAACATCTTTGTGGGTGACATGGACAGTGGCATTGAGTGCACCCTCAGCAAGTTTGCTGATGACACCAAGCTGTGTGGTGCAGCAGACACGCTGGAGGGAAGGGAGGCCATCCAGAGGGACCTTGACAGGCTGGAGAGGTGGGCACAAGCCAACCTCATGAAGTTCAATAAGAGCAAGTGCAGGGTCCTGCATCTGGGTCGAGGCAACCCCAGACACAAATACAGGCTGGGCAGTAATTGGCTGGAAAGCAGCCCTGAGGAGAGAGACTTGGGGGTGCTGGTAGACAAAAAGCTCAACATGAGCTCTCAGTGTGCACTTGTAGCCTGGAAAGCCAATCAGATCCTGGGCTGCATCAGAAGTGTGGCTAGCAGGTCGAGGGAGGTGATCCTTCCCCTCTACTCAGCCCTGGTGAGACCCCACCTGGAGTACTGTGTCCAGTTCTGGAGCCCCTATTACAAGAGGGATGTGGAGGTGCTGGAACGTGTCCAGAGAAGGGCCACAAGGATGATCAGAGGGCTGGAGCACCTCTCCTATGAGGACAGACTGAAGGAGTTGGGGCTGTTCAGTCTGGAGAAGAGAAGGTTCCGAGGTGACCTCATTGTGGCCTTCCAGTATCTGAAGGGGGCCTACAGGAAGGCTGGGGAGGAACTTCTCAGGATCTCAGGTAGTGATAGGACTAGGGGGAATGGAATGAAGCTGGAGGTGGGGAGATTCAGGCTAGATGTGAGGAGGAGGTTCTTCACCATGAGAGTGGTGAAGCCCTGGAATGGGTTGTCCAGGGAGGTGGTTGAGGCCCCATCCCTGGCGGCGTTTAAGACCAGGCTGGACGAGGCTCTGGCCAGGCTGATCTAGTGTGGGGTGTCCCTGCCCATGGCAGGGGGGTTGGAACTAGATGATCCTTGTGGTCCCTTCCAACCCTGACTGATACTATGATACTATTGCCCTGAGAGAGTATTTACCACTTCATAAAAAATAAGAGGTAAAAATGTTATATGTCCTATGTTTATGATGGTTCAGATCTGATTTCTTCCTGTAGATTTTGAACCAACATTTTGCTATTCTTTTTTTCCAGCCTGTCTCCTGATCATAACATTTCTTGGGTGACAAGAGTTGTGATTATCATTCCATACTAACTGTCTTCAAGAGCTAAGATTTTTGCAGACAGATCAGGGGTGTGTATATATATATATATATATATATATATGACTTCTAGTGGTTAGGTTAGCCAGATGTTCTCAGACTAGGCTGTGATTCACACAAAAGACATCAGGGGCAAGGCCTCCTTCATGGAGATACTGGTTTTTTGCTAACATTCAGTGGCTAAAGAACTCAGGAGGTGAAAATTCTTGTTTTTACAGCTCAACTTCTTTTCCTCTGATATAAAATAAGGAGTTGGATGCAGGCTTCTTAGAAATGAACAAAATTCTGCAATCACCAGGGTCTGTTGTGCTAAGAGAAGGCAATCACAATCTTTTCTGCTGGAGATGGTTAACTTTCTATTAGTGATCGAACATGCATTGAGTGAGATTATTTTTTGAAAAAAAGGTCTGAAAGGAAGAGATTTAATCTGTAGACCAGAGAGTCATGTTAAACCTTCTGACTAAATGAATCACAGAGTAAACAACTCCAACAAAAGCAACAGAGAGAGTATTTACTCCACTGCCCCAAAACATAGGTGTAAAGATATTGTACTGACACATGAAGGACCTACAGCTGGACTGGAAGTTAAGTGAAATGAGGGCTGAAATGACACTTTCCATCTCCAGAAAGTGTCCTAATCACTGTATATAATTTCATTAATGAAAGGACTTGTCCTCTCATTCCGCAACTTACAGTCAGGAACCCTCACCAGAAGCTTCTCTCTCTGTATGTTGCTACACCTGCTTACTCCTGAAATTCAACGGCATCCGTGACTCCAGTTCTTAGGAGCTGAAATCTCCTCCAATGTCTTGCAGAGAACTGAGGTGACATATGCAGGTCTGTTCCAGTGAAAGGGGAACATAAGAATCATGTAATGCAATGTCAACATCTCTTCTAACTTAGACCTCCCTCTTCAAGGACAAAGACCTTACTTAGAAAATATTTCACATATTTATAACACAGTATGATAACAGTAACAGTGATTAGTGGCTTAATAGATACAGGAAGGGATACATAAGTGTTTCAGAAAGAAGTTATCTGAATACTATTGCAGTACTTGTAAGCAGACATGGGGAAGTATCTTCTGAATTCTGTATCTTCTCTATTCTGTAAACAGTTAGGATGGAAATTTGGAAGGATGTAGACTTGAAGAATATCTTCTCCATAAAAGCATCACAGTCACAGTCTGACTCTGAAGAAAGACAGATCCCCAGAGAAGAGCCATAGTTAACATATCTCCAGGAGCACACAGTAGCAAAACGTGAAGCTTAGGATAAGTGTTTTGCTATTGCTCATTATCTGACTCACCTAGAAATACTTTGGTACAAACCCAATTACAATGTAAAATGTGTTTATATGCAGCTTTGTGTAGAAGTTATTAGGGACCACTAGAAGTGATTCAGAAGAAAGTTCCTTTGATGTGTGTTTTTTGTGGTCTCATTTGCAAACAGCATGCCTTATGAATAAGTCATGAAGCTGTACTGCAAAGCTGTTTATAGCATTTTTTTTGGGGGGGGGAGAAGTGAGATTACTTCAACTATATGCACGTGCATATGTCAGAGCAAGAACACTAACACAGCATTATGCTTACCAAAGCCAAGAGAAAACATACATGCTAAGCAAATATAAAAATTTAAGAGTAACTGTTGGAATAGTTTGTATTTGAATAAAGTTATTTGACTTTTCATGTTTCTGAGCCATTAGTATTCTTTCCACCTGGATTTACTGAGTGGAGTTTTCTGTCACTGTGCCTTGTGTGATGTGATGTAATTTGCTGTCAGATAACCCCATTTTTCCATTGCAGGTGAAATCATAGTATCACAGTATCAGTCAGGGTTGGAAGGGACCACAAGGATCATCTAGTTCCAACCCCCCTGCCATGGGCAGGGACACCCCACACTACATCAGGCTGGACAGAGCCTCATCCAGCCTGCTCTTAAACACCTCCAGGAATGGGGCCCCAACCACCTCCCTGGACAACCCATTCCAGTGCTTCACCACTCTCATGGTGAAGAACCTCCTCCTCACATCCAGCCTGAATCTCCCCACCTCCAGCTTCATTCCATTCCCCCTAGTCCTATCACTACCTGAGATCCTGAGAAGTTCCTCCCCAGCCCTCCTGTAGGCCCCCTTCAGATACTGGAAGGCCACAATTAGGTCACCTCGGAGCCTTCTCTTCTGCAGACTGAACAGCCCCAACTCCTTCAGTCTGTCCTCATAGGAGAGGTGCTCCAGCCCTCTGATTATCCTCGTGTTGTATGATTCTGTGACTTCATGATCTATAGAAGGCAAAAAACTGAGTCTCTTAAAGTCAAGGGAGAAATCCTGACTCAGTTCAAAGGGATCCTGACAACAAATTACTTCAGTGTTTGCTCTAGCAAAGCAGACATTGTCAGAACAGCTATGGTGACGGTTTGGACATATTGAGTTGTGCTTATATTTAAGCACCTGTTGTGGATCTCTTGTTTGAACTGTACACTGCCTACTTTGAGGACACGTCTGCAATGGATTAGAGAAAAACAGGTAGTTGAAACATGACCACTATATGGCAGCAAAGTTATAGCTGTATCTCATGCATTATTAAAGGCTCTTTATCAGATAATTTCACTTAGAGTAATAAGTAAATAAATAAATCCTCTAAAAATGGAAAGTGTAGCAAATCCAAACAATTCTTTTCATTAGGTAGGAAATTTGAAGGAAAAATTAATTCCAGATCACCAAATATTTGAGTATTTAGAGTAAATTTTGCAAAGAGTTTTGAAGGAGTAATTCTAAAGAAAATCCATGGGTACTTTGTTTAAAACATATTGAAACATCTCTTTTTTTTCATGGTATTTTGGAATGTAGTTATATTAAAGAAAAAAAAACCAAATCAAAATCCAAAGCCCAAGATGCAACCAAGAACAAAACAATCTGTTCATAATACAATACAATATTTCTTTTTAAGTTAAACAATGTATTTGGGGTCAACCTGAAACACTTTTTTCTTGATAGTTTTTCATATTCCTGAGACGTAAATGCCACACAATTTGTTTTGTTGGAGCATGACCACATCTTTCACTTTCCTGTGGGTCTCAATTGTACCTCCCTATGTTTCTTAAAATAATAAAAAATAGAAAGATCTTTTCCCTGCTTTTATGATTTGGCAATTGAATTGAGATCTGATTGTTTCTAATTGTGATGCAGCAGCTCTGGACAGTACAAAAGCAATCAGCAAAATGGGCATGTGAATGCCATGGAAACACAATTTTTCTGAACCATGAAAATCCAGAGTTCTTTCACAAGACTTGCAATTCTTCACAATATCCTCATAAATATGTAATAGGAAATCTCACATTTAGAAAGTTACCAGATATTTTTCATAGGCTATAAAGAGGACATCTTCCACCACAGTAAAGTAGTTGCTCTGGGATAGATGTGGGCACATATGCTGCAGCATTTAGGAAGCCAGATGAACAGTTCACATCCTGAATGGGAAGATTTAAATTGATAAGACCTTCACTAGATTGTCTCTGTTATTGCAAAAACTAATTTTACTTCTCAAAGGTAATTCTATTCCTACAATGCAGAAGGTGGAGAAGAATTTTTAATGCATTTCCTCGTGTTTTAAGTAGTGGTTTAAACAATAATTCCCTTTTAAAAAATCTGTTTTGTTATTGATTGCATAGAGATGTGGTGGAGAGTAGACATGGCAGAGGATCAGCAGGCAATTTCATGCCATCTTGAAGACCTCAGAGATGAGAAATAACAGCAGAGTCCACATCTATTTCTTCTGACAGATCTGTTTTACCCAAAACAGTTCATGTTTTACCAGTTTTTGCTGCTGCAAAGTTCTTTGGAGCTCTTTGATAGCGTTATAAGCTTTAAATAAATTCCCAATAATATTGCTAACTTGATAAAATGAGTTCAGCATGGCAGGAGTGCCACAAGATCAGTCAAAAAGGCCAAGCCTTTTAATGTTTTGCACAGTGCATATCAAACACGTGACTAGTTGCTGCATTTGCTATCTCCTTTCTTAGATGAAGCATGGAATTGGGAATAAAAGGTCTAGTTAGCTTCCCTAGTGAGAATACCATAACCTCAAGATCAAATGTGTTAGCGCATTTTTCACATTTTCATGCACATTTCAAAAAGTCTGTGGATTCTGAAGTGTCAACACTGTGCTGTAGACCATCAGTGGCAGCATACAGGGTCAGTTAATTTCTTCCAGAGCTCCATTAACTTGTCACAACAAAACACTATTTGTCAACAGCATCTATACCGTTATTTTTATATTATAATAGTTCCAGATGTACACAAATGTCATATGTAGTGAAGATCATGGTCCCTCTCCTGTGGTTTTCTGCAACATACTGTATTGAAAAGGGAGACCCTTGGTAATGACTATAAAACCAGATGTTTTCCTAAGAAACTCCAGCCATTAAACTACAACATAGTACTCATCTGTAAACAGATACCCCTATTAGAAGATCTCATTATGAATAAAATAGTACTAGAATGTGTATTAGCTGATTGCTAATTAATTAACTGAATAAAAGAGATGCCTAGAAGAAGGAGTCCCGTGCAGAACCAGCTTCAGGCTCACCCTGAGAGAAAATACACAGAGAGAAACAAAAGAACAGGTTGTGTCTAGGTAAGTGGAGTATAATTATCCAAAATTAACTGTAGCCAAATTATTTCTTGCTCTTGTAGTAAGGGCATACTGTCATGAAACCTGAGAATATACACCAGTAAATAAGAAACAAACCTCAGCCTCTCCATAAATATCAATTCCTGCAGTTCAGTGTATTGGTCTGTAAAAGCCTCATTTAGGTTTCTCTCTTCTTGTTAGCAGTAACATGTTTTAAAAGATATTGAGGTTGTGCTGATCTCCCTTACCTTGGTATTAGATTTGTGTAATTGTTTTTTTCCCTGAAATGTCAAGCAAACACACTTCTCATTGTAGCCATTATAATATTTATTTCTACTGCTAGCATCTTTTTTTTCCTTATTTTTTGTCTGTAAGCTGGATACCAAAATATACAGAAGCTGGTTTATTTTGCTGATTAATTATATTTAGGTAATGTTTCCTTTTCCTGACTTTCCTTCACTCCCAAATTGCTTCCTTTTGAGAGGTGCATTAACAGCTTTCATTCCCTGAGTTTCCCAAGGAGTTGTCCTGTGCAATAGTGCTGTGGTGATCTTACCCTCCACAAAACTGCATGTTAGGCCTAGTGCTTTGGCACAAATCAGATGAGTGTGACAGAGAAACATGAGAAATGGGAGAGGCCAGCTTTCAGTGACACTCTGTTGCAGAACAATTCAGACTTTTCAAGATAGACATAGCAGAGCAATTCACTGGAGGTTATCTGCAAACAGCCTGAGTTCTTCCCTCAAAGGGAAAATCAGTATAATTTTTACAGTGGACTGATCTGGAGGGGTCTACAGATGTGTTGGAAGACCTGTAGGAGTGTCACAGCTGAACAGAAGTAGGGTTCTGCAGGTCTGCCTTATACCAGTGGAACATCTTCCTTTCAGATGCACTTCACATGTGGTGAACTTCATAGCCAATCATAGAATGGCTTGAGTTAATGGCTTGAGTTGTTCAGGAGGAGACTTGATGGGGTGCTTGGTGCCATACTTTAGTTGTTTAGGTGGGTTGGATTGGTTGATGGGTTGGATGTGATGATCTTGAAGGTCTCTTCCAACCTGGTTTATTCTGTTCTACTCTATTAAGAAAGGAACCTTGAAGATCACCTACTTCCAACACCCCTGCCATGAGCAGGAGCACCTTCCACTAAACCAGGTTGATCAAAGCCTCATCCAGCCTGGTCTTAAACACTTCCAGGGATGAGGCACCCACAACTTCTCTGGGCAACCCGCCCCAGTGTCTCACCACCCTCATAGTAAAGAACTTCTTCCTAATGTCTAATCTAAATCTACCCTGCTCTAGTTTAAAACTATTTCCTGTTGTCCTGTTACCACATGGCCTTATAAAAAGTTCCTCTCCGCTTTCCTGTAGGCCCCCTTCAAGTACTGGGAGGCTGCTATAAGGTGTCACTAGAGCTTTCTCTTCTACAGGCTGAACAACCACAGCTCCCCCAGCCTGTCCTAGGCTTTACTTAGCCTTTGGGCTTAATGGAGAAGGGCAAATGGCTGTCTGCTTGCTCCTGTGCTCTTCTCAAACAACAATATTTGACCTTTCTTCGTCTGCACCCAAAGGGGTAAGATTTTCAAAACTTGAAATATCCTGCTGAAAGACAACAGTACTGCACTGAAAAGGTATGATTTCATGTATTTTTGTATTTTTTGTCTGCTATTAGAAGAAATTATTTGGGCTGCTCCACCTAAGATCGGACAGAGAGACTCAGCCCATTGTGGTCTGCTGTGCTAGTACAGAGATGCCAGTGCTGGGGAGTCAGCAGTGCTATGGCTGAGTCTAGATAATGACTTGTTGCTCTTTAGGAACTTTCTCTGCTGGAACCACTGGTGATGCACACACTGCATCAAAATCAAAGGTGGCAAAAGCCCAAACATCTATAGTTGCTGCAAAAAATGTGACTCATCATTCACATGCACATCAAGCCCTCTAGGCCATGACCCTCCTCAAAATGGTGCTGGCAGGGAAAAGCCACAGTGTGACAGAGCATGTCATGCTGAAGACTGCTGCAGAGAGGGGAAGAAGCACTGCTGTCTAGGAGTTCACTTTTAAAAGAGAAATTTGGACGAGGAGTTTTTGACAAGCCTGGTAAAACTGTATTGACTCAGTCCCTCATCTTTTATTCTTCTCACTGCTTTATGCAGTCATAAGCATTAGAACAGTGAAAGCAGCAGCTAAGCAAAGCTCCAGTGACTTCTCTTAGAGAGTTTGATTTTTATTGTGTTTAGACGACAATTCCATCCTATGATGGTGAACAGAAATACTGTTAAAACTTACCAGGGCTGAGAATTTTGATGCCTGGATTTAATGGATAATAGCAACTCACAGGAGACAGAGAGAGTCAGTTCAGGTACCTGCTAATGTAAATACCTAGATTTTTTCACAGATAAAATGAAGCACCGTCACAGCAGCATAAACAGGACTGTAGATCTGTCACTCATGACAAGGGCTGACTTAAATGCAACACTGTGAAGATAAGCACACTTCTGGCATCACACTTTCTGGAGAAGCTACCAAGAAGAGGGCAACTGAAAAAAAAAATCCTTTTCCCCCTTTTTTTTTGCTACACCATTACATTAATGATCATAACGGGTGATTCAGAGGTACAAACTCATGCTGAGTGTGTTTTCTACTGAAAGGCAGAAGCAGGTCTGGGGTTATTCCTCCTCTGAGGTTTCTGCTCACCTCTCCAACGAACAATCTGCAGAAGCAGGAACCTCACTGGGATCATGTGGATAACTCAGTGACAGCATTTTTCCTTTTCTCACCTTTGTTTCATGATGCAAGAGTACTGATCCATCATGGTAAATAATCAGACTGGTTCAGTTCCTGACAATGTGGTGATTACTTTGGAGAAATGACTAACTGAAACAATTTGTGGCAATATCTTACTCAGCAGCAGCAGTTCAGGAGCATCAAGGAGAGGATACTATGATTGATAAGAGAAGAAACGTAATTTCAGATGCTGGTCACAAAGAAGGTTCTTGCGTTCTTTTGTATCTGAATTTGCATGCTTCTTTTGTACCTGCATGTTGGATAATAATTAATCTGCTGTCATTAAGTTACACTTATCCACACCTAGGTTGAGCTGGTCTAAAGACATCAGTATTAGAAAGCAGTGGAGGAGAAAAATTATTCTGTTGTCCAAAGTCACACGAGCTCACGCAAAACCAAAGTTCTTAAATTTAACCCACATTTTCAGAACTGTGTAGGGTATTTGCAGCTTTTCTGAATTCAAAATAAGAGCTCAACCTTTATTCTTTAGACTTCAAAAAGGCACAAAATGAAAGATAAAAATAATTTCCCTGACTGATGACTGAGTTGGATTTTTACTATGCTAATTTTCAGAAGTAGAAACTTCCATCTGTGCATATCCTTGAGACACAGTTCCAGACCTGCTTTACCTTGCTGCATGCTGAAGCACTTTGACTGGCTCTGCAGCACACGACAGGATCCTCCAAATGCCACAGCAGCAAGAGATACCTTGTGAAAAAAGCTGAATCTGTTCTAGAGTTTAATGCATCACAATTGTATATTCTATTTTGTATAAGTCATAAATGATGAATGTAGGAATGAACAATGAGAAGATAGCCTTTGTGAAGCTAATGGTAAACAGGGGTTTAAATTGCAGTTCATACCCACAGCCCATGTTTTTCTTCTCCATATTCCTTCCCCCAGCAACACTGGAAAGTGTTTAGACAACTTAGTTTCACCATCTGGAAAGAGAACATATTATGCAATATCCAGATTTCACAATATTTTTCTATTATAACTCTGTCTCTAGAAAATTATTATTACTCTTCAATGGCAAATAAAAGGCCCACTCCTTTTGTGAATTTGGAATTTTTTTTGGTGAAAATTTTCCATGTATACAATTATTCCCTTATCTACCAACTCCAGACCGCATAAAACTTTCCCTGTTAATCCTTGTGGCATTGACTTGATAAATCTTTCAAACTGAGGACTGCAGTCTAGATGTGAAGTGGTAAGTCATAAATAGTAACTACCTTTTAATAAGGCAATTTCATAATTTTGCTGATGGTAGAGCTGTAGGAAAAGGGAACACATTACTGAGAAGAAAATACATCTGTCAATATCTGTAAGAAAAACTATTTTTAAATAACAGCAGGGGAAAGACAAAAAAAAAAAAGGCAAGCCAAAATCAACACAAAAACAAGCCCTCTAGAAAAAGAAGAAAAAAAAAAAAAGTGTTTTTCTGTCCTCAGGAAGATTAATAGCTGACAAGTAGCAACTTTGGTGGTTGAACAGCCACTAAGCAGATGGATAGCTATGACTACCCTCTCTCTTATATTTACTAGTGGAAAGTCCCCAGTACAAACATTAGCATAGTACGAATTGCTTTATGCTCTTGAGATTTTCAGTTCCATAAATAATTTTGGCAGCTTGACCAGGGGGATGTAATTCTTTGGCCTTTATTTTTATTTCATACTTTCAAAGCATAATTTGTCCATTTCCCACTGAGCGCCACACTGAAATCACAAAACTGAACTGTTGTCTCTTCTCTGAGAATACTGTTTGTGCTGCCTCACTCCCTCTTTGAAGGAACACTGTATGAAGCTTTCCTGACCACACTTGCTCATGCAAGATAAAAACAGGGTTTCAAATAATTGCCTGGATCTGATATAGGGGGCTGAGCAACTGTACTAAATATGTGCCTGTATTTTCATGACATTGACAATTTGCATTTTCTTTACACTAGATTTTTCTATGTTCTGTGCATAAGTAAGTATTATTCTCTGGTAATTTCCTAGCATATTACATTCACTTGAAAAAGCTATTCTAAAAGTACAGTGCAAATTGCTTGCAGCTTTCAGTTTGCTTTGGTGGAAACCCACACTTCCAGGTGGAATTCTAGAGCTTTTGCAACAATCTGCACTCTTAAACATCCTCCTTCCTCATATTGTTGACCAAAAAACCCCAGAAATAATATCCATTTCATTAACTAAAATTAATTCAGATAATATTTGATTATTTGTAAAATTAGTCCCCTAGCAATACTAGAGGGCAAAACCCTGTACTTGGAATACAAATCTCAGGTGTACAGTCACAAACCACAAGTCTTTGGTCTGTAAACTTGTTGTTTTCCTCCTACTGGCAGTGTTGAGAAGAATCCCTTCTTGGTTCTCTCAGTCTTCCTGATCTTTAATTCCCTCTTTCAATAATCAGATTTTCTGAAGTATTTCCATAGTGTTGGATTGTAAGTTTACAAAAGTGCAGGCACGGTGCACAAAGGCAAGATCTACTCTGTCTCCCATACGAACACACCATTACCTCTTTTCCTTGGGGGTATCCATCTGGTGAAATACCTTGTTTTTCACAGCAGCTGGTATCAGGTATGTAGGAAGGAGAGAAGCAGCTCTTTCTCTTGGGGCATGTACAACCTCCCAGTCTCTATCAACTCATATTACAAAAACCTCAAGTGCTAGGGATGTCACATGGACAAATACCCATTTTCATTTGTTCTGTTAGATGGAAGACATTAGTTTTTTTCAATCTCTCTTTGAAGTGCAATTGTTTTACTTGTTGGATCACCCTTGTCTCTTTCTTCTGGGTTATTTCTACTTGGTTGCATAGGAGAAGACACATAAATACAGTTTCTGAGCTCTAAGGAGTTCGCAAGCAAATTCATTTAGGATTATACTAAAATCCAACATGCAGTATTTTCTCCTTTTAAACTAAATGAATTTTCTTCTCTACATAGCTTAGGGTAAAGCATGAGAGTTGCAAAGATAGGAATCTTTAAGCTTCTTGCCTGAACAAGAAAGAGGCCTAGATTAAGTAGTGAATAATTTACATTTTCAGATGTCAGAATATAGAATAGGGAAAGATTTTTTTTCCACCTAAGAAACTATGTGATTCACACAGTAAGGGGCTCTTACTCTGGTATGATTCAATAGTTTTTTACCCTCTCTTTCATTTTTTCAGCCCAGTTTTCCCAAAACATGCACTGGTAGGGAAAGTTTGTACCCTGCAAGTCCAGCATTTCATGTTTGGCCAAAGCAAAGTCAAGCTGTTAAAATAAAATGTCAAGATCATTTGTTTTTTTTTAATGTTCTAACATAACTGGATGCACAGCTTCAAACAGGAACCAACTTCAAAGCTGCTAAGAAAAGTAGACTCAACACAAAGGTACCATTGTCATGTTTTTACTTTATGATACTTTTGATTCATGTAATAATGATAATTTGAAGGTTTATAGGTATTTGTTACAAGTATTGATTTAAAAAGCAAGGGAATGATAGTGAATTTGTAACCATGGGAAAGTCAGGCTGGGCTCCAGGAGTTGATAACTGTATTGCAAAACCAGACAAACGTGGGCAAACAAATACTCACTTTCCATTTTGTGCTGTGCACTGCTTTCAGTTTTTCTTGCTGATGTTGCAGATGAGGTGACAGAGACTTCTTGTGTTTGGTAATCAAGTAATACATCTTAAGAGTCAGATTTCTAATTTTGCTCATGACAGATTCAAATCCACATTTTTTTGTTCTTTGAATAAGCTATTTTCCTTGTTTTAAACAACTGTATATCAATATGAGACTGCAATGATAACACTTGATTTCTTTAAGTGGTTAAAATAGAAATGTTTTATTCACTTCCTCCTTGATACTTATTTCTGACTTGGGCTCCCTCATACCCTTCCACTCTTTACTTTTGGTAGTATGTATAGAACAGGTGACATTTTCTCATGTTCCTGGCTGAATGGGAATCTTGTGGGCTCCTGTTTTTTGCAATAGTTTTTTTTTTGGGGGGGACAAAAAGTTCTAGTAAAACCTCTTTTAGTCAGCTCCAAGTCAATCATTGCTCTGCTGCAGATACATTTTTATGAGGATAATTTTATTTCTCTGATTTTCTTCTCAAATAGGGCATTGTATGTGATCTAATAACAGATCTAGCTGTCTGATGTACTACCTTTCCCATGTTTAACATTCTTGCAGAGTTATAATCCCTTTCATTTCCTGCTTTTTAATGAATGGATTTTATGTAACTGTTCATTAGTGTAATTGTTGTTGATTCTTATTTTTCACTTCATTATTTTTCCAACAAAACTTATGCCACTGTTACTCTCTTAGCAAAACAGAGCAAATTAATGTCAGCATCTGGGAAATTTATTTGTAAGTGAGCATAGAGAAGACTTAAGACTCCTCTTATGTTAGAGTTTTTGGTTACACTCACCTACAGAGCTCAAATGCCTAAAGGAGATATATATCTGACATCTAGATACATCAAGCTCTTTAATCTTTACAAGAGGTCTCTTTGACAAGACTGTCAGCTCATGTTAGTAGTGCTGTGTCCTAGTTCAATAGAAGTGGATTGAGAGCAAAAGAGCTTTACTGCACTGCTAACAGATTTCAGTAACTAGCAGCCTAAATGAGAGATGCAATAACAGTCCTGAAGTGCTAATTCTAATAACCTCAGTTATGCATTCTTGCTAATTGACAGCTTAGAAATATCTCATCTTATCTTGAGCATCCAGCAAGTGCCACAAAGGAGCCCTCTGTTTCCCTAAAGGCTTGCTACAAATTTCCTACTTGTTTTTGATTTACATATCAGTCACAGAGACACTGGTGCTGAACAACTTCTATGCAACTTTACAAGAACAAAAAAGGATGGTTGGGCTGGAATAAAAGCAGACACTTCAAAGCCTGAATGTGAATAGCTGGGAGACCAGTAAGATGAGGATATAAAATAATCACTTTATGTTTAAAGATGCTTAGGCTTCTGTGACATATTTATTGTGCAGTCTAAAGCTTTAACTTCTCCTGGAGATGTTAAATCATCATCAGCAGCTCTATTAGAAGTCATGGCTGTTTACTCTTTGGTGATAAAGGCCAGTCATGAATACCATGAAGTCTACATTGTTGCTCTTCCTCATCTGGAGTAGGAGATTTTTAAGAGTGTATAAATGGAATCAATTTATGCATTTCTAGCAAAGCTATTATGATAGAAAGCAGCAATAAAGTTCTATTCTTTGCTTTCTTTCTATATTTTCTGCATTTCACTCTTTATTATTTTCAGTTTACACTGATTTATTCTCTAGTTACTTATTCTGTCTGTGACATTTACATACTATGAGTGTATAATTACCTTTGCTCCACACTGCATCTAATCCCATGCCAAACCATCCTTCTAGTTGCAAACTTTCCCATTGCCTCAAAAAGCTAGAAAATGTGGTAGCAAAGCTAAGTTGTATTGCAATGCATTTAATAACTCTTTATTAACACCTAATAATTACTAATAGGTATTAAAACCTGAAATATATTCCTATCTAAAATACACATAGATGCTTTGTTAATCAGGATTTTCATGAAAATAGGATAGTTAATTTCAAAGAACTTCCATCTATTGCAAGGATATGATTAACCCTATTCTTGCTCATCACTGGGCAAAACACTACATTTTTAACTTTGAAGTCTGGTGTTGGGTAATAGATAGTATCACAAGGGCAAGATACAGAATAAAAACTTGCCTTGTAAACTTTACAGGATGACATTATTATGGGTTTCTTCTCTGTAAGAGAACAGTGACAAAGAAGGGTAAGAGCAAAACAGAAGACTGAAATACTGGAATAATCATCTTTGCCAATAAACTTCTATGGGTGCAGACCTGTTCTGGCCCTGGGAGAAGTGTGGCAAATGGTAGTGCTGGGGTAGGGTGCTCTGGATTTGATTATGTGCTCCTTGATTTCCACAGTGAGCACTTACACATAGGAGCACTTCAAAGGTCTGTGCTGGGTGAGAAAACATTCCCTACCAGGAGGACGGTAGGAAGACCTAGAGGAGCTCACATGGGGCTTCCTGATAATGTGCACAAGACTGACAACCCCATGGCCCTTGGAAAGGAAAGGTGACCAGGTGGTGAGGAAGGGCTAGGGAGGTGTTACGTGAGAACTGAAGGGGCTGTGGTGAAGATAGAACAGAGGGGCTAGGGGCTCTAACTTCAGCCTGTAGCCAGGCACTAGAGGAGGAATGGATTTGAGGACATGGGAAGAGATCACTAATAGCCTTAGAGATATGTGTGTGGAACTGGAAGGAGATTTCAGCTTCTTTAAGGAAGGGAATGATGGTCAGTGAATGGAGATCAGTGAAGTCTGAAGAGCTCTGAGTGGGATGAAGACAAGCTTTCAGTGTCATGTAGAAGCCTAGCAGGGCAAACAGATCTCATTCCCTCTTTTTTTCTCCCCTTCTCACCCATGTATTTCCCCATGCCTCTTTTTGTGGTATCCCTGTCTACTTTCCCTCTTCCCTAGACTCAGATGCCACACTCTTCAAACCTTCCATCCCAGCACTCAGCCCCATGCAGCCACACACCTCCACCCTCCACTCCTGCAAGACACAAGGGTACTGGTGTGTCCTTGCAGCCAGGTCCTCCTTGATCTGCTGCAGCTTCTTAGCTGGAGGGAAAGCAGAGAGCAGGGCTGGGCTGAGAGATGATGGAGAATGAGATTTGCTGCTGCTGTCATCCCCAAAGGTAAAGCCATAGCAGTGACACCTACTTCTGCTGGGAAGGGTTAGTTCTGGTGCAGTTGCTGCTTTTCACTCTTTGACCTCTGCTTCAACAGCAGCAGCTTCAGGAGCAGGAGTTGGAAATTGGCATAGACAAAGAACAGTTTGCCAGACACTGAACGTAACTGTTAATGGGCCATTATGCTAACAGAAATCAATGGGAGTTACTCTAAACCTGGGGTAGGGCTAAGGATGCTAATACAAAAATTTGTCAATGCTAAATGATTTTTCTCTGCATGGTTCTCGTGCTTAATGGGTTGAATATAATTAGCAATGCCTGGATATCTTCTGCTATTTTATTTCCTGTGCAGGAATGTCCAACTTAAAGGGTGTTTCTGGTGTCACTAAACCTAAGTTTTTTGTTCCATGCTAAAACCTCTCTGCTCAAGAACGGTAAATTCTGACTGTGGAAAAGCCTCACACTTCAGCATGTTTCAAAGAACTCATTGTGGCCCAGACTTTGAAAGGTATTCAGATGCTTGCAGATGGAAACTGGCACATGTGACATCAAAGCCCCTAACTCCTAACGATTCACTGATACATTTTTATATACCTCTGGATCAAAAAGGCCAAATCCACCCAGGAATCTAAATCCTGCTTGCAAATTAAGCTGCCTACTTTCAAAATCAAATTGCTACTAGAAATTTTGGAAATTCTGACTAACTGCTCCCTCATCCCCAAGTTGCTTAAATTCTGCTGTTTTGCATCCATATCAGCCCCTAAGTGTCTCTTGCTGTCTGGCCTCACAAAACTCTGGGTGTGCAAAGGATATCTAGATCAATTCACAACCTAGGCACCCAAAATATCTGTTAGACTAGTTATTCTCAGACTGCATATTTTTCAGACAAAATAGAAGGGATGTGTACCTTCTATACTTGCACAGTTCAGGGGTGACCTAGTTCCTTTGGCATGCAGCAGACAACTATTTGGTCCCTTCCCCTGTGGAATGGAAACAGATGTTGAAGCTGCGTTCCTCTTCACTTAAGTGAATACATGAATTACATGTTTCAAGCCGTGATGCTCTTAGGCTCCATGGTGAGTCTGGGAAAGCATCCATCCTGGGAGGGTTTCCCATTTAGAACTTGTCCCTCACAATTTCTTTCTGATTTTTGTTTGACTTGGCGCTTCCTGGGATTTTCATCTAGGTGCACAGTGTGGTTCCTGCAGGTCAATGCACTGTTTAAAAGTGAGGCTTTGCAGTGCCTATTACTGAGTTTTCCAAATCCCCTCCAGGCTTTTTCCCAAACGGTCAGTTTTAGCACTTTGGCTGCCTGAACTCCCAACTGAGAAGTTTTTCAGGCCGACTGCTCCTCAGCCCACTAAATCTGGATGTGCTTAGTTCTTTTCTGATTACCAGGTTTATCTTTGCTGACATGGTGACACCAGAAGCTACTCACTTCCTCCTCCTGCCCCTTTCAAAAAATGAGAAGTGCAGGATGTGAAACAGTACTTTATAGCAACCTTCAGTACCCTGCATGGCTTAGGGCTTCATCCTCAGTACCTGTGGGATTTGGTCATCATCTGTGGGAACTATAAGCAATTGAACCACTGAAGATATGTCCAGCAGGGATGATAGGTCAAGGTGTACTGCCACCTACACTTATAGTAATGTAAGCTGAAATCAAAGTGCCAGGCCATAGACAGTGCACATAATGTGCCAGACATTCAGTTGTCTCTGCTGTAGAAGCAACAACCTCTGGCAAAGCGAAAAGACAGACACGTGGAGTCAACCACATTTCAAAGCACTCCAATGTAAGACTATAAATCTGAATCCCTAAATACAATTCTCTGCAGCAAAGAACAACTGCAGATGTATAACAGAGGTTTTTTTCCATATTGCAGACTGCCAAAGGAAAACAGATCACTCCCTCTTGCCAGAAGGACAAGTAAACCTTTAGACCTGTAGCCAAATGCAGTATGCTTAAAAAGAACCTGGTAGTGGTCACCATTAAGACCACTGCTCTTTGCACAATCTTTTTTTAAGAGGCCACCACTATCTCCTGACTCGTGTTTCCTGGTATCTAAAATACTTTTGTGATTAAAGACCTGTTAAATGAACTGTATTCCAAATAAAGTTATCCTGTGAGAGTTCACCCTGAATACAGACTTCTAGAATGTTAGCTTAACAGTTATCATTTAGTTGATTTTTGATTTTTCTTGTGCAAAAATAAACTGTGCTATTTTCATTCTTTCGAGAGTCATCTTGGTTTGAATAATTATTCTCAGGCCCCATAAAGCACAATAAACACTTCTGGTATGTTACCTGTTCTTGTGGAATTGTTTCTGTTTCCATTGTTATAGATGTTGATCACCTCCCTAACAGAGAGATATAAAGTACTGACAAATATTCCCATTTCTGAAAGGGATTAAAATGGTCTTGTTGCATCTCTAAGGGCAAGCCTAGCCTCCCATAAACATGTTTCCCAAAAGATGGAAAGACAAGCACAAATATAAAAGAAATTATCTTATCCCACATATTTTACTGCTGGTAGCTAAAAATCACCAATCTGAGCTCATAGATATTTTTTTGGGGAGGGATGAGGTGCAAGTCTGGGGTAAGTCTGTAAATGCAGAGAATTTCACTATCAGCATTTATGTCAGTGTATGCCTCTTTTAGTAGCCAACATCATTGCTGAAACAAACTACAAATAGTACTATCTTCAAAGAGAAACACTGCATTTGGAAGGAAGACCCTTGTAAGGAAAGTGTGGTAGAACAGGCGTTAAGGCATGGCTTACAAGTGCTCAGCATCCATGTTCTGGAGTTAAACTATGACAGTCCAAAAATACAGTTTCACCCTCACTGAAAACATGAGGAGTGGCCAAGAGTCCTCCTTCAAGGGATTAATACACTGAATGGCAGCTCCATAGCTGATGCAAAGACATCCTGAAAGAAGAATCTGGGAAATGACCCAGCTGAATGGTTAATGCCCCTCAGACTGCAGAAAGGAGAACCTCTGCCCAGAATCATCTGAGTGCAGCAGTAGCTGACTGGCAGCTTTCCTGGGGTACTGAATAGGAGCCATCACACATATGAAAATGGTGTGTTTTTTTGGAAGTCCTAACAATCCTAGCACAGACACAGCGAACTTCTCTGGCAACCTATATCAGGTCTTTCAGTTTGTTTGGCCTATGCTAAGGTGATTTCTTAACAGAGTCTAAGAATATGCTATGCTTTGCAGTAATTTAGGAAGATGGCTTAAAATTGCGCCATTTTCTACCAGTGAAGTGTTTACACACGACAAGATGACTTGTAATATGCTCACCAACATATTTTGGATCTATTATGTGGTAGTAAATATGATGTGGCCTCTGGATAGATTATTACAAATAAATTGCTTACTTCTAAATTTAGGATAAAAGAAGTCACAGTAAACTTACTAGAAAAAGCAATGAAAGATCATTAAGAGACAAAGATTTTGTGCAAAGCTATCATTAAAAGCTGAATTCTCAGAAACATCAAATTTAAGAGTAAGACTTTTGTACTAGGTTTAAAGTACGTGTGTGTTTTATGAGAAAAGTCTGATTATCTTTTCAGTCCTTCAGTAGAAGAGGAGACAAACAGAAATCACAGGAACGAAGATGATTTCACAACAGATATATATAGGCAGATGAAGAAAACTGGGGCCTGGGGCTCATGCAGAGAAAAAAGAAGAGAGAATCAGGTTTCAAATGGATTGGAAGGATGATACAGCTTTACTGATCTTTCCTTAGGTTTCAAGATGGGATTGCTACAAGTGGAGTCTGTGGAATCAAGATTAGACAGGGAAGAGAGAGATGTAAGAAATTCACTGATGCCCTGTATTAGCCTACTGAGTTTGTGAGCAGGCAGTGCCCAAGCCACCTCCCTCACATGGTGTCATCGAGGAGGTAAAAGCATACGCTCTTGACAGCTTCCTAAGGCACAATGCCAGTGCTCCTGGGGATATAAAAGCTGGAGGAAGCTCAGAGAGTATGTGAGACGGAGGTGTTTACCACCTGAATTTAGTAAGCTAACTCAGGGCTCTGCAGTGACAGTTTAAGGGATGCAGCCGCTGCTATGGATACTGTCAGTCAGACCTGAGAGTCTGAAGGTCAATGAACCTTCAAAAGTGATTTAAATTATAGTTTCATAGTTTCATTCAGGGTTGGAAGGGACCACAAGGATCATCTAGTTCCAACCCCCCTGCCATGGGCAGGGACACCCCACACTAGATCAGGCTGGACAGAGCCTCATCCAGCCTGCTCTTAAACACCCCCAGGGACGGGGCCTCGACCACCTCCCTGGACAACCCATTCCAGGGTTTCACCACTCTCATGGTGAAGAACCTCCTCCTCACATCTAGCCTGAATCTCCCGACCTCCAGCTTCATTCCATTCCCCCTAGTCCTATCACTACCTGATATCCTGAGAAGTCCTTCCCCAGCCTTCCTGTAGGCCCCCTTCAGATACTGGAAGGCGACAATTAGGTCACCTCGGAGCCTTCTCTTCTGCAGACTGTACAGCCCCAACTCCTTCAGTCTGTCCTCATAGGAGAGGTGCTCCAGCCCTCTGATCATCCTCGTGGCCCTTCTCTGGACACGTTCCAGCACCTCCACATCCCTCTTGTAATAGGGGCTCCAGAACTGGACACAGTACTCCAGGTGGGGTCTCACCAGGGCTGAGTAGAGGGGGAGGATCACCTCCCTCGACCTGCTAGCCACACTTCTCCTGATGCAGCCCAGGATCTGATTGGCTTTGCGGGCTGCAAGTGCACACTGAGAGCTCATGTTGAGCTTTTTGTCCACCAGCACCCCCAAGTCTCTCTCCTCAGGGCTACCCTCCAGCCAGTTATACTGGATGCTATTGACTTTTTGCTAGGGGGATATCAAAAAGGGTATTTGTCAGTGCATATCCCAAGGGTGTTTGTAAGCCAGAATGTGAAGGATAAACACTCTGGCCTCTACAGCACTAGAGGTGCCACCGTTCTACCTCTAGATTTGCTCCTGGACATCTTAACTGTATTCACTCTCGTGTTTCATGGCAATCCCATGATTTATTTGGGTTGATGACAGAGGAAGATTTATAATTATATTTCTGAAACATCTAGTGCAGAAAGACTACTGAAAACAGAATGGAGGAGTAAGGCTGCACATCCCAGAAGTCACAGTATCACAGTATCACTAAGGTTGGAAGAGACCTCGAGGATCATTGAGTCCAGCCTGTCATCACAGACCTCATGACTAGACCATGGCACCAAGTGCCACGTCCAATCTCCTCTTGAACACCTGAAGTCCTTATACAGTCATTCTTGCAACTGAAATCAGGTACAGAGAACAACTGCAGTTGTTGCAGCTGAATTCACTACAAGGTGCAGGGAGTGCTGTGGGAGTGGGGTGAGCTGTTTAGCCTGGTGTTATAGAATACAGCCTTTCAAATTATGACTGCTTGCTGCATGTTAGGTTAAGAGCCCTCTATGCTAACAATGGGAGATGTCAAACAACTGACATCAATCAGGCATGATCAGAATTATGATTTGGTAGGTACAGGGACAATATTAGCAACATGTTATTAGAACCTGTCAAATAAGAAAGCAAAAAAAATCTGCCTTGTGGGGTTGTCCCTCAACAATCCCCAAATCATCTGATCTCAGATTTCAACACTAACACATCCTAACATACCCACTAGACACCCACTAAATTTCACAGTGTTTGAAACAAGCAGTAACTTTTGAAGCACTTTTAAACAGAAACAAATTCCCATCTTGAGTTGTTTGTTGTTTTCTTTCCCCCCATGTGTAGCTATAATAGACCAAGCTAAGGCTGATGAAAGCAACAGCAAATTAAATTCAAAAGCATTATGAGAGTAACTGATATCGGTTCTTACTATATATGTGTGATATATAGAGACATACAGGTTGTAAATTATATGCAGAGCAAATTGCCATCCATTAATTCAAATGCCAGATAACCAATCTGTGAGATTCCCTCCCCACCGCTCCCCTCCCCACCCCCCCCCCCCCCCCTTGATTTGCTCTCTACTCTCCAGCAGGAAAACTGAAAAATACTACTACTACCACTAAAGTAAATAAGCATTTCATTTCAACCTTTTGCTCTTTTGCTCAAACACAGCACATATCCAGGAGACATGATTCTTTCTGCATTGTGACACAGCGACTGGATATAAAAACTGTGATCTGGTAATTACCTTGAGAGGATGTGATACCTGATGAATATAAATAAGTAGCCATAAGCATGCCTCGGGACTGTTAGCAACACATAAACTAATTATTCTGTCAGTGTTTTCTGCAATATAAAACCACCTTCTGGTCAAGGGTGGTGGAGAGCTCCTCAGCATTTTCAGCCCTTGAGCTGGGAGAAAGAATGATGAGAAATATTGAAAAGTGAGGAAGCACTCTGCTGTGCGGCTTGTTTAGAACAAGATGGACTGGGAAAGATAAACAAGTGCAGCACAAGAGGTCAGGTAAGGAGAGAGTACAGCATTTGATTTTTATGAAATCCTCAGTGTGAGAGGGAATCTTCATTGAGAGGGAATGATTCGGCAGAGAGGGTTATATAGTCTCCAGGACTTCTGGTACTTCTTTAAATATCCATGCCCAGCTTTTAATACCTTTATTAGACCAGCTCCTCATTTCTGAGAAAAATTGTTTGTTCAGTATACCAAGTACAACAGTCACACCCTCAGAAAACCTGGGAACACCATTCAGCTGTATAAATTGGGACTCTGATCCAGAAATTTTAATGACTGTAGCAGTAGCAGAATGAAACTCTAAAGATACATTCATTAAAAATAAAAATTTCTTCATGCCTGACTGGATTTACATAGCTTCAAAGTTCTGTAGATTTGTGCAAAAGATCCATATCTATTTAACATTATTTTCCACCTCCTTTCATTTTGCAGATCCCTATATTTTCCCTAACTTCACTATAATAAATGATATGGTCAAAACAATAAAAAAAAAATCCCTGCCATTGATAATTACCACACAGTTCTTTCAGCTGAGAAATCTCTTGCACCATTTACTGCCTACTGAGATGCAATCAAAATGAAATGAGTGGAAATAACTCTGAAGTGGCAGTTTTAAGCTCTAGCAAAGGAGCACAGGGTCTTATTTTCCTGACAACACAGCAAATGGCCTTCTGGTTTTACTTAATTGTCCATTTCATCTCCAACAGTGGGAACAGGAAATGCTGCCTGGAGACAACGCATGATCCTACCTGTCCACTGTCCATCTCCCTCACGTTCCTGCACCTCCCACCTTACTGAAGCTGACAGTGAGCACATTCCTGCCTCTTGCTTTTAGTATCTCTTTATGGACCTGTTGCTCTGGAACTTGTCTGCTTTTGCTGCTTCTTTCATACCTATAACAGCAGACTCCAGCAGGCAGAGCAGGTGGTGACCTGAGATGTGAAAAAAAATTAGTTTCTTTTGCAGGATTTAAACTGCTCTCCAACTAGCTTCAGTGAGTGCTCTCAGTGATATCTTCCACAGAAAGGCACAATGCAATTTTTTTGTTCTATTTATATCTATAAATTAATAGTTATAGCTGACATGGAAATGATTTCAAAGTAATGCTTGATACTCTAGTACACTACAACTCTGCAATAATATTTATGAATGTGTGATGTAGCATTCCTGCATCATTCCACCCAGTCTACCTGGGTAAGGTCACAGAACTGAGTGTCCTTTACACTAAACTAGTGCTCTTTCTGCTATGCTGTGTACAAGTTCACAGTGAAGGGTATGCTCTCAAATATTAGTACTTTATTACAATATTGCAATAGTAAAGCTATTGTAGAGTCTGTTAACAGTCAAACCAAACTGTGCAGCTTTAAGTAAAGGTGGTACAGGAGGTGCATGTCTACTGTATTTCATAACAAGGTGAAAGGTGATGGATTGTCAGTGTTATGAACCACTGCTGTAGCAAGTTATTGAAGCCTGGACTTCTTTTTCTTTATTTTTGAGAGTGGTAAAGAACTTTTGTCTTCAAGCCCATATATTTGCTGCCCAGTATTGTGAAATATATATGCAAAAGAACTTTTGATGCTCAGGGTTCTTTCCAAAAATCACAGGTTTTCACTGCAGTAAAGAGATGTATAAGGGTATGCCAAAGATAGGTGATGTCATGATTTCTACATGAACAAGTTCTAGGTTGGTAATTCCTGGAGGTAGCCTATACCAACTGACTTTGTTATCTAGAAGGCCTCTTCTTAAACACCTCCCGTGATGGCAACTCCACCACTTCTCTGGGCAGCCCATTCCAATGGCCAATCACTCTCTCTATGAAGAATTTCTTCCTAACATCCAGCCTAAACCTCCCCTGCTGCAACTTGAGACTGTGTCCTCTTGTTCTGGTGCTGGTTGCCTGGGAGAAGAGACCAGCCCCCACCTGGCTACACCCTCCCTTCAGGCAGTTGTAGAGAGCAATAAGGTCTCCTGTGAGCCTCCTCTTCTCCAGGCTAAGCAGCCCCAGCTCCTGCAGCCTCTCCTCATAGGGCTTGTGCTCCAAACCCCTCCCCAGCTTTGTTGCCCTTCTCTGGACACGTTCCAGCAATTCAACATCTTTCCTAAACTGAGGGGCCCAGAACTGGACGCAGTACTCAAGGTGTGGCCTAACCAGTGCAGTGTACAGGGGCAGAATGACCTCCCTGCTCCCGCTGGCCACACTGTTCCTGATACAGGCCAGGATACCTTTGGCCTTCTTGGCCACCTGGGCACACTGCAGGCTCATATTCATCCTACTATCAACCAGTACCCCCAGGTCCCTTTCTGTCTGGCCGCTCTCCAGCCACTCTGACCCCAGCCTGCAGCACTGCATGGGGTTGTTGTGGCCAATGTGTAGAACCTGGCACTTGGATGTGTTAAATCTCATGCCATTGGACTCTGCCCATCTGCCCAGGCTGTCAAGGTCACTCTGCACTATAAAGAATGGGGTTATAATGCCTAAACCATGGGAAAATACATGACAAGTCATCTTTGCTGAGGAGACAGATGAGGTGATAAAGAAGGAATGTGTCAGATCATACTCTCATATTTTGTGGTGAGACAAAGGTTAAGACAAAGATCTCCCTCCTTCTCACACACAGGCATTAACAGTATTTTCTTCTTTTCTGATGATGAACAACATTTGCTATTAGAAAAGAGAACAATGCATCTGATGTCCGCAGGAGGGGAGATTGCTGGCAGAAACATGTATGTCTGGAAGCTTGTGGGTAATATAATGTTGGGGAAAAGGCAACAGGAATGAAAGAATGTGGAAGTAGATGGGAGCAAAGGAGAGGGGTGAGTTTGTGAGAGCCCCAAAGTAAATTTTTTTTTTTTTTGGTACATAACAGAAAAGCTAAGGTGAGAAAAGGGTGTGTGCACACCGACAGGAGGAAAGAAGTCACTTGACAAAACTCTGCTGCAGAATCTGTAGAGAAATCTGCTTTTTCTGAATCTCCTCACTGGAACCTGTTGATAGAAATGTGTAGTATTAACTTCATGTAATAGCAGATACACCTAAACATAGATCATCTGCACTGTTAACTAAAGATATAGAGAGTTGGGTGGAAAAGTAAGATCATCAACATGACAGAAACTTATATGGAGGTCAGTCTGCCTTTACAGATGAAAATAATCAATTTTCCCCCCAAATTTGACATTTTTAGCCTTTCCAAATAGATATTTTGTTCTGGAACACAGTAAGTGATATTTAGGAGAAAGGGAGACTGTACCAGGAACTTCTCTGAGAGAGCTATTCTGGGCACTTACCAAGCAGACAAACCTTCCGTTCCATGTGCACAATGAGAATATGAGAGAGATCCTGTGAGGACAAATTTAATACAATCTGCAAAGCATTAAGGCCCAAATTCTGTACAATTTGTGTCCCTGAAATCAACAGGCACTGGATATTTAAATGTCTCTGAGGGTCTGAGCAACAGCTACTCATATACTGGATTTCAGACCAGATATTGATGCTCAGAACATTTACTCACCCTTTCTTCATGATGCCAGGAGTAACAGACAGAATATCTATCACTGAAGTTTAGTTACCCACAGTGCACAAAGGACTAGCTGCTGAGGTTCTCTGAAGGTCTTGCAAGCGGTTGTTGTTATTTAGGGTGCAATTCATCTGACCAAGCATAAACACGTGTTTTAGGAGGGAATGAACCAAGATCTAAATGGCACCACTTAGAGTAAGTGACTCTCTCCTGACTGCAAAGGAAGTCTAGGACAACTAGCTCAGATGCAAACATTCCCATCATAGATCCTCTCACAGAGCCTCTTAGATGCTTTTACATTTTATGGGGGATCATATATCTCTTATCATTCCCCCGGATGATTGCTCTGCAGCTCACAGGGCAGGCAGATGACTATGAAGAACAGCTGAACTCCAGGTCCAAGTTGCAAAAGCAGTGCTGAAGGAAGAGCTTCTTGCTGAAGGAAGGCTATGCCAGTTGGACATGCTGGGCAAAGGGATTAGCTCTTCAGTGAATGGTTGCAGAATTTCACTGAAGCACAATGGAGGCTTTCAGATGATTTGAAAAAAGTGGGAGCTGACACATTCCTTTGTGTCGAAGCTGGGCAGTATGGATAAGCTGTATGCACAGATGGTGCTCTGGCTGCTGATCTCATAGCTGTGTGCAATCACATAACAGTTAGCCTTCCAAACATGCCAACTCCCTACCCACTTTTTTTCCCAAGCCTCTTCCCATTCCCTCTCCTCCATTCTAAAACACCCCAAGCAATTAAAATGCCATCAATCTCTGGAGCGTGTGGGTGTGAATAAGAGCCAATTACAAAAGAAAACTACGAGTTCATTTAGAAAACCGCCAGTTCAGTTGTGAGTGGGAGGTGCTTTATAGAAGTATCTGAGTGCCTTTTCAACCTTGTGAAGCTAGGATGATAAGCTTAACTTGTTCACAAGCAGTGCCATCAGTCAAAAGTGGGACAGTAAACTTTCACCTGTGGCACCTGTAATGTCAAGTGTCTTGCTAGAGTTTCAGCAAGGAAGGAGATGGAGCAGCTGAACCATTAAACAATTCTGGATCTTAGTGTATGAGTCATGATTACAGTTTGAGAAGCGGACTGCACAGGTTTGCTGCATTTAGCCTAGAACAGATGTCCTTTAGAAGTTCCAAAACTGTGATGGAGTGCACAAAAGTAACAGTAAGTACTTAATTTTTGAAATTACTTGAAGTTATAAGAGCTATCAAAACAATTTCTCAAGGATAAAAAATGTTTACAGATGAAATCCATTACTACAATGCCATGTATTACTACTGAATGGCATTATTCCATAAAATGTCACATAGAGGCACAGAATTACCCTGGATCAAGGCAGTGAGTGGTTTAGCACAGCTTGAAAACTCTGTGTGCTTGTGGAAAAAAAAAATTAACTAAAATAATGTGCTGAAAACTTATGAGAATTCATTGACTTTCAACATGTGGAAAAATACTCACTTGGCTCTTGGCAATTGTATCACTGTCCCATGAACTACAAGTGATAAAATGTCAAATGTCACAGTTCCGTAAGTCACTGAAAATGTGTTTTAATTGAATCTTATATTTAAGCTCACAGCAAACACAGTATGTTTTACACATCAGACAGCACTGTGTTGTACACTCTCAGAAGGTCTATCTTCATTCATGGGTGTCATTATTCAACACAGCAATTTAATCTCTGGCATGTTTTGCTCTCCATACCAATTCTTCCACACATCTCTTCACATCTCTTCTCTACGTGCTAACTATACCAACAGTCAGCTACATCTTAATGTAGGCTGGCTAAGGAAGGGTCAAAAGACGACACATTTCCTTGACCTTAAGAGCAATCTGACAAAGTTCCTTTTTCATGGAAACAGTATCAAATTGTAACAAAACAAACACCAACAAAAAAACAACACACGAACAACCCCCCAATCAAAAAAACCCCAACCAACCAAAACGTAAAAAAAACCCCACAACCCAAAATTAAGCAAACAAAACAGACCAAAACCAACCAACCAAACCAACAATAAAACACAACCCACCAACCAAACCCCAAAAAACTAACATATGGATTATATTTTTTTAAAATAAGATAATTAAAATGTATTTCTGAGCAATACATAGTGAGATGCATGTTCTGTGCCCTCTCTACAGGGAGATGAGAATGCCTGGAAACTTCGCTATTAGTTTTCTACAGTCTAAGAAATGTAACTTGGAGAGGGAAGAGCACATATTAGACAAAGGTTTTCACCTTTCCAGCTTAGTTCTGTTTGTCCCAAAGACAATTATTTCAACACTTCCACAGATTTCAGCAGCATGTTGAAAACTGTGCTTGAAGATCATCGAATTAAGTTTTATGAACACACATAACTTTCTGAAATCTTTACAAGAATAACTTTTCAGCAAAGCAGAGGATGACTGGCATTGCTGCTGGCAATAGCCAATGCTTGTCAGAATTAGAACTAATTGATGTACAAGCCAGCATACAGCAAGCAGATACAGTTGACTCACTTTTGGAAAATTATGTAGAGAGACATTTTTTTTTCCCAGCTACCGGAAGCTGTGGACTGAAGTGTGTATGATATTCAAGCTGTAAGCTGTATGTGAGAATCTATTGTCAATGACGAATGCCCTAAAAATAGAGTAAGCTTGCCTCAGAAACCTCTAAAAGCTCTTTAGAAAGGACATCAAGTGGTTGTATACCGGACTTTCAATACTTTAATGAAGTGTCACTTTCCACATTATGTACTGGAATGCACAGAAATCTCTGTGTTTAGAAAGAAATACAATTAAGTAAAAATAGGATTTTATGAATTTGAAGGAAAAGGCTGCCTCAAATGTGAGTAACAAAACCCACTGTAAAATTCCTTGTAATTTTTAGTCCAATCAAATGTTTGGTTAGCCTTTTTGTATGACAGAAAGTAGATCTTGATGATTCAGTAATTCTGGCTGAGTTCTAGTAATGAAAAGACCACAGAAAACCCTATGAAGAAATGACCATGTCTCTACATATTGGTAAAGAGAATGAATGAGATGGCAATGCAGTCCAGTGAAGCAGCAGACTTTAAAGGGAAATTATATGACTAATTAAAGACTGTATAATAGTTATGTAAGGACAAAAGGCTGTATTAGTGAAAAACTGGGAATGTCTTTTTTCTTGGATGAGCTACTTGACTTTACAGTTTTAACTTTCTTTGAATGACGCAAGTGCATGGCAATATTGCTAGATGCTTTGAGAAGACCAAACCGGAGAACTTAGCACTGCAGCCTTGTCTTATGTGGAAACAGTGCGGAACTCAGTCAGCCTGTGAGCAAGCAGGCAACTGAACTGGGTCTTTTGTGGTATTAGGTCTCTGAACTAGATGCACCAAACTGATTGTTTAACCAGTACTGGCTGTGACATACCATTAGTGAGATGAAGTTGGTACTTAATGCATAGATACCAGTTTCTCACATTCCCGTAGTCATCAACACACTTGTTTATGCATATAGCTATTTCTTATTACTGCATTTGAAAAAAAAGAGAGACAGGTAAAATTGAACCTGTGTCTGAATCTAAACTAAAAGGGAATGAGAATAATTAACGTTTTATACATGTATTCCAAGTTGTTCACAGATCTCTGTAAGTAGAAACTTCATTTTTTAGCTACTTCAACACTTTTGTCCTGGCCTTTTAAGCAAGAAAAATTGATCCTGTATAACTGTATATTATATGATATCCATGTTGGCACTATATAAATGATTCAAGACCCACATTTCTCTCTCTCAAGGTCATGTTTTCAAGCATTATTGTTTTTCTTTGCAATTTATTTTAAAAGACTGTCAGTGTTACGAAGAATTCCTTATAACCTGACTCATTCCAGGACAATCTGCATGATTAAGGACTGGCAGAGTTTGGCTCAAGCGAGTGGCACACAGCACCGCTTTTAAAGGCCAGTGCTCAAGGGGCAGTGGCTTCTCTTAGATTCACTCTTTGCAGTCAACTAAATAAGGGGATAAGAGAGTTGCTGCCTCTTCTTCCTCGCTGATACTCATCAAGCCTAATTTATCACTCTGGTAACCCGATGTTGGACAAAGACTGGCAACTCTTTCTTTGTTCCATGACTGAAACAAAAGCCGTTTTTGCCTCAAGTCTGGGTACTACACGCAGACCTTTCTTTTGCTCCTGAGAACTGGCAAATTCTGAGGATCTGGCAAAAATACTTATTATTTGCTTAATAAGAATTCTGCATTGGATGGAATTTGGCAAGACAATTTTCTAACACTGAAGAGAGTTAAACAGAAAGTCCTGGAGGTAAGCTGTGTATGCTAAATTTCTTACATCCGGCCATATGTCCATAAGTGTGATTTACAGCAGCAGCAACAACATATGTCTAACAGATTATTTTTTTCAATTTGTTAAGCTAAACTATCTGTATTTCACCTTGGTGCATATACATATGGACAGAAAAAGCTCATTTAGAAGTTTGCCTTAAATAGGAAGCTGGGATTTAAAGTTCATGTAGCTCATTTATTTAGTGCAAGCCAACTTACACAGTCTAACTTGCAGTCTATATTTGGACATAGTAAGAGTGCAGTTAGCAGGTTGAGAAGTGACTATTCCCATCTGTTCACTAGTTGTGAGACCACATCTGAAATACTGGGTCTATTTTGGAGTTCCCAGTGCTAGAAAGACATTGACAGACTGGAATAAGTCCAAAAAGGGCCACCAAGATGACTGAGGATAGATCATACAATAGTCAAAGTGGGGCTGAAGGAACTAATTTGTTCAGCCTCAGAGAAGGTTAAAGGGGAATCCTACTGTCCACAACAGGAGAAACATAGGGCTAGGATAAAAGGTATTTGGTAAAAGCAGGAATATGGGAAACTGAGTTGGTACAAAGAAATTCTGTCTTACTGCAAGGGTTGTCAAATCCTGGACTGGCCTGCTCAGTGAGCATAGTGTCTCTCACTTCAAAGATACTCAAAACTGTCATGGACATAGCCTGGGGTAACATGAAAAATCTAGACTTGCTTTGAGTATGATACTGGGTGAGAAGGCTTCTGAAGATTCCATCCAACCAAATGGTTCTGTGATTCGATGACTGGTGTCTCATTGTGGTTTATAGATGGCAATTTAAGTGGACACAAAGAAAAGCATCCACAGTGGCTTTAGAGGTGACCACTCAGCAGTACATTTCAGATTGAACAGCCCATTTGCTATTGCACTCTGTCTGCCCTTGATGTTAGTGTTTTCATGGGCTTTTAGTTCAAGGTGGTGTTTACAGGGTCCTTCACAGCCATTTTTTATGAGCAGCAAAAGATGACTACTGTTTATTAGAACTGCATTTCCATTAAGCATTTCAGTTGTGACTGAACACAGAATCACCATGAAACATTAAATAAAACCTTCTCTCCTTTGCATGAGAAGCCAGTGCCTGTTGGCTAAACAGATCCTAGGAACTTGCATGTCTTTCTCCAGGAATTTGGAAATAAAATTAAGGAACAACTTTTCTTTAGCTATGGGATCCTCAGATGACTTGATCTGAAGATATTGCAAAGATTTGCAGCATTTCACTACACTCTCTGAGACATTAGGAACAGCAAAAAATACATCTTAAGTTAGGAAGATTGTGCCAAGTACAGCACAATAGTAACACCCTGAGATGAGTGAAAGGCCACTGTTAGCTATTTGTAAGAGAAGGAAAAGGAAGAACTGCAGGCTGTTACAGCCATATATTATAGAAGAGCTCTAATTAGTACAGCACATGGCATACATTTATGTCTGAGAGTAAAACAAAAGATAAAGTCTCCATTTAAATTGGGTTGGGAAATGCAATAAACAGGGATAGGATAATTGAAACTCCTGGCTCTTTATTTAGTCATCAAAGAAATCTATTTTGCAAAAAGCTAGGAGCATCCCATTTATAGTCTCAGAAATGCTGAAGAACTAAGAGCAAGGCCTTTCGTAAAGAGATTGCCTGAATTAGTAAAGACCTAAGGCAAGTCTCGAGACATGTTTTTAATTTAAAAAAACAACTGTATATTCTAAGTTATTCCTTGATACTCCATTCACATCCTGTCCTCTGATAAGAGCATAATATTGAGCTATAATGAAAGCAAGTAGCGTTACCTTTGATGGAGGAAGAGATTTTCTTCACAAGCTCTTTTGGCAGGAGTACAGAAGAGGACAGATGAGGTTGCTGATCCTGAAAGTACCTGAAATATTAATGCAAATTTACCCAAGTGATGTAAGGTAAATAAGCATTCCTCTTTGGGATAGCAACTGCTGTCAGGTTTGGGATAAGAACTGCCCAAGCATCAGTGCTGTAGCTACAGAGTAAGCAAAGCATCCTGATTCTTCTTCTTGGGAGCAACAACTAGGGCAGAAGAACCATACAGTGAAACAGGGTCTCCAACTATGCTCTGAGACAACACTCCATTGAACCTCACAATTTACGCCTGGGAGAGCATCAGGCACACAGCAAAATACTAAGTAGAAAGTATTGATGGGTTTAACGAATCTAGACCCTACCAGAAGGGCAGCAGCACTGGCTGGAGATCGTCCTCGGTGAAGCTGGCTGGCATGAGAGATTTTTTGAAAGGTTACTGAATACAGAACCAGCTGAGTTCAGCTCTTGTCTTTACCTTTGCTGCCTTGTAAATAAACATGCAATCTTTTATTTTGCTCTTGACGGAATATGCAAATACTTTATTCATCCTTACACCTGCTCTGGCATCATCCCCATCGTCCTACGAGGAACAGAAAATATGCCTGAGCTGGGGTGCTTGCAACTCAGGATGTCAGCAGCTGTTTGGAGCAAAGGCTTTACACTGCTCCAGGAGGTAGTGTGGGGACAGGGAAAACTAGGAGACAGGGTCAGGCGTGAGGGGTGTACATCAGTTCGGACCTGGCATAATCCCCCTTCCTCTACCCCCCTTTTCACGCTGGCAGCGCTGCCGCTGTTGCCTCGTGAGTGAGCCGCAGCCGATACACCACGACACCACGTCCCGCAGCACCTCTCGCCGCGCCTGGAGCCCAGCGGGTGGAGCCGCGTCCCACCTTCCCTCCCGTCCGCCCGCTGTTACGGCTGCGGTGCCAGCCCCAGGCGGCGGGGCCGGGCCGCCCCGTCCCGCCCCGTCTTGTCCCGCCCCACCGGCATGCAGAGGCCACCGCCTCCAAACTTTCGACGGACCGCAGCGTGCCGCGCCGCTGACCCATCGCCAGGTTGGAAAGAGCCGCCCCGGTGAGTGTGAGAGGGGAGGGCGGCGGCAGGGCTGCTGAGGGACCTGTGCCGTGCCGTGGGAGGAGGGAGCAGCCGCTGCTCCTCTAGGCGGGGAAGCTCGGCTTCTTGCCCTGCTCTGGGAGATCGGCTCCTCTGGCAGCAGCCGCCGGCTGCCGCGCTCGCCTCCCGGGGCGGGAGGGAGGTGAAAATGGGATGGGGGAACCGAAGACCGCGGCTGCCGTGGGGCAGGGGCGGGCCTCCGGCAGCTCCCGGGGACTAGTGCCCTCACCCGGGCAAGGTGCAGGGGGAGCGGGTGGGCAGCGGCGGCATCGAGAGCCGCACTTGCCGCCACCAGCGCCTCCAGCAACCCCAAACCCTTACCCAGCGCACGCACTGCGGTCCTGGTGGAGGTGTTGCTTGCTAATGGCATCGCATCTCCTGCCGTTTTTGCGGTCAGAAGGGGTCTGAACTGTCTGTGGACCTTCCTTTGCCGAAAGTTAGGTGCAATTTGATGCCCGCCCCTGAGGGTCTGACTGCTGGGGGGAGAAAAATGGGAAAAAACCCCGCCGGTGCTGTGCAAATAAATGCTATCAGCTGGAGAATTTATACAAAAAGGGAAAAAAAAAAAAGGCAGAAAAAGTTCCATAAATAGTATCTGAGTTAGGTGCAATTTGATGCCTTCTCTTGAGAGTCTGACTGCTGGGGTTAAAAAAATGGGAAAAAAACCAAAACAAAACAGGGAAAACCTCTCCGGTGCTGTGCAGTATGCTAGGTGTGCAGATAAAGGCTATCAGCTGAAGAGTTTTTACCAAAAAGAGCGGAAAGAGTCCCATAAACAGTATCTGAGTTCTCAAACGCCATGTCATTTCCCACCACCCCATCAGCTGAAAGCCCACTTTGGGCTTTGCCCATTTAACTGTCCCACCAACGGTGTCAGATTTGTCCGATGTATTTCATAGCGTGATGACACACCAACTCATTGCTGCCTGAAACCCTACTCGTCCATTCTCCCTCCCTCATCTTTACCCTATTGACACGACCAAAACACCTTTCATCAGCTCAAACAGGGCAGTAACAAATAAAATAGAAGTGACAGAACAAAAGAAGGCTTTGATTAAAATAAATAAATAAATAAATAAATAAATAAATAAATAAAATGGTTGGAAATAGATTTCGGTAGAACAGCAGGGACTAGAGAGCCAAGTGGAAGTATTTTGGGGAAGAAAGGGATGCTACATTCTTTAAGCTCTATTCTCCTGCCTTGATTTATGGCAAAGAAGGGGGGGGGGAAAGTGCACTATGCCTTGCCTCTTACCCTTCTACTATAATGTGTAAATATGACGTGCTCTTATTTTGCACTGAGAAAAATTACAAGATTTTGGAGCACCTGATAGTCCTGGGATCTCACCAAATCTCTAATAATATATGCAAGCATAATCCTTCGATGTAGGCACAGAGGTTTAAGGCAAAAGCTCAGCAGAGTTGTGAACTTCGTCATAGCCTTGACCATGCAAATTGTGGTGGGTCTTTTTCCATTTTTAACTAAAGGAGTATTGAAGAATCCCTTCCTGCCAGCCATGCTTAACCTGGTAGTTGATAACTGATTATATTAGTAAAATCTGCAGGGTGAGAGAGTGTGAATAGCTGGCACATCACGGCTAGGTGTCTTGTGATGTTTCACATGTCAGGCTTAAACTGTTAATTGTACAGTAAATGCAAACTAAATAGTGTATCATAATTGTAACCAGCTGTGGAAAAAACACATTTCAGTTCATGCTTTTGCAAAAAGAGCTTGCAGTGAGAATTTTTTTTGGGTATTGTGTAGGACGCAAGTAAACACAAAGGGCTCAGTCGCCTGCTGGTGGACAGGATTTGTCAGTATAGAAAATTACACCTAAGGGTGACACTGACAGATAGTTAATGGGGATGCATGTAGGGATGAAAATCTACAATGAAGTGAATCTGATTGTTAAAAAAAAAAAAAAAGTTAAAAAAGCCATGTGAAACTGAAAGCATCAATGGCTATGTTATTTAGGCAGATCTGAATTTAAGCTGGGCTAAGCTATGTGAAATACCCAATGGCATGAAAGTGACATTTCTTCTCTACTCTAGCTTTCCTTATGGAATGCATGAGTGGTGAAGTAAAGTGTAACTCAACTTTGGCTTTCCCCTCAGTGGTAAACGGTGGTGAGCAGTGCATTTTCTTTGTGCGCTGGCTGTTTCTTAGTGTTTTCCCCAGTCAAGCCATGGAGTCCCCAGGTGCAGGTGCACGGTGCTCACTTAGCATGCCACCCACGGTCTGGCCAGTTGGCATGGGGACATGCATGTGTTACATTGGAGTGAAGTCCAAGGCAGCAAATAACTGTAGAGCATCCATGTATCCAACTGTGCCTACTGAAGTTTTAGGGCAGCATAGAATTTGGCAACAGAAGGGAAGGCAACAGAATGTGATTTTGATGCCAGTGGTGAAATTCTTACTGACATCAGCAGGGGAATGATTTGTTCCTCTCTCTGACTGCAGTCATAAATAAATCTGTGATTGGCAGCCTTCAAGGAGCTGTGTTTTCTCAAACATTACACAGAAAGGAAATACTATATATAACTGACTTTTAATTGTTTCTTAAGTTGATTTCAGCATGAATAGGTTACACAGTCATTTCAGAGAAACACTATTATTTCAGTTCTGTTAGAGTGGTGTTTTTGCTTGCCTTGTGGCACAAACTTTCCTAAAAGAAAGTTTCTTAAAGATGTCAGCAATTAGTTCTCTGGTATTAAGGAATGGCATAAACCTATAATAATCAAATAAGTATTTAATGGAAACACTTCCCATTAAGGAAAAGCTGGAAGATTATTATGCTAATAAAGTCTGGGTGGTGCCATTCCCTGTAGAATTCCCAAAGGTATTAATGGAAATTTTATGCTAAATCGGCGGTGGTTTTAGGTATTGGATTGTGGAAAGCGATATGCTGCCCAGCAGGATCTTAATCCTCTGCATTTACTCAGGCAAACTTTGTCTTTGAAATCTGTCCCAATTTTCAGCAGGAGTCATGCCTGAATAATATTGCAGGATCAGGCTTCATATGTAAGTGCAACAGAATTCAAATATATTAAGACAGATCTTCTCTTAATCCTGCAATGTAGAATGTGGGTTAGAAGAGGAAAGAGCTGTAGCTTTAGCTCATTACTTTTTGTCTTAGCCACTGCGTACTGACTTCTCCACATATTCTTGTACTATTTCTTTTCCAGGGACAGCTCTGTTGCTTACACCAGGCTGCTGCAAGGATGGGGCCCCTAGAAGCAGCAGGAGAAGAAAACCAGACAGATGAAATGAAAATGGAGCTGTTCACCAAGCTGCACTTGCCAAGATACACTACACCACTCAACGAATTGGCTCTGGACCCTAAACCAGAACTGAAGGACAGTACAACACTAGTTGAAGTACAAATAATCCTGATCTTTGCTTACTGCTCCATCATCTTGCTGGGAGTGATTGGAAACTCTCTTGTGATCCATGTGGTCATCAAGTTCAAAAGCATGCGCACAGTGACTAACTTCTTTATTGCCAACCTGGCTGTGGCTGACCTGCTGGTGAATACATTATGTCTGCCCTTCACATTGGTTTACACACTGCTGGGAGAATGGAAGCTGGGCCCAGTCTTGTGCCACCTGGTGCCTTATGCCCAGGCCCTTGCTGTGCATGTGTCTACTGTTACTTTGACTGTGATTGCTTTGGATCGGCATCGCTGTATTGTCTACCACTTGGAAAGCAAAATCTCTAAGCGGATCAGCTTCCTGATTATAGGAGTTGCCTGGGCAGTCAGTGCCCTGTTGGCAAGCCCTCTGGCCATCTTCCGTGAGTACTCGCTGATTGAGATAATTCCTGACTTCAAGATTGTGGTGTGCTCTGAGAAGTGGCCAGGGGAGGGACAACTCAACTATGGCACCATCTACAGCATCTCCATGCTCCTTATCCAGTATGTGCTGCCTCTGGCAGTCATCTCCTATGCCTACACCCGTATTTGGACCAAGCTCAAGAACCACGTTAGTCCTGGGGCAGGGAATGACCATTACCACCACCGGCGGCGGAAAACCACCAAGATGCTGGTGTGTGTGGTTGTGGTGTTTGCCGTCAGTTGGCTGCCATTTCACACTTTCCAACTAGTCAGTGACATTGACAGTCAGGTATTAGACCTGAAAGAGTACAAACTGATCTACACAGTGTTTCATGTCATTGCCATGTGCTCAACATTTGCTAACCCCCTTCTCTATGGCTGGATGAATAGTAACTACAGGACGGCCTTCCTCACGGCCTTCCAGTGTGAACAGCGTCTGGACTCCATCCACCCTGAAGTATCATCAGCTTTCAAACCCGGGAAGAAACTAGAAGTAAAGAGGATTCAATTCCCAGGCGACTCTTTCACACAACCTACCAATGTCTAAGATATCTGAATTAAAAGAAGGAAGGAATATGTTGTGGGCAAAGGGATACATCCATTTTGACACATGCGTTTTTAATGCATAGTTTTAGTCATAAAAGGTGAAAGAAAAATAGTAGGAAAGTCAGGGAAGGTGGGATAATTTGGTGGTAGTCAATTGGCTTCAGGAGTATGTAACTATACAACTGCAAGGACATAAAAGGTTGATGCTGTTTATGGCTGTCTCTAAGAGGGCGGGTGAGAGACACTGCCATCCCTCCTGTTTATTCCTATGAAGTCTAAATGACAAAGGCAGAGTTTACTGGCTTTGCTATAAGATTTGCAGTGCTGATTTGTAGCACAGGAGTACTGATGGTGGGAGCGGGTCATTTTTACTTTGGATATGGAGATCAGGGAGAGCAGGAGTCTGCCAGAAGAATGAAGGCTGTGGGAGGGCAATGGGCTGTCCTGTTTAAAATTTGAACTTTTTGGACCCCTTCTCTCCCACAGGCATCTTTTACAAAGATAAGAGAATTAAGAACAGAAATATGTTACTGGGCTTTGGCTTGTAGTGAAATACTTCAAACCAGAGTATTTGAAATGGATTTGGGAAAAACCCAAACCAAACCCCCCACCCAAAGAACAGATTCAATGTGAAGAAAGGTCAAGTTTCTACATAAAATGAAATGTGGGGTTTGATCAGTCAAATGGGGTAAAAAGTCAGTTCTTAAGAGCCAGCTGTGTTTATGCTGGTGAGAAAATCACAAACTGTGACCTGATCAGTCATTCCCTGCAGATTCTTACCTTTCATTCTGCACTGGTAACAGCTCACAAATGCAGTGCTTTAAAGTGGCATTTGAGGGCAGGGTATGCAGGCTCAGGTCTTCTGTAAGCCTTTCATAAACTGCCAATATTTTAATTTTCAGGGCTTGCTTAAATGTCTGATGTGTTATTAACTCCACAGGTTTTGAATTGTTGCTGCTTTCTCCATGGATAATAAAACAGCAGATAATTTTGATCCTCTGGAAAGGCTGCTACATGGTAATGTGCTTTTCCTTGTTGTGCTTTTATGTCACGCACTCATCTCATCTTGGAGCTTTTTCCATCTTTAGCCTTTGTAAAAATTAAGAACATTTGAATGACTGTAATCTAATAACAGTATGCTAGGTTTATGTGATAACTTATCAGTTATTCTGCATGCTGTAGTTAATAGTTAAATTCCCTTTTTGCTCAGGTATAAAATTTTAATCTGTTTACTCTGTTGTACACAGCAATGTTCAACTCTTCTGTGTCTTTATTTAGCCTCTGAACTTGTTAAAGAGACTGAGAAATTTTCAATCTGTGTTTATTCCAAGCTGCCCTGTTGTTTATCTACAATAAAAATAAGCATGGTACTTTCACTTGGAGTCACTCTCTACCTAAAGTCGTCTTGCTCTCTCTTACAAATTAAAACAAAACAAAACAAAAACCAAACAACAAAATTCCAGTACTGAAGTGTTACCAGATTTTTATCCAGTGGAGAAATTCATCTTTGTATATGCATTATTTGATACCATCCTCTAAATATCTATGAAAATATTTGGACTTGGATTTTCATGAACAGAGAAGAGAGGTCTAGAGAATTAGTTAGTGTTTATTCAAGCAAGAAAATGTATCCATCATTCTTAAATAGTTTTACAAAAATAGGTTCTCAGCCATGTTGAGGGCACGATATTGGCCACAAGTTATTTTTGTCTGACTATTAATAGTATTCAAAATTTAAGCACAAAACTGTTATGGGTGAGGAAGGATTACAGAATTGTGCAATTATTATGGACATCAATCATATGTATCAGTTACAGTTGACTCTGAGTCCTTCATCAAGAGTATTATTGCCATAAATACCCTCCTTTATTTTAAAAGCAGATGATTTAAAACTTCTATTTCAACTCCTTTAAGCCTGTTAGCGTGTAGTGTATAGACAGTTTTGAAGTGACCATGACTGTGTGTTCTAAAGCTACTGGGCTAATTATCCCTAATTTTAAGTCTGCTTTATGTCATACTGTATAAAAGTGATTAATTGCAAACTATCTTTCAGTCTATAGTTATTTTACTGCTTCCTGAGCATTTTCTGCAGCCATCATGTTGAACCCAAGTCAGTGCACTGACTTACGGTGTTGCTTTTTCTCTCTGCTCTGTGGAGGTGGTGTCTGGGTCAGTACCCACTTCAGAGTCACAAATCTCCCTGCAATGTCCCACTGCAGGGTGTGGATTTTACTGCTGCCTCTTGAAGACAGGATATGGAAGCAGCAGCGTGCACAACCTGCTTAGTTGCTGCTTGAGGCTTGACTTCTGGATGAACGCAGCTATGCACTTTAGTATCCCTTAATGTTGTAAGAAAACTAGGTGCTTTCCTCACTAAAAGCACTGAAGTAGCAACATCCTTCAGAATTGCCCCAAATCCCAGCTGTCAGAAGAATGTGGAAACAGCAGGGTTTGTCCCCATTTCTCCTAAGGAAGGCTCTAACTACTGCACTGAGAAGCCTGCAGGGGAGCCGCTGCACTGCCTGAAATAGGAACTGGAATCCAGGTTTCCCCATTCACCTGTTAGTGCTTTAATTAGTTTTTTGAAAAGCATTCTATTCTCTTTTTTAACGTTGAATAGGTACAAGTTTTATACAAAGCCAAAGCACACCAGCAGCAACCCTCATTAAGAATTTGCAAGTACATGGTGGACAACCCAAAATTAAATGCCACTGCTGATTCAGGGCAAGAGTTTGAACAAACACACCTCAGGGTAGGTCAGAGCTGTGCAAAAGCTGTTTGATAAGGTTTTTATTGGAAATAATTGTTGCCCCACAGTTGGCATGACCATATCTTGTATAAAATGTGTAATGGACATACATACATTTACAAAATATTGATAACAAGTTAGATAACACTAATAGTAATAACAAAGGAAAATATTATCTGCATTTTATCTGACAGACCACAAAAGAACCACTGGATTCCCAGATTAGTATAATCCATTTCCTTGCTTCATAGTTTTTAAACTCCCTTAGGGATTTTTCTTATATTAATCCAGATAATAACCATAAAGGATTAATTTTGTCTTTGAATCCCTGGGTTATTTACCTGGTTCTGTCATTATAAATGCCACTCCACAACAAAGGAGCTGCTTTGTGCCAGGTTCTTTGCCCTATGAATCTAGGAGATTTATGTAAATCTATGCAAGGTTATTGTAACTGAAAAATCATGGTTTAAATATACTGCAGTATAAATGCTTATTTATGCAATTGACAGTGATTTTCATATCTCAATTATTATTTTAATATTATTTTAAAATAAAATGAACACAAGGGTAGCAAGAAAATCTGAAGCTGCCTAAACTGGAGAAATAAGTCAGAGGATGAGTGGCTACATGAGGAAGCATGAAAGAGCACAAGAGTGGGGCTAGTGAGAATGTGATTGATTTATAGATTTTCCTTCTTCCCTTAGACTGAGAAGTGAGAGAAGCGTGTTCAAATTAAACCAAGGGAAATGAAGACACAGATCAATTATATGCATAAGGGAGAGTGTTGCCCAGAGAAACTGAGGACCTTTGAGGAGAAATTCCTGTGATTATTTGATCTTTAAAATTCACATCATATTCTCAAGCAAATAAACATGTTTGTATACATTATTTCACCTAAATGCAGTATGGGAAAACCAATTCTGTGCTCATAATGTATGAGAAGTGATGGATGTGTTATTAATTCTGGCTGGTACATGGAGTGAATAGCACATAGCTACTCCTTATAAGCTCATTTCAGATGGGATATATGAAAAAATGGGTGCTTGGCTTGAAATCTTTCACCTATCAGACTTCACCGAACTCTAGAAGGAAAAGAGCTTCAATCTATAAAACTTACAGACTGTGGAACTACTTATCTAATGATGGAGTCACAATTTAGCTTGAAAAAAACATTTTTTTTTTTTCAATATTGAATAAGACAGACAGACTGCAGTTTGCCTCTTGGATCCAGAGCTGAATTTGCACAACTGGAGTTTACATGAAATAGACTTTGATTTGTATACTTCACAACTCTCACAATCTTAACCCTGCTATACAGGTTATTTTCAACAGTAGAATCTATGCTTACAGATGCATAAGGCCAAACTATTTCTATTCCTTCAAGGCTACACAGAAGAAATAGAAGTCTAAGGCAATTGTCTTATTTACTCTTATCCTCCAAAATTGTATTCAATTAGATATTAAAGTTTGGTGGCAGCACTGTGACTTTTTAATTTATTTAAAGTAAGGAAGCTGGTGAAACAGCAAGCTTTGCTCTCATTGTACACTAGCTCAGCACAAGCCTGTCTTAGCACGGCCAAAGTTACACAACCATCTGCCACTGAAAAAAACCTGAAGATATGAGCTGAGGTAGAGAGACCTTTTCCCAGAGGGCTAAGGGAATAATTTTTTTCCATGCTTCATATCTCTGTTTATGCTGCTGTGAGGACAATGTACATTGCATTTGGCAGTGTTTCATTGAGTTACACTCTGATGTGGATTACTCCAGAGTGTAATCATGTAAGTGCCGCATGTCTACTGCCACTCAAGTTCAGGGCAGTCCAGCTTGCAGAGCTCTAAGATAGCTGACAGTAAGTGTCCACAGATGCCCTTTTAGTGAGGGCATGAAAGGTATTTACTGGCACAGGGAGAGCTAAGATAGCTGTAGGTGAGTAAGTCTGGTCTGATGACACTGTAGTTGTAGCAGACTTCCCCTCAGGGTGGCTCATCCTGTGTGTCGTAGTGTTAGACTGAGGTTTGATCTGGTACCTTTTGCTGTCTCCAGTACTGACATGCCCTAAAGCACCAAAAGCTGACGGCTACTTTGTAATCATAACTAAAACAAGTGCTTGCAGACTCCACCACCTCGTAGGTGCATTTTTTTTCCCTGCACCGCCGTCAGCTGGACTGCTCATATCAGAACTGAAGTGGCAGGGAGATCTTCCTGGAAGAATACTTTACATGTAAGTGATCATGCTCTCATGATTACAGTACAAGTACTGTACTAACTGGCTAACAGGTGATTATGCCAAAATCTAAATACTTTAAAAGAGAACTGGATGCAGCTGTGGTGGGGTTGGAGTGTGCAGCAGCACAACCTCTCCTCCAGTGCTGCAGCATGAAGCAGATACTGCTTTAGGCATTGCTGATTGGGCGGGACAGAACAAACTTCCTTCCCCAGAAGAGCCACCTCAGTTTGAAACGCAGTGTTCCACAGTCCAGTTTCTGCCATGGGGTTGAACTCCTGGTTGGGAACAGGTGATTTATCCAGCTCACACAGTCCCTGGAACATCCTGATGAATTCCCACTTTTGCATAAAAATGTTGTGATACGAAAAGTAGACAGAACACATTTTACAGTTTGCAACCTGATCATCTTTATCTCAAACAAAGGAGCTAATGATTTCCTTGCATTTGATGTCTTATTTGATGGTGTAAAGGATGGTATAGAGGACTTGGAAACTGTAAAGGACCAGAAAACTGTAAAGGACCAAGAAAAAATAGTGGAACATTTCCTGAGCATGGGCATCTATGCCTGCTTGCACTGAACTACACAGGAGTTTCTTGTATTTGCAGGCATACTTGAGTTTTAAAGCACTTTAACTTCTGGCTGATTATTTTGAAATTAGACCACAAAACAGGTCTGTAAAAATTTACTTAGGACTTTTTTCTTTTTTTTTTTTTTTTTTTTTTTTTTTTTTCCCACCAGACAAATTCAGCAAGAAGTATAACTCCAACAAATCACATTATTAAATCCAGTTGTTTTTTTCCTAAAGGAAATGTTTACTAGCCTTATGAAATGTGCTATTTGTGGAGATAAATGTGTCTGATCAAGCTTCCAACTTAGTTATTGGAATAATACTGAGGGAAACAGCTAAGATCCCTTAAGAAATTACTTCATCAATACTGATTTTAAATGCATGGGCTCTATTTCACCCCAATTTTTTCTTCTAGAGCTATTGAAACCCTTAGCGAAAGAGAAGGAAAATCGCTATCCCTGTACTGGAGATGGGAAAACCAGGGCACAGACAAGTAAAAGGATTGCTGGGTGTCATGTGGTCCACACTCATTGCCTGTGGCAGTGCCTCTGTGTGGGTACATCTTGCTATGCCAGATGGCTAGAGCTGAAGGCTTCCACAGTCTCTGTAGAAGCAGGTTGGGAGTCCCTCCGATTACTATTATTTTGCTAAACAAAACAAGAATATAAAGTGAAGCTGAACAGTATGCTGCCGATAGTCCACACCACTGAATTAGCATGCTCCTTGGCACTGTTTTGAACTCTGCCAACTAGTATTCTCTCAGAGAGACTTTATGCACATGCAGAACAGGCTGTTCATGGCAGATCATGTGGCCAAGACTGCTTTGGTTCTCTCTCCTTCAGCAGTGTCCTGTCACAGACAGTGACAGGACCTCAAACAGGTGCTCAGTGTCACCTCTGAGCATATAGCACGCGCCAGTGGGTTCACGCTATGAAAACTCTTCACTGATGGGCTGCAATATGTCTTTTCCAATTTCAAAAGTCTTTTGAAAATAAGTTTGAGGGATAAAGGGATACCACACAAGGCACAAAGGAGACTTAAGACTAAAACCCACAGAATTTGTAGGAGAGCTACTACTGATATACATTATGTGACCACAGGGCCAGAAGAACAGTGCACTGCCGCATTCTATTGAGCTATAGCTTCTGTGTTTGAATTTCATTGTGTGGTGAAGGAGGGTCTCCATCCATATACTAAGGATAAGCCAAAGTGTAGGCAGCAAAGATTTTCCTACTCAAACATCAATCTAATTTAGTAGTATAGTTGTGGTGGTTGTGAATAGCAAAGGTGATACTAGAATACTGTCATTCTCTGACAGCAAAAAAGGTTAAATTCCCAATGTGCCCTTGAGGCCAAGAAGGCCAGTGGAATCCTGGGGAGTATTAAAATGGGAGTGGTTAGTAGGTCAAGAGAGATTCTCTTCCCCCTCTGCTCTGCCCTGGTGAGCCACCTCTGGAATATTGTGTCCAGTTCTTAGCCTCTCAGTTCAAGAAGGACCTCAGTAAACTGCTTGAAAGAGTCCAGTGCAGAGCCACAAAGATGATGAAGGACATGGAACATCTCCCCTATAAGGAAAGGCTGAGGGAGTTGGGTCTCTTCAGCTCAGAGGACACTGAGAAGTGACTACATTAATGTTTACAAATGTGTGAAGGGTGAGTGTCAGGAGGACAGAGCCATGCCCTTCTCAGTGATGTCCAACAACAGGACGAGGGGCAATGGGTGCAAGCTGGGGCATAAGAGAGGTTCCACATGAACATAAGAAAGCCTTTTTCACTGTGAGGGTGACAAAACACTGGAAGAGACTGCCTAGAGAGGTTATGCAGTCTCATTCCCCGGAGACATTCAAAACCCACCTGGACATGTTCCTGTGTAACCTATTCCAGGTGATACTGCCCAGGTGGTCTTTTGAGGTCCCTTTTAACCCCTATCATTCTGTGATTCTGTGCAATATTTTTGTCCTGTTGTCCATGTAGCCATCCAGCATTAATGCTGTTTACTTGCTTTCCACAGGTGTTATATTTTTGGTTGGACTTGATGATCTTGGAGGTCTCTTCCTGGTTGATTCTGTGATTCTGTAGCAGGTGTACGTGTGTATGATCTACATTTGTATCTAGATCTAGCTATGCAAACAAAATAAGCTCTCAAAGAGCTTAAAGCCTATATACTCAGCTTAGAGATCGTGGTTACTCACGTGATTACCTGTGGTAGACAGACATGGCAACACAAAAAGTCATGGAAATTGTACTAGTTGGTATTTTATGCAGAGAGCCATCAACCCCCCTGCTTCTGTAGCTAACTGATTAATCATCTTAAGCCATGAAGAATAATGACAGTGAGAGCAGAACTAAAGGAAAAGGTAGATTATAACAAAGGCAGCCACATTGTCTATGGCAAGTTTGCTTCCTTCAAGGCTGGACATCCATGGTTAGCTCAGTTATCTGGAATTGTAGGTAGAAAAGGAAAAGAAGGAGAACTCATTATGTTTGGGATCCTCATTTTTATTTGCTTGCTTTCTTCTAATAGGGAAGCAAAAGGGGTGCTCTCCAACTCTATATATAATTGACTACCAAGACACAGATTGAAATAAATAATACTGCCCTGCATAATTGCTATTCAAAAGCTTAAGCCTGAAATACACCCTAGAAGGATGCTTGCATCCCATTCATCACTCTTCCCTTTTTTAGCACTTGTGCCTATGCTATGAATGCTGATTTTAAGTATCAGGAGAAGCTGCCTTTCTGAATCTTAAGTTAGCTGGAAACCTCAATGGTGTTTTGGTTTATTCTTGATAAACTGCTGTCTAGTGTTTTATAATCTCTTCTTCTAGTTTAGGCTATAAGAACACGCAGTAACATCCTCTAACATTGCTTCTTGTTTATTATTTAGCTAATATTGATTAACTCTTCATAATCTCATATACATGTGTATGATACAGCTCATTGCTGGCCTCTTTTTTTGTTATATAGTAGAATATAGTTGTATCAATCAATTAAAAAAATAAAATAAAATGGAAAGTCCAATCCTTCACTTTTATTGCTTAGTTTACTGCTCCTCTGAAACATAATACAAGTAATGCCAGAAATTTTCTCTCTGCGATTATATATATGGGAGGTATTGTGGTAGTTTGCTATGTGTATAGCTTAGTAGTATAAAGTAGACTGGCTGCATAGTGCTTAAATCTTGCTTTCTGTATAAACCACCCATGCCTGCAGCTTCAACCACTACTTCAAATCACTATGCAAAACCCAGTAATACTGCATCAGCAAGGCAGCAGGAAGAGCTTTATGGGTGTTTTAAGGGGCAATAGGGCAGGATGAGGCAGTTTGCACCACTCACATGCCTCCTGACAATCATGTACTTTGATAGACATTGAACTTCAGCTCAGGAAAGTGTTTTGCTTGCCTGTTTTGTCCTGTTACACAGAAAGTTGCTTGTCCTTTCTGATGCAGATGAGTACCCTTTGCATTGGTTCTGCTGCCTTCTGGGCCTCCCTGTTGGCAGCACTGTAGTGCCCTTGAAGTACTCCCAATTTCACCTTGCAATGTCCATTTCTACACCCAGTTTGCTATAAAGGAGATTTTCCTCTTGGGATCTACAAGTGAAAGTCCTTAAGGATTGGTTTACAGCATTATGTCTGTAAAAATCCAAAACAACTGACATTTAAACAGCGGGGAAGAGGTACAGGACTACAACTCTATCACAGTAGGGCTTCCTGTTTAAATCAAATGAAAAGCTGACTTGCCAAAGTAAAGTAGGGAAAATGGGAAATGTCAGAACACTGATGCAATTTTTTTTGTTGTTACGTTGATAATTTCAGGTTAGAAACTATATTCATGTTTTTCTACTAAAGTTTCACCTAGCATCACAGCTGCCGAGGCAAGAAGGCACATTAAAGAGGTAAATTAATTGGACTGCTTTTTCCAACATAAACAGACCGAACTACCCTTCTAACCTTTGTATCAGTGGGCATGTGATTGTTTTGTTTTAGTGTTCTTAACTTCTGTAAACTGATGTGCTTACTGCTGAACTTAAATGAATGGCTACCAGTTTCCATTACCAAAAAGAGCTAAGAGATGAAGGAAGTCAGATTTCAGCGAAGGCCAATTTTGAATTTAGGCTTTCAAGTCCCATTAATTCTTTTGACAATCTCATCATAATAAATATAATAACTTTACATATGCATGCATTTAGCTCACATAGCCTCCTCTTCTTCAGCTGCATGGAAGGATCATCAGCATTTGACTGAAATTTCGTGGGATATATGCCCTCACTCTGAAGTTAAGTAGGGGGCCTTCATTTTACCTGACTATGTTGCAGCTCTAAGCACACATATACTCTCTCAGACACAGGCTGGAGCACTCTCAGGATGTAAAGCTTGCAGACAGTCAACTGCCCTTCATAAAGTTCTGGTACATCCATGAGAATCAAGAGCCCAGACCATCAGCACGTCTCACTGAGGCTCTCTAACTCAAGGAAAAACATGCAGTTTGCGTAAGTTGCCACAATTGCTTCCTTGCAGTGGAGCATACACCTGAAGATGTCAATGAAGAGTGACTTTTGGCAGTGATATTTTGGGAAAAAAAGGGGTATTATTTTCTGTATTTCCACTGGTACTTTAGAAACCATGTATTTATCTGTAGCACCTGTTAAGATAGCCCTCTTGAAAAGCATGACAGAGGGGAAGATCCTGGAGCTTTTAGCTCTGCCTCATTTCCTGAGGCACTTTATTGATGACTCCTTGACACTTTCCTCCTGGCTGTCAATAAATCAGGCTTCAATGTTCAGAAAGTATTTTGGTGGCTTGTCTGTAGTCAAGACAGCTCTCATCCTTCTTCTCCACCTCCCTCTCTAGAAGGGTGCTGCTGGCTTTTGATTTCCATATAATCTTGCTCAAAAACATGGATACAAAGCAGGGGAGCTGGCATCTTCAAAGTACCGTGAAATTGCTTGTGTAATTAAATAAACCCCCAAACAAGTCCAGCACAGGCAGCGTCTGAATCAGAAATGAATGAATTGATTTTTAAGTGTGAAAGTTGTATACAACTACACGTAGGATCTGATCCTCTCAGAGGATGTTGAGAACCTTTGCCTGCTGTAAATTTCATTTTCTCACTAGACACCTTTCATGAGGGGAAAAGCTAAAAGTCAACTCTGAACACAAACAACCTAGTGTCATCATCAGGCCTTGAAAGAAGAACAAAACCTACACAGGCAGAATTGGCTATTACAGTTCAAACAGGATTTTCATTTTTGATTAACATATACACAGCTTAAATGATTTTTACTACAGTTCATTTAAAAAAAAAATGAACTAGTATGTTTTTATAATGTGACTACAGGGCTGGTAAAAGGGAGATGTAGGCTATTAAGGCACAGATGAGTTCCCATTGCTTATAGTCTTGGAAACACTGAATGCACACCCTGCTAGATGAGAACACTGCGGCACCTAGCAACTCAGGAGTACTTCGATCCTAATGTACTTTGGCAGGTATTTTATTCAGACTAACAGTGTGCCACTTGAGGTCATGATTGGTTTGTAAAGCCATGCTGAAGAGCTCTGATGAACTCTGTAAAATGAAAACAGACTGAAGTATCCTTTTGCATGGACAGAATTAAAGACAAGAATGATTTCTTATCATACCTTCACTTATTCACTTATTCACTTATTCACTTATTGTGAATACAAAATCTTTAGTTGCCTAAAACAGAGACTTGGCTATGTTTTGTGTGTGTGTTTTTGTTTGTTTAATATTTTTTTTCCTAAAAATACTTTATTTGGGTGAAATGTTATGAGAAAAAGGAGAGAGAGAAATCAGACTTTGGTAAATATACCTGAAAGAGATGTGTGAAACACTGGGAAAGAAGAAGAAATGTTCATCATACAGAAACGTACATAGCACAAAATATAGCTGAACATTCCCATTCATCATTTTCCAAAGGACACAAAACCCCAGAAGGTAGGTACTGTAAGCTGCTGACCAAATTCTCAGCACCCATATATCACATCAGTGTAGCTCTACTGCATGTAGTACCACTAAACCCATTTATATCACATTCTGCACTATCCTGTAGAATTCTTCCTTACACACATTCAGTTTGGGGTTGAGTTAATGAAAAGAAATATGCTATTTAGGGCTATGACACACTTTTCATATGCCCTACTCTTCTCTCTCTGGAGTTTTGTTTGGCTGTATCATAGGTAAACACTACTTGTGTCCTCATATCAGAAATACCTCCTGAGGTGGGAGGGAGAATAGAGGGGAAACAGACTCTGCAGAGCAGCCAGTGCTATTGGCACACCAGATGCCAACAGCAACGGGCACATGGGAAGAAAGGCTGATAAACAGTGGTTGGGGCCCCTGGGGTTGAAGATTGAGTTTAGGAAGAATGGAGATGTCTGGAACAATGATTTCAAGAAAATAAAGTATGGGAGCTAGATGGTACACAGTATGGGGGATAAGAAAGAGAAATAGAGGGTTTGGGCCAGAAGGTTAAGTTTTATAAAAGAACAGCTATGGGGTATGGTATTAGAGAGAGTCAAAGATTGAAACTGTGATCAGGGGAGCATAAAAAAAAAAGAGTCTTGGCTCAGGCCTATTAATTCTGCATCTACTAGGTTCCCCTTTCACTCAGCTGAATTGACACACGTGTTAATGGAAGATTCCACTGGTCTACATGTTTTGCAATTTGAGCAGGATGGTTTTACTTTGTGTTCTTTCTCTTAGCAAAAAGATATTTCAGTCTGAGTTTGACCTGACAATTACAAGATTGGAAGAGATCCCAAGGAAAAAATGCTTTCACTGTTACTTGAAGCTGATGCAGTTCCCTATTTCCACTCCCTGTAAGAAGAAACCATTTTGATTTAGCCACCCAGTGGACAGTCCAAAGGGAGCCTGAAGCTTCTCATCATTAGCCAATTGCCTTGGTCAGAGTTTCAGCAATCCAGCTAATGGCTGACAGTTTCTTCTTCATCTGTTCTTGTTCCCATAGAAACAGGAACAAAACAGTCAAACTCAGGTAAAGCTTTTTTTCCCCCTCATTTTTTCTTTCCCCCTGCCTTTTCCTCTGAAAGAAAGAACAGCAAAGATTTTCATGAAGTGCTACTTGCTTTCTGTGTCCTAGGGCTCTTTTTCATTGGAACTGGCAGAAATTAAGCAGCCAGCTGAAGAATTGTAAGATTCTGTGGAAATTGCAAGAGGTACAAGCCCAAGTAAGATGGAAATACTGAGATATTTCCTTAGTAAAGCATACAGACAATTAGTCAACAGTAGTAAAATATCAGTGGGAGTTTACTAGATGAAAAATTAAACAAAAAGTATGAAAACCCACTTGTAAGTGTGAGTTCCTATCTTTGGAATTTAATGGTATTCATTTGCCCTAGTGAGTAAGGAGCAGAATATGTTGTATGAGTTTCTTTCATTGTACTGTGTACAGACATGATCAAAACATTTGCTGAAATCGGATTCCTCCTTTTGTTATAATAATTTTCAGAAAAGCTTTGTGAATACTTGCACTCCCATTATTTTAAGCAATATGTTGCTCTCATTTATTCCTACTGAAATTGTTCCAGTTCTACAACAATACAGAGGAGCAGCAACGAGTCTGTTTTAGGGCACATGTTCCTGCAAAAAAGAAGACAACTTTATTTGGTCTTTAAATGTGCCAAAAAAGAAGAAAGCATCTTTACCAGGATCTTGCCTCAAAATTGGTGGATTTTATTACTGAAGTCACTGATCCTCCAGACAGACATATCACATGTGAATTGTAATACTCCATCCAGATTCAGACTAATGGTGTAGGTGATATTTCTAAACTGCCCTTTTTCCTGTCATACTTACCATATTCCTATTCACTGCTAATTATTTAAAGATCTGTTAGGATATCACACAGGCAACAATGCAGCTATTCCAATACATAAAGCCTTTACAGGTAGACATATGAACTATGTACAGTTTACATAAACTTTAGAAAGTCCTATTTAAACCACACTGGAGTGTGTCAATAAATGATGATGGTGGGTGAAGATAAAGCAACTAGTAAAAAGTCAATATTTAGTTATTATCCAGGGGTATAGGCTGGGTTTATCTCTTTTCACACAAAATTACATAGTAATACATTCAGCATTTTGCTGCTTGGCTTCTCATCAGCAAATCATTTCTTATAAAAGCAAGCAGTAGGCTAGCTATCAGTGAAAGGCAGGCATCAAGTATCTCATTATTTGAGGCACAAGAATCCAATGGGAAAATGCTGCTGACCCCAGATTTTTCCTATAATGTCTGTATAATAATACAGTAATAATACTGTTGCTGTAAATAATATGCTTTTGGAAGGTGCTGGGCTAGCACCAAGACATTAATGAAAGCAGAATTTATCTTCTACAGCCCCAAACAGTATAACACAGGCCAGTCAGCCTGATGATATTCTCTACCAATTATCTCCAATTTCAGTAATCAAGGCTTCTCTGTGTCCTTCAGGAGGACATTTTTTTTGTGGAGAAGTACAGTCTTAGGATGTGTGTGCATCCATGCAAACCTGGGAGGTCTTTGTCTAGGAGTTGGAAGGCAGGTTTGAAGCAGGACAAGTTTATCTACTTGAATAGCTGGGATTCTAAATTATGGATGTCTGATCATTCTGAATTATGGTGGTTTTTTGTTTAGTTGGTTTTGTTAGTTTGTTTTTGATAAATCCCAAGACTTGTCTTTAAAGTTGCTGTCCCAAGTCACTAGTGGTTGCTCAGAAATATTTTGGACTATCGCACTGCAGAAATGTAACTGTTCCAGGATTTGAGGTATGCAGACACATGAACACAATGCCTTATCATAGCTTGCAGAAGACTCCTAAATATGGCTGTTAAGTGCACAGCCAGAGCTGACTCAAAGTTTCTCCACAAAAATCAGTTTTCAGATGTGGAGTGGTAAAACTCCCTTTACCCTAACTCTTGTGGGTGCTATCCTCCTTCCCACAGAGCATTGGGAAAAGGAATACAAAACAGTGCTGTTCCTCATGGGCCTCCTTTCCCCTGCCTGATGATAAGCACCTGCTTGGGGATGGACAGCACTCATAACTTCTGGAGTCACCACATGCACTACACCAGGGAGTTTGGTGTGCAGCAGCAGCTGGAGGGCAACACAGGTTATGATCCCCTCTTCCTTAGTGCTGGGGCCCTATACTATGGCACAGGCTATAATTTCAGATCTTCTTTGGAGTTTATTCACTTTCCACATGCACCAAAGAGGCTGGCTAGCCAGTTTATGATTAAACTGCTATTCTACAGCTAGATCCTAGAGCTGTCAATCAGGCAACAAGCCTACCAGGAGCTCCTGGCTCAAACCACACTATGAAAGCATGGAACTATTAGCATAATTTCTGAAATCTGAAGAAAACACAGCCATGGTTAATTTCCCCAGACATTCCAGAAATACTTTTCTTGTTTAAAATGTATATAGGTTAGTCAAGTGTTATCAGTTTAATGAGAAACCTAATGCTTTCGCTGCTTCAGTCATCACTTTTCCTAAAACTTACTGTTTCCAGATTTATTTTTTTTCACAGAAACATACAAACAAGGAGCACAAGGTACAGTATTGGTGAGTAACCTCTATCTTTGTATTTCAGCAGGAGCCTCAAGCTCTTCTCGATGTAGCACACATTCTTCTATTTACTAATTCTTTAAAGACCGATTGACACTTTACAGTTCACCATGATTAAAGAGCAGAGCATATTCAAGCTGTTTCAAAAGTACACAGAAAGCGTTTTCACTTTGTACTCCAGGCCCTTCAACACTGCATATTGAACTAGACTAGGAAAATGTTCTGGCCCTGCATGTATTCTGAGTGAGAGAGCATCTGTTCTCAGCATTTTCTAACTCTTGAAGTGACCAGTCAGCAGAAGAAACCAAAGCCAAAGAAGCATGCTCTTTTTAAAAGAGTACTATCACATTGCATCTTCTCATATGCTTTATTATCCAATTGTTCAATTTGTGCATGTGTTAGAATCAGTGCAAGGAGTAAACAATATATGGGTACAGATAAAGAAAATAATCAAGGCACTGAACAAATTAGACTATAAAAATATCAGGGTTGGAATGAATCCCAAGTGGCTTTCACTTGAATCTCTTTAGTCACTGTCTTGAAACAGTCCAATTTCCTCATAAGACTCTACAGATTCAGTACACAACGCTGCTGAAGAATGATGCTGGCAGCATGCCATACTTATAATAAACAATGAAGTACTATAAGCCAGAAATTTAGCTCGACAACAGCTAAAAATCTAATAGGGCATCCTGACAAAAGAGAAAAATAAAATACATGCAGCTTACAGGAAAAAAAGACTTTGCCAGTAAGGTAAGCGTTTCTCTTTATTACCTGCCACATACTGGTACCATTTCTATGAAGTGCTGAAAAACACACTTCTGTCAGGAACAGCATGTATTTAATGTTGTGCAGCCTTAGCAACCAAATAGTATTAACTTCAATTTACTTTGAATTTTTTGCAAGAGGGCAAATTTAGCATGAGACCACACAGCATCAAAGTGCCATCCTAGGTGTTTACAAAGTTCTCCAAAATGGTGTTGAAGTCATTTATGATTACAAGAGATAACAGCGTGCTTCAGTGTCAGACTGGAAAACCAAAATACAACACCAAGACTGAATGAAACATCACATTTACCAATAGCTATCAATGAAATAGGATTAACATCTAAGAAGCAGCTATTAGAAATGACAAATTGTGAATTGATTGAAATGTGAATTCTGCACACAGAGCTGTAGCTACAGAAAGACTAATGGGGACAAGCACACCCTGTGATGGGCACGTGTGTATATGGCAGCACGCTGCAGTCTCTGCTTCTGTAGATGCCAGAGGAGTGCAGATAACCAGATTAGCAGTGCCAGGCCCAAGCAGAAAGTAGTATCATAAAAAAAAAAAAACCCAAAAAAAAAAGGAAAAACCCACAAAACACAAAAACTAAAACAAACCAACCAACCAATCACAAAAAACATACCACAGAGGAAACCAAAAAAAAAACTTTGAGAAAGCTTTCCAAGTTCTCAAATCTAATGGCAAAACTTTCTAAAACATCTAAAATGGCTAATTTAAAAATTAATAACTATCCCTCTGTGGCATTTAGGCTTTTCATTGTTCCAGTAATATATACTGGTAGTCTACTAGCTGTATTTCAGCACAGATGAAACTGTAGGAAAAGCATACAACTTCTAGAATGTGGCATAACTGGAAAAATTGTCTGGTATTGCTTTGAAAAGCCATGGGAAGGCTTCTCATTTTCCTCTTTGAATCAGATAAGAATAAAGCAAATGGTTCAGGAGAGCTGGCTCAAGTAGAACGGCATTTATTAGACATACAAAACTAGGTCAAATTATATTAAGACCACAAGCTTTATGAGGGAAAGCCCACATGTAAAGATAGCATGGAAATGGATTCAATGCCTATCAAGTCTGGAGGAAGATAAAATGTTAAAACTATTGAGCAACTTAAAGATTATTCCTCCTTAACGTTGATAACACTGTATTTAAAAGATCAGCATAATTGACAGTTATTTCGTATTGTGTAAATATAAAGTGTTAAGAACTGCAAGGGGCTAGAAGTGGTAAACCAGTCTTGTCTAAAGAAAAACAAAATCTGCTCTGCTTGCCTATGGGTACTTGTTTTTTTTCCAGTGAAAAGCTGAAATTATGATTAAAAATTTCTATAGGCTGTGCCTGTTTTCTATTAAAAAAATGTATAAAAATTTCACTGAAAAATAATCTCAGGTTTTTGTTACTTAAAATGAAAAACTGCAGGGGCTCTTCAGGAAAAAAAAGGCAATTTCTGATGCAGGTAACTTTGGGTATCTTGGAAAGAGGCCTGGAAGTAAACTCTCAATGAAAAATAGAAAAGACAGGAATTGGAAGAAATGAAAGCAGCTATGGAAAGGATGGCTGTGAAAACAAAGACAAATGAGGCTGTAGACCAATATTTATGCTGGGATGATTGAAATAATGTTGTGAGGCCTGTGAATCATGGAAACTAAGAAAATAGGACTAAATGGAGAACTGCCTCAGGAAATGGATAGAGCACAACCTCTCCACCACTTTTCCTCACATGATGGCCCTCAGGGCCTCGTGTGGCCAGCTGAGAAGGAGCTAGCACCATGGTCCTACAAAACTCTTGCAAAGAGAGAACAGGCAGTTAACCTAGGGAATTGTATGCATACAAGCTTCTGATTTCCTTACATTTGTTTGTTATAATGAGCAAGTATCACAGTACATTAGAGGTTGGAAGGGACCTCAAGAGATTGGCAGGTCTAACCCCGCTGCCAAAGGCGGAATCACTTAGGGTAGTACGCACAGGAACGCATCCAGGTGGATTTTGAAAGTGGCCAGAGAAGGAGGCTCCACAAGCTCTCTGGGCAACCTGCTCTAGTGCTCCATCACCCTTAAGTGTAATGAAATTTTTCCTCATGTTGAGGTGAAATCATCTATGTTCATGTTTGAACCTGTTGTTCCTTGTCTTATTACTATGCACCACTGAAAAGAGCTTGGTCCCATCCACTTGACACCCACCCCCCAAATATTTACACACATTGATGAGATCCCATCTCAGTCTTCAAGACTACACAGCCCCAGGGATCTGAGTCTCTCTTCTTACAGGAGATGCTCAAGTCCCTTAATCACCCTCATAGCTCCCCATTGGATTCTCTGTAGCAGTTCTTTCTTTGCTGGGGCCTTTAAAATGCATGTGGGAACAGGAACAACACCACACCAATATGACACATAAATCATTCAACTTTATTGATTATCAGCTCTACTTTTATATTGTATACTCACACTGTTCTGCAATATGATAGGCTGCTCTGCATCCTCAGGAACTGTCCACATGCTCTTTGATCAATCTGGTTGGATTGTATCCATTTGTGCAAATTGAATCACAACCCCAGATTCATATCCCCTGTTATGTTACAATGTTTTCTTATGGCAAACTTTCCCAACAGTTGTTGTATCAGAACAGCAGTTCATGTCATTTTACAAGGCTATCATAATACATATTCTGAACAAAGCTATCATAGAGCACATTCTAAATTAGCTGCTTGTGTCATTCTAAGTAAGTTGCTTATGCTAATGCTCCAGGACAGACCAGGCCCCAGCATTTCTTGACCTGTGGAGCCCAAATCTGGACACAGTATTCCAGGTGTGGTCTCACCAGGGCAGAGTAGAGTGGTAGAAGACCTTCCCTAGACCTGCTGGACACACTTTTCTTGATGCACCCCAGCATACTATTAGCTCTCTTGGCCACAAGGGCACATTGTTTCACAGAGAACTTGCTATTCACCAACACTCCAGAGTGCTTCATGAAGCTCTTTTCCAGAAGGGCAGCCCCTAACCTGTACTGATGCATGTTGTCGTTCCTCCCCAGATGCAGGACCCTGCACTTGTCTTTGTTGAACTTCATGAGGCTTGCCTGCACCCAGCTCTCCAGATCTCATTGGATGGCAGCACACCCTGACAGGGTGTCAGCCAACCCCCCCAGTTTTGTGTCATGAGTGGACTTGCTGAGGGTACTCTCAATCCCCTCATCAAGGTCGTTGATAAAAATATTGAACAAAACTAGACCCAGTACTAATCCCTAGGGAACACCACTGGCCACAGGCCTCCAAGTTAACTCTGTGCCACTGATGACAACCCTCTGAACTCCATCAAGCCAGTTTCCAAACCACCTCATAGACCACCATCCTGAGCTTTTCTATGAGGATGTTATGGGAGACAGTATCAAGCGCTTTACTGAAGTCAAAGTATGAGAGATCCATTGCTCTTTCCTCATCTACCCATTTGGTCATAGTTTCATAGAAGGTTATCAGATTAGTCAGACAGGATCTCCCCATGGTAAATCCATGTTGGCTGCTCCTGATAACTTTCTTGTCTTCCATGTGGTTAGAGATGACCTCCAGGATGAGCTGCTCCATCATCTTTCCAGGGACAGAAGTGAGGATGACTGCTCTGTAGTTGCCTGGGTCCTCCCTCTTGCCTTTTTTGAAGGCTGGAGCGACATTTGCTGTCTTCCAGTCATCAGGCACCTCTCCTGTTCCCCATGATTTTTCATAAATGATGGGGAGAGGATCAGCAACAGTATCAGCCAACTCTCTCAGCACTCATAGATGCACCGCATCAGGCCCATGGCTTTATCTTTAGTTGGTATAAGATATCTCTAACCCAGTGGAATGTGCACATCTCTCCAGTTCTGCTCCCTTGCTACTAGAGACCTAGCTTCCTGAGGGCTGGTCTTAGGAGTAAACACTGAGGCAAAGAAGGCACTCAGCACCTCTGCCATCTCTTCTCATCTGTCATCTCATCAGTTACCATATCTCCCATATCATTCAGTAGTAGGCCTACCTTTTGCCTGCTCTTCCTTTTATCACTGATATATTTGAAAGAACTCTTCTTGCTCTCTTTCACCCCTCTGGCAAGATTCAGTTCTAAAAGGGCCTTGGCTTTCCTTGTTACATCTCTACATTCTCTGGCTACCTCTCTATAATCCTCCCAGCTGACTAGACCTTTTCTCCACATATTATAAACCTCCTTCTACTTTGAGTTTTAGTAAGAGTTCCCTTCTTATCCAGGCAGGTTTTCTGCCTGCCTTACATGATTACTTTTTTTTTTTTTTTTTTAAAGGGAATACATTTCTTTTGAGCTTGGAGTCATAGAATCACCAGAGTTGAAAGTAGCCTCTGAAGGTCATGTAGTTTAACCCTCCTGCCTCCCCCCCACCACCAGCCTTCATCTTCCCAAAGCAGCCTCTGCTCTTCTGCCCCCCCCCACCTCACCCACCATCCCCCCACACTTTCATCTTCCTAAAGCAGCCCCTGCTTCCTCTACACCATCCTCCCCACTGCCTAAACAACTCCTGTTCCACCATTACCATTTTTTCACCCAGCCTAGAGCCAGGGGTCAAGACCCTCAACCACCCAAGATACCACACAGAGGAGCTCAGCCCCAGTAAGAAAGCCCAGCCAGCACCCGTGGATGATATTAGAGGGAGCATCAATCATCTTCCTAGCTAACCGGGGGGCCACCAGGCCCCCCGGCCTTTGTTGTCACCACCACCATCACCCAGTGTGTACCATGGGGACTCACCAGCAATGAGAGGAGGATCCCTCAGCCCAGATGGGCTCAGCTTGGGGCTTCTGCCTTTCCTGGAGTGGATTAAAAAGGGGAGTGGGTGGGGAGGGCAAAGTGGCCACACCTGGGGTGAGAGGGGACTCCAACAGGGCCCAGGTGCTCTTGGACTTGAGAGGAAAAAGGGGGAAAATGGGGTGGAAAAGGGGCAGACTGTTAAACCAGGGTTATTAAGAAAGAATGGATATTAAAATAATATTCATATATGAATTATTGACTTTTAGGGATTGTTAGATGTTTAATATGGCTAGTTTCAGGATGTTCCACTACTCTTGGATGTTAGATAATTTATTGACAAACCCAAGCATGATTTTGATAGGCCAATATTAAGTTCAATAAACAGGTCTCACTGCTCAATGTACTTAACCATCTGAGCTGAAAAGAGATTTGCAGTTGAATTACTTGAGCAGACTAGACACAGAAAGAAATATTTAAATTAGCTGGGTTAAATTAGCCCACTTCAGAAATTAGAATTATTTTAATCACCCTTTTGTACATCTGTCATCATCAGATAATCACCAAATGGCAAAGAAACAATACTGGCTGTCTGCTCCAGACTGGGACAAGAGAGCTATCATATTTTATGAAAGTTTTGATGCCTTTTAAGAAGTGAAAATCAGAGAAAAAGGAAATCAGCTTTGAAAGAGAAAATCCCTCTACCCTAATGCTAGGAAAGAGAATGGAAATAGTGTATGTTATTGATCAAGAAAGAAAATGTACACAATATTATTAATAAGGATAATAATTGCTTATATTGAATAGTAAAATAGATTTGTGCAGTTGATGCCTGTGACTTATTAGTGAATACAAACACAGTATTAGTTATTATTAGTCAACTGTTACTCATTGTTATGTTCACGTTTCTTAATTTTCATCCCAATTAGTATTTTTCACAAGAACATCTCCCAGTGAAGGCATAGGCCAGAGGGAGAAAGGTCCACAATGTTCAGCTTCAAAGTTGAATTCAGGTAAAAAGATTTATTCATATCCTTGGTCAAACTGAGGGCACACATCTAAAGAGAAGCCTCAAATGCAGCATCATGGGAATACTGTTGCTCCTTCCTTCTGCTGCTGTCTGGGATGTGAGCTCTCCTAACAAGTGAGGCCATGTCAAAGATTGCCATGTAACCTGGGTAACTTCTTGTCTGGTTCCCAAACCCAGCTGTGAGCCCAACAATGAGCTTTCAAATGTTGTTTTTCTTTTTCCTAACAAAGAGATTCATGCAGAAAATGTGGCTGATGTGTGTCAGGTTGACAGCAGGCTGCCTGGGGAGAGACATGCTGCCAACAGACAGTCAGCCAGCGGGTCAATCTGGACATACCCAAGAGATTATTGCTTTCCTTTATTTATCTGAAGCTAGCTTGTTGCACAACACTGAGCTGAACAATGGATTAAAGGTTTGTAAGTCTCTCTTCCCATTTCAGTGTGGGTAGATCAAGAACTGGCTTGGATCCCCTTGGTTGATTTTTTTTGTTGTTGTTGGGTTTTTTTGGGCAGTATACACATAGTGATACTGGGAGTGTATGTTAAATGGCATAAAGGTGTAAATCCAGGCGTATTGTGGCTGGACTCGATGATCCTAGAGGTCATTTCCAGCCTAAATGATTCTATGGTTCTATATACACCAGCTTTGGAGTAGCAGCAATCCCCTTTCCTTGTCTTTATGAAGTATTTGTCTAACACTCCACTCCTCCTCCTCAAGAAGCAAGTTCACTGTTGCTGAGGTCCCTCAAATCAGAGATGTCAAACTGAGAGGAACAGGGTCCAAATGATTCATGAAAAGTGCAACCAACATAGACCAATATAGCCCTAGATTTTGACTAAAATAATGTATTGAACTTATTCTCCTTCCCTCCCCTTCTGCCATATGCGCTTAGGAGTTGGAGAAAGTAATCAATGAAAAAACAGCAGGTCCAATTGCAGACTGTTTCTTGACTTGTTCCACACTGAGAGACATGGTGAAGCTGTAGCTTACTCACAGCCTTTAAAGGATCCATATTTTTTTGACATTTAGACTAAATTTAAACTGCAATTCATGGCAATTTCATGCTGGCGGATGATTTTCAGTCTTTTAAGTCTATGGTGTGATTTTTAACCACTGTGCTGCATTATTACCATTTCACATCTCATGGCATAAAGTTAATTTAACATTAACTGTTGTATTCATGGAGGGAAAAAGGAAGTGTGTAGCAGAAAGCAAAGCAAAAGACACCTCTACATTAGGCTATAAAAGTACACACCAAGAATAGGAAAGACAGGTCAGCAACTCTGCAACCTACACTCAGTGTCCTACAGGGGCTGATGTGAGCTGGCACACTTATAAAACTCATACAATATGATGCCAAAGTAAGAGTTTCTGGGAGGATCTGGGTAATTCACTAGACACCATTAGTAGCTGACTGTGTTTTCATGTTTTCCTTTCTCTTGTCACAGCCAGCTGCAGGATGCTCATTTATTATACTCCTAGGAAAATATGTTTTCTATTTTTCTTTTCCTGTTGCCTCAAGCCATGATTCAATGTACCAGCAGCAGCTCCAGAAATATGCAGCCCTGATCTCATTCCTGGGCCCTTGTCCTCAGTCCCATGCTATGGGTCTGTGAGACAAGGGGAACCCATTTGGGTTGAGGTATTGCCCACACAATGTGGCATTTTTAGTAAAAACCTGTTAATTTTCCCAATCTTGTCCCTGGCAGTGTGGGTCCAGGAAGATGACACCATGTTAAAGGTATGCCCTTGATCTTTACTGGTGTCTTCTAGAAATGGAAAATCTTGTAAAACATTCAGCAGCCTGTATCACTGCAGGGCTAGACTGAATTATAGCAATACAAAGTGTAGCATCAACTGAATTTATTTTTCAGGGGAGGATAACACAAAGTCCCATGGCTCTGCCTTTGCACTAAAATTCAAATGAGTGGCTTTTTTTTTTTTTCCTTCTGACTTTCAACTAACATGCAAATAATCAAATTTTAATTATGCCATGTTAATGAAAAGTGAAATTGAATATCTTATGTACCAGTACTTTCAAAGCTAATTTTTAATTTCTCCTGAGGTGAACATTTGTAGCCAAAGACATTGCACTTACAGAACTGATCCATGCAGCAACACTTAACCCAAGTACCCAAAGTGATGAGACATTACAGGGGAAAATTTTGCCATTGGTGAACCTGGGCAGTTACAAAATGGAATGCCTCCCTCTCCAAATCCAATATAAGGAAAGATTAAATTAGTAAGAATCTTGATTATCATGTTCCATAATGAGATAATTACTTGTTTGTGGAACTAGCTCTTCATTATAGATGATATCTTCAGCTTTGGTATTTTCTGAGTGTGCTGCAGCCAGCTGCATTTAGAACGCTGTGGTCTCACAGTCCCAAATGACATTGTGCAAACAGAAGTATTGACTGCTAATTCTAGTGTGACAGTATTTTATAACAGTGAAAAAAAAAAATAAAATCTCAGATTGTTTTTATGGCTAATTCAAACATTATTTTTACCAATACCACAGTCTCCAGTTGCTGCTTCTCTTTAATTAGCAAGCTACAGTACAATTGTCTCAAGTACCATTTACTAAATCACATGAATATGGTACAAATTAGAAGTACATTAGTTGGAAGGGAGGTTTGTTAGCCATAAACACTCAGATTAATAACACTTTAGCTCTAAATTTTTATCTTGTGTGTTTCCATCCCTTTTATTATTATGCTTCAATAGGTTGTTTTTGGCAGTTATGGGTGTTTGATTTTTACCAAGTGATGAATCATAATTCACAAACATCATGATTCATACGCCTGGAACAATTCACAGCTTTAAATACGCATCTGAGATTTAGAGGTGCATTTAACTCTAATACAAATTACGGGCACATTATTCCCTTTTCAGTGGAGACTTCTCTCTTCACTACTGCAGTTATTCTCTAAGGAGAATTGGTGTTTCCTACTCCTCACTCTTGGAATGAGAGATGCAAGGGAGGGAGAAAGAGGTTGATGTTCTCTACCTTTTTTCAGCTCCCCGCCTTTCTGGTATAATTTCTTCTAGCTCAATCCCTTTATCTCTCACTCACTAAAGTTACTGGGATTTCATCTTGACTGCAAATGAGAAAACAAGGTCAATGCTTTTTTAAAACTGTAGTGGAAATATTTAATCTTCTCTTGATCATACCAAATGTTGTTTTGCTAAAAAAAACCCAACAACAACAGCAACCAAAAAAAAAAAAAAAAAACAGGAAAATTAATCAAAATTTACATTTTGTGAAGAACAAACTAGAAATGCAGGCTCATTCCCTGAGATGATCCACTGCATATTAAATGGGAACTAAGAACTTGACTGTTGTGGAATTTACTGTATCCATCCAGCACAGTATCCTGGTTGAGGCCCAGCAAGCAACCAAGTCCCAAGCCCCATGGGCTGGGATAAGGAGAGTTTAACAGAGTCCACCTGACTCCAGCCCCACCACATCACCATCACCTGCTTAAAGTGGGCACATTGCTCCAGCCATCCATCCTCTTATATAGTGGGCATGACATCAGTATGTTATCAAATAGTCGTTGGCTGTCTCAGCTTCTTGTGAAGAAAAAAAACCCCCCACCACAGTCCACTTCCCCCACCCCTTAAATTAACCCTTTCCTAGCAAAACCTAGGACACCTAGTAACGGTCACAGACCATTTTTTGTAGAAAAGTCCTTCACTGACAGAGTCCTCAGAACTGATTACAGCTGTGTCATGGCAACTTAGAGAGAGCTCTTCTAGCAGTATGGTCAGTCCAGCAGAGAGGTTGGTGCTAACAATGCCACAAGAGCAGTGGTGCATCAAAGATGTGGATCAGTTCAGGAAAACAAACAAATAAACAAACACCCTAACAAACAAACCCACCACCACCTAAACACATGAAAACCCCAAACCAAAATGCAACCAACCAACAAAACATAAACCCAAAGAAACCCCAAATGAAACAACCTAAACCCACCCAACACCCCAAAACCTGCAGCACTTGTCTGAGATGGGTTAGTGATTCAGCAGACCTCTGGAGTAAGACAGGTATACAGCTCAAGTAGAAAAGATCATGAAGACAAGTCTAAAGAACCCAAGGCTGAACATACTGAAGTGACTGGTTTGGGTATTGACACTGGAGCAGAGAAATGGGAACATTGTTTCAGAGTGTAACTATTGGTGACAAACGCTTTGTGCTCTCTGTAGAGAACCACAGAAAGAAGTCGGGGGAAAAAAGTGTATTACAGATCTCTGAGATATTCAGTGACTATTATTTTTTCATTTGTTTTATTCTTAAAGCCCCAAACAGAGCTTCTAAGGAGAATTCTCAATACAAAGAAGATTTTTCATTTACATAAGTGTATATAGTTCCTCAACTATTGTGTCTGGACAGATTTGCCAGGTGTTAAACTAGTAACCAACATTACACTTGGTCTTTTTTGTTCCCTTGAGTACGTGGATTTGCTGAACACTCAGTTCCCTCTGCAGGCACTGTTTTTAATACTAAGGGGGAGACCACTGAGGAAAACATAAAACTTCAATCTCTATCAGTGACAAAATTGGAAAAAGTAGAAATAAGCAGATGGTGCATTATGTGGCATCATTCTTGCAGAGCATATACATATATAAAAATAATTTCTGTCTCCATGAAGAAAAATAAAGGCTGCCATGAATAACTCAGATATCCTCTCATTTAAGGAGTACCTCATTTGTTGATCCCGTCAAAGCAGAGGTAGGTAGAACTGGGAAGCTATGTGTGAGAAACAGAGTGGGCTCTGTTTTCAAAGGTAAATTTTATTTTAAGATCACCAGGTGGAACAAAATTTTCTTCCAGATTTGCTCCCTAGTTATTTTATGCTAGCAATGAAGTTCAAGATAAATCAGGTTCGTTTCAATTACTTATTAACTTCATCTAAATTATCTAAAATAATTCAACATACTCTCTACACTACTTTAATTGATATAATTAAATTGACAAAACCTGGTTGTTTTAACTAATTTTCAAGTTGTCATGAAGTTCATGAGATTTTTCAATGTTCAGTGTGTCTTAGGTTATCAGTGATGAGAATGTAAGAGTGAAAATGTCTTTGTGTTAAAATGAAGTTAAAATTCTGCAGATTAGCTACAGTTTAAGTCAGTAGGATGTAGTCTTAATCATCTTTTGTACAAAGCCAAAAATTTGAAAGTCTAAATAAGTAGTTAGGCAGCTAAAATAAACTTTGGGTTATCAATCTGAATAGAGATGCAGGTGAGATGGAAGATGTATCCATCTCCAAGTCCACATGGAGGTATTAACCTTTATCCTCCCAATGACCTACCATCAAGCATAGGACTCCAGCATTATACTTCATCCAGGAAGTTTGTATATGCCACAACCCCTGGTGCCAACAGAGTGACCCCATCAGCCACTGGTTATAGGTGCAAGGATGGATGGAGGCTGAGTCCTACTGAGTAACTTCAGACAAGGACACTGTTTGCTAGAAAAGTAATTTCCCATATATACTTCAAAGCTGCTAAGGCACTCATTGAAGTAAGCCCAAATTAATAAAATCTGATGAAGTGCAAAGAGATAGTGGAAGGGATTTCAGCTTCTCATACTAGCTGATCCCAAATCAGAAGTGTGAATCTGAAATTCATGCCAATTTCAGCAAGAGGACTTGAAGTTTAGCCCTGAATTGTGGAGCACTTGGCTTCGGGGGGAACTGCATACCCCTTCTGTCTTTCCTTCCAGGAGAGCTGAAATAGAAAGTAATTGCACCATTACTGGTACCTAGGATTTTGGCCTCTGCACTAAACTGACAAATACAAATAGCTTTGTGAAAAGTTAAAAAGACTAAAGTTTTCTCATTAGCAACAGCTGTGCAAGAAAAAAAGTGATGGAACCTGGGCTTGTATTTCTCAGGTCAGAATTAGGCTGAAGACTTAGGATCTGAGAGCAATTATCCACCAGAGTCCCAACAGGAGCAGTCCTAGCAGAGGCCAGGTCACTCTGATATGTGGAGTTGGTTCTCTCGGAAAGCTCAAAATCAGGACTGTACCTCCCCAGGTTCTAACACAAGTGTTAGGCATGCTTTTATTCCTAAAAATCCAGTTCTTGATATTATAAAATATGCCACAAACTGTGCTTTCCTTTATAAATAAAAGGTAATTTAAATATTTTTCTGTCTATCTTAAATTTTTTTGCCCCAACAAGAAAACATAAATTAATAATTTTAAGAAGTTACACGACCTTTAATGCCTTTTTATGGCCAAGACATGTGGTGCCAGTGCTGTGAAAACCCAAAAACCAGAGTTATGGGCTGAATGGGAAGTATACACACACAAAAGTGGAGATGGAAATTTAATCTGCTCATAGTTTCAGCCATCAAAACTGAAGAGTTAGAGGCAAAAGACATCACAGAAGAGAGTGCCACTGAAACATTCAGTGAGGCAGAAGTTCCCAATTGAATGATCATAGCATTACTCTAAGAATAAAGGAACACACAACGTCCTGGGACACATAAAGGCTATGAAATCCAGCCTTTCACTTCATATTTGCTGCTCATGGCTTAGAATCTGTCACCAACTCTATGACTTGAAATACTAGTAAATAATGCTGGTATTTATAAGAAAAATTATTGTTAGATAAGCACAACCTGAAATTGAAAGCAGGTTTTCAAAATCCTCTCATGGTATTTATGACTTTCAGAAGATACTTAAATACATGCTGGTGGACAAAAAGCTCAACATGAGCTCTCAATGTGCACTTGCAGCCCGCAAAGCCAATCAGATCCTGGGCTGCATCAGGAGAAGTGTGGCTAGCAGGTCAAGGGAGGTGATTCTCCCCCTCTACTCAGCTCTGGTGCGACCCCATCTGGAGTACTACGTCCAGTTCTGGAGCCCCTATCATAAGAGGGATATGGATGTGCTGGAACGTGTCCAGAGAAGGGCCACGAGGATGATCAGAGGGCTGGAGAACCTCTCCTATGAGGACAGAGTGAAGGAGTTGGGGCTGTTCACTCTGCAGAAGAGAAGGTTCCGAGGTGACCTAATTATGGCCTTCCAGTATCTGAAGGGGGCCTACAGGAAGGCTGAAGAGGGACTTCTCAGGATCTCAGGTAGTGATAGGACTAGGGGGAATGGAATGAAGCTAGAGGTGGGGAGATTCAGGCTGGATGTGAGGAGGAGGTTCTTCACCATGAGAGTGGTGAAGCCCTGGAATGGGTTGTCCAGGGAGGTGGTTGGGGCCCCATCCCTGGAGGTGTTTAAGCCCAGGCTGGATGAGGCTCTGTCCAGCCTGATCTAGTGTGGGGTGTCCCTGCTCATGGCAGGGGGGTTGGAACTGGATGATCCTTGTGGTCCCTTCCAACCCTGACTGATACTGTGATACTATGATACATACCATCACCTTCCCTTTCCAGTGATTGGGTTACCAGGAAAACATAATTTTCAAAGCAGTGCTAAACTACATTTTGATGGTAGTCTGCACTTGTGTCTTGTTTTGCTGTTTAGGCCTTTTTGGATCTAAAGTTAAAAATGCAAGTGGTTGTAAAATATTTTACGACTTACACATTTTTCTACTGCCAGTTTTCAGAATAGAGTCTTTATGGCAAGAGGCACATTCTGGCTGTTTAGGGGCTAAATTACTCTAACACTCAACAAAATAAAGCCCATTTTGTATATGGAAAAGTAACATTCAATATATTTTTCATTATAGAATGAGTACTGAAAGGATAACTGGCAGAGTAAGACCCATCTCTTCAGATTCAGTACAAATCTTCCAAAGTAAAATCTGTTCAGTTTTCCATTACCTGAATTATTCTGTGGCCACAGATGGGTTTCTTTCCTTCTTTCTTTTTGTTACTGACAAGAGAATACCATGTGTTTAGTCCAGCCATTTTGTTGTCTTCTTTTTTTTTTAATATATCACAAAAAATATGCTTATCTGAACTGATTCTTTGTGAATCTTGCCAAAAGCTGTTTCATGAAATTAGAAATATTATAGAAACCCTGCTTGACCCATCCATTTTGAATTATTTCTGATGCAAAAGATAAGCTCTGTGCTTACTATAAACACATGCTTATTACCACACATAGAGACAAACATCCCTTAGAAACTCCAGATGGTGTCTCAGCATGTTTCACAGCAGAAACAGCAGAAACAGCTGGAAGTTACTCAGAGATTATGGAGGAAATGTATGTGGCTTTTAGGAACACATGGAGTTACTATACACTCAAAACACTTACACCTAAAGCTAAAGAATATATATATATATATATTTAATTACATACATAATGAGAGTATTATACCTCCTCTACTCTTCAGAATGGATGCAAGTCAACAAGGTGGTGAGTGTCCTCAGGTTACAGAAGCATTGAGTAAGAGGTCAAAATCATGTAGGCTTTGGTGTGTTTATAGTGTGGGCTACCTTTCTCAGTTTCATGTACTATCTTTTAATTCCCATTTCAACTTCATAATATGGAAACATGGTCAAATAAAAACCTTACTGTTAATTTTCCTCACACTAGGAAATACGGTCTAGATAAAGAGATTAATACATATTTAAAGTACTGAAGGAGCAAAACATACCCATTTTTGCACTTGGCAATACAAAGCAATAGCTTCTTGTTTAGAGACCTTAACAGAGTCCAGGAACAGATGGATCTTGAAGTGTAGAGACAATGCAACTTTCCAAAAGTATTAATAGAATGAAATATGAAAGAATTAGGAAAAGCACAGGTTCTGTGTTGCTGATGGCTTTGAAGTGTGGGTTTGGGTTTTTTTTCACATTCTGTGATCTAGAAAAGTACCTGAACACAGCTCAGAAAACCTCTGTTAGTAATAGCCCCCATACTTAACCCCCCAGGCCATATACTTGTCTGTATTCAATCATGAAAGACAAGAACAGGAATAACATGAAATAAAAGATCAAAGCTTAGCCAAGAGTTGCAGAAGTTGATAAAAGGAAGCTACTAGAGCAACACTGTACAGATGTTCTGCTGATTGTTTCAGAAATGCTAAGGCATCCTTGCAGTTTTAAAAGTTTGAGAAATATTGTATGAGAGCTGTGTTTTCTCAGGCAGAACTGTGAACTCTGGATGTGTTGAAAAAGGTATCTGCCTAGAGTCAAATGAAAGTCCAGCCCTACTGACTGCTTGCACTTGAAGCTCCCACATCTGATCCTCCATAGAACTAGGATCCAGAGCATTTGGAAGCCAGATTCTAATGGGAGAAGAACATTAAACTGATACGCTAAGTCACGAATGTGGTACTAGAGGTAAGCTTTCCCTTGTGGGCCACTCACTGAAGAAATAAACCTATTTTTCATATATGCCTTATAATATACATTAAGAAGATTACTAGTTTAAAGCAAAATTGAAGAATAAATAGAACTCATCACAAATTGATATCAAAGGAAGTAACCATGCCCTCTTCAATCTTAAGCTATCTATTTAGTTCTTAACATCAAATGCCTTTAGTCTTCTCTCCGCAGGTTGGTTGTTGTGTGGTAGGTGTTAGAGGCAGATGGTGAAGGATTTGGTTTAGCTTTGACTGAGGCTTCCCGAATAGAAGAAACCCAGAAGCAGTCTCAGAAGAAACAAGAGATGTGACCATAACAGCCAGGATACTGATTTTCCTCATGAGCTACTGCTGAGAAGATTATGTCAGCAGCATAAGAACATCCTATGGAGTATCTCTGATGTCTTCAGCAAGTTGCCTCCAGTGGGAGGCAAGATTAATACCAAGTTCAGCCTTAATTCAGCAAGCATCTTTGAAATGTAATAAAATCTTGTTCTTACAAATGTTTAATTTTTTCTTCCCAGGCACTGTGCTGGGAGCCCAGGCATCATTCTGCTTCCAGCCCCTGATCAGACCAGGCTATCTTTTAAGCTGGTTGAATACTGTTTCTAAAAAGCTTTGCAAAATCAGCTCTACTGGTACCCACTACATCACAAGAACTGGTACTTTCAAAGCACATCCTTAAACTTAAATTTTCTTTCCTTGCTTGATCCTGCCTACCCTAAAAGTTATTCCCAAATCCTCTCACTATAGACTGTGTTTCTGCTCTGATATGCATGGGTGTAACTGTGCAATTCAAGTAAGTGAAAAACTGTGGCTCAGTACATAAGCTTAAGCCTACTGGTAAGTTCTGCTGAAAGAGTGAAGTTTATTCCTGGAACCAATCAAGTACCAAAGCAGGATGATACACTTAATTTAATTTCTACATGTAAGTAACACTTACTATAGCAAAACATCTTCAAGGCAGGGAAAATCTTTCATTGCTGGGTGAAACAAAATATCATGTAATTTCCTTACTTAAATGAGAATTGAAGTCAAATGGGATTTTAGCCAGCTGTTTTCATAGCTCTGCACACTTGTCAAATCAGCCTGCAGATTCTGAGGAGCAGAAAAGCCAGTGTGCACATGTAAGTCCAAATAAATAATGTACCCATAAGGCACTTGTAGTGGTCCCAGCTATACCTACATTTAGGAAATATGCACAAAGCTTTGGTTTGGCAGGTTATTCATGTATGTTTCACCATTTCTGATTGTCTATTACAATGGTAGGGTAGGGTACAAGTAAAGACTACAGATCAGGCACTGCAGTGACATAATACAGATCTCCACTGATGGGAATACAGAACAGTTGCTTCTCACACTTGAGAGTGGGAATCATGCCATCAGATACAGAAACAAGTGTTCATTTAAGCATGTCTGTGAAGCCATTGACCAAACTCCTTTATGAGATCTCCTGTTCCCCATTGTTACTTGTATTTCCCCCAAAGCTATATTTGAAGAACTACAGGCGCTTTCAGTTTCCTCACTGAAAAAATCGATGATCTCCCACAAGCAAAGAGAATTGTAGTTTTTATACAAAACAAGTAACGAAGAAACTGCTCCTCATGAAAGCATTTTTTTGAATGCCATGGCTCAGTAACACATTTTAATGCTTGCTGGAAATAGAATAGAATTAACCAGGTTGGAAAAGACCTTTGAGATCATAGAGTCCAACCTATCATCCAACACTATCTAATCAACTAAACCAAGCACACCATTCAGTCTCTTCCTAAACACTTCCAGTGATGGTGACTCCACCACCTCCCTGGGCAGCCCATTCCAATGGTAAATCACTCTTTCTATGAAGAACTTCTTCCTAGCACCCAGCCTAAACCTCCCCTGGTGCAGCATGAGACTGTGTCCTCTTGTTCTGGTGCTGGTTGCCTGGGAGAAGACACCAACCCCCTCCTGGCTACAACTTCAGGTGGTAGAGTCACCATCGCTGGAGGTGTTCAGGAGGAGACTTGACAGGGTGCTTGGTTGCATGGTTTAGTTGGTTGGGTGGTGTTGGATGATAGGTTGAACGCGATGATCTTGAAGGTCTCTTCCAACCTGATCTGGTCTATTCTATTCTATTCTATTCTATTCTATTCTATTCTATTCTATTCTATTCTATTCTATTCTATTCTATTCTATTCTATTCTATTCTATTCTATTCTATTCTATTCCCTTCAAGTAGTTGCAGACAGCAATAAGGTCTGTCCTGAGCCTCCTCTTCTCCAGGCTAAGCAACCCCAGCTCCCTCAGCCTCTCCTCATAGGGCTTGTGTTCCAAACCCCTCACCGGCTTTGTTGCCCTTAATGAATCATGTGCCTCAAGTCAACATATGAAAAAGAACTGCATGAAATTAGTGTGGATTCATCTGCCTCAAAACACTGAAAGAGTATAATGTAACTGTTTTGGGAGTACCTTGTTGCCATTTTTAACCCCACTGTACTATTATAGTAATTGGAGAAACCTAATCAACTTGATGAGAAACTCTTTTTGGACTGTTCTAGACTGCAGGGAAAGGGAGGCCCTTTGGGCTAATTTATTCAGTGAGGCAAGCTGAACAGACAGCATTTTCAAAGTGGCTTTGACAGGAACTTAACTGCTGATGGAAGTGGGCACTCAGAGCACTTGGCACTTCCAAATGGCTTTGGAAATCCCATCTGGCTAGAATTAAGCTCTAGAATGCATTTGGTTTTTCCCTTCAGAAAAAGAAAATAGCTTAACCCAATTCAAACTACAGTGCCTCTTAAATCCTTTCTCTCGCAATAGAAGATGCTTTGATGTTATAGTCAGTCTGCTACATCTTCTCTTTGCAAAACTTCTTTCAGTGTCTTACTAGCCAGAAAGGGACACAAGTTACTAAATCAGTTCCTCAGAAAGGCTGTGAAGGTTTTTCCATCCAACATCTAATTAGCTTTGGAAAAATTCACAGTGTGGTAGAGTATGCAGTAATCAGAGTGAAAGGTAAGAACAGCATCCTGTCTGTGATGCAAAAATGAGATTCTCAAATTTATCAACACATAACCTTATCATAAAAACATTGGTATTCAGTATTCTCATGAGAAACAGATCTTGATAATGTCCCTGCATCTACACATGGTGCTGCTCAGGAGCAGGAAAGATAAAACTTTAGTCCATGAGAAATAAGGAAGGGAAGTAAAGAAGGATAACATTATTCACAATTAGTGAAAACTAAGCAAATAAGAGAAAGTGAAGTGTGTGAGCAACACAAGGTAGTAAATGCATGAATAAGGCAGGAAGAAAACTCTATTCTGCAAGGTAGCCTTTCCTCACATGCTTGCATAGGCAACTGTAGCCTTAACACTCACTATTTTAGGCATAAGATGAACTACAGTCCTTGTGTATTTATCCTGCTTTGGCAGCATTTGTCTGAGACATCAGTGTAATCCAGATGGGTATCCCCCCAGTTCAGCTTGCTCTCCAAGAAAGGCAAAATATGGAAGGTATGGATTCCAGAGAAAGAGACTGGCACTAGAGTGGAGCAAAAGTAGATTTTTGATGTATATTCCTCAAGCTGCAGTGTTACAGGCCATCTCTCACCTGTTGCACAGCTCTGAACTCCTCTTGATTTGGACATTTTTCTCAAACTTTTATTGAGCTCTTAGGTACTAAAATAAAATACCTGTTTTTCAGCTTATTGTTGTTTTATTCCATTCCCACTATTTAAAATGCAATCTACTTTGCATTTATTATGTCTTTTTTTTTTTTTTTTTTTTTATTATACTTTGGGAAAACTTGAGGTATAGAGCGAGATATCAGGCTTACTTCTGACAAGCTGTGGGAAGATGTGCCAAGCGGAGATGGACAGGTTACTAGCAAATAGTAGGTTTATAATAAACATGGAGACAGACTTTTTAATAGGGTCTATAATGACAGGACAAGGGGTAATGGTTTTTAATTAGAAGAGGGTAGATTCAGACTAGGCACAAGGAAGACATTTTATAGCATGGTGGAGCACTGGAACAAGGTGCCCAGATTGGTGGTAGAAGCCAAATCCCTGGAAACGTTCAGTGTCAGTCTGGATAGGGCTTTGAGCAACCTGGTCTAGTTGAAGCTGTCCCTGCTCACTGCAAGGGAGCTGGACCTTCAAAAATCCTTTTCAACTCAAACCCATGATTCTCTCTCTAAACTATAAAGCAACTTCAGAAAGAAGTGCATGATCCTGAAAAAGGGAAATCTCACTGGAAAGGTTAGGGTGTTTATAAGCAGTAAAAAGACATCAGCAGCATGCTCAGCAGGTGTGCAGGCTCTAGATAGAAAAGAAATCTTTCACCCCTGAACAGGGTGTCATAGCAGCAACTTCAGTGGGTCTGTCAGCAGCAACAGCACTGAATCAGCTATCACTAGCCAAGGGCAGCAGACCAGGACTGCCAGCAGGAAAACAGAGCTGGCCCTTGGGGTGAGTGGAAGGCAGCACTAAAAGGCATCCACTCCATTTCAGCTTATCTTGCTGAATGCCACAGCCAACAGAAAAATGAATGCTTATATTAGTGCCCCATTGCATAAAGAGACAATGTCTGAGATTACAGAAGCTGTAGTGATAAATACAGATTTCTTCTTTTTGATCATGAAATGTTTCTTCCCAGCTGCTCCCTATGGTATAAGTAATTTTTTCTGGAGAACTGCTGGTTAGCTGTTAGTACAAGATGGTACCACTGACTGCACAAGTGCTGCTCAGTCAGTTGTTTGCAACAAGCCGCATGCAAACAGATGACTTTGATCACCCTGCCAATGACAGTTAGAAAAAGATGGAATAACATGTTCATCTAGGGTACTTTCTCTCTCAGATTAATAACAGAAGGCAACAGAGAGAAAACAGGACAAGCAAAGTGCAAGTACACTCTACTTTTTGAGAGTTTATATGGACCTCATTGAAATTTGTCTGTGAAAAAACACCATTAAAATGGCTGTAGCAGAAAATTGGAAACAGCTGAGCTTTTTCTGCTTGCTTCATCCATTTGACACCATACTCTCAGGAGAGCAATCTATAAATATCTGCCAAAGACTTGTGTTCACAACATTATATATCAGTTTTGATTAATGTCAGTCAGTCACTGATCAAAGCAGACATCCAGCGAGATCACTTGCTATTGATACTTTATAATTGATTCACAATATACCTATACCATTAAAGCACTATCCTAAATTAGCAACTCTCCAACTCTTGAGGGAAATACATAGCTTGAACTCTGCCTTCATATAGTTAAATAAATTTTCCTTTGATGAGCAGAAATATCTCTCAAGTCTGCTGGCACTATAATTCATGTGTGATTTTAATGTCTTCTGAAGCTACTCTCTCAAGGGTTTTTTGCTTCCTACAGGATATCTTCACCAAAAAAATCAATGGTATCTGACCTGTGCAGGACCCATAACACACATCTCAAGTCCTGAAGAACCTAAGGCTAAATTTACTTCATAAGGGTGTATTTATAGTACTCATTGTATAGAACTCTGAGCAGTTATTAGCATTGCAGTGCAATGCTCTAAATCACCAACACTTATCAGTGCTGTTAAATTGCCAGTCACCTTTCTAGACTCCACTGAAACAGGAAATTGAACAAGAGATTTATCAGTAAATTAATGCAGGCAACCAAATACAAGGGTCCCCTCAAGGGCTAAAGACCTGCTCTTAACGCTTTCATCTCTGTCTCAAAGCCCAAGTATAAACAGCTTCTTTACTAGTTAATTTACAGGGATTAATAACTGGACAACTTTATAGTTCACTTCAATAAGACTGGGAAAACAGGTCATTAAATCATGTCTTTTATCAGCCCGTTTAGGCTTGTTTTGAAGTCTGTTCTGCATCTATGACTGATTAGCAGCAGGTGTAAAATAGTTCCCCAAAGGTTGATACAGGCAAGTCCCATTCATTCCTGGATACTCCTGACAACAGTTCATTAATTCCCCAAGTTTCCCAACCTAAGTCCTGGCATTCAAATAAAGGGTACATCACATCTGTTTCCTTTAAGAGACCTTAAATGACCTTATCCAGTAATTTAAACCTTTGGCACCTTTACCAACTGTCCAGCACATTTTGGTTTTTTATTGTTTTTTCCCCATGAAAGACCACTAAAGAAAGAACAAGGTGCCACTGGGTCGGTTTGGTTTGGTTTTCCTTTCCTTCATTTAAAAATGATGTTTTAATATTTTTTAAAAATATTTTTTAATGTAAGTCCCCCTGCAAAAATATTGAGGTTTGGAATATTGCAGAATTTTGAGATCCTGTGACCCAAGGGAGCTAAAAACCAATGCAAGTTGTATTCTGCTTTTCCAATGAATGGCTGTAACTCCTCTGATATTGCATTAGAAAATAATATAATTATTAAAATGGTCATGTGTGTCTCAAAACAGTGGACAACAGAGTAAGTATACTTCACAGAAAAAGAACCAAATGAAACAAGGTAGAAAGGGGGAAACTGAGTGTCAACGGCACAACGCAACCTATTGCTCAGATAGAGAGGATTCAGGTTAATCTAGTAAAAATGATGTCATTTCACTCAGTAAGTGTCTGGTGTCCAAATCCTGCAACTGTCTTGCTTGGATCAGACCTTTGCAACTGCACTGTCTTCAGATACAGCAATTAAGCCCAATTCAGTACTGCAGCTGAGGCTGGTGTGAATCCAAGGAAAAAAATATCAGCATACAGCAGAGGAGTATCAAAGTATCAATCTAAACAATAACACCTGAGGTTGCTCTTCCTTAAAGACACAGTTTTAACTTATAGTTGTTTCCAGAATAAGAAAGGTTAAAAAGGAGATAAAGTTCTCCATCTATGAGGAAGGAAATTGTTTATACTTTTTTTTCTGTAAGTCAGTCTTGTATTCTAAGTGTAGTGGGGCATTAAAAACAAGTGCTGCAGATCTACTAAAAAGATAGATCACACCAGGAGTCTTTAAGCAATAGAACTTTCTTAGAAATGTTTTGTAGCAGGAGCACAGAAAGGAGCATATTGCAATGCTGTTATTTGCTTTAGGGTGTCTTGATCCTGTTGATTATATTATAAACTTCCAGTAACATACAGTGGCATGGGAAGAACAAGCATCAGCTGAGGAGCACACCCCTTTGGAAAGGTTATTTTAACCATAATTATTGCTACAGTTTACAAAATGGAACTGCCTCTTCTTATCATCAGACGCCAGACGAGGTTGTTTGTTCAGTCATACTGTCTGTTAATATGGCTGCATAGCAGTGCATGAGCAAAAGGCTTTAGCGACTGCTTCTCCCCTTTATTCTCCTAATATGTTATATGCTTTGTCAGACATTCTAGATAGTTTATGTCAATGACAAAGATTGCCTCAGGCATCAGAGGTGGGCATAAACCTGGAGTATCTCACATTTCCATTTTTCTTCAATGTCTAAACAGTGACATTTCTAGGCAACGAGTCTTCCCATGTGACAGCAGTAGCTTTTGATTTTTAAAGAGATTGGAACAAGTGCAGGGATAGCTGTTTCATATATACTTGCAGATGCTAGCACAAGAACAACTTTTATGAGCCAACTTCTTTTTAAGTGAAGTATAAATAATTTGCTTCTATGAGTAGTAGAACTGCTTTATCCTTATACCTAAGCTTACAGCAATTGACTGATCTTCCAGTAGTAGGTAGCTGCAACTTTCTTATGCTCTTATTTTCTTTTTCACTTTTGAACCAGGACTACTATGGTACATAAACCCAGAAAAAGTTTCACCAACATCTATTAGTGTTAGTGAGGTAAAAATCAATCCAAAAATTGCTAGACTGTGAAGAACAAATGAATGTGATGAAGCACTAACTGAAGCTACCTACTACAGCTCTGTTGACCACTTTTGCTTCATGAACAAAAACTCTTTTGTTCATATCAATGATCAAAAATACCTTTTGCTAAAATCTGCCAAGGGAAAAAAAGCCCTTTGTTGTGCTACACATGAAGCAATAATATCTCTCTCCATGAGATCTTCTTGGGAGACTGCTGAAACTACAATTTTGATACCCACTCTAGGCATGTTTACTTGTACTGATCCAGAGTGGATAAAGAGAAGGCATGCAACAGCACAGCAAGAAAACCCTTTATTAGAAAGAATATAACTTACAACTGTTATGTGGTTTCATGCTCGAAGACTGTGATTACTTTGTTCAGTTGGTCACAATCTGATTAACGGTAATTGTTCATTGTTCCTTTATTCCATTTTTTCTTTTGAACAGCTATAAGATCATCTTGAAATGAGAGGAATCTGGTTGAATTAAATGTAGACTTCTGAAAAAAAAGAAGGATGACTACGTGAAATGCACAGTATTACTTGGAGGAACAGTTTTAGCATAAATATGGAATGGTCGTTTGAAGTTTCACATTGTAATCGCTGGCAGCAAGCCTTCCAGTCACTCATTTTAAACAGTCCAGAAAAATTCTTTCATTTCCTGAGGTATAGTCAGAAGTTTGGGAGGTTTACTTCCAAAACTTTATCGCTGTACATGACAGTGGTTTGCAGTACTACTTAGAATTCTGTTACACCAAGTGACAAGTCACTTGACATTCACTTCCTACCTGGAAAATAGTTCAGAATAGAACAACCAAATAACAACAGAGAACACAGTACACAAAACTGCAGTCTGCTTCTACTGGATGAGAAGGCATTTGTAATTCCATGGGATGTTCTTGCCTCTAACTTGGAAGGTTGTGAACAAATAAGAGGTTATTAAAAATAAGTTTATATTGTTAGAGTTTTATTAAAAATCCTAGAAAAATAAAAAAAACATGGAAAAGCACACTTACATTTCCATTTGCACAGTATTGTACTTATGCCCATTGAAATGCTACAAAGAGGTAGGATTTCCAAACATGAGCGTTCAAATGATTTTCATGAGTTATAAAATTATTGTGAGTCCCTTATTCAAGTGAATTTTAATGAAGGTCAGTATTAGGAACACCTCAGAAATTAATGCTATTTTAGAAGAGGATCATTATTGGTGTCAGGTATTTTTTAACCTAGTATCGGGTTAGCTTACATGCTAAGAGTGTTGGAGGGGTTCAACGCTCTGAAAAAGCAGAGATTTCATATATATACACAGTAAATGACATTCAGTAAAATTTAGACATTTCTGAAGTGCTATAGAGGAATGCAAATTTTGAGTTTTATGTTCTCTTTAAAAAAAAACAGAAGCATTTTATTTTCACTTCACTTTCAGTCTTCTACACATTCCCTCATCACCCAGAACTCTGTAATTTCTCAGCTACATTTCTTCTAGAAAAACAGAAAACAGAATGATCCAGGTTTTGTAAGCCATGCCCAGAGATGCCTGAAAACACTTCCAGAACACAGGAAGTACTTTGTGCAATGAATTAACAGCTGGAGGGAACAAACTGGAACATCTTTTCACTAGATATTATGCCAATCCACAGAAGAGAAAATAATGTCGTTGTGTCACCAAGAAAATGTCTTCTTGTGTAAATACACAGTTTTGATCAAATCCCATTTAAAGGTATTGCATCCTGGCTTTTTTTTTTGAACATTGGAATTGAGCACTGAGCTTGTATCTTCAATACTTACTGAGCAGAAGCAAACCTTTCTTTCTTAGTTACAAAAGAATATGTCTTCATGTGTGAAAAAAGATCACCAATGTGCAGAGTACCTAGATGCTCAGGGAATGAATGCACATAGTGGCACATTTCCACCTCCTTGCTGTCACTAAAGCCTTGCACTAACCAGCCCAGATGTGACTGTGATGCATAGGATGCATCCTTGTATGTGTGTCAAAAGCCTCACCCCTTCCACACCAGTATGTCTGTGAGGGATGATCTCATACCCACTGGATCACAGATTATTTCAGAATCCTGCCTGTGTCCCTTTTTCTTAAGGTACAAATGGGCCATCACACTCGTTTTCTTTCACTTCAAGTTTCCTCCACACTTTGAGAATGAAAACTAATGTGAGAACAAACAAGTGAAACCTTTTTTCTCTGGCTGAAACTGAGCTGCAATAGTTTACATTACAGGTATTTGCTATGTAGCATGACCTTTACCTTCATGTGTACATTTCTGCCATAACACACACCTGAGATCTAAAAGCATTCCAGTGAGTCTGTTAGTACTATAAGTAACTGAAACTCTGGGTGTCATTTTTACTTTCTGGAATCACTTCAATAATCTTTCTTTCTTTGACTCCAGCATTTTAAATATTTCTTTGACTTACCTTGCTAGAGGCTAAGGTAAAGTTCTTGATGATCTACAGCTTCTAATTTATGTTCCAGTCAGTAGCCTTGGCCACAACAAGCTACCAGTGCTAGCTGTTAACACTTAGTTCAAGTTCACACTCATCAGAAGATGTGTGTGGGTGTACATGCACATAACAACTATTACAGATCCAGGCTTCCTAAAGTGGAAAAAGACATTTAGGGAAATACATCTCCTACACAGTTTTATCCCCATTGTATTAAGCCACACACAGCACTGCAGGCAACTTGAAGTTAATTATTATAATTGCATGAGTAGTCAAGGTCCCTCATCTAGATCAAGGTCATGGTCCTCTTTGCAGAGTGTGCCATCAAATGGAAAGGAAAACACAATTTGTTCAGCTGCAATTCACATTCCCACCAAATTAGACAGAGGCAGCAACAGGAAGCCATTGGTGCTAATTTACACAGTCGCCTTTCATAGCTCACCCTCACATGGGTGACTGTTGGCCGTGACTATCCACTGCTTCAACAAATGTGTTATGGTCTGTTATGCATTATGCTTACTAAACCTCAGATAATGTATGTTCTGTAAAACAGCCACTCTTGGGTTAGATCACAAGACCTTGAAATGCCCACAGCTTTAAAAGTTGTGTCAAAAAGAGACTTAAAACTTGCAAGGGACATTAATTCACCTAATTGTAGCTACAGGTAAATACAATTAGAGTGAATAGCAGTAAAAACATAATGGGTGTTCCATTTTATTCTATGACACCAGACCAACACACACAAACTTTATACCTCTCTAGCCACAGAAAGATTCTCCAGTAGTTAACACACACCTGAAGAAGCAGTTCTTGGTTTTCCCTTTAATCCAAAGTTTAGAGGATCTTATTACATTACCCTTAATCCAAGAAAATCTGGGAAAGTGTACATTTTACTTCACAGTCACAGAATTATCAGGGTTGGAAGGGACCTCAAGGATAACCTTGTTCCAACCACCCTGCCATGGGCAGGGACACCTCACACTAGATCAGGTTGCCCAAGGTCTTTAGATCACAAGACCTTGAAATTCTGGTTTGAAAGTTATTACCAAGGCCATCATGCCACTGACTTTGCCTGAGCATACGAAACAAGGTTGCACAGACAAAAGTTTGGCAGTAGCACTGGACCTATTTCTGTGTAACATGTATGTCTACTGGGACAGAAGTACAGTACAAAACAGTTTGGCTGTGCACATGTAGAGTACCAAGCCAAAACCACTGCCTCAGCATTGCTACAACATGTGATTTTAGTCTCAATACAAGACATTTCTGGGAAGGACTAAAAGCAAACAGCATCTGACGGAAGCTCAGGAACTATCATTTGTTGCCCTCTGTAATTTCTACACAAACCATTTCCTGCTCTCTTACCTATTAGAAAGAAAACCAAAAAAAGTTAAGTAAAGATTAGGTGCCCATGAAATATTATCATTGCTAAACAACCGACCTGACAATGGAAATGAAATGCATACCAGTTCAAATATTATAAACATAATGATGAACAAGTTTGACCCAATCTGTGCCAATGTTAATGGGCTTGAGGCAGGCTTTTACATTAATTAACATATGACATAAGGCTGCCTGTCATAGCCTTATCTGCTATTGTTGTATATTAAATCCACAATGACTGAAAGGGAAAGTGATTAGAGGAAGTGTTTCTTTTTTCCCCAGCTTGTTTACTCGGTGCACTTGACAATACTTTCTGTACTGTCAGATTCTTCATGCTGCAAAAGGTGAGCTTGTACAGATATGCAATCATTATGATAAAGTTTCAGCCAGAAAAACTTAGGCTTTGCTTGTAACTCCTGCTCTCCTTTTAGATGCCTCCTGCCTCATTTAAGGGCATGATACCAAGTATTAACTTGCATGTGCTCTAGTCCTGTACACTGAACTGGGGGAATTAATGTAAGTTACTACATCTGTGAACTTAAAACATGATAGCTGTTACTCACTTGGTCTCCAATAAGCAAGCTCACTCCACAGTAAAGTTATGGCTGAACAGGACTCCTCAAGCCAAAATCTTGCTGGTAATGGCCTTTGGACAAGTTTGTGCAAGCACCCAGCTGTCAATAACAGAAGAAGTAAATTGGAAAAAAATAAAATTAAATGTAAATCTTCACCTCATCACACAAACCCCTCCAGACTTAACCACAGAAAGCATTACATGTATCTCTGGCCAGAACTTCACTTATGTGACTGGTTGTGCCAATGCCAATGGCTTTTCACTGCTCCCTGGCTGGCCAGAAACCCCTCTGTACACTTCCAAAGGCTTCATTTCCAGCTCTATCTCTTTTTGTGCAGATGCCACAAAGCAACTTGCTCTGGTTTCAGACCTGGAGCTCAATTAGTCTGCTCATGCCTGCCACCTCACTAGCCAAATTTGATTTGCTCTGCTTAGCTCCCAGGTTTAGAAAGTAGCTTTCTGGTAATGAAGCACTGTTACTCTACCTATGTAGCCTAAATTCAGTTCACAAATAACTAAGGTGAAAATTCAGTTTCATTTCCTTTGAAATCTGTATTATGACACTTAGTTTCTTGGCCATATACTAACAAAGATGTCTGTAATGGTTTAATGCAATTGTTAACACACCGCTGTTTAACCTTCCTGCTCCCCCAACACAGAAGTGAGGGAAAAGTAACCCACAAAACTTGGGGTTGAGATAAAGAGATAAGAGTTCAATACAACGTAAGATATCATAATCACAATGCATAATTAACTTAGCTTAGCTTACTTGCAGTAAAAATTGCAGTGAAATGCAGGAAAGGAAAAATCAGCATAAACCAGAAACCCAAAACTGGCATGCTACCCGACTCCCACCTTGCCACCATGCCTGCAGAAAGGAGCCAACATCCAAAAACCCAGAACCCAGAAGCAGCAACTGCAACAGGAAGCCTCCCATGTTACAGTCTGAACTTCATGCCCCATAATACTTTGCTCCAGCCAGCCCTTTCATTTTTGAAGCTGACATGACTGCAGAATGGAATGAAGAACAGCAGCAGATTGAACTCATTCCATGACAATGTCCACTATTTGTTGGAGTGAAGAAGGCCAAGTAGTAGATTATTCAAACCACAGGTTTTTCCCAGTAGCACTGCAACCCACAGTTTTTCATCTAACAGAAGTCTCTGACAGTTAAATTATCTACAGGTCTGAGTAGATTTATCTGAAGTATTTGAATTCTTTCAACCATAGTCAAAATATTAAGACTTAGAATGATACAAAAGAAAAAATACAGAGTTCAAATCATTATCTTTTAAACCAAGGGGCAAACAGAATAATTTCTTGTGCTTTTAACTAAAAGCTGACAAATATTGAAAATATTTTTGGAGTATGACTTCACAGAGTATAAAGTCCTTGAACATTTGCAGTTTTGAATCACTCAGCCTTCAGTCCATTTTTTAAGAAAAAGGAAATTAAATTAGTTCTTGAGTTACTTTATTAACAATCTTGATTCATTAATATGACAATGTTAGTAAGTCACCAACTACCTGACTCTCTCTAAAATAGCACTTTGCTATGTTTTTGAACAGCTGTCTGTTTATTACTGAAAAAGTGAGTTATTTTTCACTGCAGTAGACACTGGCCAAATGTAGAATGCAGATCTGTGGCACTTTGGTGTGAGAAGGTATTTAGTAACCTAAAGGGATTTCTTCAGTTTTGCAGAATGACCCGGTTTTTCTACAAAAGTAGTGCATACAGATTCAGTATTAGTGGGGACTGAGCAACACCAATCGCCTTAAGCAAAGTATTTGATCTTGATACAATATGTGTATATTTTGAAAGGGGATAAAAAAAGGAGTTTTCTTAAGTATTCAAAGTGATTGGTACATAACTGTTGGAAAATAAACCTTCAGGTAGTCATTGGCTGCAGTAATATGCTGAGCTGCTATGCATTTCTATAACTTCCTCTGTGTACTTGGCTTTTACAACATTTTACCTATGTTTAGGTCCAACTTTTTCAATCTGATTCAGATTTATTTCAATTTTGCTAGGGAACAAGTTAGCTGACCTAACATGCAAGTTAGCCATATACTTAGATAACATTCTAACACATTTTACTACAGAAAATGCCTCATAGGACCAGAAATTGGAAGAGGAGAAATGGATAACACAATATCAGCTCACCTATCTTCTGTCCCAGAGGGAGAACTGTCATCCCATTTATTTCTTGAGTCTTTTTTCAAAACAAACCTCAGATGGAAATCCTGCAGTCTCATCAGTGCCCATCCAATATCAGTGCTAAAGCACCTCTTCCTACATTTTCTAAGGACTTGCCTAAATCTGTTTGCTATCATTTAAAGTCCATTACTACCTGACCTACCTGCAGCACATGGAGGGGAATTTAATTCTGTTTATTCCCTTTGTGTAATTGAAGACTTTGATTGCCACAGTATTCTCATAATTAAATTTGAAGTTATTTTTCCTCACTGCAAACTGTCCTGATCTGCAGAATTCAGTGCTGAACAGAGTAGGAGACTCCTATTTCAAGACTTTGATGATGCATCCACTCTGGTGTGTCTCATTCCAATCACCATTGAGTCATACTGCAATCCTCTGTAAAGCTTAAATCCTTTCCTGCAGTTCTGCTGTCCGCATGGACTTGTCCTATAAAGCTGGTATTCATCTCAAGTGACCTATAAGAGATAAGAGTCTGAGAACCTGATCTTTTCCAAGGTGCTTACTGCCTTTTGAATTAACGTGATCTGCATAGTTAAACCATTATTCCTTTATCCAAATCACTGATGAAAATACTGAATAATACTAGACTCAAGCAAGGTCCTTGTTTGATACAGCCCTTTGGTTTGATGCTAAAGCACTGGTTTTCTACTCTGGAGTAGATACTTCTTACTAATTCTGCATGTCTTAATAGTCTTACCTGCTGTGTATTTCCATGATGAGGGAGCACAACAATCTGTAAAAGTCACCCTATTCACTCTGTCAGAGAAGAAAATTAGATCAGCTTGACATGACTTGTGCTAGTACATCCATGCTGGTTGTTATTCATATCCTTGTCATTTTCTAGGTGCCTACAAATTGCTTGTTTGAGTATATTCTGGTATTTTTCCAAGATCTAAGTTCCAGTGACAGCTGTAAAATTCATAGGCTGTTTTTTTTTTCTTGCCTTTTCCAAGATAAGTTCAAACTGTAAAAAATTTAAGAAGTTCAAAACTGTAAGACAGTGTTTTAGACTCCAAGATCACCACTAGCAGTTATGATGCCTATGTAATCAAGTAATCACCATTTGCAATACATATGAGAGTATCTGGTGCAAGTCATCCTTATCCTAATCTTCCCCTACAATAAGCTCAACTCATCCTTCTGTGACTCCTAATGCAATGTCTGTCCTTGGTTAATGAAATTTGCAACATCTCCTTCTTCCTCACGGTGTATGCACTGTATTAGACACACACTTAAGACAGGAACTGGTCTAGTAGATATATTGAATAATTTCTTTAGAGATAAGTGATAGTCCTTGTTCCTTTTCCATTGATCTACATCTCTGTTAGCCTCAGCACTCATTTCCTTGAGTTAAACATACTAAGTATGTAAAGGAAAGTATTCTGATCCAGCTTGGGGCAACAGTTATAGTGCCTTCAAAGCCTCCAAAATTTGAGTGTTCGCTTGCTGTTTTATTTTTTAAGAGGCACTGTCAGCTCTATTAGAATTATTTGAAACTAAAGAGCTAAATATTTGTTAGCAACACACATTTCCTCTGGAGAAAGATGTGAAGAGTGGTCAAGCTATATACAGAATTGTTACACATAGGAATACATGCACTTGTACATTCATTAATATCTTAATGAGCATTTTTTAAAAGCCAGTCATGAGGGATTAGATTTCACTATAGTGTCCTCTTATTTATCTTATGCCTAATGCTTTATTCAGTCTTTTCTTAACTTGCAAAATGTGGGAATTTGTAAGCTGGACAGTATGGATAGCTGAAGATATAAATAAGGCAGCTGTTAGTTTTCAATATTTATTCCACAGGGAAGATTTCTGGTCTCCTTATATTAAAGGATAGAATCAATAGAAGCATGAGGCATTGCAAAAGAAAAAGATTTGAGTAAAGAGGAAACCTTTAAGCTTATGAGATGGAAGCACTGACAAGTTTTCACTGGCATGATTCTGCTAACAGTGTTCTCCAAATGTAGGTTATGCCCCTAACTCTTGAAAGTCAGTAGAAGTGTGTCCCATTTTTTGGCCTTCGCTGTTTCCCCCCTGACTCACAAGACAGAACTCCAAAGGTCATGACAGCACTTTCATCTAGTGCAACCATTCATATTTGCTGAACAACACAGGAGACACAAAACCAAGCACAAGTCTCACCACATCAGTGCTGGCCACTGCTGCAATGGACTCCCTCAGTCAGGAGTACAGTGTCTGGTTCCAGACCAAGCAAGTCATGTCCAGATGAATGGTCCAGCTTAGTCATCTCAGATGCACTCTGATGACACACAAGGCATCATTGTGTGCAAGGGGGCAGTGACTCCAAAATGGGCCTGAGGGGAGAGGCTCTTGGGATAGGTTAAGGGAAAGGAACAAGGGACTAGATGCCATGAGGCATGGCTGACCACAGGCAAAGCTCAGCTACAAAACAATTGATCTGATGGATGTTAGCCCTGGTCTTGAGAGCAGAACCTGTTAAATTTCACCCCCCTTTGTGATAGTTAACAGATACCTTCTCAAACTTGAAGAACTCAGCAGTGTGACAATTAAGCAGTGATTGAGCAGATGACAGAGCAGATCTGAAGGAAATAATGAATTCTGTATTTCACCTTTCTCTAAGGCAGATAAACTGCAGTAAGCAAGTAATAAGTATGCAGGTAATTATGCTCCAAATATCCTCTCAGGCAGAATTTACTGTTGTCTTCTTAATGGTCAAGTTCATCATGTTCATACTTATTAATTCTGTCAAATGACCAAAGATTAGCTGCATTTTGCTTGAAGAAGACAGAGGGATGCTACAGCAGAAGCTACTATCACAGGCATACCAGAGAAGCTTTACAGATAACAGACATCAACTTTCATTGACTCATCTGATTTTTCTATTTCTATAGCAAGCTTTTTGAAATACCAAATCAAAATTACAGAACAGTCTTCAGTCTCTCTAAATTTCAGAAAAGAAACCAACTTCCCTGTAGTACTTACCACAAACAGAGGATCAGAGAATGGTTTGGGACATTTTGGTGTTACCCTCTGCCTTAAAGGAAATGGCCTCAAAACCAAGAAAATGTCTTTGCACAAAGTTCAGCCTTACAGTTTGCTCAAATCTTTGCATTTTCATTACTACCTTGTGTAATACAGGAATGAGGCAGAAGTGTGTATCAAATTTGCCATATTTTCCTAACTGTAGCTGAGTGCTGCATGATGAATGTGGACTGATCCAAACATCTGACAGTTATGCTGAATCTCTGTTTGATGGAGCAATAGTCACTGCATATCCCTAGAAATGAATGTAAAATTGGAATTTTAAATGTTATTTCACACATCAAAAGACAACATTATGTTATCTGCTCCACCCAAAGCTTTAAAAGCTCTGTTGGAGAAGTTAAGGAATACATTCTATCTAATTTCATACCGCCTACGATCACACAGCTGTGTGATATGATACCACCAAAATAACTTTTGAAGGAATGGAAACACTCCTTACGCTAAAACTCAGAACGTTAAGGATTCAATTTGCTACAGATGTTGGATATTACAGCAACATGAAGCACAGTTCTGAATATTGTAAGAAAACCAGGAGACATGACAAAACTACCATTTGTAGTTTTGGGAACACTTTTGATTATTTTTTTTTATAAGTGGAAAAGCTACATCTGTCAGCTTTAGATCTATGTTTGTTGAATCCTAAATTTTGTCCCTAGTATCTGCAAACTTTTTTTCAGATCATGCTTCAATAAGTCTTACTGCTATTACAAACCAAGCAAGTAATTTGGAGGTTACATTATGTTCCAATTTAGCCAGCATAATCTATCCCCTTACATCTTTCTATGGCAAAGCAAGTAGCCACTAGTGCAAATGGAATACAAGACCTTAAACTCAATATACCATGGAAGTTCCTAGGTCTTGTTTAAACATGTTGGAACGTGATTTGAGCAACCAAACAGTCCAACTGCACTCGTCACAGAACATATGCTTACCTTCATAGGCCATCATTACCAACAGCCAGTGATGCCTCTCCTGCATTATCCTTCTACATTTAGGAAGTGTGGCATTAAATTCAAGTTTGAATGAAATAAAGGTTTCAGCCAAGTATAAAGATTTGGTGTAAATGAACAATGGCTTAATACCTGCATACAAATGCAAGAAGTTGAAGGAGGATGTTCTACTTACATTAACAACTTGTTTATAAGCAGGTAAATATCAAGGCATGAGCAAGCTGGTTTTGATCACCCCATGCATTTGAATAGGCTCCTCACAAAGTTGTGGAGTCATCTTCTGTGGAGATGTCCAAAACATGCTCTAGATGAACCTGCTTTATCAGGGGGGTTGGACTAGATGATCTTCAGATGTCCCTTCCAACCCCTACCAGATTCTGTGATTCTCTGAAAATGTGTTGCTCTGGTAGAATTCCTGAAATATCACTCAAATATCTGAGAAAGGAAGCACCCACAAGATGTGGTTGAAAGTTGTAGCAAGGAAGCTAGCTGTTAAAGAGGCCAGGATGGATGATTGTGCTACACATTGGGTATGAAAGAAGTGCCTGTGCGCATTGTGCCTCTCCCCAAATATGTGGCATTTATCCAAGCATGTTCAAAAAGAAATACAGCAGCTGCTATCTGTAAAGACTGCAGAGATGAGATATGAGGCACAGCTTTCTTCTGCTTTGCTTCTCTCTCCTCCTGTCTCACATTCCTACCTCACCCAGTCTTACTGCACACTGTGCTCCCTTTCTGCAAGAGGCAGTGGCTACTGCACTGGGTGGCCACACATATATTAAGACGATTCAGCTAAGTTTCCAAAACTGCTTTCTATTGGATGAAAGAAGATGTATCTATCATGTGGACACACAGTTATAACAGAGTGGTTTAATGTATGTTATCAGTATGCATGATCTACTTCGTTACTAAATCTGAATGTAGAACACTCAGGTAACAGTGTACAACCAACTAAGCAACAAGTTACTTTACAGTAGCTTTAAATGAAACATATATTTTAAGTTCTCATGTCCTGGGAATCAATGTTACTTTTCCAAATACCTACTTAAAATTTCAAATAATCCAATTCTTATCTGCTAATGGATAGTTCAACTAGTTTATATTTGTTCCTGTGAAATATGGCAAACTTGGCATATGATAGAATAATTGTTTACATTGTTACACAAAAGACATGGTAGTCTGACTTGAAGCTTCTACTTCTGTCCACTTTAGTCTACATCCCAGAAACAAACACAGCATTAAGTTTCCTGTGAACACTGAATTAAGTAAGCTACGTCAAACAATGATAGTACAGAAGATAATTCATGATGGAAAAAGCTTGGCCTCCATGAGCAGTCAAAAAACCAAAGCATATTAAAACAATCTAGCTATCCCAATATATGCATCACAATGAGCATCTGAAAAACTGTTAGCAAGATAAGAGACTGAGGAAAACAAAACTCATGTTGCATATGCTGCTGAATGCTGCCAGTGTGATGAAATAAAGACAGAAAGGATCTAGGAACTTTTTGAGCCAGTCATTATATAATCAAATGTTCAGGCTTATTTAGTTTTTTACAGTAAGGTTTGAAATGTGTTAGATGTCTAGGTCCACACGTGATACCTGATGGTAAGCTGGTACCTCACCCATAGATTCTATGTAGGCATTATGCCAAGCAAATAGTTATCTACAGATAAGGAAATCTACAATTGTAGGAAAAACAGATTCTGCACTCTCTCTAGTATATTCTAATCTTCAGCAACAGAGTGCTAGAAGGTTGTGTCTGCTAGATGCTGTAGGGGAAGTCCAGTCAGTACTCAGCTTACTCCCCTCATACTCTCAACAACCTGCACTTTTGAACTGGTGCTGTCAGAGGGTACATCCCTGCCTGTGGTTTCAGAGAGCTAAAAACTTCAGCATGACATTCTGGAGTTCCACCTGCCAGTTTCAAGCTCAGCATCCCATACACACAGATTATTTTTTCTTTCAAGGCATTATTTTGCTTTAGCAGAGTTATATATACTGAAGAGTGTCTGCCCAATTGGTTGTTTTTTTTTCCCCCTCTCAGATCTGTAATGCCCTCCTGGAGCTGCCTGTCATCAGCATAGTCTTTAACTACCCAAAAGAGTCAAACTTATTTATTTGATGGAAAGTTTAAGATAGTGTGACAGAAAAATGTTGAAGGTCAGTAGTTAGGACATGTGTTATGGTAAGACCTGGTTTCTGTCTGTAATTCATTTAAAGTCCTTGAGTATCTGGTTGAATGTAGCCTGTTTCAACAGAATTTGTAATAAAAATTAAGTTTGATTATCATGCACTGAGCCATTTACTGACTCCCACACACAAGTCAGTAGCATGGCAAATCAGTTTGCAGAGATCATTTAATTACTCATAAGTACGCCTAGAGCAGTACATCCTAATTCTAGTAAATGACCTGTAGTTTCAAGTGTTTATTCACAAGAGAAGCATTTTTAAAGGTCAGAAGGGATCATTCATCAGAGGCTTAGAAATTGCTCCTTTGTGAGTTTTACATACAGTAAAAGGATACACAGTAATTTCCAGACTTGTATCAGGTTTTATTTTTCTGATAAAAAGCTGCAGGATTTCGTTTCCAACAGAAATAACAAATTCTTATTTGTAAGATTTCTTAACTAGTATATTCTTTCATATTTAACCTAGTATTGAACATAAATTCATGTAATCATCATATGACTATGAATATTATTATTATTTTTTTTACTTATCCAGTCACTCACTATTTGATTGCTTTTGAACAGCAGGACTTTATTGCAATATACAAATGTTCTCTCTCCCCCATAAACATGAGAAGGGAGACTAAGCTCCATTAAGTTTTGAACATTCATGAAGCATTACACTATTACCCTGAACATAAAGAGAATTTAATTTTCAGCATTTCACTATAGAAATTTAATCTCATTCTATTTACATGTGAATGAGAAAGATGAGTAAGCCTCTTTCCCTTGCTTCTTCCAGGTACAACAACATGATGGCAAGGATCCTTCTCATAGAGCACCACCAAATCCTGAACTACATCAGTCACATGGCATGGAGTGCAGTGACACAGGACAAGAAATCACTCTAGTGAAGGCAAATGAGGGACAGCACACAGCCACAGGAACCCCCTCGAGATCTTGCCCCCATGACCCTCTTATCCTCCTCCTTCCATTTCCCTGTCATGGCTCTGCCACTCACAAGAGGTTCCCACCCTGCCACAGAGGAGTTGCAGACCACCTGGCAGAGAAGGATGAGGGGGACAGCAAACACAGCAACTGCCTCATGCTCCAGCACTGTCTTCAGGAGAAAATTACACTCTGTTACATCTTAACAAAGGGCAAGATTTGCCCAAAGGCTTCCTTCACATAACTGATGGGCATTGATTTTAACATCATGGTTCATTTACTGTAGCTCTCTTTGCAACTAAAAGATGTAATAAGAATGACTGCAGTCTGCTCAGAAGCCAACTTGAGATACATGGTGTTCTGTAAAGCTGATAATGATAGGCTTGGAACATGTTTCAAATCATCCCTCCTCTCCAGGAAGTATTTATGACTTGCTTAACACACACTATTGCAAATTCAAGTCTTTTTAGAAACAACATTCCAGATATAAATCAGGTATAACTTACTGCAGCTCTACTTTCCTACAGAGAGCTTGAAAAAAGACTGGGTGTTGAAATCTTCCTTGCTTGCTTAAAAAGAAATATTCTGAAACCCAAGAAAAAAAAAAAAAAAAGAATGTAAGCATTAACTATTCCAGTACCTGTCATTTTAGTGGCTGACAGCTGAAAACGGTTGAAATATGAACTCCTGACAAGAGAAAGGCAACTACAAGAGAGACAATGAAAAGGGGAAAAAAAATAAAAAGAAAAAAATAAATAGGAGCATCAAAACCAGGGCAGAAGCCACTGGGCTTCTTCCCTGAACTAGCTATCACCCTGCATGATATAAATCAAGAAATAATCCTGAAGAATAATAGTAACATATCTCACCTGCTCTCAGTAAAAATTTTACTTTGAGATCGGTATAACCAGGGAATATTTCTTGGCCATGAGCCAGAATGTAAATTGTTGTGAAATAGTTTGCATGACTTGTGGCTGAGAGAGTAGGGCCCCAGCATTAACCACTCTGAGTGCAGACTGAATATCTGCATAGCTCCATAATTCTGTGCCATATGGCTTCATGCAAAGATTGTGAAAGCTGCCTGCTCAACAGATCGCTTGTCAGCACTGATCAGAACTGCTGAGTGCATATCTGCAGGTGTCAGGCTATCAGACGACCCGAACCTTATAGCAATGAGCTCTAATCTGCAGATAAATTTAAAGAGCTTAATTCCATGTTGCTTTAAAACACAATTCAAGAGTGTCTCCAGGTCCAGAGGTTGACTACTAAAGAACAGGGCAGTACAACTAGCCAATACTCCTTGCAGTAAGCATGAGCTCATCTTCAATCAATCTGAAGATCCCGAGTACATTTTAACACCCTATAGCAATTATAAAGACATCTTTGTGGTAAAATGGTATTTTGCATTGGAACAAAACATACTTAATAATGTAGAAACTGTTTTCAAGGGCAGACAATTTAAAGTTGTCCTGTAGAAAGAGCTTCCTTTTCCCCCTCATATTCTTACTCCTTCGCCTAGATTCAGATTCTTTACTATTTCTACTACTGTGGTTTGAGCAGCTTTCCATTAAACTAATGACTGTACTTCCATCCCTTTAAACTTTTTTCTTTTTTTGGTCTGACTGATTAGAACCAGAGTATGAGCTACAAAGGAAGAACTTTTTCTCTTCAGCATCTGACAGAAGGCAAGTTATTCTCAAACTTCCAAATATGAACCTGATGGTTTATAAAAATCTTCCAGACTGTCAGTCACATCTAAAACTCCCTCAAGCACAGCTGATGGGAAGGAGACATGTCTGGACAGAATCCCTGTTCTGTATCATTTAACCATTAAATTGAACCAGGAATTCAATTGTCTGGCTACACCATGTAGAAATACTTGGGCAGATTTTCTCTGTCTTCATTTTTTGCTATTCTAGATTTTCTTGGTTTTCTCATATTAGATCATCCAGTTGACAGCTACTGATTCTTTTAGCTAGAAATGGCTACAGACATATATTTTGAAGCTCATGTGACACTAGGTAGAGTAAAGCACCGCTGTTGCTTTAAACGCTACAACTGAAAAAGAAAATATGGCAGCTAATAAATGTCAAATGTCATATAGTCTGACCAGGGAAGCTAACCTGGAGTCTTCTTCTCTGTAGACAGTCAAAGCCTGCCTGGATGAGTTTCTGTGTGACCTGCATTGTCAAGGGGCTTGAACTAGATGATCTTTTGAGGTCCCTTCCAACTCCTAACATTCTGTGATTCCTTTGCCTACACTTTTACATGTGTGGGAATTCTGGTTTTGTAACTCCACATGTTCCAGTATTTGGGATTTCTTTTAAAGGTACCATTTATACATGTTTTCCTCTACTTAGAGAGTCATTCAGAATGGTATTGTAACTAATTTGTATTTTATTTGGAAGAATATAACACATGATGGCACCTAGCTGTTTGAAATTTTCTCCTGATGTCCGTATTTTAAGTAGTAGCTATTTTCATAGTTTTGGTATTATTTTTAGCATCTTTCTAAAGGTTAACCAAAACAGAGGAAGAGAGACAAGTCAGGTGCCCTAAGCTTTCCCTCTACCTTGTATATTCATTGCCTCCAGTTCATCCAGATTCAAAATACCTGTAGTATTTTACTTATCAGTGCCTTCAATTTCAACAGGACAACAAGCATAACAAGTAGGAAGGTGTCAGAAATGTACCTTTGTTCCCTTGGATAGTGACATCACAGGTTCACCTGTGTTGTGTTGAGAATCAATATTTGCATTAATTAATTTAGTTTCCTGCTGCTTTAACACAGATATTGCAAGTATCAAGAAATTGTGCTGCCATGTTCAAATAGGTACATGTTATTTTATGCTCAGCATTGAGACTAGTGACACATTTTTTTGTTGGAGGTTGTAGGGTGACAGGTAGAGAAGATGATGACAAAGTCAAGAACAACACGAATTTAGCTGACTTGAAGATGTTAGCAGAGACTGGCAGATAATTTGCTTCAATTGCTCTAAATGAAAAGCATCACCTAAATTGACACCTTTAATGCCAGAAAGTGATGTGCTTAGGTGCACTGAGTCTTGATGGCTTCCTCCAGAAGCCTGGCCTGCTCACTTTTTGCCACTAGATAGCTCCAAAATTAGGTGGGGTGGGAGGGAGAGGGGCACTTTAGAATAATGCAGATTCTCAGTTTGGAACCTAAGGTCTACAAGGCATCATTTATACAGTTGCTCCTTACCAAAGCGTTTTTATGTGGCATCACTATGTGCTTGAGCTCCACAGAGAAAGCTGCCCATGCAACTATGGCTGACATGATTAAAGATTTAATTTCTAATGGCCACTTCCAGACATGGTTTCACATTTGTGGTATTGCTGGGCTGGTGGTAGGACTTGATGTTCTTTTCCAACCATAATGATTCTATGATTCTATTTAAAGATTAGTGTTCAGCTTCCAAGTTTCTTGTAAGAGCTAACGGACAAAGGAGAGACTACTTCAGATGCTATTCTCGTCATGTCTCTGCTCAGTCATTTTTGCTGGTGTGGTCTGGACTCACTCCTTAGTATCTAGGCCCATTTTGGATCTAAGACCAAGGACATATGTCCAGTGAAGATCCTGAGAGTTCTCATTTATTTATAGGATAGTCCTGTTTTGCAAGTTACCCACTGGAGTAAAAAAGTCACTTTAAAAGAGAATGCTGTCTCTTGGGCCATGTTTTACCAAATACTTTACAGGCATGCATGCAACTTCTCCTGGCTGTGAAGATTTTCTAACCTTTCTGATTTTAAAACTTTCTATTAAATAACACTTCAGCAAGTGGGAATCTTACTTTCAAGTGCCTGTGCCAGCTTCCAGGGTGCTGTGCTGAAATTTAATAGTGCCATGTACTAGCTTGAATTTTAAAGTATGCTTTTAGCAGTTTGAACTGTCTTTGCCACAAGACAATTTCACTGCAGATTCTCTGGGCTTGCTGTTATGCAGTCAAAGAACCACACTTTTGAGAACATGTGAACATCACAAATCATGACCATCTGAAATCATCATGGTTAGCAAAAATAGATTATGAAATGCCATCTAATTAGCAGAAATAATCTTAGAATAATACCATTTCTGGGAAATAGACATAATAATCCAGAGCTTCTAACGTTCATAAACATTCATAGCTTCTCCACCAAGCACAGGCAGGCCAAGCTTTCCCTTGGGCTTTTTGCTGTTGAGTGGATAGCTCTGCAATCTTTCCTTATTCATATGTAATCCATTTTCTGTAACACACCTTTTAAGTTGCACCAACTATTTAATCTTAATCTTTTCTTCATGCTTTCTTTTAGGTACCAGAATTCAGCTTTTCTCTTTTTCTATACTTCCACTTAATTAAAACTTCCTTTGTTGCTACATTTATTTATCCTTTTAATTTGTGCACTTTCATAGCAAGTACTCCCTCTGGCAAGGCTCATTGTGAGATTTACTTCACCATATTTCCTTCCCAGCACTTCCCAGGTTTTTACCATGGATTGTCTGTCCCCTTTCCATCTATATGTTTCCTCTTTTTTTTTTTTTTTTGTTTTAGAATACAGGAATGGCACTGAAAATGCAATGACTGAATAATAACTGTGTGTATTCAGGAGGAACACCACAAGAATCTTATGCTCATTGCCTTTCTGCAATATTAAATACCCGTTTCCCTTCAAGGAAGCTCATGTAGAAATACAAAGCAGTTACTAACTACAGTGTCCAGATACACAGCTCTAATGCTGGTAGAAGTGTAAAGCAGAAAAAATGTAGATAGGAATGAATAGAAAGGACTTACAACTTCCACTTCGTGCTTTTCACTAGTGCTGCCTATCCTGTTCCCGAATGACCCCTTCTATTAGCCTCCATTTCACACCTCCTTTATGCAACATTGGCATCATCCATGTTCACTGGACATTGCCCATCAGATTTCCTCCTCTTCCTAGGAGTCTCATACCACTCATGTCAAGCAAGATACTTGTGTCCTAAGCCAACAAGGAAAACCCAGCTGAAAGAGGAGGAAGGTCAGGAGTGATCAGGATCCACACCACAAAACTCCCAGCACAACAAGTGAAACTCAGAGTTAAGACCATACCTGAACATACAGCTGAAAAGTTCTCGTTACATCTCAGTAGCCACAGCTGGGATTCTCTCAGGAGCTACTGCAGCTGTCCCCCATCATCTGAATATACTTTCTAGGAGTACCCACCTCCCCAGCTTCCCATCCCTCATTTACATGTGTGAATCTGCCAGCTACTACCAAATACAAATGAGCCTGTAAAGCATGTGTAAGTAATCTTACTTAAGCCTCCATTCCTGCTCTTGGTGGGATGTTGGGGTCCCTCAGAGACAGTGTTGCTGGCAGAGCACCTTCAAGCTTGACCTGAGGGATGCACCAGGGTGATGCCAAACATCAGTCTGCCAGCTCTTTCACCAGGCTTCTCAGCAGTACACTGAACACAGTTTTAGAGTTTCCAAATGTTGCACTGTAAATCACATACAGGCTTGGGTCACACACATTCACACACCCCTCCCTTAAAAAAGCTGTTTCAACAGATGTTGTGTTCCTACCATTTTAGCAAGCATTGCTCCTACCATTTTAGCAAGCACACTAGACAGGCCACATGAATACAAGACCGCGTTAAACTACAGTACAAACCCCCATTAGATGCAGGAGCCAACATTTTGGACACATATCTAGAATATTTTCAGTACAGTAATAAGAAAAATTGTCTCTATTTTCCCTATTATTTTCATAAACTTTCTCTGCTATTTGCCTGCAGAAACACCTATTTTTCCACTGAGCCAATATAAAGCATGAATGAAATCAAACAGTTCCTGGTCTAGCCACGTTGACACTCCTTAAAGTAAAACATTGATGTTAACTGCTTTGTGTATTGCAACTGTTAAGTCTGAGTGCTAAACACTAGTGAGCAGGAGGTACCTGCAGGATCTCACCAGTGGAAGGAGACCTTCAGGGTAAAGACTAACATTCCACATCCCAGGTACAGGCACAACTGAAGGAGATCCCTCCCAGCTGCTTTCCAAGGGGTGGTAATGAATGATCCATGGCCTGTCATTGTTGCTGCCATTTAATGTAGTCTCCCTCATTAGCTGGTAAATCAGCTTCCCATGGGCAGTGAAAGGAAGGCAGCAACTTTTATTCCAGGTTGCATGGCAATAGAAATAATTCAGAAATATATGTTTACAAAGCTTTCCCTCTTAGAAGAAGTAAATAAAGTTGTTTTGAGAGTTTCAGTCAAAACAGACACTCCTCATCCATAATTGAACATGGGATTTGGGTTTACTGAGCTGCCCAAAGTGCTCTGTTCCACTGGTTGAGCACCAGCCAGCAGTAGCACTTAGCCTTGTTTGAGCAGACATGTCAGAAAATTGCTGACCTTGCCTGCCCTGTCAGTCTGGCTCTCAGGTCATGCAAGGGTTTGTTAGAATAAACCTTTATTAGAATAAACCAAACCAGGTTGGAAGAGACCTTCAAGATCATCGTGTCCAACCCATCAACCAATTCAACCCACCCAAACAGCTAACCCATGGCACCAAGCACCCCATCAAGTCTCCTTCTGAACACCTTCAATGACGGCGACTCCACCACCTCCCCGGGCAACCCATTCCATAGCGCAATCACTCTTTCTGTATAGAACTTCTTCCTAACATCCAACCTGAACCTCCCCTGGCGCAGCCTGAGACTGTGTCCTCTTGTTCTGGTACTGGCTGCCTGGGAGAAGAGACCATCATCCACCTGTCTACAACCTCCCTTCAGGTAGTTGTAGAGAGTGATAAGGTCACCCCTGAGTCTCCTCTTCTCCAGGCTGAGCAACCCCAGCTCCCTCAGCCTCTCCTCGTAGGGCTTGTGTTCCAAACCCCTCACCAACTTTGTTGCTCTAACTTTGTGTAATGGACTGCATGCAATACAAGTGAAATATTTACTGTAATCATATTTATAAGGGGTCCGGCTCCCAGGAGACTGAAACATATACCATTGTGGTGGGTTGAAAATTCTGCCCCAACCCCCCCAATAAATTTGCCAGACCAGCTCCATTGGAAGCAAATGAAAGCTGTATTTACAATCAAAACTGCAATCTACAATGGAATGCAATGAGTATGTACAAAATATACAGTATTTACAATATTCACAGGTATTTACAATTAATGAACAGCACAAGCCACCCCCCCACCCCTCCCCCCCCCCCACCCCCCCCCACCCCCCGGCATTCAAAAAGTTTGGGGCCAGACAAAACTTCTGTTCTTGGGGTCAGTGGCCACCCAAAATACTTGAATATTTCTGGTGAGAGTCAGGAAAAAAGGTACCAGACCAGAAGAAATATTTATCAGTGAAAAGGCTCTCTGCAGGAGGCTCTGCCAAGCCTGGAATTACCTCTCCCTGCTGCCATCTTGTTTGCTCCATGCCTACCCCCTGAGGCACCACTGCAGTGGCAGCTGGGTGCTGCCATTCACAGAAGCAGTTAGTTATAAATGCGCAAGGATTGCTTTTAAGGCTCGCCAGCAGGCAGGGCTTCTGCCACCTGTGAGCCAGGACAGTGATGCCATGACTGAGGAAAATGGAGAAAGAGGAAAGGGCTGTGAAGGGTAGGAGTGAGGTGGGTGGCATGGGACAGGCAGAAGCCTTGAACCCTGTTTAAGATTTGTCTCCAGCACTCATTTTTTGCATGGAAATTCCCATGAACTGATCTTGTGAGCCACAGTAGAGCACATTAGTGTCACCTTGGCTAGCCTGATAAACCTGCAGCAGACTAAATGCTAATGCTCAAGCACTGATTTTTCTCCTAGAGGTGGGCCACTTTGGCTTACGACAATAATTCCACAACTTGGGATTTAGAGCATTGTTCAGGTCACATTGGGGTGGTTGCAGACCTGGTTTTGATGCCTCTCTGCAGCTCTTCAATACCCCGCAGTATAAATATCTGAAATACCAGTTCCTATTCTCCTCAACAGCCAAAGATTAAACATAAGGGACAGAGGGAGTCATACAGTAAATTCTATCAGAATATGAAGGGTTAGGTCACTAAACAAGTGACAGATGCTATTAACACCTCTCCCTTCCCAAGAGGAAAGAGAAAGGGAGCGCAGGAGATAAACTTATGAATTTGAAATCTAAAAGAGATTTAAAAAAACAAAAGCAAAACAAAACAAAAAACAATCTCCCCCCAAAAATACATACAAAACCTGTACTGAACCCAGTCACCCTGAGGGCAATTAGTCATAGTCACCATTGATGCTCTGGCAGAAGTCCCAGACTGGATTTAGTGGCAGAGAGGAACTGGATTCATTAGCTGGATTCTGGAACTGGATTCAGGAACTCACAGACCAGGATTGAAGGCAGAATGGATATGGTCCTCCTTGGATTATGGCCATTGAAGAAGACATATCAACCCTCATGATTCCTCAGCTTTATACCAATTACAATGTATATAGAATGGAATATCTTGTTGGTCAGTTTGGGGTCACCTGAACTGTCCACTCCTCCCTGTTGGTGTGGTCTTTTACTCTGCACAGTACACAAGATTTAGCAGTGGTCTTGGTGCGCACTCCAGTTCTTGGTTACAAAGTAATGTGTTCAGGCAGGTTTTGAATATCTACTCCACAACCTCTCTGAGAAGTCCATTACAATGTTTCATCACACTCACAGGGAAAAAGTTTATATTTACATGGAACCTTCTATGCTCCAGCTTGCACCCACTGCCCCTGGTCCTATTGTTGGACATCACTGAGAAGAGCCTGGCTCTGTCCTCCTGACACTTGCCCTTCACACATTTGTAAACATTAATGAGGTCACCTTTCAGTCTCCTCTGAACTGAAGAGACCCATCTCCCTCAGCCTTTCCTCATAAAGGAGAAGTTCCACTCCTTTCATCATCTTTGTGGCTCTGCAATGGAATCTTTGCAGCAGTTCACTGAGACCCTTCTTGAACTGAGGGGCCCAATATTCCAGATATTCCAGATGCAATTCCACAATATTCCAGATGCAGCCTCACCAGGGCAGAGTAGAAGGGGAGGAGGACCTACTTCCCTTCTAATACACCCCAGGATTCCATTGGCCTTCTCGGCCACAAGGACACATTGCTGACTCATGGACATCCTTCTATCCACTAAGACCCCCAGGTCCCTCTCTTCTGCACTGCTCTCCAGCAGATCAGTCCCCAGCCTATACCGGTACACAGGGTTGTTCTTTCCCAGATGCAAACATCAAGAATTATCACTGCTTGAAGCAGACATTGTCTACAAAAACATGTTGTCAGATGCAGAAAGTGCAGTGACTCAGAAGAGACCAAACTAAAATCATTGAACAGAATTAGTTTTAACTCAAAGTAGGACACAGAACCTGAAGTCTTTATGACGTGTTCTAATTCTTGGCTGCCTGTTTTGCCAATGATGAGTAAGACTCACTTTTTACCCATGGAGTGCTTTACTGTAGCCACAGATATTTTTTTTCATTTTTAAGGAATAAATGTTTAAATTGATGAAAATAGATCCTTGCTAGCCGTTACTGTAATGCAACCTGCCCATGGTAATTCTTCTGGCATCTGTGGCAGAAGCTTTTTCAGAGAGATTTTGGCAGCTCAGAAAATCATTCAGTCTGTAACAGAGTGAAGCCTATACAAAGCCTCACTGACCAAACTTCATTTTGCTTTGTTTTACCTCATTAGTGCACAAGCCTGGAATGTCATTGCAGCTCTGTGGCATGGCCTGTTGGGACACCTTTATATGAACCAAGAAAACCAGGTCCAGTGGCCTTGTGTGCAGGGGCTCTAAGCATGGGTTGTAGGATGGCACATTTGATTTCCCTCCCTCATGGCAGTAATTTCAAGTCGTACAGACTTGACTATTACAGTTTTTTACCAATTTCTGTTTTACACCCATGCTCATGTTATAGTTTTACTTCTAGATATATTTAGATATATCTAGATGTAGTTTTACTTATAGATTGACAACAAGGATTACATATACAGGCAAAACTCTCCCTGCTCTTTCTCTTATGACTGCTTAAAACCAGTGTACAAGATTATTTAAAACAAATATCTGCATGAGAGAAGGTGAAAGGGAATCACAAAGAGAACAGCATAAAGGATATTTGACTTGCAAATCAGTAGACAGGCATTGTGAAAGACTTAATGTGCACTTGCCACATTGAGCCTTGAGCTATTAATCCTGTTGTTTCCACCTACCATTGCCCTGACATTATTTGCACATAACTTTTCTTTCTAGTGATACCTGGTAAGCAAAAAAACATTGTTTGCCCTTGAAAATCAGAAGCCCTTTCTTTGGATAGGATAAAAAAATGCATAGCTGTTTGCAAAGAGCATTTCTCTAGTGCAGTGTTCCTACATTTTATTGATTTACATGAGAAATAGAAACTTTAAGCAGAATGTAATTTTTGCTGCAGTGAAATTTAACAGCGTGATGCACTACCATCTGTTTAAGGGAAAACAAGTATCTAGCTGATATTAGGGTTTAATACTATAATAATACTCAAATTGTACATCAATACTGACAGCAGATTCATTCTTTGAATAGATTGATCTCTTTTGGAGGCGCTGTATGACTGCAACAATGGACAGAATTGGTGTCTTACACAGGAAAGAGGAAATTTGGTATGTTAGAAGAAAGGAAACCTAACTATGCTTAACAATGTGGTCAGGAGAAGAGTCAAGGGAAAAATGAGCACATTTGCTTTGTCTGCTGAAGGCAAGAGAGCAAGGACAGTAGCTGGTGGACTGTGAAATCAAACTGCCAGGAGCTGTTGACACAACCGTACTCTGCCTGCTGTTCTGAAACTGAAGCTGCCTTCCCAAGACCATCCTTGCTCTCCCTATGCTTTTGACTAAATCTCTATTATGTGTTTTCTGGAATGCAGAGCCTTCTGTGGCAAGTCATCTTTATATCTTACTTGTGCAGCATCCAGCACCATGTTCATAACCACTAAGGTTTCTACAAATGATACAGTTAATAATGACAGTACTGATTGCTTTTATTTTCTCACTGGTATTCTTTCACCATGACAGCCAAAAAAAAAAGTTTACGTAAAAGCCTGAATGTCTTCATTTTGCTCCCTGAATTTTGCAGTGTCAATCTTTTCTGCTCCCTTTTCAATCAAGGACAGCATTCTCCTTCAGTAACAGATGAAGAGCTAAGCAACAAAAATTTTAACAAGCATCTACTTCAACAAAAGTCAAATCTGGGAAGTTTAGAATGTTATCTTTGATGGTTAGCTATTGGCTGAGTTAACTGCTGTTCATATTTTGCCTATGGCTGTCAGTGGAAATATATTTCTGGTGTGTGGAGGGAAGAGTAGATACTGTCCTGCCTGGGTCATGGAGTACAACGTCTCCTAGAAACCCTTCAGAATGGGAGCAGGGCTTTATGGCTAGCCTGTTAGGTGCTAACTTTTCTCTGCACATCTTCATTATACTTCAGTGTTAGAAATATTAAGAAGTGTACAGGGATTCAGGGTAGCTAAAAAAAGTAATTTACTCTCCAATAATTCTGCAGATGCTTCTTCAAGAAAGTGAAACAGATTGAGGAAGTCTGGGATGGTCCCCAGTGGATTGCATGATGTTAAAAGGTGAAAAGGAAAATATAATCTAATTATTAGGTTCATATCTGTTACATTTGGGCATTAAAACAGTTAAACAGTGGAACATTGTAATTGTTGAGAGTTAATGATGCTTGAAAACAATGTTATCCGTCTATCATTTGTTAGCATCATTGACTGGATATCCTAGTTTATATTAATGAAAATTAATATATATTAATTTTATATTTCTACTCATGAAAAATAATTAGCCTGTAATGGGAGTGCTGGCTTCTTTAAATGAAGAATTACTAGAAAAACTTTGCACTGTTCTAGTCTGACTCTACCCGGAAATAAAAGCATCACAGGAAGACTATTCATAAATGAAATGGTAGTACAGAAGAAAAACACTTTGCAAGGGCTTTTATTAACACACCTCTTTTGAGCATAAGTGCTAAAATGATGTACTAAGTTGAAAACATAACTCACCTGCCTGAATGCTGTTAATATAAGCAGGCTTCTCCATGCCCCAGGTTGAAATAACAAGGTAAGAGTTTTGCAATTACTTTATTATCCTTTATAAAAATCTGAAAAATAGTGGTTTAGTAAAAGTCTGAAGGTGGAAGTGCTGATGACCTAAGATGTGCTTGGGACTTGAACTTAGTTATTGCATGGTTACAGGGATGAACTAGTAGGGGGTTGAGAAAGCTGATGCTTGGCTGCTGTAACTCAGTTTGAGAAGCTTTAGGCATTTAAGAACCAAGCAAGATAAATAGTAGAACCACAGCTTTGGCCTTCAGGAGGGAAGATGGTGGCTTGTTCAGGGATTAGCTTGGAAGAATCTCACAGAAGACTGCCCTGGACCAAAGGGACCCAGGAGTTGGTTGACCTTCAAGAATACCTTTGTCAGAACACCAGAACAGTCCACTCTGACATGGGTAGTTGAGCAAGTGTGGCAGGCAGCCACTGTGAATGAATGGGGCTCTCCTGCCCGAGTTCAGACAGTAAGCGAGCACACAGACGACGCACAGTATTTGCAACACAAGAGTTATATAGAGACATTATGTGAGTAAGCGTGGAGGGATTTATTAAAGTCTTAACAGAAGTGAAATCTCATACAGGATTTGAAAGGCTTCTGTTACACATTGACAGTGAAAGAAAGATGTCCTACTCCTCAGGGGCACAGGTGACTTAGTGACGCAGTACACAGAAAAGGCTGAGGTAATTGATGCCTTTTTTGTCTGTTACTGTTTTGGGGTTTTTTTTGTACTGGTGAAGTCTACCCTTGGGTTCTGAAGCACTGAAAAGGAAGATAGGAGAGAACTTCAGTGAAGTGGACACAGCCAAGTCCATGGGGCCAAACTGGGTGTTTCTGAGGGAGCTGGAGGAGTGGGCTGGTGGGAACTTGCAAGTCCAACATAGGCAATATTCTGAATCCAGGATTAAATAACCCCATGCAACAGTGTGGGCTGAGCCCCAACAGGGTAGAAAGCAGCTTTGCACAAAAGGACCTAAGGGTACCAGAGGACAGGAAATGGAATGTTAAGTCAGCCACGAGCTCTTACAGCAAAGAATGCCAACAACATTGTGGGTTGTTTTAGCAAGAATGTATTCAGCATGTTGATGGAAGTGATTGTTCTCTCCTGTTTGGCATGGCTGAGATGGCATCTGGGTACAAGACTGCATGTGGGGCTCACCAGAGCAGGAAAGATAGAGAAATACTGGAGCAAGTCCAGCTCTCTCAGCCAAGGCAGGCAGCAATGTTCACAATCCAAATGAGTTCATCCTTGTCAGTCAGACTCAAGTAACTCAGTTCAACACAAAAATACCAGAGTGAAATGCAACAGTCCATGAGATACAGACCAGGTAAGCTGATCTTGTATTTTGTAAATATGAAAGAAAAAGAAGACACGATGGATAACAACATAAAATTGTTCTTACACACACTGAGTGAATTGGAATAGAAAAAGAATTATCATCAACCTGCCCCTTTGGCCCACCAATGCAGTAACTTCATAGCTGAAGGAAATGCTTCAGGAAAAAATGACGGATACTGACCATCTTCCAGGTTGTGACTTGGAAACCCCTGCTTCTGTAAATGTTTGTTTTCACTGGTGTGGCAGCATGCCAAAGTGACTGTCAGTGAGCTGGAGAAGAGCTCTGTAGCAGCAGAAGCTCCGACTTCAGCAGGGTACCTCCCTGTCTACTTGCCACACGATCAATGATGAAAGAAAACCTTGTGCTTAGGGACACCACTTAGTTCATCTGCATGCATTAAAGAAAGATCTGTATCCTAGGATCCAATTAAAACATTGAGAACGTTAGACTAAAATACACTTTATTAAGAACAAAATATTTTCCCTCTCTCACCAATAAATATATGAACAGGATTTTTACAGGTACAAGTTTTTATAAATTAACATATCCAGGTTTGTATTTCTCAGCTGTTCTTAGTTTAGAACATTTACATCATGCATGCCCAAGGTTTTACAAAGTAAAATTTGACAAAGCTCCCAATATTTCATTATAAAAGTTAAGCACACTGTTGCATCAACATTTTTCTCCATGTCTTCAGACCTTCTACATCTTTTTCTCATGGAAATGTTGTGAATTTATGCAAGTGCTGGGTAAATTGCTCCTCCGAAAGACGTCAGCAACATCTTCCCACATGCATCTCCTGTCACAAGACTTCTACGCAATCATTGAAAGGCTTAAATCCATCAGGGATGCAGTATTCAGTCTAGGCACAGGCACATGACAAACCCTTTTCTAATTCTGTCACTGCTCTATCATAGTTTTCATTCAAAATTCTCAGTTGTAGGTCTGCCAGTATAGAAAGTTCCTTACTTGCTCTAACTGGACACTGCAAAAATAAAGAACCAGACAATTTGTTCCTCACAGGCTGCACGCTTTGCCTCAGACTCTCCTAACCTGATCATGACAGCTGTACAGAAAACTCTGCTGTCTACTACACGTTTCATCTTCTCATGATATTACAGCTACAGTTTCTTAAGAGACTAAACTTGAAGTCAAGGCTCCAAGTGCTAGAACCTTACAGAAGCAATGATGCACATCACCACTCCAGCCTGCATGCCTGAATTTATTCAATATTTTTTCTATAAAATTTTGGTGGGCCAGTTTTGACTTGGCAGTTTCACTGCATTTTGCCTGTGTTGTAACTGTGCTACTTCTGCTGATATCTGTAATTTTACCCCATCTCTTAGGCTGCCCACGCTCCTGATTTTGCTGGGATAGAATCACAGGTTAGCCATGGTTTGCACACCATCAGAAAGCTTTCAGTCAGCCTGGGCAGCAGACCCAAGCTGGCTCACAAGTACATGTATCTCATACCACTCCTCCTGGTCCGGCTCCAAGTTTCTTTTCCTCCTGCTTCCCACAGTGCTGGAGGGGCTTCTTTCCATTCTGCTCCTTTGGACTGCTGTCCTGTTCCTTGTCCATCATACCCTTGCCTTCACAAAGCATTTTTTCTAGATTTAAGCCCCAAGCAGCATGGCCTAGTATCTTACAAATTATCATTTTGCTACTTACTGGTTGAAAAAAATGCCAGTCCAGCCTTACATATGATGGCTATACTCTTTCACCCCAAAAGGAACAAAGTAACACAGGATTTAGCGATACTAAGTACAATGCAGAATTACAACAATTAGTACATTTTCTAAAGCAATGGAAAGGGACAATTGATTTAAACTATAGGGATCCAATAAACTCAAAATGAAGGTTGCAAAATCAATAATGGATTAAGTGAAAATCAGCTGTTACTGAAACAATGACTACCCCCTGTCAGAACTTTGTGCACTATCTTTTCTCACAGAAAGCAATGGACTGATCAGTAATTCCTTGAATATGTGACTTTGCCAGGTGGACTCCAGGGAGGAGGCACTTCAATCCCATGGGCAGCCTGCAACTTTTTTTGCTTCTTCTCAAGCTCCTCTCTCCTCTCTTTCTTTTCCTGGGAATAAAAATGGCGGGTAGGATGCGGGACACAAAATAAATTAAAAACCAGCCAACCAATCAAAATCCACAAAACCCCAACTCCACCAACAGAAAAGTTATAACTATTGCTATACCTCTTTACTCTAAAATGAAAAGTGGATATGCAATGGAGGCTTGCCTTTTGGAGCTTAGTGTATTCTTTTTAAAGGCCCAAGACAAGGCCTACAGGACCAGGTACTGTGTTTCTCTTGTATGCAATTAGTCTCATCTTAGTTCTTTTTTAAGAGGATACCTAAATCACCATGCTAAATATCAAGTTCTCATGTAATGAGAACATTGATTCATCACTGTAATTTTTTTGTAGTTATTAAATCACACTTGCCTTGTAATGGAACAAACTGGGAATTAAACAATTTAAAGAAATATCTATCTAATTTCTGCATAGTTCTGATGATATTTTCTACTGTTTCAAACTGCAATGGGCGATTACAATGATGAATGAAAAGCAAGACACTTACAACATTCTTTGTGTGCCTGACTAACAAATAATTTTCAAGAGATCTGTCATTCAAAAGTAATTTCAAATTATTTAATTTTTATGTTGTTCTGTTCTGTATAAAATAAGCATTCTTCTTTGCAAAGATGACTGCCATTTCTCCACTGTCAGGATCATCATCTAAAGATGCATCTGCATTAGCAATTTAGTGCACTAGAGAGTTCTTTACAGGTGAAAATTTTCCTTGTCTCACACTTGTAGGCTTGTGGTGCATGGCTGAGAACATCACTGACCTAAAGTAGTTTCTATCTTGGTAGGAGTAAGGTTGACATTATGGACTAGGGCATAATGTATAGTGTGCCCCACCTGAGAGGTGGATCAAGGGTCCTTGAGCCACTGGCTTTCTGGCACATTCTTGCCTAGGATCAACAATTGACACACACATCACTGGTGGCAAAGATGCAATGTGGATATGCAGGCTTAAACCTATCATCCATTATGTAAAATTCAACCTTGGTCCTCTCATTGCAGCCTATGAGACAGTATTTTGAAGCACCATACTTTTACATGTATGAACTGCATTGCAGTGGAAGTACTGCTCCTTGAAGATATCTGTAAGGTAATTGGCACGCTCAGCTAATCCATGATTCTATCCCTCTGAGGGATACTATGTCCTCAGATTCCCAAGATCCTAGCAGTGTTTGCCTGCCACCGGTAAGTCAGAAGAGAGACAGTGAGGTAGAAAGGGCTAAGGGAGTAGACTGGTAATTAGGTGTAGAAGTGTTAGTACAAAAAAGGGAGCTTGACTGGAAATCCTCTCATTACACATAAGCAGCAGTCAGGCTGTACCAATGTTAGCCCTACGTGTGATGTACGAGAAAGTGTAACATGCACTGAAATATCAACCCTATCAATATCATTTTAATCTGGGCCCTTTAGGTCTCTGTCAACATAAATCTGAAGATCCAATTCAATTAGAAATCTCTGGTCTGGGTAAATAAACACAATTATTTCAGGTCGTTACCAGTAAAGCTGATTAAAAGCAAGGCTTTGACAGGGAAGTAATGCCCTTTACTAAAACAAGTGATACAAAAATTCATCACAGTGTAGCAGAAAACGTTCTCTGTGCAAACCCCATCTCTCTGGGTTACTTGGAATAGTTGAGAAACTGGGCTTGTAGCCCTATTAGATTCTGACTCTGTCATACTTCAGTTTTGCTTTCTTTCAGCTGTCATAGAGATCTTCCTCAGATGAACAAAACTGGTGGCTTTAGGTATCTAGAACAATGTCAGAGGTATTTTTTCAGGAATTCTTAAAGGTTAGTACCATAAGGGGAAAGAAGTCTGCATTATCAGGGATATTTTAAAAAAATGTTGACAAGAAGATACGTGCAAGCAGCACAGACAAGCTTGGGAATAGTGTGCTCTATGATGGAACACACGTGTAATCCATGTTCCTATTTTGCAGTACTTGCACATGTCCAGCCAACTTATTTTTAAGTAAGATTTAATCATATTCTACAAATCTTAGAATCTGAATTTGTATTTGACATTCAAACACAAATCAGGACTGGTAACTCAAAACTCATTAAGCATAGGATTTACTGTAGAGGAATTGGCAACTATTTGAGAAATCGTATGTTACAAAGAAATGTGCTTATTTTACATGTATAAAGCACTCTTCACTGAACACACCACACAACAGACTCCTGTACGAGAAGACCAAATGAAATATAAAACATATAAATACACACCCAGAAAGCAAATGAACCTTGCTTTGGATGTTAAAATTATATCTCAGTTTTGAATGTTTTGAGTTTGAGGAACCAATTGTCATGAATGAATGCCAGTGCCAAAGAGTCCTGAGTTAATTTAACTGCTTTTTAACAGAATCAATTTGGCATAAAGACTTATTGGCTTCTTCCTTGCATTCAACACACACAAAGCTTTTAACTCTCTTAGTCCTAACCACCATACACATCCTCACAAGACGTAATGGATAGAATTATTTCCTAAAATAGCAAGCAAGATGTTGCTTGCATTGACAGGAGAAGAGTAACAGAGAGTGAAAGATGGAATCTATAAATGCAGCTTGTCATACAGCAGATCAACTTGATTGTATGGCCTGATTTCTCTGTGGAAGTTTCCTACTCAACAGCCTTGTAAGATTAATACATTTTTCACGTACAAAATTCTAAGAAGATCACATTCCTTAGCAGTATGACTGTCACATAATAATTGCATTTTAAATGCTACAGAATTCTTACAACATTTAAAAAGAATAACAGCCTTATTTCTAACACACTGCAATGCCAGATTAAAATGCCAGTATAGTTATTTTTTTTCAGATAGATCTTATTAAACTACCTAAAATGGATAACCCGTGACAGCTGTTTCTAACCCAGAAAAGCAACAAATCCAAAAGACTCATCCAGTACATAATTTCCTGATGTGTTTAAGTGGCTATAGAATACCAAAAATAGGTGTTGAGCATGCAAAATTTGAAAATTCTAGTGATTTAACCTTATTATGCTGATCTTCGAGACTTAAGAGCAGCTTTACTTCTCATCAACTTATACTAGATTAACATTTACCACATAAAGTGGAGAATATAACCCATCTAGGAAACTCAACTGATCTGTTGTTAAAAGCTTTCTGCATGTTTTTCCTCCATGTTCTACTCCTCAGAACAGGTCCATTTCAATGACAAGTGTCAGACATAGGTATCGTAGAATGGTTTAGGTTGGAACAGACCTTAAAAAGATCATCTAGTTCCAATTCCCCTGCATGGTAGAGGACATCTTCCACTACACCAGGCTGCTCCAAGCACCCTTCAGCCTGGCCTTGAACACTTCCAGGGAAGGACCTCCACAACTTCTCTGGGCAATTTGTTCTAGTACGGCACCACTCTTTCTGATAACTAATCTACACCTACCCTCTTTCAGTTTAAACCCATGGCCCCTTGTCATATTCACTACATGCTCTTGACAAAAGTCACTCTTCATCTTTCTTGTAGCCCCACTTTAAGTACTAGAAGGCTGCTATAAGGTCTCCCCAGAGCCGCCTCTTCTCCAGGCTGAACACCCCCAACTCTCTCAGCCTATCCCCACAGGGGAGGTGCTCCAGCTCCCTGATCACGTGTATGGCCCTCTTCTGGTCTTGCTCAAGCAGGTTGATGTCTTTCTTAAAGCTTGGGGCCCCAGAGATGAACATACTTCTTCAGGTGGTGGCTCAAAAGAGCAGAGTAGAGGTAACATTCATGCTTCAGTAGTAGATAGTTTCAGCAGGTAAAGCTCATTGGAATAAGTATATCAGATGCTACTCAAAGTATAATACTTCCATTGCTAGAAACCAGGAATATTGACTTAGTGAAAAATAATCTAAAATCAGAAATTGATCATTTGACAAAAAACTGAGCTGGAAATCACTTGAGAAAAGGAAACAGAGAAAACACTTCTTACCAATGTGAAAGACACTTCTTACCAATGACTATAAAAATTAGAGGTATTCCAACAGAAGACCAGGTCAAAAAAGATCTTAAAATTTTGACTTCAATCTAAGACTAAAATTTTGAAAACACAGAGAAGGCTCTTGCTGTCTTATGTAAATGCATACTTCTGAGTTAGCCAAATAAAGGATGATTATCCTTTTAAAAACTGCCCCACAACTGTACATCTGCTCGCCTCAGTTCTCATCTATCCACTCCCCTCAGAAAATAGCCACTCAAGACTCCAGAAAACCTTTTGTTAAGCTGTTGACACTACAAATCAATTCCTGTAAGGACCTTAAGCCAGCTGAATTGCAAGAACCCATTCTTATAAATGGCAAGAGAACACATGATACATACAGGACCCATGCCAGAAATCACAAGGAAAGAGACAACAGAAGAAACAGCCCCAAACTAAGACCTCAAAAGTCAATACAATGAATGACTGTGTTATTGGGTGGTTTCAGTAGCAAGTCACATACCTTTAAGAAAACAATATATGCTAAGAATACTAGTGAACTTCTAGTTTCTCTTTCTGTAGCACAGAAACAAACAAAATGCTTTACTGCCAGGGCCAGAGTAAACTAGATCAGTTTAGTAATTGATAATTATGACTAAAATACGCTGTTGCAATAAAAGTGTAATTGGGAACATCAGTGTTCCACTGTTTCTAGTAAATAGAAATAATCTCAAGTATCATTATAAGTGATGTTAGCAATTTTAAGATATACAAGTCTCTACTTAAAAGGCTTCATTTAATGTATATGCTCCTGCTGTCGCAGCTGGTGATGCTGCCTGGCTTTGCAGGTTTTGTGCTGTGGTGAGTAAGTCCTTCAGAGATGGTTGCTCCTGACATGGAATGTCAAAAAATGAAGACTAATTATGAAATTCAAAATTCTGCATCAGGTAGCTAGGGGTATATATTTCCCATGTATGCTAAATATGAAGCCCACTGTATTTTATCATCATTTTTCTCAAGAACTTTGGGGAACTCGCTATGTAGTACTGCCATCACCTGGCCTCTTTCATAACAGCATGAAAAACACACGAGGATTATAATACAAAGGCAATCCCACTCATTACTACAATAATTATTTTGGGTTTGATAAAGTGCAAAACCAAAGATTAAAAAATAAATACCAGCCATTTTTCATATTCCTCCATAGCCCTTTTATCTTTTTCTTCTTTCTTTGCCTGTTGTATTTTTTGCTTTCTTCTCTCTAGGACTTTTTCTGCTTTCTTCTGTTTTGTATATTCCTCCTTTTTTTCATTCCTGTATAGTGAGAAGAAAGAACAAGAGATCATCATGTAATGACCAAATACTGCATCTGCAACAGATAAACCAAATTGAGTTAAAAGAGATATTTTACACATTTAATAAAATATTTAGATTGTATATTTTAAACTTTTGAAGTCTGACTTTATATATAATATCATCAAGGTATAAATGAACCTACTATTCCATCTACTATATTAACACCTTTTCTGTACTTACTGCCTTACTCTGTACCATTTCCTCCTTCCTCTAGGATAATAGAAAAAACTCAGCTTCAAAAATTCTGTAACTTGTATGGGGTCTGTCAAAACTCTTGACTTTAAAAACTAAGAATTTCTCCAGCAGACATATCTCATTTGCTTCTGAATACATCTGCGTTCATGCACTGTATTCCACAAAATCCAGAGGCCATCCAGAGGGACCTTGACAGGCTGGAGAGGTGGGCACAAGCCAACCTCATGAAGTTCAATAAGAGCAAGTGCAGGGTCCTGCATCTGGGTCGAGGCAATCCCAGGCACAAATACAGGCTGGGCACTGACTGGCTGGAAAGTAGCCCTGAAGAGAGAGACTTGGGGGTGCTGGTGGACAAAAAGCTCAACATGAGCTCTCAATGTGCACTTGCAGCCCGCAAAGCCAATCAGATCCTGGGCTGCATCAGGAGAAGTGTGGCTAGCAGGTCGAGGGAGGTGATCCTCCCCCTCTACTCAGCCCTGGTGAGACCCCACCTGGAGTACTGTGTCCAGTTCTGGAGCCCCTATTACAAGAGGGATGTGGAGGTGCTGGAACGTGTCCAGAGAAGGGCCACGAGGATGAGCAGAGGGCTGGAGCACCTCTCCTATGAGGACAGACTGAAGGAGTTGGGGCTGTACAGTCTGCAGAAGAGAAGGCTCCGAGGAGACCTAATTGTCGCCTTCCAGTATCTGAAAGGGGCCTACAGGAAGGCTGGGGAAGGACTTCTCAGGATCTCAGGTAGTGATAGGACTAGGGGGAATGGAATGAAGCTGGAGGTGGGGAGATTCAGGCTAGATGTGAGGAGGAGGTTCTTCACCATGAGAGTGGTGAAACCCTGGAATGTGTTGTCCAGGGAGGTGGTCGAGGCCCCGTCCCTGGGGGTGTTTAAGAGCAGGCTGGATGAGGCTCTGGCCAGCCTGATCTAGTGTGGGGTGTCCCTGCCCATGGCAGGGGGGTTGGAACTAGATGATCCTTGTGGTCCCTTCCAACCCTGAATGAAACTATGAAACTATGAAAACTTTAAAGATCCACCTTCCTTCCTATGGCTTAGTACTGAAGCACAACAGTCATCACATAAAACACTACACTACTCAACGTACCTTACTTCTCAGTTGCAGTATCTGCCCAGGCTTAGAAACTTTCTGGAGAGGTAAGCATTGCAGTTCATGAACTGAAACAAGCTGTACAGCTTGTTCTCATTGATATACCTGTTGTTCTTTGGGAGTGAAGAGCCTGACCTCAAGCATGCCACTGTCTCCCAATTAAAAGCACATGAAACATTCACAAAAGAGCTACTGCACTTATAAGCAAATAGTTGGGAAACTATGATATTCCAAAACCCAGTGGAATAGTACCATTTTTCAACTGCTGACATGCTGTCCCTCCTCTTCTCTGCAATCAGTTCCTCTTCTTTCTTCTTTTTTATTCTTTCAGACTCTTTTTCCTTTCTGTTTTGTGCTCTTAAATATTCCACTTTTCTTTCTTTCCATTTTTCAAATGCCTAAAGAAAACCACTGATTTATTAGAAATCTTATCCCTCACATTTTTGCCAATATCTATTGCCTATCCTGGTTTGGTTCTTTTTTAATTTCTACCCATCCCAGCTTTCTAATGGTTGTTCGTGCCATCGCTTGAAAGTATCACTACACCTAAAAGAGAATAAAATAATTTTCCCAGTAAGTAGTAGCTCCTTGCCAATGCATTTATATGGAATTTATTGTACATTCAGTTAATAGTAGCTAAATAATAGGAAAATGCCTCTTGCCATGCAAATGTAAACATTACATACTTCCAACAGAATCTAATATGAGCTTTCTTCAAAAAATAACTATGCTTACATTTACAATCTGGTTTGTTTCCACCTCCTGATGGATTAATCAAAATTATTCTCAAATCTCCTGAACCACATTCAATGCATATTCATGTGTATGTTTTACATCACCTTCTGTGCTGCCTCTGTTTTCTCCTCGTTCTGTTCTGCTGCTTTCTTTTTTTTAAGTTCCTCCAGCTTCTTTTGTTCACTTAACTTCTTTGCTTCTTTTCCTTTCTTTTTTTTCCAGGCTTCAAAAGATGCAATTGCTTCCTCTCTTTTAACAGCTTCCTTCTAGATTGAAAAGAACAGCCTACACTTAAATCTAAAACCATCACTGAAACACTATGTTTTAAACTCATTGTCAAATGTAGGATCAGATGAAGCAATAACGAAATGGAAAATTATTTGCAGACAACATTCCACATAATATTCAAAATTAACTTTGAAATCCATAAAGCATTTATTTCCATACTCACTTACAATTTAACTTAATCGAATGAGACAAACCACTCCTGCGAAACACAGGTAGAAGAACATGAAGTACGTGTTAAATACTTCAAAGTGAAACACATTAAACACCTAAAAGCTACGTCTAAGATTCCTGAATGGTACTTCCCAAAGCACAATCCTCTGTAGAGAAGCATCTCTTGAGACAGGGAGCAAACTCCTTTCCAGCATGACAAATTAAACTTAACACCTGAAGAGTTGATTATTCCAAGGTCTTTAAGCAAACCCGGACAATAATCTAAGCAGCACACTTTTAACATATCTCATATAAATGTGCAGGGAAGTATCAGCCATGCATAGCACACAGCAACTGTAACAAGTGGGACCTGCCATTTACTGTTTCAACTCACCTGGTGCTGTTTAGAAACAAACAAACAAACAAGCAAAAACCCCCACAAAACAACAACAAACACACACCAACAAAAAAAGTGCCTTGGAATAGCAGAGTGATGTTACTGGGCAGAAGGCAGAGGCAAGCATGCTTCGAAGAACTATAGTCTCTCATCTTCTTTTTAAACAGGAAAATGTAAACAAACCTTTTCAGTATCATTCCTTAGATTTTCAGCTTTCTTCTTTTCAATTCTCTTTAATTCCAGTAGAAGGGCCCTTTTCTTTTCCAGCCAATTCTGTAAGAATCATTAGATGACTTTTTAAGGGGTAACAACTTTTAAGGGGTAACAACTTTTAAGGGGTAACAACTTTTAAGGGGTAACAACTTTTAAGGGGTAACAACTTTTAAGGGGTAACAACTTTTAAGGGGTAACTTAAAAAGTTCTGTTAAAGCAACCAAATACTATTAAAGCAGCATCAATATAATGAATAGTAAAGTTAGTCTTAATTATTCCATGTGCTACTTAAGTACCTACTCCATAAGACTAACGCATGATCCCACAAACATTGTGACCAGGGAAGTCACAGGTTCTAAAATCCTAGCTACAAAATATGAAAAAGTTTAAGGATCTTTTAAAATCAAATCTTAAATGAAAAACAAATAAATAAATTAATAATAATCAAAACCCAATTTAAAAAAACAAACATGAAACAGAGCAGAATAAAGGTTCTTATCACTTGGCAGATAGGAATGTTATTTATTGCCTTGCAAATACTTGTCATGAAAGAGAATTAAATCCAACTGGGAAGAGTGAGACTTCAAGTGTTCAAAAAGTGCTATGAGCCATTTGCAGAATCAAGCTTACATTTTCAAGGTTTAGTTATCCATTTGGTGTGCTGCTTAGAGATACAAGTGTCCCAAATGAAGCCTATTCTACCTTAAAAATTAGAAACAATGTAAATATGGATTAGAGGTTCTAAATTTTGTTCTAGAAACATCACAAGTATTTAAACCACATACCAGTATGAACATCATTGGTTAAAGTTTTTTTTCTCACTTAGATTAGTAGCAAAAATCTGTTGGAAGGCATAAACTAATAAAATTCTACACAGAGTCCACATAGATTATCCTTTTGGAGAGAACAGTAGAACTGTTCTCACCTTTCCTGCAAGCCAACTGAATAGAGCATAACAGGAAAAGAAACTTTAAACTACACACTTACAGAAAAACGCAGAAACAAAAGGAAAATATTGTATTTGTCCAAGAAGAGAATGACACAATAAATTATGAATTGTAGCATGTCCCTGTCATCTAGCTTTTTAGGTCATATTTGGATAAAAAGGCACAGCTAACAGAATAAAAGGATTATTACACCCATAAGCATATGCAAGGAATATACTCAGAAACATTGATTCCAATTAAAAAAAGAAGAAAAGAGATGCTGACTCCTCTCGCAGGACTTTCATATGCATGGTTTTCTTGGTTGGTGTTTTGTTCAGGTTTTGTTTCTTTTTAACATCTACCTGGAAAACAGCTGCTCGCAAACTGTCTGCTTTGCTAAGCTCTGTACTGTTCTGCAGACATTTATCCTCCAACACCTTTAACGTTCCCAGATACTGAGATGAAACAGGTGCAGCTGAAGGAACAGCTTTCGCTTTTCTCTTTAATGATGCAGAAGACAGAGACCTATAAAAATACCAAGACAAAAACACAGTCAAAACCTGTCCATTTATTGTAGATGACACCAAGTACTGTTCCTTTTATTACAGCACATACCAAGAGTTACTGTGTTTCTGGTTTCACATGCACTTGGCTGGGAACAGGGAAAACCAAAAGGAGAAAGAAGCCTGTTTTCTTCAGAGGGCTTTATTACTGCCACTACCAAATATATCCAGACCAAAAAAGGTAACAAGTTCCATACACTTTCATCTACAAAACAGCTTAAAACCTCTAAAGACAGCATGGACTGGATTAATTGGTGGATCCAGTAGCATACTCTCATCAGAGACACTGGCAAAAGGCTGGAACTCTAATCTGATCTAACCCTGAGCAAAGGTTGTAATAAAATGCCATCTATTATTGCATAGATGGTCAGAGATTCTCAGCAGTGAAGACAACACTAACAGAAAACAAGAGTGAAGCAGCATTGTAAAGTCAGTTACACTACAGACTGTGATAGACAGCATCCTGTGATTCTCTTACCTGCCAGATAAGGAAGCATTTGGGTTTTGCAGAACTCTTTCCTTTGTTTCACTTAATTTCTAAGAAACATGAAGGAAAAATAAAATTTTTCAAGCAACAGAACTAGACCAAGATGAAAGAGATTTCTACAAGGCAAAAAGGATGTTGGGAGCTGGACGTGATCCCTATAGGTCCCTTCCAACTCCAGATATTCTATGCTGTTAGAAAAATATGAAAAAAAGCCACTCTAATATAGAAGGGCTACAGTACAGGGTAAGATAGTAAAAAACTCCCAGATCAAACCAAACTTTCAGAATGCCTGTGTCTTTCTGGATTGACACCTAGAAACATTTCTTGTAGTATCACAGTGAATTAGAGACTGGAAGAGATCTCAAGAGATCATCGGGTCTAACACCTCTGCCAAAACAGGATCACTTAGAGTAGTCCACACAGGAATGCATCCAAGTGGGTTTTGAAAGTCTCCAGAGAAGGGGACAGACTCCACAACCCCTCTGGGCAGCCTGTTCCAGAGCTTTATTACCCTCACTGTAGAAAAGTTTCTTTTTATGTTGAGGTGAAATCTTCTATGTTCAAGTTTGAACCCATTGTTCCTTGCCTTATTACTGTGTACCACTGAAAAGAGCTTGGTCCCATCCACTTGACACCCACCCCCCAAATACTTATACACATTGATGAGATCCCCTCTCAGTCTTCTCTTCTCAAGAATAAATAGCCCCAGGGATCACAGTCTGTCTTCATAGGGGAGATGCTCAAGTGCCCTAAACATCCACGTGGCTCTCCATTGGATTCTCTCCAGTAGTTCTCCATCTTGAACTGGTGAGCCCAAAACTGGACACAGTATGCCAGGTGCGGTCTCACCAGGGCAAAGTTGAACAGGGCAAAGAGAACTTCCCTAGACCTGCTACATACACTCTTCTTGATGCATCCCATCTTGACACACATAAAAATATAGTCTATAGTTTAGATATACAAAGGAATAAAAAGAACCCAGCTGGGCAGTGGGTTTCCTGTTATTATATCAACATTCTTTTAACTAATTTTTATAGTTAGAAACTATATAGACATATGCAGTTGTTAAAGCTTTCCTGTGATTCAGCATGAAGTGCTTTGCATCTTATCCATTATTCAAGTCACACCACAGAGTCCATCCTCTATCAACACGCACTGCTTATTCCAGTTCAGCTAGCCTCACATCTGACATCTGAGCTCACAATACCCTTACCTACTACAAATTATTTATGTAAAAGGTGTTCTCTACATCTTCCATAAAACTCTACAGAATTAGTAAACAAAGCCTCAGCTCTAGAAACCAGAGATAAATTGTTAACTTTACAGAGTACGACCTATCCAAGATACCAAAAGGAACTTTACAAAACTTTTTACTGTTCTTCTAGGACATTGTTCTAAACAGTGGTGAAAAACTCACGTGAATAATACCTTGACAGAGTCCTCTGAAGTGGTCTCTGCCTCCCCATGCTCAGACTGATCGCTCACTGATACCTCCTGTATTGTATCAGTTACTGTTTGCCCTTCCACTATTTTCAGTGTTTCAACTGAATTTTCTTCTGTTGGCATCTCTAATTTCTTTGTATTCTCATGTTTTGGGGTTGTCACTACTTCTGTTACAGAAGGGGATTTTCTACTATTGCCCTCCAGTTTCAAGTCACCGGTGCTGATCTTGCTCTGATCTTGATCTAATGGAAAAAGAAAGATTGAGAAGACATATTAACAAGAATGTAATTGTTTCTGAGTATTGCTATTTCTGTGCCAAAATCATCTGTTTTATGAAACATATTGCTGAATTTGATAATGCATTTTCTGCATACCACCTCCTAAGAACTACATGGACTAATAAGAAGAGTATTCACTTAGATTGTATTATAAGACTGAAGTAGCAACAAGTTCTAAATAGAATCTAAGAGCATGACAAAAGTAAAACTTTCCATCTGCCTTACCACCCAAACACAGTTGTAGAGCAGAAACCACTACAATCACAACAAGAGCTCTTCTGACATCTACAGAATTAAAGACATTTTAGTCTGGAATGAGATTCTACCAAGATAGATTCAACTATTTTCAGTTAAAGAATCCACTTACATAGTATCACAGCAAGGCCATATACAAACAGCTATATATGGTTTCAGCCACTTTTTCAGAAAGTTTAATGGAAGTTATAAAGGCTCCAATACAATCTCTATATAGACAATCTACAAACTAATCTCTTCCATTTATCATTATCTTTGCATACATTGAAACTGCACTCAAGGGCTTATCTGCAATTGGAAAAGTCAGTTTTCACACATGTAGAAGGTGGCATGCACGTAACACAGAACTGCTGTAAGAAATACATAGAGATAGGATGACTGTTTTAAGGACCCTTCCATTAAAAAGTGCATGGATTCTACAGACAGTGTGTAATTATGTCTCTGTGTGCTATGCACATGTAGAGGGGGAAACTCTGTAGCTCCCTCTGTGGGCCTGTACTGATGGAGAGCTGGACTTTAAGTACCCAAATTGCTGTTTTTCATTTGAAAGGAAGAGGCAAATACAAACCTTCTGCTACTTAGCCCAGTCATGGTTTAAGCCCATGCAACTGTTACATGGGCTGAGATGGCCACAGTGCCTATAAGTCTATTTTCCCTACCCTTCTGAAGGTGCTGCTTACTATAGCACACTGTTTGGTTGATACTGGCCAGGGCCCAGCACAATGTTCCCAAGTTACTGTGAACATTAACCCTATCCCACCTGAAGCCAGGACAGGTTCAGTTTATCCCCTGGCAGCTGGAGGTTATAAACCCATGTATTTTTAGAATAATATTGAGTAATTCCCTGCAAGTCAAAGCAGTTGATACTTAAGATATAAAATAACCCAAATTACAACACCTTAAAAATATTGTAATATGGGTAAGCAAGTAGCAGCAACAACATCCAGATGCTTTCTTTTCACCTGATGCTGAAGCACTTCTTGTTTTGTGCAATCGTGGCTTTGGTATTGGTTTGTGTTCCTCTTGATTGTTTTTTTTCTGTAGTTCATGAAAAGGTAAGTCAGTACAGTGGTCACTTTCACCATTATCACATGGTACTTCCACAGCTGAACATTCATCATTATTTCTTCTGTCATCACTCTGATTTTGACTTTCCAAACATTCTTCATCATGTTCTCTGTCATCCTCTATTTTTTCACTTTCTGAAAGCACTATTTGCTGAAGCTTTTCTTTAGAAAAAGATAAAGCCAAGTCATCAGCAGCTTCCTTTTCCAAGCCTGCCTTTTGTGAAGAATCATCATCTGAGAGAGGACTCTCTATCGCAACTGATTCCTTACTGCTTTCAGCACCTGAACTGTGTTCATTAAGTTCTTCCCCAGCACCTGAAAAGTAGCATGTTATCAACTTCCAGTTGAGACAAGTGAAAAAACCTGACATAAAAACTCTATCTTCTATGATTTAAAAGCGTATTTCATGTAACACTTCCTGACTTAAGTCTCTGAGCATTTCTTTCTGCATCACTGAACTCTGCAAGGCAACCAAACTAGGTTGTTATTCTACTTGCTTTCCTGGAATCTGTTTCCAAGGACACAATCTCAAACAAATACTTCAAATATTCACTGGTTGAAACTTGTCTGTCTCACAATTTAAATACTTTCTAAAACCTATGTTTCCAATGCCATAAGAAGAAGCAGCAAGTGAACAAGAAATCTAAGCATGGCCGGTTATCAGAATTCATCCTCCACTTTTATCCTCTCCACTTCAGTCCCATCTGAAATCTGCTAGAAGATTCACAAAGGATATCTGTGCCAATGCTAAGGTTCACATGTATAACAAAACCATATTTATCTTGCCATAGTTATTTATACTTGACCTTACTTCAGAGGTCAAACACTTGTGGAAGAAAACAAAAAGAATGTTGTGAAAGCTGCGTAACACATTTATTGCAGGTGTAGCTTTTTGAAAAGTCATGTCAGTAAAGGGAAATCAAGCACCCCACAAACTTTCAAAAGATGTGTCAGATGTGGACAAAAAAATGACCCACAGGAGGTCCATTAAAGAAAAAAAAAATATTTACGATTCATAGTTTTCTTAACATGCATCACCGTGTCAGGAGGAAGAAGAGCCATTTGGCCAAACACATTAAACATCACCAAATATCAAAGGCATCCTGGCTCAAGACAAACAGGGAGATCAAACCTCTTCCTGGTTTAAGTACACTGCAGTGAGTTCTGCAATCCTTATTTGCTGATTGTCCAGACTGAAAAAAAACAGTAAGACAACAGCATGGCCTTCCCTCTGCCCACATTTACTTTCACTGTAAATAATATGTCTAAGGAAGAAAATTGGGCACCACAACTGCAGGGAACCGTACCGGCTGCATTTGGTCTATCAGGTTGGCACCAGCATCAACTTTGCTGGGAATTTTCCTCCCAACTTAGAAGGGGAGAACTAAATGGTTTAGAAGTTGTCAAAGTATGAAATCTTGAAATATACTGACTCACAAAGATTTTCTGTGATCTAGTAATTAATTTAGAAAGGGAAGAACACAAAGAAAAAATATTCTGTCTTACCATTTAATGTGCCATCTTCATCACTCTCAAAGTCATCTGAGTATTCAGCTGTTTGCTCTTTTGCTTCATGAGCAGTATTTGCTTCTTGTAGCTCATCCTGAAATGGTTTCACAAATAACTTTTACACAGAAGGGAAAATTCACTTCTTCAAGTTCAGCACTAATTCCCCCCTCCCACACATACATAAGTAAAACTAAGCGATGGAGATTAATCAAAATGTACTGTGAAGTGTAAGCAGAATACAGCATTTTAACTCTATCCTAATTCCCTCATTTTTGCTGTGTAAACCCCACCAAACTCCATGGAGTACTAATCTACGGTTCTTCTTCATAAAATGTGTATCTTGAGGATCCCACTTCCATTTTTGCCAATAATGACATGCTTTCCCCCTTTTCATGTTCTGATCAACAAAAAGGTCTGTACACTCACACAGGACAAGGAAGGTGAGAGGAAGATCCCTTCACTGACTGTTGTAGTACCGGAACCTGAAGTAGGTGGCAGGTGCAAAAGAGTGGAAGAACTTCACATAAAGCACCGCTGCTGCAGGACATCACGGGCACACCGTGTTTACGTGGGCCCAGAAATTAACTGCCCTTATGTATCTATAGTATCTTAAGAAAGGCAGCAATATCTCTAGACTGCAAGACCCTAAGCCACAAATCTCTAAAGGCTTGAGAACAGGTTGTCTGACATGAGTCTTAATGCTCATCCCGAGGCACCTGCTGTCGGCTACAGCTGGTGCTTCAGCCAGAGCCATTTTTGCATGCTAGGAACAGGGAAGTCAGGCGTCTCATCGACTGTTTCCCAGCTTACGCACGGGAATCCCCTCCCCGTGTCCACACAGAAGGAAACCTGCTTCACAGTTTTTATTTTTATATCAAACCGGCTTTTTCGTTTATGTTGTCTTTAACAGCAAATTACTGCATTTGCAGTCGCGAAAAGCTGCTCTCAGACAAACGCCACCGACGCAGCTCCCTGGCCCCGCAGAGAACGCCCACGGCCTGCCGCTGCCGCCGCTCACCTGCACCGCGCTGCGCCGCATGCCCGTCCGCCGGCCGGCGCCTTCCCCTGACATGGCGGCGGCCTCTCACGCTCGCCGTAGCGCCGCCAGCCGCCCTCCGACAGGCCCGCCCACCGCGCCGCTGCCCGGTGCCTGGCAACGCCGCCGCGCCGGGCACCGGATGAAGGGAACTATCGCCGCAGCGTCTCTGCCTTCAGGCCGCGGCTGAAGGCTGGCGAGCAGCTATGGCACACTGACCTTGGCTTTTGTGCCACCTGTTACCCCTAACCTCGAAGCCCTTCGTTTTCTATAACTCCTTCACGGATAGCAGGGACAGATACGTCTATGTGTCTAAAGTGAAGCCTTCTGCCACTGCGAAGCAACTTTATACCTGGGCCAAAGTCAGGCTTCATGTGCCTGGCAGAAACCACTTGCAGTTGAGATCTAAGTATTGACATGGGCAATGCTTTCCATTAGAAACAAGCTCATGCTTTTGGGGGAAAAATTATAGCACTCATGCATTAATTTAAATGAGATTTTAGAGATGTAGGAATTACAGTAACATAGAAGCAAACCACCTGGTACTTGCACCTCCTGGTTTTTATTTCCCCAAAAGGCAGTTGTGCAACACACCTGGCAATTAGCAAGCCCCAGCTGAGCACACATCCCTGCAGAGCTGGCTGTCCTAGAGGTCATCTGTCTGCTGTAAAAGGTGATGTGATGGAGGCGACCAACCCCCAGGATGCTATGGGAATACTGATCTTGTACATGAAGAGAACACTCTTGGCTTCAGGATCATGTACAGATGTGGACATACCTATTCTTTCTCCAGTTTAAATGCTTGTAATTGCTCATTTTCTAAAATAAGACTCATGCTCCAGTTGTCGTAGTGGTAATAAAGAATTTCTGACATGCTCTCTGTACTGGTGTTATATTTGCATACATTAATCCTCCCCAAAATGTGTTGCATTTTCACATGTTGTGTAGAGAAAGATCTGACAGAAACAGGGAGGGAATACATAGGACAGAACCCAGAGCCTTTTTGCTTCTTGTCTATGTAGAGTTATATTTGAAAAGCTGTGCTGTTACGTGAAGACCACAACACACTTGAAGGAAAGAGGCCCCAAGTTCTAATGAGTAACCTTGGATTTAAAGTAACAATTAATTGTGAATTATTATCTCTGAGCAGTTCCTTGCTTTCTTCATTGATAATTTCTTCATGCCCAAATAATACTTGATCTGCTGATCATCCATGGCCTTTGTTCAGAGTTCCACTTGATGCATAGTACTTTTTCCACTATTTTATTAGGAAAGCCTTACGTTTTAATCTGCACTATTACATTTCTCTGTGGAAGGTGAAACTGGACATATTTGTTTTGAATTTAAAAAGTAATAAAGAGGAAACATGCATATTCTCTGTAATAATAGCAATTACTGTTGAAGGCTAAATTATGTCCGTTAACTCACATGCACATTTTATTAAATTCCAGCAGGTGGCAGCAAAATATTTAAACAATTAAAAGTTGGTGGGGCTTTTTTGTTTATTTTGTTGGGGTTTTGTTTGGTGGCTTCTTGTGTTGTTGGGTTGTTTTGTACTTTTTGTGTTTGGGGTTTGGGGTTTTTGTTTTGTTTGTTTGTTGGTCTATATGGGATTTTATTAAAGACATCGTATTTATTTAGATCACTATTTGAGCCTTGCATAAGCTGCGCAGAAGGAAGATTTGCTTTCAGTTATTACGTTGTTTATATGAGTCAGACAATGGGCAATTATTAAGTATTCGGTGTACTGAGTTGGTAGGATATGGGGAAAAGAGAAAAAGATCAATACTGTTAGCACTGAAGTACTCAAAATGTGTGAAGATGTTTTCGTCAGAACACATGAACATCATGCATATCTGCATCTTCTATCTTACCTCAGGCAAAAAGTGCATCAGGAGCCACTGAGGTGAATGAGATTTATGTCTAAATATGAATGTAGGGCTTTGAGTATACATATAAAGGATTCTAAGATATTTACTTAAAAAATAAGAAAGGAGGCTTATTGAGGACAAGACCCAGAGGATTTAATGTCATTAAAAAGATCCTTAACCTTTGCTTTTTGATTAATAACTCATGAATATTTTACAAATATGAACTGGATGGGCTTGACCATGAAGTTGCTCTTTCACACGCAAATACATACATAGCATTGAGAAAAATGCTCTAAATAATCCCAGCAATTATATTAGTTTGACTAAAATAAGCATAGAGGTAACATTTAATTCTACTTCCTATCATGCTGCAACATAATTCCAACCTGCAAGAACAACGTTACACTCAGAAAGAAGTCAGGTATGATGAGTTTGTCAGATGGCTGGTTCCTATGCATAGAAATAACTTCTAGAAGTGGTTTACTTTATTCATGTTTCTAGAATTTGTATGATTTAATTCAGGATTTCTTCCAAACAAATGGCACAGATAAAAAAAATTCTAAATTCATATACCATAAGTCACCTTAGGCAAAATACGTAAACCCCTTTACTGGACAGAAATGGTGTTCTGCTTTCTTTGATATTCCTTCCCAAAGTCAAGTTATGCTTGAGAAGAGAATTAATGGCATGACTAAATGCCTGAGTTGGTGTATATTCCTGTAAAAAGTGATTTTTTGGTCTTGATTTCAATAGTCTTCACTCATAAATGTCTGTACCTGTCCTTGACATTAGTGGGAATCAGACTCTTATCTACACATGTATCTGGCTCATGGGTTTTGCATTGGTTTAGGAGGTCAACATAGTCAACAGATTAAATAGTTTCTTCAGTTTTAAACAGCAGTGAGATCTTCTACCTCTGGGTCACTTTCCCAGACTTTTTAAAGCACAAACATTAAAAATTATTTTTCTCACATTTCCCTCTTAGTTAATATGAAGTAATTTATTAGCATATTTTGCAGGGCTATGCTGTCCTACCAGAAGATGCTGTTCTGTTTTTTGCTTGTCTAGAAACAAAATGAGAAATATATTCTACTTTATGCTTTTATGGTTAGATATACTGAGGATGCTTTCATTGCAAGTCATCCAGTATAGACTTGTCTGAACTGGGCTTAACTTCTGCTACCTCAGATGGTGAGAGACCAGTATCACTGTGCTGGGAAAACAGTCAGCATTGTTTAAGCACAGAAAAAGCTGCGTGTGTTCCTCAGTGAGTTTGTAGCCTGCAGTGTGTTCTGTCCTACCTCAGCTACTCAGAGGCCCAAAGGTGCTTGAACCACCTTTAAATTGCTCTGGGGTAAGTGCAGAAACAGCCACCTACCACCACAGAGAAATACACAATAGGACTTCAGCCTTTTGTTCCCCTCACTTGTATTATTTTGAGTAAATTACACTCTTTCTCAGAGAACAACCTGTTCAAATTATGAGACTGCCAGTCTAACTGGAAAAGATTTGACAGCTCACCTTAATTAACTTAATTCATATTGGCAGTCCTCTACCACTATCCCTGGATTATTCCAGAGCTGCTCCTGCAAGAGCTGAAGGATTTGGGTTGCTCCATCTAAAAATATCTTTTTGTACCTCTGAGTCACTTCTGAAAAGACAAATTTAGGTGTAGTTCTTGACTACCTGATTTAATTTTTCTAAATAAAAAACAATGGTTAAACTAATGCTCAGTTTGAACAGCTAAGTAGGTAAGTGTAGGAAAATACCAAAATTGAGGATGCTGATGTATTTGTCTCCCCTTCCTTTTGCATTTGTACTATAAAATAATCTTTAAGTGATTAAATATTTATTAACTTTATTTACATGGAAAAAAACCTTTTCAGGGGTTTCTTTTTTACTTTTCCTAAAAGAAATTGTCATTATTCAGTGATTAACACAACATCTTGGTTCCTACTACATAAAGGGGTTGTATTCCAACAGATTACAAAATAACTATGTTTTTAAGCACATCTGTCAAATTGAAACTGTCAAATTGAAATATCATAGTATCATAGTATCATTCAGGGTTGGAAGGGACCACAAGGATCATCTAGTTCCAACCCCCCTGCCATGGGCAGGGACACCCCACACTAGATCAGGCTGGCCAGAGCCTCATCCAGCCTGGTCTTAAACACCTCCAGGGATGGGGCCCCAACCACCTCCCTGGACAACCCATTCCAGGGCTTCACCACTCTTAAAATTTATCTTAATCTCTTCTACATCATTCACTGTTGCAGAAAGTTTAATGATATAAATCCCAAATATTTCTTACTTTACTGGAGAGTACTTTCCTAGCATGTTTCCAGAAGAAAGCAGCTAATTTTTCAATAATGCACTCCTAATGCATTTAACATAGTAATGTTCATAAAATGTGGTGTCATGGAAATCAGAGAGAAATCCATGGTGGCATCAAATCATCCTCTCACTTTTACACCTTGATCCTGATATATATGTAGTTAAAGAAGGTACTGTCATGATAATGAGGTATGCAAGCTTCACATAATTGATTCTTGTCCTCAGACATAGTTCCAGGGCACCTGAATTTGATAAAATTAATAGATACAGAAATAAACATATATGTTGAAGGAACAGACTGACAAACTGGGGCAAAAGTAAAGAGAAACTAAGATGAATAAAGTCACAACTGCTTAATTTATATAGCAGTTTATGATAAATACATGTATTCTTGATGGTCCTCTGGGCATTAGACTTAGAAGCAGCAGATGGAGGTAGACATCCAAAAAGGGAAGGGGGGGGGAAGGAAGTGCTCCTTTCTTTATTAAACATACTATAGGCTTTATTTTTTAAGCTGTCCTGTTTTGCTAACAGTACTTGATTTTAAGGAAAAGCATTAGAACATGCAGGAACACAGCTGTCTCAGTGTTGTGCTTGGTCATAGTAACAGACAATGAGTTTTCAAACACAGAGGTTGTATATGTTGGTGACAGCAGATTAGACTTCCTGTAAGGAGAGTCAGAAAATGCAAACTTTTCACGTCAAGTGGAGTAATTTTGTGTGCAAATGACTAAGGCCACTAATATATTTTGTATATAGATACATTCTTTCAAAGTTTTGCAGATATAAACTCTGGTTGAATAAACATCTTTGATAGAAACCTTGCAGACCTGCAATTTCATTAAACATCTCTCACTCACAAAAAATCTCTGTGTCTAGTCTTGTATTAATGCTGTCAGAAAAAGCCAACAGCTGCTAAGCGCTGAGCAGTAACTCAGGCCTGCAGTGCTGTGGCACATTTCACAGAGAGAGGAAGAGCACTTGTCAGATTATCACCTGTGTATTTGAAAAGTGTCAGGTCTCCAGCTGCTTCCACCTGCAGGATCATCACAGAAACGGACACAGGACCTTGGATTAAAGACTTGGACAATGTCCCACAGAATTCTAGCCCCAGGGAACAAGAAGTCTGACATCATTAAAATTAATCAGAGAAAAATGCATGCCAAATTAAATTGCTTTGTGGTCAGAAAGATTGACTGGCTAATTCTCACTGACAATAGTAATGTCTGCCCTTGCTCTTTACGTCTATATTCTTCCCTTATCTCCTTTTAATTTTCAGTGCTATTCTGGTTGCACTGCAGCAGGAAGATTTAAAGGAAAATATAGCTGCCAGGTTGGATTTTACTACAAGTAACCCCTAACGAAGATAGAACTTTATGGTGCAAGTAACTTCAGCAAGTAAAGATGTATGATTACTTCAGCTGAGTAAGTGTGGCAAAAGTAAGGCCCACTGACAGCACACTAACTACTTTGCTTAGTATTTGTTAATTTATAATTGACCATATAATATTTTTTTGTATTTTCCAAATATTTTGGGTTGTCTATCAGTATACCTCTAGGAAGCTCACTAATATCAAAATACTTCCTATACTTCAAGTGGGTTATCAGTTTTCCCTGCTACACTGCTGAGAGTAGGAATTATTATTCCCTTTTAATATTTATAGAGGTAAGACTCAGGAGCTGTGCTAGTAATATAAAGGCATGCAAAAGTTCTATGGAGTTGTAATTTTGGAAGATTTCTAATATGTCTGGTTTTCACTAACTTCTGCCCTTAATAAGTGAAGAAAATTCAGTCAGCTTGTGCTCAGACAGTGCTGCACATGAAGCAGAAGAATCTGTAGAACATCTATGGTATTTCTCTGCTTGATAAAAGATTTAAGCACTTGCTACAGCTGCCTGTTGTGGAGTTTTGTTTTGGTTTTTTTTTAGTAAAAGGGCTGTTGAATGGCATTTTTTTCTGCATACTCAACAGATGAGTTATGCATTTATGATAACATAGTAGAGAAAGCTACATCAAACCCACTTCATAAGTAGATGACTAACATCTAGTTGGGCATTTCATGATGTCTGTTTAGCATATTAATAGGTAGATCACTGATTATGTTGTAGATTGGGTTTATGTAGTTTCAGCTACACTGTACTCAACTGCTCTCTTAAGAAATAGCCATTTTAAGGGAGGACATGTACATACTCTTCTCCTCTTCCTAGGTCAGCCAGCACATGTCCACTGGTCCTGTCTGGGACTGCAGACTGAGCACTGCAGTGGTAACACCAGAGAGACCTGCAAAATGAAAGCTTCTGATTTTATGTAGTTCCTATGGGGGCCATGCTACTTCATGATATTTTTCTTGTGGATTAAGGGTTGTATTGACATTCCCTATTATTGTTACTGTGTATTTTTGTGTCATCTTTACAAGACCTACAGAAAGAACATTTTATTCAGACTTGTTAAGGAAAAGCATCAATTAACCTCAGCACTTGGAATCAAATAATCCAAGTTAGTAATCTGGAAGGTTAAATCAAACTCTGTATTTGCAAAAGGAGCTTAATGGTTCATCTTTGCTTATTCTTCATGCTTGCTTCCTTCCTTCCGTCTGTGATTTAGTTTATAGCCCCTGCAACTGATTGAAATGTTTTCAGTTGCTAAGATTACTTAGCTTCAGTTTAACAGCAAATGTCATCAGCCTAAACCTGCACTTTGAGTGATCTTTCTTCCCATTTACTATTTCTTGTACAAATTGATTAGTCATCGGTTTAGGGGATTATCTAAAGCTATCCTAAGACTGGTTCTCTGTGCCAGGGCTCTTCAGCCTGTTTTGTCAGTAGAAAATCCTGAAGAGAAGCAAATGGGCATGCCAGAAACATAAGGAGAGTGGGCAATGGTCTGAGTGCCAAACCTCTCTCAAGAGGGACTCTCGCAGAGTGAGAAGGGAGTAAAGAAGAAAGAAGTGGCACCTTAATGCAGAAGGGAGCTGGGCTGGACGCAACGAGGAGGTGACAAGGAGACAACACACTGGAATGGCCAGGGACCACTGAGTTCTTTGTGTCAGAGTATTTTTTACTATGTACTCTTCAGGAAAGGGATGGTCCCTCCTCTAAGTACATTTTCATGTACATGTAGATTCAGATTAGCTGATGTAAACTGCCTTTTCAGTTATTTAGGTACACACAGGCTATGTGGGGAGTTGTGAAGGAGAGCCATTTAGTTTCAGTACTGTAGGATCATGCTAACCACTGCACTGTATCCATTTCTGAAGTCAATTCAGTCAACAGTAATGCTGGCATCTCCTGCCAGCAATACCTTATGCCACAAAGATATGTTCTGAATATCTGAGGTACATGCAAGCATTTCTAGGTACCAACCCTACACATGGAAGCATTACAAAGATTAATACATGAATATTGTATTTTAAAACCATATCTGGAATGCCATTTGTAACATGAACTTTCATGACCACTGTTAATTTCTTTCCTAGTTTCAATACTTGTACTTTAAGAGGACACCACCTGATGCTGAAGCTACTCTTTCCTGAGGTTAAAGCATATTATTTAAACAAAGTGGTTTAAAAACTACTTTCAACTTGTCAATAAGTCCATATATATATACATACACATTTATACTACAATAATTATCTATGCACTCAACTGCCTACCTATCTACTTAATCACTATCTCTCTGTGTTGAAAACACATCCTGGAATACTTCATCAGAGGAACCAGCATGATCCTTTTCATCTGTTGCCTATGTATTACCCACACTATAGCAACTGCACTTCTCACCAGTGGTATTTTCTGAAGCTTTATAGCTCTATAATACTGGCAAGCTTAAGATGCACAATTAACAGGCAGCATCAACAAAGCAAAATGTATTTACCCAGCTGCTGAGAATCTTTTCCTGATGGTAGAGCTGCAAAAGCCGTTTCATGACAAAATACAGCTGGGAACTGTGTTTCGTCTTGTATCAAAACATTTTTTTTTTCCCTCTAGAAGAATAATGGAAGGCAGATCAAGATGAGGTAGTGATTACATGCTGATCTTTTTATTCAGTGTTTCAAAGTTGAAATGTTTCATTAAATCTCTTTTTGCTAATGATGTGAGATCCATCTGCATTGCAGTAAATTGTTAAATGGATTGTGCAGTCTTTTTCTTAGACAAGACTGTTTGTTTGGTTTTGTTTTTTGAAACACACAGTTATTTCACAGAATCACAGAATAATAGAGTAGTAGGGGCTGGAAGAGACTTCTGGAGGTCATCCAGTGCACCCCTCACCACCAGAGCAGGTTTACCTAGAGCAGGTTGCACAGGATTGTGTCCAGATGTGTTTTGAAATACTCCAGGGAGGGGGACTCCACCACCTCTCTGGGCAGACTGTTCCAGTACTCCACCACCATAAGCTTAAGGAAGTTCCTCCTCATGTTTCAATGGAACTTCCTATGTTCAAATTTGTGCCCATTACCTCTTGTCCTGTTGCTGGGCACCACTGAATAAAAACAATGGCCCCATCCTTCTGACATCCACTTGTTAAGTATTTATGAGTGTTGATAAGATCCCGCCTAAGTCTTCTCTTCTCTAGGCTAATAAGACCCAAGTCCCTCAACCTTTCTTAATAATTTACTTTATAATTCAAATAAACTATGTCAGTTGTATTTTTTAATTGCCTTGGGAAACACCATGCAACTCAGGCACTGCTGATAAAAAGTACAGTTCACTTTACACTTCTGAGTGGAGGCAGCACTGACAGATGCTGATGGCTCACTGTGGATGAGCACCTATTACAGATCTCATATTCTCTCTAAAATCACTGAGGGATCTTTGGAAATCAGTGGGGATCTACCCAAACCAATCTATTTCTTTATCAATCCTTGTTCTAATTTGAGTGGCCAGATGCCGAAAGAAGGCCTTTTTAAAAAGTCCCGTTCCACTTTTTCATACAATCCAATCAATGTCTAGCTCATTGAAGAAAAAAAGAAATAAATGTGAAAAAAAATTCTCCAGCAGTACACCATCCATTGTATGTGCTTAAGAAAACTGGATTCAGTGCAATAAAAGGCAGTGGCTTTCATATTACACTAATCCATGCATTAGATATATCTAAAGTTGAGTGTTGGCCTAATTCTACACTACTGGATTTAGCTGCAGGACTATAGTGTGAAGGGGCAGAGCTTGGACAGTGCTGAGGGGCTTCCTAGTTCTCTACTACTATATTATCTCAATTAGAAGAGGCTCTTCAGGTATTGAGTTCCTATCTCTTTTATCTGTTGCCTAATACTCTGTAATGAATCGTTTTAGCCAGATCTGGGTTTAGCACAAGTTGTTAAGTAAGCACAGAAAGGTGCTTCTGAGTCAAATGATGCCCTTACACAATTCAACACCTCCTCTGCTAGCTATCTCAGCTAGCTTTAATCTTGCCTAATACGGATAAAAAGCCAAATGAAATTGGGACTGCAGAGAATTCCTTATGTTGTACAAATCCTGTTGATAACATATGAATTTAGCAGCTGACCTCAGCTGTACTAGAAGCTAGCTGGCAAGAGCAACCTATCCTGTGTTGCAGTTAAATGCAACATGTAGAAAAATAAATTAAATCCAGGAAGGTATTTAGACATTTAAAGAATGGAGTAAAGCGTCTGAGTATGATTGTGAGTGGCAGTGGGGGAGTTGCATTTTGTTCTTTTGGCTAAATGCATTAGTTTGAAAAAAGCTGGAGTAATCCTGCAATGTCTTGGAATGAGAATCATCCCTCAAGGTCATGGTGCCACCCTACATACTCTCAAGAGATAGGTAGTAGCCAAGCAGACAGAAACAAAGCTAAAAAACAAAACAGAGTTAAAATCCTGTATGAGTTGCAGTTCTTCAATGTGTGGAGAGAAAAGGTACCTGGCACACATTTCATGTTCAGATGGTGGCTTTCCCTGCCCATAATAACAATGCTGGTGACATTATAGAGGATGCCATGTTCAAAGTGTGGTGCTGTCAAGTACACTGCACTGGTTAGGCCACACCTCGAGTACTGTGTCCAGTTCTGGGACCCTCAGTTTAGGAAGGATGTTGACTTGCTGGAACGAGTCCAGAGAAGAGCAACAAAGTTGGTGAGGGGTTTGGAACACAAGCCCTATGAGGAGAGGCTGAGGGAGCTGGGGCTGCTTAGCCTGGAGAAGAGGAGACTCAGGGGTGACCTTATCACTCTCTACAACTACCTGAAGGGAGGTTGTAGACAGGCGGATGATGGTCTCTTCTCCCAGGCACCCAGTACCAGAACAAGAGGACACAGTCTCAGGCTGCGCCAGGGGAGGTTCAGGTTGGATGTTAGGAAGAAGTTCTATACAGAAAGAGTGATTGCGCTATGGAATGGGTTGCCCAGGGAGGTGGTGGAGTCGCCGTCATTGAAGGTGTTCAGAAGGAGACTTGATGGGGTGCTTGGTGCCATGGGTTAGCTGTTTGGGTGGGTTGGATTGGTTGATGGGTTGGACACGATGATCTTGAAGGTCTCTTCCAACCTGGTTTGGTTTATTCTAATAAAGGTTTATTCTAATAAAGGAATGATTCTTATAAGCAGCCCAATTAGTTAGGAGCAAGTAAATCTTACCTGGCTTTTAAACTAGAAAAAATTACCTTTAGAGGAGAGTCTTGCAATTGAACATTAAAGTTCAGAATACAGTACCTAACCTCAAAAACAGTCTCTACACGATTTGGATTTTTTTTTGATGTTGAGTTTTCCCATTTCTGCCTGAAAATAGTTGTTGCTGGCAAACAGAAAAAAAAAAAAAAAGTTTGCCACCAGATTTCCCAAGTGGGTGCATTTTTACAAGCTAGTGGCCAATGTGATAGCTTAAACTTGAAAATTTGAATATTCAAATAGTCTGCTAATCAACCTGGCCTGTGCGTATGGACATGACTGCACCATTTCTATGGTTCTGAGGTGTGCCATGGGATTTTTTTCACAGTTTCAGCTACATGGAATTTTTAGTGCTATCCTTGGAAGATTATTTGCATGTTTTTCTCTCTCTTATGCACACACACACACACATAATCCCTACATGTATACATAGATTACTGAATGCACATTATACTACACAATATAATATACAGGATATAATGCCATGTCAGCCTCAGTATCTGAGATTATATTTCTAGTGTTGAAATCATGCGCTGCAAACACTGATTTTACAGAGATACTCAGTGTGGGGTTTTGTGGTGTTATATGCTGGGTTCTCCTTCTAATGCACAGTATTGTGTGTGTTGATTTAGTCCATGGACATGAATTCTTGTGAAGGGGACATTTCCTTTTGGAATACATCTTCTTATCCTAAGCTAAGCAGCTATACTTACATTTGGCATCATTTTGTTGTAATAGAACACTAGCAGACCCATAGCTGCTAATTTGCAATGTGAGAATTCAGCAGTGCAAAGCTTGATTTATTTGCTTGCCCAGTGCTATGTTCTATAATTATCTTTGGCTTCCTTTCACATGGGACAAAAAACATAACATATTCCATGGGGAATCATCAAAGTCTGTTGAACTCAAATGTAGTACTTCAATCCCTTTTAATTTAATTTCTCTTCTCTAGTATTTCTTATTTTGCAACTCTCACTTTCTTAAAAATGGTAGAATATATTTCTGAAGGGTAGAGATGAGGTTTCAGATGTCCAGATTCTTTCTCCTTTCTTTTAATGGGGTGTGAAAAGATCTAATGATGTGCTAAAGGTTCTTTGTGATGTCTGCAGTCTCTAAAGTTGTATTGAGGGGATGAGAAATGTACAGTCTATGAAAAGAGGACTGGTGGAACATACTTCTAAGATTCAAGCTTTTGGCAGATGTCAGTGCTGTCATGGTCTGAGAAGAATTATATTTAAAGCATCTGGATTCTGCTGTCCTTAGATTTATGGCAAATACCTAGGTAAACATTCATTTGGGATGAAGTCTTAAAGTATAATAATTTTGTTTTCTAGGTTAGAAATGGTAATCAGAAAAGAACTAAACTGTAAAACTTTGGTCTTGCACATGAAAGGGACAACGTAATGTTCTGTAACTGCTATCAAAACATACGCAGGGTCTAAGCAAACATTCTGTTGTTCATTAATTGTGACAACAGAGCTTTTCCAGTTATTTCCAAAAAGCAGGATCACAGTTACTGAAAAGAACCTCTAAAGATCAGTGTTTTGTCATTTTCCTGTGAGATTTAGCAAAGACCTTCTTAAGAAAATGAAGTTTTGGAAGTGGCGAGCACTTAAAATGAGGGATGTTTTCATCAGTTTTTCAAACAGCATGTGATAAAGGAAGACACTGACAGATACATCCTCTCTGCTATTGCACTACAGGTAATTGGCTGTAGTCCACAGAGACACCACATTTATGAAAGTCATAGTTGTTTCAGTGTTTTCTGTTTTAAATAGAAACTGTGGATCAAAAACTGCATTCTTTCCAGAAGACAAAGTGCAGCTGATGCACAGGAGTTGTACCTGCATTAAATAATAAGAATGTTCTTAGTAGTCAGCAGAATCCAGAAATGTGTGGGTTTACCCCCTTTTGGCAAGTTAAGGCATCTGCCTCTACAGCACAGGATGTCAGAATGTGTTACCAGGATCATGTGAACTTAGAGCATTTGGCTTTACAAACAACTCTTTCCACTGTTTTTGCCTTGTTCTTTCACACAGGTTTTTAGCTCTTTCAGCCAGCCGTATCCTTCCCAAGATGTTTTTCTTATGAAGAGTCATGAGGCCATGAGGCTTTTCTTTTCTTCTGGGAACTGAACTTGTCAGAGTGGTGGAAAAGGTCATGTATTTGTAGAATTAAACAGAGACATTTAAATAGATGCTGCTGCCTTTTCAAATTCAAGACAACTTTTGAACTTGTATTTTGTTTTTAAATAAAATCTCTCTTCTGTTAATCAAAGAAGCACAAACCCCCCTCCCCAAATCTTAAAATTATACTGTTTTGGACAATTGCCTTTCTGTCCACCTGTCACACTAGGTAATCACCATGCAGTATGTTTGTAACCTGTATTTCTCTGCAGAATGTCCTTCTCAATAAATACTTGCTAGGCTTGGAAGGAATAACCACATCAATCTAAAATGTCCTTTCAGGAGAAACAACTATCTCTCTGGATTTAGAGTGTGAGAAACTGAACCACTTGATCTACCCATTCAACAATATGAGTTTTGGTTATTTCCAATGTATTTATACTGGCAAAACTGAATATTGGATCTTGGACTAATTTTCAGTTTGGGTCTTTACAGTGGATTCATGTATGTGGTAAGGCACATGCATGTGGTAAGTGATGGGGCTACTCTTCTGAATTCTAGTATTCACTAACTTCACACTCTTCAATACAGTCCATGTCATTTAGTGTAGCTGAGGTAATAAGATTGTATGAGTATCAGATTATATCAAAGGATCATGTACTTCAACATCCTATCTCAGTCACTGATAGCACCTAAAGAACATAGCAAGCATATAGTACTATTTCCTCAGAAAGTTTTCTCAGCCTATAGCTGTGTATAGCTCAGAGGGTTTTGTGAGTAATGGCTAATGGCTTTTTATTTATATTTAATAGTCCTCTGAATTCTTCTTCTAATGATCTGTGGAGTCACACCTCCTCACCAGTCTTTTGAGTGTTGGTATTTACACAGAATCTGTTTGTACTAGGAGTAGAGGAAGGTTTAGGAGAGAAGGAACACTTCTTGCTGACCACACACAGAAAACAAGGGGAAGCTTTAGTCCTTAATATTATTAGTAAAACCTTCCTTTTTTTTTTTTTTTTTTTTGTTATACCAGGAAATTAGTCTACTATTTCAATGTTAAAAACACATAGCTGAATTTGAACATCTGTCCAGCAAGCTGGTTGCAAACAGAAAGTAGAGACCCCAGACAAAACTGAAAACTCAGGACACAAAAATCAACACCTTTCATTTTAAAATCTACTTGAAAGTTTTCCCTTAAAGGGATTTTATTTTACTGTGACCACAAGCAGAACTGCAAAGTAAGTTGTATATCATAGTATCATAGTATCAAATGTTTCTCTTTTGAGGCATAAATTCCTCAGTTTACTCCAGATATAGGAAACTGGATATTACTCTTCCTCAGTTGTGATCTGTCCTTACATATTTTGCTTTAACCCAAGAATAGTAGCACCTAAACCATGTCACATAGAATGCAAGGAGACAAAGCTCTAATGCCTGCAAAATACTTACTGAGCATTTCTAATCCCTAATCAGGAGCAAGTCGCTAAACCACAGCAGTAACAAAGGCTGATATTTGACTTTCATCCACTGGAAACTCTTCTACCATTAGTATACATTTCTTTGCATGCTGTAAACAGGCAAAAGGCTTGTGTACTCTGAACACCAAGGTCTAAATATGCACAACTAAGGTATGCTCTCTCATTTGTTCTGGTGAAACACCCTTTTAAACTTCATGTCAACAAGAATCTTAACATCTGACCCTGAGTTCTTTTCTAAAAGCTAAATGCTATCACTTACCAACACATTCATTCAGATTGGTATTGATCAATTTGTAACTGAGCAATAGCAGTCACTAACGTGTTGCTGTACTGGCCCCAGAGCAGCCTGGGAAGACCAGTCCTGCCTTTGTATTACTCCAGGAAAGCCTGCCTGCTGGACTACACCTCTCCTGTATGACCCTACCGCTGAGGGACTGCTAGGAGGATAATGCTCCCTTGCACTCAGTCTCCAACATTTTCATCTCCTCCTGTCCATCTGTGCTGGGGATCTGCAGCAACCCTGCAGAGCCATTTTCCCCAGTGTCTAGCAAACAATTGCATAAGTGGCTGTTAAGGACTGGTCTGTTAATTAGAATCATTAATTGTAGGTCTACTGATTAATTCATTTGGAATTATCTAGCTGAGCAGAATTCATTCTCCAGCTTAGATTTTATGACAGAGATACTGTTTAATGAAATTAAAATAGCCTCACTTACAATTCACAAAGCACCCATTCTTTCAGATAATAAAACGTATATAAACTGAGAATATCAGTGCAAATGTAAAGTATTGACTCTGTTTTCCCATCCTTAAAATGTTACATTAGAAAGTTTTTCATCTTGGCTGTTTCACCAACAATCATTCTAGGACATTTGTGCTAATGTTGTCATCTCTTCTTTATTAGCTAATGTATTTTACTATATTTCACTCAGTTCTAAAATTCCATCTTTCCATTGGGTTATACGGCAAATACAGCTCTAAGCAGCATGAGTGTCAGGCTGCTAGTACTATTATGATGCTCCATTTACACACTAAAGATATCTATTTATTTCCATTCCACTTTCACATTTTAGTTTCATTTTACTTCTGAAATACTTATAAATCTCTAGGATTTTTACATGGTACCTGAAACCTTGGTGTTTAGATTCCAAACATTGCCCTAGTATTAAGTCTAAGCTTTTAGCCCTTTTCTTCTGTTAAGCAATACTCTTGTTAAGTTGCATTGCTTGACATTGTCCATAATGAAATCCTCTTAAACACATTCAGCAGTTAAAACCTGGGATTTTTTAAGAGTTAAAGTTGAGAACCAAGATTAAATATCATATTCTCTCTATGAGAAGGGCCAAAGCTTAGTCAATCTTGACAAAGGTGATAAAAGCAAGTTGCAAAACTTAAAATCATTCAAACACTCAAACACTCATGTGCTTTAAATGGTATTTGGAATTGACATGAAGTATCAGAGGACCATCACAATTGTGGTCACCAAGTTATTTTCAATTTTGACCTGATCTAACATTGACCTGGCCTAACTTTGAACTTGGATCCTGTTTTGAGCAGGTGCATGGACTATAAACCCTCTGGAACTCCCTTCTAATCTAATTTGTTTTATGGTACTACCTGTTTTGATTTTGAATTAATGCAGTAATTACATTAAGACTTTTAGTGATGCAGAGCAGGGGAAGCTCAAAGTCAGCCTGTAACAAGTATTATTACTACTTTTTTCTTCATTAACAAGTATTATTACTAATTTTTTCTTCATTAACATTAGTTCTGCTAAAAATTAAGGCCATTTCTGTTACCTGTTCACTTTGAAGGTGATCCCACAGATGAGAGCAGAAAATCCATGGAAGAAATGAACACTGACATATGCAAGAGTGACAGGAGAATCTGGCACAACAGCTTTCTGAAGCTGTAGTTTAATTTTCATATGGAAGTGTGCACAAGCATGTTCTGTTTTCTATATGTGTAACCATTGTTCACAAGTACTTGTTGAACATTTTTTCCAGAAAAATCCAGATCGTAGATGGTTATCAAACTATTTATGTCACTATTTGTAGCATGTGAGTTGTCACTCAAGAGGGGACAGATTCTACTTCTCAAAACGATGTGTCTCTGTTTTCTCTGGTACTGTAGCTAATGGTTGAAGTTAGGTGTTAACCAGTAGTTAAATTAACATTATTCTGATAATGCATATAAAAATCTGAGTGTCTTACATTTTCAGAAATACTTCAGCAATTGACAACAAATAACAGTGTCCTCCAAAATAACAGCCAACTGATGTCTTTGCATTTACAGAGTATTTCCTGGTGACTTGTTGACTTATATAACCAGCTCCTTAAGCATTCCAAGTAGCCTTTTACAGAAAATTATAGCAACACTTCTTTGTGCACTTAGACTCACTCCCATGAGCTAAATATCTGGAACTCAGAATAGCAAAACTATTTAATACCATTGTCCTCCAAAAAGATACACAATTTACACCATGGCTGCAATGGGTGTCTGTGTTTTAGCCTTCTATTTGGGTTTGCAGATCATGTGGAATAAGTAATGGACAAACCTAAGCATGTCAAACAACAACAGTTTATGAGAAATACAAACCCATTAAGAACATTGTGCTCAGCTGAGAGAACATTAAAAAAAAAAAATTAAAATCCAGTGTCTGTTGTTAATATAATTGCAAACAGAAACATTTAAAGCACATTCAAGTTTCAGTTTGCAAGATCTGTTTCTATTAATACCTGTGTCTTTTTTTGTCTGGTATCTTGCTGCTTCCTTATGGATTTTGCTACGTGCTGCAGATTACACTAAAGTGGCAATGAGGGTCAAAGTTTAAAAGCTTTCTTGGCTACTTTTCTCTCCTAACGTTTTGCACGTTATATGATTGTGAAGTTTGATGTTGCCTTTTTTACTTGAACCAAGAGGTTCCATTCCCCCCCCCCCCCCCCCCAAGACTTAATTTTCAAATTACTTTACATTTTTTTCTTTTAATGCTACTATTTATAATTCTCCATTTTATGCAAAATATATGGGAGCAAGGAGGTTTTTGTTTTGTTCTGGTTTGTTTTTTTCTGGTTATACAAGTAAAATGGAAGTGAAGCCTGCTTCTCCTCCAAAGGTTAAGGGTGAACCGAATTCTCAAATGATGAGTGATTCTGTGTGTCTGTGTGGATTTTGTAGAAGTAGAAAATATCAGGGAGGGGACCAGGACTGAAGATGGTAAAGCAACTTTTTTCTCATGACAAAATAAGAATGCAGGAAGGTAACATGCCTGATACTGTAAGCATGGAGATGCTGTTTACTCACACATTTTATACATATAGGCTTTTGTGAAAGAAACCCATTAAAAGCTCAGGTCTGCTCCTCAGAGGACAAACAATGTGCTATTATATTTATCTTTTTGAATGCTCAGCTGCTGATGGACATGCTTGATAATATTCAGAGTGGGTTTAAGAACTACATGTGTTAGATTACAACTCAAGGAATCACAGAATATTTTTTTTTTTCAGAGCTTATTGTAGTCTGATGGATGCACATAATATTTAATTCACTTAGTTACTTGCATTAATAAGCAGAAGAAGTGTTTGACTTTTAATAGTTCCGCCATAAGCTAAATGGCATTATCTGATTTGGAGTAGTTCCTGATGGCACTTCTGTATAGGTGCTTTCTTTTTCTTTTTTTTCCCCTCAAAGGTTATTACAGACTTGTTGGGAAAAAGTAGCAAATAGAAGAAAAAAAAAAATCTATATATTTCCATAATAAAAAAATGAGAGCACAGGTGTGTGTGATAGCTGGTTTCATTGCAAAAGTAGCAGTTTCACCACATTTGTATCAGCTTAAGTAAAAATGTACCAGCTGGAAAAAATTAAATCAGCATGAATCATAGATCCAAAAGGTCACTGGTCTAAAAATACAAATCCCAAGAAAAAGATACAAATGATGTATGCAAACTAAAATTGCCAAGTAAAAATTAAAAACCTTCTAAACATTCTAAACTTAGGACATTAATTAATTTGAAAGTAATGTGGAAAGAGGCAAAAAGCCACCCTGTGATGTCACTTTCATTATATGGAACGCAGCGAAGGAGATAAAAGAAGATTACGCAGAGCCCAGGAGAAGATTAAGCCTCTTTATCTTGCAGTGGGAGGGGGACCACATATATACAAGTAGTATTTTGTGTATAGAGGAGAGGGAGGAACTCCACAAGACTTGAGCTTTAATATGCACTTCTATCACTGAAGTGTAATGACGCATAACAGGAGATATGCATGCACATGCTGAGGATCATAAAGTCACCCCAGCTGTCACTCAAAATTACAAAGCTAACAAGTAAAACCAAGTCCCTTTTCTCAATAAAGTTCCAAATATAAATTTTTAAAGGAAACAAAAATAAGCTCTGTTGGAAGCCATACCTTCTTGTCACAGCCTAATGCTTAACAAGAATGGAAAAACAAAACATAAGTATGTGGTAGGAATGAAAATAGAGTGCAAGTACTCTTGAAGATAGAGCCTTATTAGTAAAGCCTAGAGATGTTTTGATCCAGAAGTAAAGCATACAGTGTTTTGTCAGAATTGGTTTATAGGTGGGTGAATGCCAGCAGCTTTAAAAGAATACTTATTCGCCTTTCTTCCTGTGGTAAAATCTCAGCACATGATGGCAGAAGCACCTTTGCAAAGGCTGACATGCCACTTGCTGGCCAAAGGTTGGATATATAGTCACACAGGGGAATGACATGTGCATTGTCCTTTATGACTTTGCCTAGAAAATATGGCTCATATTTATCACTAAACAGCGCAATTGTTCTTCTCTTAGCCATCCAATTATAGCAGAAGGGGCAGACAGGCTCACACTGGGCTGTTGTAAAGAATATAGTTCCACTAAATTCAAGGGACCATGACTGACGTGCACTGACACCTATGTCAAGCCCAGAATTTTTACAGAAAGCTTTGATATGTTTTGTTCTGTCTGCCAGCTGTCTTGGTTCTGTTTTAAAATCTCATGTCCATGCATCTGCCTCTCTCTGACATCCTTTCTTCAGATCTTTTAATGTTACACTTTGGAGCCACTTTCTCTGTAAAATCAAGTCTTAACTGCAAAGTTACTAATTAGGTTCTCTTCTTTCTCAGTATCCATTTCTCCTTGAAGTTAGGTGGTATCATTCTTTTTCTGGGAAGTTTATTGACTTCATTATTTTACTTGTATTTATTTTTACAGGCTTATTTCAAACAGAAATACAATTGCACATAGAAGGAGGAAATAAGTTGGTAAATTTTCTTTTGGGTAATAGAGATGAAGAGATTTGCTGTGGCTTAGATTCTAAAGATGGATATATTACAAGTTTATTTCAGTTACCCTGACGGTCCTACTCACTGCTACATTTCATTGACTGTGGGCTAGCTAAGACACTTTTAAGTCAGAGATTGGACCAGGTGGTGAATCACTGCATCAGCAAGCAGGAAGCAAGATAGAAATAGAAGGCCAAGCAGTGGATCTTTGCTAGGAAGAGGCAGGAAAGCTATGGAGTACAATAGGAAACTGGGTGGAAGAGATATAGAAGAGCTGAAGCTGAATAGTACTTCCAGATTTTCAAAGGCTCCATTTAGCAGCTACCACAGTGAGGTTGTGATAAAGATTTATCTATTATGGGCATACTGAGAAGATACATTCAGATTTACAAAGGTTGAATAATTTAAGATAACCTGAATGTTTACTCTTTCAATTAATCCATAAAACAAAACTGTGCTTTAAAAACTAAAGCAAATTATCCTAATTATGTAAAAGCATATGTGTTATTGTTCCTATTTGTTAATACAGCTGTCATTGCCAAGGTTCCTCTCTTGAGTGTTTTTCTGAACAATATTCCCAAACTGGCACATTATGTGGTGGGCATTATCATGTAAAACAAATAAAAATGTTGATTTGTTAATTGTTTACAGTATTTACTGCACAGTTCCTAAACCAAGTGAGACCAGTGTCTATTCTCTTATATCTAGTTTCCACAAAAAAGGAAATCAAGAAACACCCGGAATGTTCACATCTTCATAACAGGTCTTTCTGATATGAAGCACAGCATGGGTAAATAATCCCATTTTTGTGCTTGTATGTTAGGACTGTGAAATTTTGCAGAAATTTTTATAAAAATTTCTCAAACAGCTTGCATGTGAAGTTTTTGTCTAAAGTTCATGATGGTTAAAACAGCTTTCCATCTCCACAGTAAAATTAACTCTGCAAGCAACATAATTATTCAGCCATCAAGGGCAAGAAACAATGTCATCTATTTCAGATGCACTCTGAGATGAAGAAACATGAAGGATAATCTGATGCTTCTTTCCAAAATGTAACATTTCCAGCTGCCAACAAAACTTCCAGCCATGTTTGGATCCCCACTACCACTGCCACAAGTGACAAAGGACACCCTTTCCGACTGCAAGGTATGATTCCTGGAAGTGCCCAGTAATAATCAATTTATGCAGCAAAGGGAAGAGTACACTAACTCTTCAGATAACCAGGAGGACTTCAAAACATGTAGGTCTGTGTTGGATAATCCTGTAGAGAATCTGCTGCAAAAACCCACATTCAAGTTATGAATAGATTAACTACAGGCAGCAGTCAGAAATCGTCTCTGCCTACTTCTGTTTTAGTAGTCTGGTGCCAGTGTGTCTCCAGAGACCCTAGGAATCCTTTCTCTTGCCATAAACACCTCTCACAAAAGCTTTCAGGAGTGCCTTCATGTTTGTGATGGCTTGAATGGTGGAACAGCCCTGAAGCGAATCTAATCCTTTTCAGTTTTTGACTGAGGTGTTTTTTATTTTTCCTCACCTGACGTTTTATTCAATGTCTTCTCTGCCTTTTTCAAAGGCAGGGCTCCCTACTAAGTGACCTTGATTAGAAGGCACCCTTAATCCCCAGTGCTTGTTCAGCACAATAGTAGGGATCAGGAGGAGTGCATGGTACAATAGCTGAGCATGCTTGATTCCAAGGAGAAGCATGAAACAACATAGCTGAAGAAAAGCAGAAGGTACAAAAATATTTGAAGAATGGTGAATGCTGTGGAAAGTCTAGGAAGTGTGTAACAGAACTTGCATGGATACGACAAATAACTAGGACATGTGTCCTGGCCTGTGTGAAAAAATACAGGATGTGTCAGAAAACACTTCACAGGCATCTTAGTGTGTCTAAGCGGGGGGGGGGGTGAGGGGGGTGGGGTAGGGGGGGATAAGTGTTAATGTTCAGGTTCATAAACTCTAAAGTGAATTTACACACAGTTTATCACAATTTGATATAAATTTGTTTGCAAATCATGAACTAGCTAATGAGTATGACATTTCTGTTTACAGGCTCTAACATCCCTTCTACCCTATTCATAACAGGCATTTACAAATTATGAAAAATCCAAGCTAGCTATATAAACAACCAGACAAAAGCAGCAGTTTTGACTGACTGTTAAAGGCATCTTTACAGTCTTGTTGAGCTCTTTTGATTGTGTTGGGTTACTCAAAACCAGCAGTCCTTACACTTCACTTCTCCATTAAGTTAGTTTTCATTCCACAAATATTATGGAAAGTGCAATATACAGTAACAGCAATAAGAATACTTACTCATTACAGTTCAGGCTAGCCATGAGTCACTGAGGATTTGTAGGTCTGTTTGTTACACATTCAACAGCTTTGTTGTCCCTGTTCAGAAAAAAAGACAGTTTTCTATTGCTAGTCGGTGTAATCCAAGGAAGCAGACACATCTAAGAGCAGCACTGTCTCTTTAAATCCACATCTGTAGGTTCCAGAGTTGTACAGCTATTGGTTTTGGTGGAAAACATTTCATATTTATAAGGCTGCAGCATCACATACTTACTCCCTCTAATGAATGATGTTCATGAGGCATCCACATTGCATAAGTCTGGAATGCTATCATAAAAGACTATGAAGACTCACATGGCCATGAAACAGTAAATAGTAAGCAATTTCTTGCTGTTTCCTTCAGTATAATATATAATGAGCATCAGATTAAATTATGTACCTATTCAAAGCAAACTCACTAAAGTACTTCCACAGGATACTCCCCCCAAAATTGTAGAAATTATCACAATTTGTTGTGGATAATAAAATTTTACACCATTTCAAAAAGCAGTGACACAAATTACTGGAAAAGGATTTCATTAATGACTATGAAACACAGTGTGAAAACCTCTGACCTAGGAAGTCCTGAGGCTAGAAGTATGTTCTAGAGAAATCTCTTCACTTGCCTGGCCTTATTTTCTCACAGCATCTGTTGTTGGACACTCTCAGAAAAGTGGAAGGCTAGATGGACCTTTTCTCTGAGCCACTGTAGCTGTTCCTCTGTTCCTATGTACTCAGAGGCCCAATGTGGTGAGTCTAGCTGTGTTATCCACTACACTTTTGCATCTTCCTAAATTCAGGTGTCCCATTATTACAATTATGCCTGTTCCAGTTGCCACAGGCCTAGCCTACTTGACTGACAATCTGATCCAATGCTGGGCTTTCCATCTTCAAACTCATTAAACTTTGGTAACTATCTTGGTGAAACAGAGCCAAATTTTGGATTAAAAAAAAAAGTGGAAGGATGTGCATGCATGTGGCTGTGAAGATACTGTGCTATGCCAGAGCAGATTGAGTCCATGTATCAATGCTAAGAGAGGGATTATATGCACTGTAAACTCCCTTGCCCTTCTTGACCCCACTCAATCACCGTCTGGGCTGAGGGTTGGCAAATGAACAATCTCCATCTGTTGTCACCAAGGCCTCTGTGCCAGAGGACATTTCAGCCTTTGTGAAAGTGGAGGTCACTGATGATTTTCCTAGATTTGCACTGCGATATAACATGGCACGTTCTGTAAAACTTGCTTCCTGCTGCTGCACTGTGCAGCATTGATGACCATATGTCTAGAGTATGCTGCCCTTTTCATGCACTGCCATCATCAGCCACTCACCTGGTGTCTACCACAGATCCACTGGCTATCCTTGGGAGAGTCTGCAGGGAAATTTTGTCTGTGAGTAGGCTCTGGTATGCTACCAATATCTCTGGGGACCTTTTATTGACTGAGAGATTAAATAGAAAGATGAAAAGGCATAATAAAAAAATCTAAACTAGGAATGTGAATGTCAAAGAATGGGAAAAACATAGTTGGCTGTGAGAAAGAGAATTGTGAGAATTCCAGCCTGAGCTCCTTGTTGATATCCCACAACACACTCCTTGAGATATCCTGAGGAACTGTGCTCAGCAGAGCTGCTAAGTTCAATAGAAAGTGTATAGACCATATCTTTTGCCTGGATGGAATGTAAGGGGAGGATGCATGACACTGGAGAAGAAAGCGCAGCAAGTACATGTGTGTTCTTCCAGTGAAACGTGTGCAAGCTGCAATCAGCCCATAGTCCTGCCAGAAATTTCTGGTGTAGACATGACCTCAGTCCTCTGCAACAAGAAATCCAGGCTGTTATTTGTGCAAGCTCTTGAGACTGAATAACCGGTTAGATGGTGAGCTGGCTGTTCATACAGTCCTGAGAACCGTGCACAAATACAGAATATAATCAAACTGCACAAGTTATAATCATGCATTCTTGCACATAATATTCTGTCATTTTGGAGGAAGTCACATTAACCCTTTCATTTCTATCTTAATCTACCTCCTTGGTAAAGGGATGGCTTTTGTCAGCCTTCAATAGCAACATTCTGGCCATTGAATAAATAGGTACCACATGCTTGTGCTACTTTTATGATGTATGTTTAAAAGGCATGATACTACTTCAATATGTAGCTTATTATGAGCTTTGCTGTTTTTCAAGGAATGCTGTAGTTACAAATAAAATTTACTTGTGTGAGAAGGAAGTGAGAACTGCATTCTGCATATATTTTGTTAAGCAGCAGTTTACCAGAAATCTGAGATGCTGCCTTGTACACATGGTACCAAGTCTTTTTATCTGATTAAGTAAGATTTAAGTGGAAAACCTTTTAATCAACATGAATACTAAATTTAGCCTAACAGAGTTCTTTGTGATCAGCAGAGATCTCATGTTTCACTCTCCTGTGATTAGAAGGATTGATGTGCCTTTGCCACTAACTGACTTGTGTCACTTGTGTTGCCCACAGCAATAGTTTCTTGTGCTGATCCTAATGAGTTGTGACAATGTATTGTTAATTATTCTAACATATTTTTTTTTTTGTGTGTATAGCATCAGTAAAGTAACAGCCAAACAAATTACTGTATTACTGTTTTCAAAGACAGTAGTTCCATTGAATATGTATTGAAAAGCAGCTTCATGTTAGGAATGTAGTTTCAGTTCTACATTAGGATGAGCATCTCACCATAATTATTTTGGGGTCACTTTGGAATGTGTGAAAGGGGAATGTACATGGAAATGACACACTGAAAATCAATTTGTGAAAACAGAGGACTGATGTCATAGTGATATAAAAACATACCAGACAAATGACTTAGTTTTTTATTACAGAAGGCTATGGATGAAGTAAAAATAATAGAGCCATGAATTTGAGAAAGTATGGCAACAGAGAGGGCAGTGAGAAGACTTCAGCCTGCTGGTGTGTGATCAAACAACTTTAATCAGCAACCCATCTCCTTTGGCACACAGAACTGAAATTCCTCTTAAAAAATACAGAAAAAAAAATATCATCAGCAAGGCTATTTAGGGAATTTCATGTAAAATGATGGGTTTACATTTTCCCACTGAAAGAAACATATTGGGTCTAAAGATAATATTGGGTCTTTCTTACTACAGCTCTTTTAGTGGTGCTGGGAGCTGGTTTTCCTGATTGGACAAATTTTCTGTTGAAAGTCAGAAGCCACTGCCTCAATGGTGCTTTCAGCATTTCTGCTTATCAGGGAAAAAATATATGGCTGTGCTGGCTAGGTGAAAGATGAATGGCAAGAGAGAACATTTTCCTTTTATGTAAGCTACAGCATCAGGTAATACCCTCCCCAGAATATAAAATATTGCCTCATGAGTAGGCAATGTACATCTCTGAAAAAAATAAAACCATTCAAATTATTACAACAGAGAACAAAGCATATTCTCTTTTAACACACATCCCCTCTACTGTTTTTCTATAAACTTAGGAATAATTTAGCTCAGTATCAGTCTTGGCTCATGTGCAAATGCACAAAATCATAGTCCTGCTTTATCCAATCACCAAGTTTGCTATAGTTACTACTATTTTTTCACAGCTGCTCTGTCTTGATTTCTATACTTTAAAGGTTTTCTTTTCCTGTCCTGTGCAATAACATATGGAATCACAGTCTCACAGAAAGCATTTAGTAAAGAAAGATGCTATAACTACAAACAATCAGATTTCTGTACAGATGGATATCTAGCTTTGTGTATCTTTGTTAGACCCAGGATCAGCTCTTCCCTGAGCTGCTATTCATGACAAGGACAGCTAATACATGAATAATAGATTCAAAATAGTATAAATAACCCTCCTTCCTAAGCAAACATAAAAACAAATGCAAAATCCAGCTGGAACGTTCCTGATTAAAATTAGTTTTCTAAATCCTTTTAAAAATCCTTTAAATACACGAGCTATTTGCAAGACATACTTTTCTGAAATAGCTGCATGAGTTTATAAGTCAGCCATTGCAATCAGATGGAAACAAAGAGATATTTCTTTGTTATTTTCATCTCATTTGCCTACTGTGTTTCATAATCTTTTAGAGAGACACTGTGAATACTGATGACAGGATTAGCCATGTCTAATGTTACATCAAACACTGGTTTACATTTAATCAAGCAGTTTACTATGCCTTACAGTAACAGTGGAGTTGCTTAGATAACAGTTTGATCAAGGAAAAGTTCAGAGGTTTTGAAATTTTGGGAGACACTTCACTTGGAGGAGGAAGGGAGAGCCCCAGTTCAGCATAACCAAGAGATGTGTAGGCCAGTCAGAAGAGAAATGAAACAATCTCAAACCACTCCTCTGCCTGACAAAGAGATAATTTGAACTTCATAGGAACATACCTGGTTGCTTCTAAGGAATTGCATGTGCTCTCATCAAAAATTGAACCTTTATGTGAGCAAATGTGCAAGGAAATTTTAGTCATTCCAATAGGCTTTCATAAAATCCTTTGATACTGCTGGAACAGTAGTTTTGACACAGAGCTTTTTCTTGGTTTTGTTTGCTTGCTTTGTTTTTTTTCTGGTTTTGTTTGCTTGTTTTGGATTTGTTTGGTGGTGGTTGTTTTCTCAAAAAAATGATTCCATTGAAAATTTAATCTGTTGATGTAGATTGTAGGAGTCTTTGATTCTCTTCTGAAAATAGCATTTTTAGTAAAGGAAAGCCTTTGGCTCATTTAGAATGTAGGTAATGTCTCTTGGCTTGACTTTTCACTTTGATCCTTTTAGGTTTACAGCATTAGCCAAAATGAATCAGATTATTTCTCACAGCTCTGTACCTCTTTATAAAGGTCAGTGTTTAGTTATTGAAAATGGTGGAAAGAAAAGACATGTGACATTTCATGTTATTGATCTGTTTATAATACATTGTAGTGGCCTCCAGCGCTTTAATTTCCTTACTAGCCCACTTTTAGTGCTGCTGTCAAGATAGGAAATAATGCTTTACATCTTCCCTGAATGTCTCTGTCCTTAATTTCTGCCTGCATTTCACTACTTGGCAAAGTCTTTTTATCTTTGAACTTGGGCTTCCTATGTCCAAGACAGTAGTTAGTTAGCCTGTGACCCTTGTAACTTCAGCCCTCAAAGAATTTAGTACCATATCAGCTATATATATATCAAGTACACTTGATATGCTGAAGGGATGCTGAAAGTAATGTAAAAATTAAGTAGTCATTGATTTGAAGGTTAATTTAAATAGGAGTGCATGTGTGTAGGAGTAGTATGATTGTAAGCTCATAGATTTTAAAATTATATAAGTGACAGGCTTATATATGTCTGGGATCTGGGTGAGGCTTTCACTGATGTGGTTGCCCAAGGATGTGGCTGAAGTCCTGTCCCTGGAAACATTGAAGATCAGACTTGATGTGGTGCTGGCCGGCCTGATCGAGTTGGAGGTGTCCTTACTGACTGCGGTGGGATTGGACAAAATGACCTTTGAGGGTCCCTTACAACCCAATGCACTCTGTGGATGTGTGAATCTATATTGCACTGAAAGCTTACAGGTTTTATTCTTTATTTTCCCCCACAGGGTAGAATAGGACAAAGGAATTATCTTTGTCCCTTAGATGGAAGTTAGGGACTGAACAGTTCTGGCTAGAATGGTGCTACACATGGTATGCATAAAGAGACTTTTCCTACAGGCAAGGTTCAAAATTCTTTTCCATGCCTGCAGTGAACACTCCTTAGAAAGCATATGAGAGGACATTTTTGGATTAAGATTCCAAGTTAACATGCAGAACATTTTGTCATGTGAAGCTAAATAATCCTAAAAAAAAATATAATGAAATCACAACTCTCCTCCACACCTCCCAACAGAAAAGTAGAAACAATTTGCAGACTTCATCATGTATTTTGTATCTATATTTGGCTTTTTAAAACTGATCCAGCTATGCCTTCCCAGACATAATGACAAACAGAAAACTAAATCTGGAGAGATTTTCATCCTTAACTGTGAGCAACTCATAAGTTGTAAAACCTTTGACGTGCATTTATCACTTTCATTCTTTTTTTGTTTTAAACTGTGTGCATTTTTTCTATAATAATTTTAATTAAAATTGCCTGTTTATCACCTGGGTGTCACATATGAAACCAAATAAGAAAGGATTTCCTTTCTTGTAGAAAACAAAATAGTGTAGTATATAGTCTGTGTTCTCCATTTGCTTTGATTAGACACCAGAGATTCTGAGGTACACTTTAAAGTTAGTAAGAGGAGTTTTCAAAGTAAAGGTATCCTAAATGACATTAAAGTGATGGCACCAGTGGTCAGTGAGGATAGAGAAGAAACAGACAGAAAGGATTTCAAAGAGAAGCAGGGAAAAGAACTTATTTATTTTAAATGTGAGTCTTAGTGAAAGAAAATCTGTGCTTGTTAGAGGAGGGAGAACTAAAGCAGTTTGTTCTTTTCTAGCAAACCTCTTTTTAAATTTGTGGCCTGGATAAAGAGACATGCCTTCTAAGAAGTAATTAATATCTTTTATTAACATTATGGCTCATAACGAGGCAGCAATTTTGTTTTGAATTCTCTGCCAGAAGATAAATTAGCATGACTGAATTGGGAAATGTGAAAGCCATAATTCACATGCTATATTTGAGTTTATTTTTCTGAAAAGTTTAAGACTATTTTTAATAGAGATGATTGAAAGTCATAATTGAAATTAAACAGCTTTTCTGAGTTAGAATGCAAAGTATCTAAACAGCCAACCACATTTTGTTCAAAATTATGAACTTCTAATTCTGAAAACTGGAAATGAAACCGAGTTTGCAATTCCAAAGTTTATGGCTTGCTATATCCCAGTAGGCTGATTTATTTTTCACTTACAGTTTGCTGAAATACTCTAAGATCTCTTGAAACACTTGGAAAAAGAAATTTCAAATGAAAACTAAAATGGCAATTAAAATCAGGGATATGTGAAAAACCGAAAACTCAGAAAATTACATTACTGAGGTTTTACAGAGTTAAGTCTGGTTTAGACAATTTTTCTGTACAATTTGGTATCATATATTAAAAACAGTGAAAGTTCACCTAAAGCTTTAACACCCTAAAGAATTTCCTACAAATATGGCTTGTTGATTTAAAAAAAAAATATTTTCTTGCCTCTTACAATAAGTAAAATTGGGGAAAAGAACCACCAAAACACCCCCACAACCCAATAACAACAACAAACTTGCACAAATCAGAGCAGGTGAGTTTCCTTGTGGTTAAATTGCTTTATTGTAGCAGAATCAAAAATTTGTATTTAAAGTAAATTGAACAATATGATGAACTTGTCCCATTTTTATTTGCTCCACATGGGCAGTTTTACAATACTAACCCTGCCAATGTGCACAAAAAAAACCGTTTCAGGACCAAGAGAAGGATGTGACTGTTGTGAAATCTTTCCTAATGCTTGCAAGTGTATGACATGATGTGGGATTACCATTAGCCTTATCTTGCTTCACATAGATAATAATTTCACAGTTGCTAGAGCAGTATTTAACTCATTTAAGAATTCATTCTGAATGGATAATAATAACAGCAATTTTATAGAATAGTAAGAACCACCTCTTTTAAAGATTGGCTAATATGTTTATGAATTTAGTACCATCACATGTACACTGAGTTTGAAAATATTGTGAGCATTTAATGGAGTTCAGATTTTGTCTCTGGCTGTTTTCCAGACTAAAGACTGGAATAAAGAGTGTGAAGCTGAAATCCTTCCTGATCATTTCTTCTGAAGTGGGATTATGGTCAAAAAAGGTCTGTGAGATGTGAGCCTCAAATAAGTCCCAGAGCCTCATGAATCCCCATGGCTGGGCTTTTCTGGCAATGTACCAGAAATGAAGCATCTCTTTACCTCTCCTCCTCTCCAAAAGGACTCTTTTGGGATGGCATTCTTCCCCTTGGCTACCTAAAATCCATCTATAGATTCAGCTGAACAATCAGCTCCTGCCTTCCATGCTTCTGGTATCTCAGCCATTGTTTTAAAGGATGATGCTGGTTAGGCTTAACAGCTGGCTCCAAACAAATCTATTTATGTGGTGCATCTGATGTACTGCTTCTTGGCAGACATCTCAAACATATGGACAAGATTAACTGCAGTAATTTTTTAAAAAATTAAGTGCTTAAGAAGCTTTGAATACATAAATGAGCACAATGTATGTGGCCATAATACGAATATTACAGTAGAGTCCATAAAGCTAGTACAGAAGCACATCAAGAGATAAGGTTCTTTGCAACCAGAGACCCCTCTACTTGCAACAATCTCCAGTGCAAAAATACTATTGTTTATTGATGCATTTTGAGATACAGGGCTTTATAGTCTATGGGTGTGAGCTTCTGTAACAGCAATTTGTCTGCTTACTGAGTTTCAAGAAGCCTCTCTGTTGCTTTAATATAGATTTCAAGCCTTTTTGCAAACTTACAGAACAAAGATATAGAATATAAAAAAAAAGTTTCACTGTCTCAGTAATGGGTGACCTGATCTAGTTGAGGCTGTCCCTCAGTGGCAGGGGTGTTGGACTAGATGACCTTTGGAAGTCCCTTCCAACCCAGATGATTCTGTGAATATGTTTGCTACTTTGCCAACTAAAAGGAAAACTAACAACATGTGTAACAGTAAAATTAAAGACACTGTTGGATTACATGCAAATGTACCTTCATCTACACACTATTTTTATTACTACTATTGTTATTATTACCAGCATGTTGCTCAGGTTTGGTTTTGTTTGTTTGTTTTTTCCAGGAGTAATGTTAATTATGAATACTAAAATCTTCATCTGAGAGAAAGGTATAAATTGAATGCTGTAGGTGATAAGCAAGAACTAAAAGTCATCCCTTTGCTAACATGGTGGGAGAGGAAAGGATCATGAGATTAAGATATGTGGTGATGGGCGTGAATCACACTTTACATTTTGAGACTATTCCCTTCTTTTGTTGAAAAGAAAATAGTCTTGCAAAAACTACACCAAACCCTCATTAATAGTCTTTTGTAGAGGAAGGAAAAAAAAAGACAGAAGTTATAGCCACAATAAAAAGGGAATGATTTTGAGGTTATCTGACAGCAGACTCTCTCATGGCCCCACCTTAGTAGGAAGCAGGATTCCATGCACTAGGAATACATAAAATGATACAGCTACAAGGAATGGTCTAATGACTCTGAACCTTTGAAATGTGGTATCCCACTACACAGAATAGGAAAACACTTTCTATAATCAAACCAGTGACAGACTGAGAAGGAAGAGAAGGTATTTTTAATATTTCCAATTCTGGGATTTATTAATGCTGAAATAAGGAAACAGTACTAGATGTCACAGGTAGAAATTGTTTAGAAAATGCATTTTCACTTGTGTTGTAACTTCGTCAAAAACTCTTCCCCCACCCTCACCACTGAAAGTCTACAGACTAATTTTCTAATCACAATAATACCTAACCCCATCACTAGGGAATTTCAAGGTCCAATCTCCACAGTACAATCTGTTTGCAGTTCTCAGGTTTGTGTCAGTGAAAGGATTTGAATTCTCACAGGTCTCAAACTTCAAATATGTTTTCAAAAGCTTCTTTTTTATTTTCTAAGCTTTGCTCCAGTGAACAGCATAGACATTTCCACATAGGCTACCAGATGCATGGTTAGAATGAGGGAAAGCATGTTTTAAAAATAGCCCAAATGTCTAATTCTATGTATTGTTTGCATATAGCACCAAGGTTCCTGGATGATTTGTCTCTAAACTTTATTAAAAAAAACAAACAAACAAAAAACCAAAACATAAAAGCTTTATGTGGAAGAATAACATTAAACAGAAAACTCATCTTCATTCTACTTTTAATCCATTCATCCTTCTGAATAACAAAAAGCTGTGCTGATTCAGTTACTAAATAACCTAAGTACTTTCTGTAAGCGCTATAGGAAAACAAAATCTCCTTTTCTTCCACTATAAAAATTGGCAGTGCAGGTAAGAATCCAAACAAGATAAACCTTGTAAAGTTAGCAGTTCAGGAATGTGGAGAATTCATTGGGTATCTATCATTCTCAATCCAGGTGTGTCTCTTAATTACAAAACATGATTCAAATCCTCAGATTATGTCAACTGGACTAAGTCTACCCTTTATTAATTTATACAAAGCTGAAGATTTGTCCTGGGGATGTGTCTTCATTGTGCTGAGCAGAACTGCTTAAGCTGGGGAGCAGCGCAGTCTCATTAATGGGGCTTTTTGCTCCAGCTAATGTAGACGACGGAGATTGGAATCAATACAGCTGACCAATATGATCGAGTATTGTTCCTTTATTGTTCCAGTGTTGCAGGCCGATGGAGCAGGCCTGTAGTGCAAGTATAGCACTGTAAAGTGTAGAAGAAACAGGAGACAGGAAAGGCAGAAGTGCGTAGCAAGGCAACTGCTACATCTTATATAAACTCGGAGTGCCCTGTTGGCATAGCTCCATTGGTTCCCTATGAGTGACCACACACTGCACTATTACAGATTATTGGTCCAACGAGGTTGTTGATGCAGGTGCATGTCCTGTTGTCCCAAGATAACTGTCCATGTTTATAGCTACCAGTGTCTTGTTTTAGTTACATGCTGCAGGCACAGCACTGTTTTGCTACACTGCTAGCTGGCTCTGCATTTATGCTGAGCATGGCCTACCACCATGTCAGGCTCTAGGCCTGCACTGCCAGATTGCTCACACTGCTCGTCGCTGGCATTGCCACAAGCTAACACATCTTGCATTTGAGCAGAGCTGGTTAGCTCAGACCTTTGCCCTTCCAGGGCTGGGTCTCTTTGGATGGCACTGCAAGATGTCCCATACACATAATCAATATTTTCATAGTGTTCTGTCATGGTCAGGAGAAAATGATAGATTTATATGAGAAAACTTGTGCAAGTCCCTTGCGTTACCTGGCAAGTTTTGACTAAAGATAGAGAATTTAAGCTGTGTTAGAATGCTATTTTTGTACTGGTCAGTGAAACAGGTTGTGCAGTAACTCTTTCATTTAAGAATTTCCCTCACTGGTCTGGACTGCATGGTTACAACCTGCCAGAGAGACAGCAGAGATGATTTTTTTTATTTGAATGAGGGTTGGCTTCCCTCAAAATGTAGCTTTCCATTCCATCTACCAGAGATGTTCAAATTATCTAGAAACATGGTAAATAAATTAACTGCATACAGGGACAGATTTTTTTTTTCCTGTGCAAACATACAGTTTCAGTTTGACAATGTTTTATTTTTTTTCCAAAAAAACCTCTAAGTCAAGCCAAAAAAAAGGAAGAAAGCTGACAGGCAAATATCTCATGACAAAAAGTGTTCCAACAACGTTTTGGGGTGACATTTCTTTAAAAATGTGAATAAAGGCAGCAAAAGGGAATGTTGTTTAACTTTGTAACAGTAAAGGCACAAAAAGGACTAAGGAGTAATCTTTTTATATATCTATATATGCATGTGTACATAATGAATTTATTTTATTCAAGGTGTATTTGCATTTCACTGACAAGTTCCACCAAAATGACCCAAGGTAGCTTTGGCAGAGACAGCTTGGGGATTAGCTCTGTCAAATATATGTAGAATACTACATCAGTCACACCTCTTATCTACTGAAAATGAAGATGCCAGTTCAGATGAAATGCAAAGTATGTTTCAGCACCTTCCCTCTTTTAACCATCTCAGAATAGAGCTCCTAACATAGCCAGCAGCATCATTAAACAAGGTCATTGTTTCTCATTCTACTGCTGCCGGCTGTACACTAACTGGACAGGCCACAGCACAAAGTCTTACCAGAATGGAGCTATCTGTAATTCAACTACCAGAGCAGGGAGCACAGGAAGTGAAGGGAGCCCACCAGAGACTCTGAACTTGCTTGAGGTTAAAATAAGGTTGTGTGGGCTATACCTATGCTAGTAATTAAATCAAACAGTGCCTGTGCGCTGCTGCAAGGACAATTATAGCGTCACAGCATAGATCACATCTGCACAGCCACATCGAGATGGCATTTCCTGTGATTGAGTTTATATGCATTGCCCCTCATCCTATCACTGGGTATCACAGAAAAGAGACTGGCTTCATCTTCCTGACAGCCATCCATGGACTCATCTCCATTAAGTAATATCTATACAGGTGGCCATGTGTTCCAGTACCAGAATGAACTAAACTAAAGCTGCCCTGTATGTGCTTCACCCAGCCTTTCCTCATAGGTACAGCCTAGAGTAGAAGCAAAAAATCCATAGCTGAGATTAAAATAGTATTCACATAATTGGATGCTAGCTGTAAGCAATGTAATATCAGGTTTTGCACTTCTATGTCCTGCTGTGTTTGTTATACAGGATGGGAGTCTAAATCATTTCTCTGTGTTTATGAATTCCCAATGTGCATTAACATTCAGTGCAATAAACTGGAAAATGCCAAGTACTATTTTAAAGCTTCTTTTTCCAGACACTGTGCCTCATAGTGGGTCCTTTTTCTTGCACACTCTGTAGCCATAAAAAGAATGGCAAAGACAACAGGATGAATAATGTACTTAATTTAAAATTATTTTGCTAGCATTTGCAATTAGATTTCTAAAATGTTATTATATTTCAGGTTTCTTACTTTAAGGTAAGTGTCCCTAAAAATTAAGAATGTTTTCTCTAGGGTTTTTTTTTTCCCCCCACTCTACAAAAGAAAAAAAGTTTCTTTAATCTGTAGAAAAGCAAAATTTTATTTATAGAGATCTATAAAAGGATCTGATTCATTCTCCAGAAATCAGTTATAGAGTACAAATAAGCATGTGGTCTTCACCTGCATCGCCAAGAGCAGTTGCACTAGTTAAATGGTAACCCACTAGAGTTTATACTAAAAAAAACAAAAAAACAACAACCTCTCAGAACCCAGAGGTAAACAGATTTGGATGTGGTGACCAGTAACGTGACAACAGTGGGTGGACATTTAGTGGGAAGAATGTAGAAGGAGGGAAGTTGAATGCCACCAATTCTTTGGAGCTGAGAAACCAATTAGGAAAAAGAACCTGGCAATTAGGATCTCTTTGGGTACAGACAATCACCACTCCAAGTGGCAGATTCCTAGAGGAGTGAAATAAATTCACACACTAGTGTTTGCTATGGTTAGGGGTGGTAACAGCAACAATTATTGCAGCTTTCCAGGTAGGTAGTGACAGTGCTCCAGGTGAACAGAAATCACAGCATCAAGGTGCTAATGGATGATGTTTTTCTATATATAGTATTAAAACTGTAGTTGAAGGGAACAAACTGGAGTGCATTTACACATCTCTCATTCTGTTAGCCAAGTTACATGCAATTCCATTTGCTATTTCCTTTTCATGATTGTGCTGCCAAATTCTGCTATGGTAACACCCACTTGAGGAAATTCAGTGCAGTTTCTCAGGCTTGACAGAAGGGTAACTGAGTCAGTCTAAAATATCTCAAAAATAACATGACAGAATCAAAGAAAATCAAAAATCTCAGAAACCCTACTGCTGTTTTCTAGGGGAAGCTGATGGCAAAATTGAGAAGTTCATTTAATAATATAGGCTCATTTACTCCACCAGTCCTCTGCTGTCTTTACTTCTGTACTACTCAGATAGTGAGTTTGGATACTCACAGCCCATGTGAGTTCCCCCCTCCCCCCCATCAGAATGACTTAATACAGCATTGACTAGTTTTAATTCCTATATATTAACAAACACTTTGCAGAGGCATATACAGGTATGAACTGCCACTCAAGACACATGAACTAGTAGTCTTTTCTCTTTTGAGTTACTGTGAAGGATTACATCCCAAGGATACAAATAGACAAGGTAAGGGCAAATTGTTTCTGAAGTACTAGAACAATTTTACATGGTTACTGCTAATAGTAGAACCTAGTGTCCACCAAAATGAGGGAGCAGCATGTGAAGCAGAGACACCTGGGGCCAAGCCACAGATATACATATATCATCTAATTTACCACGTCTAGCAAAAACATTTTCCACATAAGCAGCATTGGTTAATCAGTAGGCAAGTCCCAAAAAGCTGTTTACAGCACCAGAAGTGACAAAAACCTTGGGAAATATACTGCAATACTTGTCCCTAATGCAAGCAAATCCTTGAGAAGGGCTGACCCAGACATCTAAGGTAATTTGAGTATGTCACCAACACACTGGTCCACACAGTTATGCCAGAAGCCAAACACCTTTGAAGGTTTTCAACATAGAATGATTTAAATGTGTCCAGTGCAAACATTCCCTAAAGTACACTGAAACACCAACAATGGCATATGGGAAAACATGAGCTTCTTGTGAATAAAGGATAGAATTAGCTAAAGGACCCAGGTCAATCTAAACTTTAAATTATAGTTTAAATGCTGATTGTTTACCACAGTAGGGCAGCTGTGCCAAAGAAAAACCTGACTACAGGAACAGATCTGATACATGCTATAGTCACTTAAAAGTGGACTAAGAGTGCATATGTGATATAAAGTAATGAGAATTTATGTTTAATAAAATTATCCTTGTGAAAATTGCAGGCTATCATAATACACTATGTTCCAAAAATACAGACAGTAAATAACTTAAAGGGCAAAACAATGCATTATCTATGATAGGAAGAAAAAAGTATTCCTTCTTACTCCTTTTCTCTTAGAGACACAAATATTGAAAATACCCTCCAGGGGTGGGAAAGGTAAAATAACTGAGACATATAAAGTGTATCTAAACTTCTGCCAGACTTATCAACAGAGCTGTCTGCAGATACCATCACTGAAGACAGAGGCTTGTATCCCTAATAAAGGAAATGACTAAAAGTTATGAGGAAGGTATCAAGAATGTGCAGGGCATCCATCTTTCATCACTTGACTGCAGCAGTTGTTGAAAATGTCAACAAATCAGTGAAAAGAATTATTTTTATACTAGAGCAGCTGCTAATTTTATATCCTGTCTGAATTGTTACAGGCAGAATTCAGTAAGCCTCTATTACAAGCATACACTTGAATTCTAAATTCATTGTCAATGTGTGACTGTTTTAGGCTGTGCCTTTAAGAAAGGGACAGTTGCTGGAACTGTATTAAGGAGTAATAATTACCTTTTCTCTCTCTCTAACCCTTTTTGGGAAAAAAGGGAGGTGGGGGAGAGAGGAGGTACCGGGGGGACCCTCCTGGATGGAGGAGGGAAAGTTGTTCTGTATTACGGTCTTTGCTGTATATTTCTGTACATATTGTAAATACTGTGTATTGTGTATATAATCATCTGCATTTCATCCTGCTTGTAAATATAGCTTATATTCATTTCTGCATCTCCGACTGAGTTAGCCGTGGTTTCTTTATCGGGGGGGAGGAGGGTGGGAGGAGAACTGAACTTTCTCTCACCACCACACAATGTACTCTTATCCTTGATGAAGCAAGTAAGAAACTTTAATGAGTAGTGAAAGCCAAAAACATTCCTAGGACATCAACAGAAACTGAGTGAAGGGATTTGTTACAGTTGGAGTTCTGCAAAACAATAGGTTAAGCCACTGTCAACAACACAATATTCTCAGCACTGGGAAACTAATGGTATCAGCAGGTAAGTAGCATAGGAGAACAAAGGGACAATAAAATACAGAGGACAACCAGTTCATCTGCAGGAATAGAAGATAAATGATCTTTACAACAGAAGATAGAATATTGGTGAGCCTTCACAGGCTGCCATGTTGAATAACGTTTGCTGTCAGTATAAACATTCTTTCTAAGGCAGTTATTGTAAGCTGTAACTTCCTTAACTGTGTTGTAACTATTGCAAGCTCTTCTCATTTGCAGTTAAAGAATTCATAATGACATTTTAGGCTCTTTCCACCTCCTTTCTCATCCTGCTTCTTCTAATAATATCAGCTAATCTCACCTTCTTTGCTCCAAGACAATTCAAATACATTGGACTTTTCAGTCTGGCTTTTAAAACTTTCCTAGGGTTTCCCACTACAAAGAAACTGTATTTTTGAAACCCAAGGCTGCATTAGAATGCCTTCATGTCAGTGTGGTGGGCTGGCCCTGGACAAGCATCAGCTGTTTGCTCACTCTCCCCTGCCCAGCAGGAGGGGCAATAGAATGGGGAGAACAGGGTTGAAAAAACTCATGGACCAAAACAGAGACAGGCAATTCATTTACCAAGTACTGTTGTATGAAAACCAGACTGGATTTGAAGGACTTAATATTTAGTTATTGATTTTGTAATGGGAAAAAACAACAACACACGAAAAAAGGACAAGCATTTTATAAAACCTACCTTCCCCTTTTCCCAAGCTCAACTTCACTTCAGACTCCTCACTCCTTGTTGCCACTGCTGATTAGACTCTATCTCTTCAGGGAAATAACAGGCAGCACAGGGCATTGTGATCTAAGACATAGTTGTTTTTTGCATGCATTTCCTGTGCTTCAATATGGATCCTCAGCAGACTGCAGTCCCTTTAGATGTGGTGTTCCCTCAGTGATTTCTCTTCTCCCCACCTCCTCCTTTCACCGCTCCCTCATTCTCTCCTCTGGTCCTTTCACTAGCCCTCTTTTCCTCTCTTAAGTATGTTTTTACACAGGTGCCACAAATTTGGCTGATGGGCTCTGTTGTGTCCTCTGGTGGCTATGTTGCAGAGCCATTCTGAACCACCTGTGTCCAGCACAGGGCATGCCCTGACCTCCTTTCAAAGAAGCTGCTGCTGCTCCTCCCTCTTTACCAAAACCTCACCACCTACACCCAACACAGCCAGTAATTTTTGTTCAATGCCAAGGTACAGGGAAAAATGTAATTCTGTTAATGACATATTCCCCAACCAAAATTTCTGCGCCACCTCAGTTTAAGATGGTAAAACCTTTTACAGGAAGTTTTGGTGAATGTACCCAGTGGGGCTACCAGACACTTTCAACCTCCAAACTCCCAAAGTAAAATGTGCAATTATTGGTGGAGCTATTCCCAAGCCTATACAAACTGCTTTCATCACAGCAAGGTTGCAAGAGGTAAGATGGTTCACAGATGAGAAGTGCTAACTGCTGTCCTCTAGAACAGACATTATTTTACACAAGAGCTAATAGGAATACTCTTATCTAAGCTCTGATACGGATATTGGCAAAATTTCAGGGTGAGTGGTTTCAAGATCACTTCTTCTCCTGAGTGGCACCAGCCAGGTCAGTAAATTTTGAACAGAAAAAAAGTAAGTCTGTTTTCTAGGACAAAAATCTGTTAGAAGCCCAGGAAGCTGCAGTACTCAAGAGACACTAGCCAAATCTCTCCAGATAGCTTAAGCGAGGTTGTTATTCTTCAGCTAAGAATCTGAACTTCAGCCCACTTGAAAAAAAACCTGTTTCTTGTCTTAGTTGTCACTCCTTTACCTTACAAAATCTGATACTAATTAATAAAATATTTCCCAAGGAAAGCTGAGACAATAAAACACTTTCCACATTGATATGAACAGATTTCCCCTCAGCTTTACGTAAGCACAAAAATTATGAGCTTGAAAAATACTTCTACAATTTTGTTTCGGATATCAGTATTCTTGGAAAAGAGATATTGGCTTACAAGGATGAAAAGATAAAGGTAGCAGAAATCTCAGTCTTTCAGCCATTGCTGAAAGTTAAATATCTATTGGGTCATGAGAGCCTTTGGCTGCTGTTTTGCATGTCACCAATTTGCAGTGCTGAACTAAAGGCATGGCAATTTTAATAATAATAACAATGTAACTGCAGTTTGAGTAATTGCTCATATTGTATGGAATTCAAAACTTTGACTTGCAGCAGCATCAGAAAATGTTTTGATTCTACAAAGCACAGTATGAAGACTTTCATCAGCCTACAGCCGTCAGGCACACAGGTCTCTTTCCAAAAATAGATTAACTCCTTCTGACAAATGGAGAACACCTAGATCAAAACTCCTCAGTGTATTTGTCTGCTATGTGTATCATATTGCATAGAGAGTGCTGTAATTAGTCATCCCTTCCTGGCGGTAATTACTGAGAAAAGTTTAGACTTCAGGAACTGTGTGTCTCTTTTCAAAACCTGTTAATCATTTAAAATTTGCAGATTATATAAAACTTTTTGCATGCTTACAGTCTCTTAGATTTCATTGCTACACCTATCCTGAGGATCAGAGTTCACTGGCCTTTTAGTAATGCAGGGAGATTTAAAATTTACATGTCAACTTTCTAACTGTTAACAGCTATATTATTCTTACTATGCTTTTTCTGTTTCCTTCATGTAGGGAGATAAACAAAGTGAATGATTAGCATCCCTGTTATGTAATGTTTTATAAGGCAGACTTCTCCAGGCAAACATTTTGTTGTTAAGCTCCTTATTTTACACAGTTCTAAATCCTTACACAAGTTTCTTGTATAAAAGAGATACTATGTGGAAATATAAACAAATCACCTAGCTTGCAGTGTTTTATTTCTGAAGATATAAACACTTTAGCTGCTGTATGTGACGGACAGTAATTCATTATTGTTAGCTTTTGACCGGCACAAAATCCCTGCTTAGCCTGTTAAAGCATAGAAATCATAAATAATAGCCTAGGACAGTCATGGATCATAAAGGTATCATTAGCTTCTGGTGACTGCAGAAAATTGGAAAGGATGTGGTGGCAAAAAACAAGGACTGTATTAACCTTGACAGTAGAAGTAGTGGAAAGTTGAAGGTATAGGTCCTCTTGTGAGGTTACAATTCAAAGCGGCAGGTAATGAGTTGTTTCATATGAAATTTTCAGCCTCTATCAGTCTATCCATTTACCATAAGACTATGAGAAAAAGGTGCCTTGAGTAAAACAACCTGAAAACCTCTTTGTTTCTATTTATCTGGGAACTTGAAAGGGTTAGTTAATGAACAATGATCACAGTAGTAGCTATGTGTGTGCATGATGGTTAAAAACAATAGGCACCACAGTGCAAGACTAAAAAGAGATTATAAAAAAATAATATTTAACTCTATCAGAGATGTTTCTGTTGAGAATTTATTTGTCTTAGGATAAGCCCCCACACATAATGAACAACATTGCATACAACGTAACATTGTTAAGCTAAAAATCTATGCCACGTGAATCATTCATACAGAATGATGTCAAGACCACCAAAAATAGCTAGCAGAGATTGCAGCATACTTTTCAATTGCTCAGTCTTGGGAGTCTCAAGTCTGAGGATATTCCAACATCCAGTCATCACCTCAACCATTTTCACAACCATAGCCAATATTCTGCAGCTTCGTTAGATGCACACTGCATGACATTTTTGGATGTGTGTGAAGCAGGGAAGAGGAGTTCTGTGCCATGCAGGACAGGAAACTCCTGACAACCTGAGCCAACCATATGGATGCTTTGTGCTGCTGCAGAACAGATACATGAATGTCAATATATGATATAGTTTGTGAGTGATGTCATTAAATGAGCAATAGGAACCATGGTCACAGGAAGCAGCAGAACTGGTCTGACATGTTGTTCTTTCTGGGTTAGCAGAACTTGTTTTGTCTTTTCCTACCCTTTAGAGGCATCTTTCTAGACCATACCTTATACTCATGAAGATCTACACAGAAAATTATACTGTAAGCCTATCAAGGAGAAGTCCTAAATAGTCATAAAACAGGTCTTCATAGTGAAATCTTTCCCACTGCATTAAAAATAACATCCAATACTATGTCTGTCTAGAGGCAGCCTTACAAGACATATGCACTCTTCTACCAGGAGGCAGATTTTAAATAGGGCACCAATATTCCAGCATATGCTATAAAAAGCAATCTGCCATCATGGAGCTGCTTTGAACGTGGCATTCAGCAACTTGCAATAGACTTAGAATATTATTTCATTTTTTATATTAGAGAAATATTTCCAGTCTTACTATAGAAATTGTTGCTATGGTGCCCTGTGTTGGAACACATTTGTCTGCACATTTACTATTGCTGAAGCTGCCTCACATACTAGTGAAGTGAAAGGAGATGCACATTTGAAATCTTCATCCTCTAGAATAGGAGAGTCTAGGATGTGCTGATGTAGAATACTTCAGAATCATAGTTTCAAATACATTACCGGGCAGCCTGAAAGTGTGGCTTAGGACACCGCAGTTTTGCAAGAGTGTCTCATAAGCACATTAAGCTTAGGTCTGAACAAGCTTGTTCATTTTTATAGTGCAAAAAGTGAACTTCTGTAATGAAATCTGTACAGCTTTCAGAAACATTATTGTCTGCTTTTCTGGTTGGCCAGTCTCTTTGTCTTAACTCAAAGTAGATCCCAGTGCTCTAATGCATTCCAAGATACTGGTTTCTGTCCTGAAGCTAGCAGAACTGTGTCAGTATGACTGCACCACCACCAGTAAACTCAGCCTGAGCCTACTATTGCTTTACTGCTTTTAGCAAACAAATCAATATATACAGAGTCCCTTGGTGAGTCTCACAGTATTCCTCGGAGCAGTATTGAAAACATAATAGCAAAACAGCCTGCACTGGACTGTCCTTTAACTGAGAAGAGTTATAAGGAACAAAATATCAGTCAAGGTTGAGGATTTACTCTTCCACAAGATTGTTTCTCCTCTGTGTTCCACATCTGCAAGAACAGAGGTACTTCACACCAAGAAAAGAGCAAGTGACGTATTTTAGTTCCCAGAGATCCTCCTACTCATTAGCTCTGTTGTCCTACTCACTGCTGAGAACAATTCAGAAGGCAGGTATCTCTCTCATTGCTCCACAAGGACTGACTATAGCATTTACTCTGTTATCTGCAGGTTGCTGGAGCACTGGATCAGGCTGCCCAGAAAGGTTGTGGAATCTTTCTCTGGAGATTTTCAAAACCTGGCTGGATGTGTTCCTGTGCAGCCTTGTCTAGGCATACATGTATTAGCAGGGGACATTCAACTAGGTGATCTCCAGAGATCCCTTCCAACACCTACCATTCTGTAACTCTGTGAACACTGCATAAAAGTCCAATGCAGCACAAAAAGCATGAAACGCTCAACTCAGTTAAACCCTTGGAAAGCATGTTCTTTGTACTCTTCCTGCCTCCTATAATCAAATAGAAGCCAGTCAAAAACTCTCTCTGGCTTTTGCAATATGGGGAGTTTTTAATCCAATCTCTTCCTCTTTCTTTTCAATGTAGCACTGACCCAAGCACTCTGTGTGCAGCAGAGCCACACAGAGCAAACAATTTTTTGCTGAGGCAGAACTGAGCCATGTTTATTTATATAGCTAATCACTGCAAATTTCTGATGGTCAACATGTGTCTGGCAAGCTTCAGCTGCGGTGTTCTGGGAAGCTACAGCTTTGCTTTCTCCCATGCATTCCCCTATGCAGCCCTAAATGAGAGAGGGAGCATTGAGAGACAATGAAAAAGCAAGCTTCTATACCTATGTATTAGAACAGTTGAACTTCTGCTCCTTCTATATTCTTCCTATCCACATCCTGCAAATCCAGCAACTGCTTCAGATGTTCTTTACACAGTGTACAATCTGAGGTGAAAGATTTGTAAGAACTAGTGCTGAATGCATTTTCACATGAACTATCGCACTTAGAAATAAATGCTATTTAAAGCGGATTGTCCCAGGAGTCTCTCTCAGTTAGCACAATGCACTTTCCCATAAAGGGTTCAGTTTCAGGTCTTGAACTTGTCCCACGCTCTCAGACCTTCTGGGCCAAAGAGTGTGGCAGAGTCATTAAACCCAAACCCTAGCTGGGAGCTGGTACTCTGGTAGTTCAGTTTGGAGCCATTCAAAAGTGAAATTTGTATATCCAAAAAGGTAATCAAACTTGGCCTTCCTCAATCAGGAGCAGAACCCTGTCATCCCAAGGAAGGGAAGTGGTGCTCTAACATCTCCTGGGACAGAAAATAGCTATGTTCTCTTCCCAGAGAAAATCTCCAAGGAGAGCTGCAATTACAAAAAGCAGGAAATTTTAAAGAGCAAACTGAAAACTACAAAGAATTTTTTGCTATCCTTATTAATTTTTTTTTCTACTTCAAGAGGTACCTGTTTTTGGGGGTTTTGTTATTGATTGGCGTTGGTTTTGTTTTGTTTGCTGTTTTTTTTTTAAATGGTGCTAAAAATCTGCCTTATGTGGAGAGTGTCCAGTTTTGAAAGATAAGTCGGTTGAAGCTGGTAGGGAATGGAGGTTCCTGCAGGGATGACTAATGAATACCTTGCAAGAGAAGGCTCTTTGATTTGAACATTCTCTTCTTTTGTCCTTTGCTCTAGAATTAACTGGAAAATAATACATATGGCTTAGAACAGACTGGTTTTTCTCAAGTCAGTGATGCTGTGTAGATTTGCACCTCTTGGAAAACCCATGAAGGTAGTCACAGTCTAATTCCTGTAATCATCTGCTGCAGGCACCAAAAATTTTTAGTCTGCCTTTAAAAAGCATTGTTACAATTTGTCTATATTCAGGAATGTCATGTATCAGCTACTTTGTGAAGGTTAAGAAGATAGACACTTAAGAAACAAGATCTCAATTTTGGTATTATTTGCTTTCAATATGTAAGGTAGAAGTTGTGAGATCTCAGGAAACATTTATGTTAATGTAGTATCATAGTATTGTAGTATCATAGTATCATTCAGGGTTGGAAGGGACCACAAGGGATCATCTAGTTCCAACCCCCCTGCCATGGGCAGGGACACCCCTGGCTGGCCAGAGCCTCATCCAGCCTGCTCTTAAACACCCCCAGGGACGGGGCCTCGACCACCTCCCTGGACAACCCATTCCAGGGTTTCACCACTCTCATGGTGAAGAACCTCCTCCTCACATCTAGCCTGAATCTCCCCACCTCCAGCTTCATTCCATTCCCCCTAGTCCTATCACTACCTGGGATCCTGAGAAGTCCTTCCCCAGCCTTCCTGTAGGCCCCCTTCAGATACTGGAAGGCCACAATTAGGTCACCTTGGAGCCTTCTCTTCTGCAGACTGAACAGCCCCAACTCCTTCAGTCTGTCCTCATAGGAGAGGTGCTCCAGCCCTCTGATCATCCTCGTGGCCCTTCTCTGGACACGCTCCAGCACCTCCACATCCCTCTTGTAATAGGGGCTCCAGAACTGGACACAGTACTCCAGGTGGGGTCTCACCAGGGCTGAGTAGAGGGGGAGGATCACCTCCCTCGACCTGCTAGCCACACTTCTCCTGATGCAGCCCAGGATCTGATTGGCTTTGCGGGCTGCAAGTGCACATTGAGAGCTCATGTTGAGCTTTTTGTCCACCAGCATCCCCAAGTCTCTCTCCTCAGGGCTACAATCCAGCCAGTCACTGCCCAGCCTGTATTTGTGCCTGGGATTGCCTCGACCCAGATGCAGGACCCTGCACTTGCTCTTATTGAACTTCATGAGGTTGGCTTGTGCCTGGCTTATGCCCACCTCTCCAGCCTGTCAAGGTCCCTGTGGATGGCCTCCCTTCCCTCCAGCGTGTCTGCTGCACCACACAGCTTGGTGTCATCAGCAAACTTGCTGAGGGTGCACTCAATGCCACTGTCCATGTCCCCCACAAAGATGTTGAATAAGACAGGTCCCCGGACTGATCCCTGAGGGACTCCGCTTGTCACTGGCCTCCACTGGGACATGGAGCCATTGACAGCCACTCTTTGGGTGCGGCCATCAAGCCAGTTCCTTATCCATCTAGTGGTCCACCCATCAAACCCATGTGTCACCAGTTTGGAGACCAGGATGTGGTGTGGGACAGTGTCGAAGGCTTGGCTCAGGTCCAGGTAAATGACATCAGTTGCTCTCCCGTCATCTATTAATTTTGTCACCTGCTCATAGAAGGCCACCAGGTTGGTCAGGCAGGATTTGCCCTTGGCAAAGCCATGCTGACTGCTCCCAATCACCTCTTCACTATTCTTTTGAGCGAGTAGTGACTCCAGGAGGATCTGTTCCATGATCTTTCCAGGCACAGAGGTGAGACTCACTGGCCTGTAGTTCCCTGGTTCCTCCTTCTTGCCCTTTTTGAAGATGGGGGCAATGTTTCCCCTTTTCCAGTCTGTGGGGACTTCACCAGATTGCCATGACTTTTGAAATATAATAGAGAGGGGTTTAGCAACCTCATCTGCCAGTTCTCTCAGTACCCGTGGGTGTATCCCATCAGGTCCCATGGACTTGAACACTTTCAGGTTCTTCAGGTGATCACAAACCTGATCTGCACTTACAATGGGCAGTTCTTCCTCCCCGTCCCTGGCATTGTCTTTCCACGTTCTGTGGAAAGAACAGAATCACCCTCAACATCAACTCCATGACATATGTTGCTGAGTTCCCTAAACATTCACTAAAGAGAACAGAATCTGGAGGTTTATCTGCCATATAGGAATCTCAGAATTTGGACCAGGGTAAAGCTTGATAGCATGGGGATTCCATGAGTTCAAATATAATTGATATAGAAAAGTACCTTTCTAAATACTCTGATAGTCAAGAGCAAGTAAAGCCAGAGAAAATAAATTGGAACATACTTTTGAACTCACTAATGACACTTTAGGGGCTTATCAAAAGCTTACAGTGGCCATATTAGTTGGGGAATCAAGCTGAGGAGGAAAGGAAAATAGGAGGAAGGAGCAAGAAGAGTGGAACAGAAGCAAGCAACACATCACAGATTTTGCTCAGCGGTCCAACATGCAAGGGGCCCTTCCTCACTGAGGCTACAAAGATGCTGTGCGGAGATGTTAACAGAGAAACTTTGCTCAAGCTAGGAGGATAGCAATAGAATGCAGCAGCATGGTTCTCAGTATAAATCAGCAGCTGCAGCACGCAAACACTTGACCTGACTGATAATCATTGATAACTCATGAATGATCATCCATGGGCTGCAGGAAGGCTGACTGATGTTCACCCTGGCTACCAAGCTGTCAGTATGGTGTGCTTTCAGGGAAAACATCCATATTAAGAGACATGTATGCTATGATAGGACAGAATTGAATGAATTAGTATTGTGTCAAGTAATATTCAGGATGTGGATATTTCATTAACTATTTACTTATATTGTTCCTGCCTAATTTTAGCTGGTATTACAGTGTTTTTCCCTCAAAAGTCCTTCCAGGTCTTATGTACACAGTGAATGACTTTGGGTAAGGACTGTGCTACTGGGTGAGGGCATCTAGAAAAGAGCTATTACTGTGCACACCTGGCAGAATTTCTGTTTCATTTGTTCCATTGTTCATGGATGTTACAAGTACCTGACAGAGAGAAAAAAAATATAAGCTCAGATTGGGATAGGCTCCTGAAAAATCAATTTTAAGACTAGAAGATTCCTTAATAATCTCAGAGAGTGATCTGCACACAAGTGGTAGGACTGACAGACAGTAGATGTGAATTTTCTACTTCTAGCGGATATTCAAAGTTAATACAAGAAGTACTTCTAGAAAATGAGAATCGTTAACAGATCTTTTGGCTGATAAATGGAGTGTCCACATTACCATCTCTGTAACAGCTGCCCTAATTTTTTTAAATCTGTTGCAGTAGACAATGACTAAGTGCAATTAGCTCATGCATTGGTACTTACAGACTGGAAATTTAATTTGTGCAAAGCATTGAGCTTTATTCCAGTATTTCAGTAGCCAGCTATCTACATCATTTGGTAAACTGACAAGTAATTTGTGACTGAGTGATTTATTTTTTTTTAAGTCTCAGACCAATGCTCCCTAATTATAAATTCACTCATGAATTCAAAGATTTTTATACAGCACTAGAGTCTGCAATGTCTTTGTTAGCATTGGAGCTAAAGTGAATGATCTGTTCTCAGGTGGAAAGCCTCTTGTATTTCTTTTGGTAATGGGGAATGGCCAAGAGAGCCTGGTAACAGCTCTGATACTCAGAGCAGCAGATCAACCCCAGTATAGTGACCTATATGGCTTTACCAATACAAGAGGGTATAACTACTTTGCTTCAAGTTCCAGTATGATATTGTTTCAGGGCCGTTCATTTCTTTGTGGAGGAACAGTCATGAGCAAGCACATTTGTTGATTACTCAATGATCTTTTAATCTTGACATATCCCCAGAAGTTTATGTTCTCCTAAGGGAGACAACCCTCAGGGAACAGGCATGATGTTGAATGAAAAGGGACAGGAGTAGGGTTTAAAATCTTCAAACAATTCATTTCATCTCTACCTATAGAGACTTTCTGGGACAACAAAAGCTCTGTTGGTAAGAGAAGATAGAAGATACAAGATTGCGCCTGCTTAGACTTTTGAAAAGTTAGCAGTAATCAACAGTAATTTATGTTACTTGCAAGTTCTATTTGCAGTCATTAGTATGATGACTTCAGATCTTTGCTATAACACTAAAAGTGCTGATAAACCCCATAGAGTGGATTTTTATAATATACAGAGATAGATAGGAGTTAACCAGGGCTCTAGATACAAGAAATGTTTCTTTTGTATTTCAGTGGGACTTGAAGTTCATGATATATATTTCAGGATATATTCCAGGACTTAGTTAATCCCTTGGGTCATAATTATGCTTTGATTTACAGTCCACATAATTCTACATCAGTGCTCCTACTCCACTCTCTATCTCTAGCTACCAGTTAATGCTGTGCTTGTTCTTATGTCTCTAACACAAGGCTGTGAAAACGTACATGCTATCAGAATAGAGATGGTGTACATTCCTGATGGGCAAAGAAATGAAGCAATGAACTCAAATCCTGATGCCAAGATTTCACTTACATAATATGGCCTCATAGCTGCTGACAACACATTTATATGCTGAAGGGCACAACACAATTCTCGCTACATAAAAGGATGCAGGAGATCTTGGTGTGCAGTACTCATATTTCCTGCAGTCATGTACCTTGTGATCACATCCTTTTGAAAATATCCACACAAGAGATTCAATCAAAGTGTTTTTAATTAAGGTGCTTAAATTAAGCGGGTTTTCACCTTCTTTTAAACAAGGAGCACTTGCTTTCTCAGAGATGCCACCTGTCCTTTTAGTGAAGCAAAAGGATTGGAACAGTAAACAAACCAGTTGTCCTGCTGAAGTAATTTTACTTTTGCTTTATGACTAAGGGACACAGCAGAGAGTGAATGGTGTTTCTTCTGCTTCAGATGAGCCTTGATTTTCTGTCCACATGTTCTAATAAAAATAAAGCTGCTTGGTATCTGTGCCAGTATATGACACTATTTTTTGCTGCAGAGCCATGAAAAATTCATGCGTTATTTATTGGATAAGAATGTCATCCTTCCCTAAGACCCAAAAGGCAATACTTCACTTAAATATTGATTGAAAATAAAAATATCAGAGACTCGTCCCCAGCATGGTACATTACACAAGCATGTAAAGTGAAGAAAGGAAGAAAGGTCACATTAAAGGGAATGCAAGATGTATTTAATCCGATTAAATAGACAAACTCTCCGGGGCAAGAACTGTCTACTTATATGTTGGTGTAGTGCCTTTACAGAGCAAAGCACTTACTCAGCCCTAGAACAGCAGTACCACTCAGGATAATGGGAGTTAAGGGAAAGACTGAAACACGTATTTGTTTTTCACTGGCATAGCTGATTTTCCCTATTTGATTAGAGTCTTTGCATGTCCCTGTACTTAAAACAGGAGCAAACCCTACTGCAATATACATTACAGAGAGTATGCTATTAAAGAATATAATTTTCTAATATTTATTAGGGGGACTGTTGTAGCACATAGGCCTTTCAGTCATGTGTGGAGAAATTTAAGAGAGAACTAGGAAAATGGCAAAATAATTGCACACAGTATTTTAATGAAAAAAAAATCCCCCAGGATATTTAGTTTGCAATATATTTAGAACTACTGAATTGCAGAAGAGAAAGTTATTTGCCTAATAAAATCATTCCTGGTTTCAGCTCTAAGTACCAACTTATTGGCTTTTATTCTGTTAACATCTACACCAAAAATATATACAGATAAAAGAGGAAATTCTCAGTTGTAACAATGATACCCTCTAACCTGTGACTGTGCCAAACAAGTCTATGAAGAATTTGTGCAGTTGCTCATGCTGCCCAAGGAGGGCCATACTGCACATGCCACCTATCCCTGGAACTGGAGTGGCTTTGCCACATATAAGCAGTAAAGAGAGGCACTGGCAAGTTTATGAATAAACCCAAAAATCATTAGACCTGCTAACACAGCTGAAAAGCAGCATAAATAGGGATTTATTTTGTCAAAAATCTTCTTCTTCATGTTTTATATATCATCAGTCTAGGAGTCCACTTAAATTTTTTCAAGTACACTAGATGAGTATAAACGATCAACTTCTGAGCCTGTCATCTAAACCTTATCCCCTTTTGTATCCATTTTTTAATATGTACTTCTCCAACTAACAAGTTAAAACCATCCAGTAATAACCCAGTGCCCCTTTTTTGATTATTCATAGTTTCATAGTTTCATTCAGGGTTGGAAGGGACCACAAGGATCATCTAGTTCCAACCCCCCTGCCATGGGCAGGGACACCCCACACTACATCAGGCTGGACAGAGCCTCATCCAGCCTGCTCTTAAACACCCCCAGGGACGGGGCCTTGACCACCTCCCTGGACAACCCATTCCAGGGTTTCACCACTCTCATGGTGAAGAACCTCCTCCTCACATCCAGCCTGAATCTCCCCACCTCCAGCTTCATTCCATAATGAATAATGAATTCCATAATATTGATTCCCTGTTATGGGGATTTAGGCTTTGAAACAGGTGAATACTAAAATGTATCACTTACTCTACAAAATTTTCTGAAACTGCTTTCTTTTCCCTCTTTCCCAAGGTGAATGTAGGTTTAAAGAATCCTTGACTGACATTTTCTAAACAAGAGACAAGCTCAGCAATAAGTAGCAGAGGGTTAATCTCAAGCACCTTTTTATGACTCAAGTGATCTCACCTTAAAAGTACATGAGTTATAAAGACACTTAGACATGAAACAGTTATGCATTCAGATGATGGTGCTCTTTTGTAAAAAGAGTATTGAATTAGTTTGATAGCTTTTATCTTGTGCATTTGCAATATTTGCCGTTGGATTAACATAGCCTGGCTAATGAGAAAGTTTATCCATATTCTAGTAATTTGTTTCTCACTGTCTTGCAATGTAGAGTAACTTGAGAAACCCTAAATGGTGCACTTAAATGGTAACATTCTCTTTTTATTGTTCTGCTAAACTAGCATTCCAAACAATAAGTGTCTTTCACTGCTGCCTAGGTTAGCCTCAGACAAGTGACCTTTTCAACCAGGAATGGTAACGTTGCATTTGAGAGTTGGCAGTGTCATTTTTTCATGACAGCACCAAATGTAATTTAAATCACAAAAATTCCATCTGTCTGTTGTTTCTGAGAATTTAGTATCTTACTATTTGTCACCCATGTTTAGTGTGTTAGGGAGACCATGAGAGTCTTTTCAACTTGGAAACAGTTTCACTATATATAGCTCCCACAAAGAGTGTCATTCAGGTCCTTTTCCAAAGAAACCTTACTTCTATCATTTGGAAATACTGTTTTTCTGCATTTGATGTATAAACACTTGCCTGAATGCAAAGATGTCACTAAATCTCCAGTAAAGAAAACAGACATGAAATAGTTCAATTAGTAAGCTTCCTAAAAGCTACAAGAATGCTTTCATGCTGGCTGAGATGTCCTGTGCGGTCAGGTCTGAACAGGCATTACACAGTGAAGTCTTTTGCACTGTTCTCCACAGGCAGAAGATGTCTTTGCCTTTGTCCTTTGTAAGTAAGGAAATTAAATCCATCTGACAACACATACATTTAAGTTTATCTTTTTGGAAATTAAGTACTACAACAGGTACAGACGTAGACTTCCTATAATTTAAACTTGGTGGTTCATAGAGCACTTATCCTTACCATTAAAACTTCTGTCCCATGCTACCCAAAAATGTAGACCCTCTCCCCACCTCTCAGGCAGGTCTAAGGTCTTAACAATTAGACTTTGTCATATGAGACTATTCTGCTAAATAAGATCTGAGTTTTACAACCCTTTGAACCTCCTTTCAGTCTGTCTGTGAGATTCTTTGATTTACATGGATGCCTAAGATTCTGTTGGGTTGACTGTTGTTTTAGGCATGTGACTGAATATTACCAAGAATAGGTTTTTCTCTGTCTAAAGTTCATATCCCTCATCCTTCTTCCTGGAGTTGTGGGAAGGTATATGTTTAGGTCACTGTCAATCAAATCTGTAGAAACCCACTTACATGGGGCAGTAGACAAGATTCTGGGAATACGAAAACAGACCAAAGACAGTGGCCTGACAATATTTATACTGAGCGGTGTTGTCAGTATCTGTTGGGCTACACTGAAATGTTCAGCTTGTGGCTGTCAATAATTCCAAGCATGCCATGGGTGATGTTTGCTTGGTTAAACAGAGAAAGAAATCTCTCAACTTCTAATGAAAATTTTAACTTAGCTTTCTTCCTCTGCCTTTCACATCTCAATATTAGCTTCAAAGACAAAGAAATCCTCTGAAAATACTGTACATTTCCTTGTACAAATTGCAAATAACTTAGTGGATGAATACCGATCCTTAATGACAGCTTGCCTACTCTTTTGTAATTCAGAATTAATGTGTTTAGAAAGAAACACACAGATATTAGCCTGTTAATATTAACCTCTCTCACAGAGTAGTAATTCAGGAAAAACATTACTGATTGGGTCTCACCAATGAAAAATTTCTGTTAATGAGAGATGAAAATGGCTTCAACATCACATCTATCCAGATTGTCCTCCATGCCTGTCACAGGCTGTTTAAGGTATGCTACAGGAAATTCAACCCAGAGTCATTATGTGATTATTGGTACAGAACTAATGACACTGTAGAGGTTTTATCCTCATGTTAAATATTATTTCAATTGCATTTCTTTCTGACAGCTTTAAATAGATTAAGTTGTAACTGTGAGAAATGTACAAGACTTGTAAGGCGACAGTGTCAGCAAAGGTCTCAGTCATCCCACATGCTAGACATTTTCTGTGCTTTCTGCCAGAATAACTCGATGCTCTGTAATGCAATTTGACTTTCAGTTGAAAGCCAAACAAAAAGATTGCTTGTAATTCTCTTCAAAACCCATGTAAATACTGCTTTGCCCTTCTGCTCCACCTCCAAGATCAAAAGCTTCTGCAAATATTTTATAAGTATTGTTCCAGCCCCCTTGGAAGTTGGCTAACTAATTAAATTGCATGGCTTTGGGAACCTGTGTGGAAACAGACCCTGAGGTTAAATAATGTGCAGAGAAAAGGATGAAGTTTGCCTCTTAGTTGTGAACAGAAGCCAAACCATGCAGCTACTAGTCATCCTTTTTAAGTTATGTGACTGCTTCTTGTCTTGATTAGAGCTACTTTGACCACAGAATAGTGGTCATTGTGAAAACTGTAGAGTGAAACAAATGTTGGTTCCTGTATGTCTAGTTTAAAACACTTTTCTGTTATGACCCCTTGGTAGAATTATTTTGAAACTTACTGTCCTGAGCATTCTGTGGGTGTGGTCCCTAATGGTTTTGGAGGAAAGAGTAGCATTGTTCTTTTAGAAAGTAATCTCCCAACTGAGTTCCTGTGACTGGATTAATTTATAATTGAGGCAATTCCAATTTTACACCAGCTTTATAAGTTATAGTACAGGAAGGTACTTCACATTTTAAAAAAGAACTAATTTACTGAGGCAAACTCCTTTATTTAACATGCACACAGGAGTAGCAGTGTCAAACCAGTAATTTTCTGCTAGCAGGGAACAGCTTGCACTGCTTGGGGTGCCTTCACTGGCTCCATGCTGGGGAGCTCAAGCCAAAATCCAGCACCACTGGTGACATTAAATAGAGGAGGTCTCTCATCTTTCTTATTGCAGCAAGAATAAGATGGCATTTGGCTTTTATTGGCTCAATCACAGCCCCTGACAGAGCAACTGCCACAGCTTGCATTGCTGAATCTGGCAGGACTTGCACTGGCAGTGATGAAAACAGGACATCAGGAAGAAAGGTTTCTGTGCCATTTGTGTTCTTCAAGGAAAGAAGCATTCACCCTGCTGAATAGAAGGCAACATTTATTTATTTATTTTGTAAAATTTATTTTTATTTTATTTTTTTGTGGCAACCACAACTATTCTAAGCACAGAAGCTGACAGATTGCAAACATTTAGATGAGGCACCACAAGAAAGATAACGTGAAAAAAATGCTACTAATGTGAAAAGAGAATCTTACTGCTTTCTGATTAACAAAATACTCATCACCATCCAAACTCTAGCATGAGGTCATGAACCAGTCTGTGATTCTATTAATCATTTTTATGTCTCAGCTCCCATCACAGAGACAAAAAAAAAAAAAAAAGGAGTTAAATAACTCAGTTTACAACTACTAAAAATAAACTTGCAGACTTGCCGGATTCCTCCACACTACAATGTAAACAACTGTCAGCTCTTCTGGAAAAGCTAGTTTTGCCCTGCCTGTGACTTCCCCAGGAGAATTTGGTGGTTTTTATAAAGTTTTATGCTGAAGATTTGTTTCCATACTTGGGTCTGGACAGTTTTCTCTTAGCAAAAATGAAAACTAAATTCTATCCAATTAAAACAATTGCTACTAGAAACACAGTACACAGTCCATGTAGAGAATGGTGTGAGCTGCTTCAGAGGGGATTGCAGCCAGTCATTTGAAAATTTGGGTGATTCAAGAAAGGCAGTTCAATCCATATTTAGAAACCTAGATTAGAAATATGTGGCCTGGCTTCACTACCAGCACCCAGAGATCCTATGGGTGTCTTCCTCTGTCTGCCAAATACAGGATCTTTTAAAGTAAATATATTTTAAATTAGGAAACATTTTTGGCATTAATTATTAATTTTTTTAGTCTCAGGCTAAAATTTTAAAAACTTTGTTAAAAATGTTTTGTTGCCTGCTTTCTAAAACTACATCAGACATAGTGTATTAATGCATGTGCTCCTTGCTTAGAACACCACATGATGCTAAGTGAGATTGCTTGGTGCAGAAATAGAAATTGTGGGGTAAGAAAATGGGTAAAATATAACTGACACTCTGAAACCTGATTGATATGCTGTACTTTGCTTTGGGTTGGGGATTTTCTGCATGCCAACACATGGACTGTTTTATCAAAGCATGACCAAATCATAAAACAGTAAGCCAGTCAAACCATTCACCTGACTAGCATATACTTCCTGCTTATTTATATTGGTTTGGAGGATCCCTTTTTTAGTGCTCTTTTACTGCATAATTTAGATTGCAGAAATTGCCCATGTTCATCATTGATGATGGTTGTATTACAGAATGTTCACAGCTCACATACACTTTTCAGATCTAAGAAATAATGGGTTACAATGTACTACACCAGCTTAGATAAATGGGTAGTATGCATGAAAGAATAGTCATTAAAAACCATAATGTTAAATGAGAAATGTTTTTCTCACTTTAAAGAGAGTAAAATAACAGAAGAACAGATACAAGATTAGAATATCCTTTTATAAACAATATAGACCATCCTCCTATCAGTGTAGGATCTCTGAGGGCTGTGAAAGCCTTCAAAGGATGTAAGCTCTGTTGGTCTTCAGGGAATCTCCCATTAGTGCTTCCATATTAGACATTTATTCCAGCTATTAACTAGTTTGCAGACTGAAGCCTATTCCTTTTTGTCTTAGAAGCACATGGAGAACAATTCCTTAACAGCCTTTCAGTAACTTGAAAATTTATGCTCTCCTTCGGCTATCTCGTTTTATTTAGAGCAACATGACTTCCATCGTTTTTGGTTTTTTCCCCCTCAAAGTCATTGTCCCCTAATCTCTGCTCTTTTTTTGCTTTCACCCAAGGACTTCTCAGTCAGTGAAGATCTCTATGGAATCTGGACACAAAACTGCCCAACTCTATGACAAGGGGCTTTGTAACTTAAATAAACATCGTCTGAATAATCCTTCTTTTCTTTTGAATCTGCCAATGGCTAGTTTAATTTGTTCTAAAATGTAGAACTTTTCTCTGTATTTTTGTGTTATTCCCTAGATCCCTCTTTAACAAGTCATCTTGTCTTTCCCATTGCCATCTTCTACTGAGGTAGTTTTAAGTGTGAAGTTATATCCTCTCGCTAGCAGTTCAGCCATTTCACATTTGCAGTCCTTTAGAACTTGGGCAGGTGCCATGCAGGTCTCATGGTTTGAGTATGTCATCAATTTGTGCTATAATCTGTTCCACTGACACTTCAGTTTGTGACAGATTCACTAACACCTCCTCCAAAAACAAGTGTTTCAGAGTGGAAACATCCCTACATTTGTCCATGGCAAATGCTTTTATGCCCTCCTTATCTATTGGCTCTCATGCTTCTCTGGCAAGCTTTCTGCCTCTGATGTGTTTGAAAAAGAATTTATTATTACAGTTTCTATCATAACAAGTTTTTTTCTCAAATTCTGCTTTGGCACACTTTCACATTTAATCTGCCAGTGCTTGTAGCCTTGTCTGATTCTCTCAGTTGGACAGGACTTCAGCTTTATGACAGCAACCTTCTTGGTCTGACTTTACCTTTAACATGACTTTAGCTATCCTGATTTTGGCATACACGTGGTAAAAGCATCCAATAGTGTGTCTTCCAGTAACAGCATCTACAAAATGTTCACACTTTGGACCACCCCTTTTACTAAAAGTTAGAAGAATGCTTTTCATTTAATCCCTAGAGTGTCCATCTTCTCTAGTGGTGATTTGTTTCAGGATTGATCCTCTTCTTCTTCTTCTTCTTCTTCTTCTTCTTCTTCTTCTTATTATTATTATTATTATTATTATTATTATTATTATTATTATTATTATTAATAATAATAATAATAATAATAATTTTTTTACCCCACTAAAACTCCTCTTGTACCATTTCTCATCTCAAGGTATTGGCAGCTGTTTTACACTTTGGTATGTATAAAACATTTATTCCCTTGTACAGATTCCCTTTCTTTCTAAAGTTGTGTGGTTTTTTTTTCCGCGGTTCCCAGTAGATCTGACCCCACATCAGCCATGAATTGTAGCTTTTCTGCCTTCATTTGGTGGTTCTGAACATCCTGGTTTGTATCATTCAACTTAACAATATTACCTTCTGCCACAGAATCTCTCTCACACCCCATTGCTGCTTTGAATGGGCAAAGGAGTTAAATCCTTCCCTTTACATACAGGTTTACTCATCAGTATGCTATATCAGGATATGTGTTGAGGGGATTGCTGAAGTGTGAGTGCAGGCTCCTTCAATTTTTTTGATTTGCTGAACAGACTTTGATTTAAAAAAATATGCTTCCACACAAAAGAATTATGCTCTTTAACTGAGAGAGTACATTTGATGGATTACACTATTTCTACATGTTTGTGCTGGAATCAGATTTTAAGCCTAAGATAACTAAATTCTGACATAACGGCACTCATATAAGGAATTCATCAGAACAAACGGTCTACTGAAACAAAAAATATTCCTATACCAGGAGAATTAATTGTGTCTTATATTGCACAATATTACTGTTGGGCTTCCAATGCATTTAGTAAACATTTTCATTCAAGTCATTACACTTATTTTTATATTATTTCAGAATTGGAAGCAAAGTTAGTAGAAATTATTTTTGTGATCTACTTGTCAGTGGTGCTCGTTATGTGAATATAGTTTAAATTATTTGGTTCTTTCTTCTATTGTTTCTCTTTATAAAAAGTTTTCATGTATTTTTCTTCTGTTTGGTAGTTACTACTTTCATTTCTGAAGATCAGGTACAAAGTGAAAAAACAGCTGTAGGCAGCTTTGAAAATCAAGTTACGTGTTAAATAACACTATAAGTAAAACAAATCCATAGACTTTTGTTTTAAATGAATGACACCAAGTATTCTTTTTATCTACACTAACAGCTCACATTGGCACACAAGTGTATGTTTTAAAATCTAAATAAGAAGATTAATCACAATGTATTAAGGTAGAGCATTGGACTGGGGATGAGTATTACAGAAATCTCCAGCAATTTTACTTTATGATGCCATCAGTTTTTAGTCCAGACAAAATTTTTCATTCTGCTCTTCTGGTTTTGGTTGTGTTTTTTTTAACATTTCATGCTTTTTCAAATTTTGAGTAAGTTTGTCATATTTATGGTTCACAGGCTTCAGGAAAAGAAAAAAAAAGCAACAAACAAAAAACTAAAAAAAAAAGGTTGTATCTAAATAAGGAGAAAAGCTATGATGTGTTTCCTGCCAAAATTCTCCCAGTAAGCCATGAAACAAATCCTCTTAGACACATCTCAAAAACCCCAGTCATTTTTAGATATGGTTTGTTTCAGCTAGTCATCAAAAAACTTATTTCCTAAAGATGAAGCGCTGGTGAACTTCCAAGTTTGTACTGGAAATCCTCTTTGGTGGTTTTGGTAATATGCAGCTTTATATTTGGCTCCAAAACAAACATTTGGATCAGCTCATCTCTTCTGAAGAGCACGAACAAATCAGAGGGAAGGGAACATTGCTTAAGCACTTTTTTGTAATGTTTCTTCTGAGTTCTTCAAGGAGTGACACATTTTAATCCAGGGAAACTAGGCACAGTATATGAATCCTCAAACTCACAGATGCTGGTAAACTTCAAAGGATATTGTCATATTCGCACACGTAGTACAGAATCACACCATTTCATTGCTAGTGCTGTTTCCTTGTGTCACAACTGTGAGAGAACCTTATACCAGAGCAGCTCCCAGTTCCTATTAATGTGAATTCATCAAATCCATCATGGAAAAAATATACAGTAATTTTCCACATCTAGAAGACAATTCATATTTTGCTTCTTTGCCCACTAGAAATGATGATGCTATTACCCACTGAATGCCAATAAAAAAAATAAATCAGCATTAAATTGAACATATATATATATGTGTGTGTGTATTTTCAAAGGATGCATCTTCCAAGCAGACAAGATGGTGCTATGATTATAGATCAGCATGTCAGCTCCTGTGAAAATCAGCATCTGTCATCATGAGCAGCAGTTTCACCTAAATCTAATTTAATCAAGAATTGCAAAGCTCTTTCTAGAAACGGCAAACACTCACTGAGGTACATCAGCCTTCTCTTGTCAATTAGGATTGGTTCAGTATAGTCCTCTGGATGCAGAAAGCAACCATAAACAACCATTCCAAGTTCAGATCCTCACAAAACCAAATAATTGTATTCACTCTAGAAATCACCTTGAAAGTCAGATGAATTTATTTGAGAGTGTTTGTTTCCATCTGGCATAAACTCCACAACTGCAGCTCCATCTCTTCGAACTTTTTGTCAGTTCTGTCCTTTCACAAAACAAGAGTTCACCCTGACACTTTAAAAGTGTTGTTTATGAGCATTAATTCCCTTAAAATGTTCATGAAAAAATATTTATAGATGCTTCATTGCCTTTGATATACTTTATAAACCATGATTTCCCTGTTTCCTGCAAAATTCAATTGTTTCATAGAGGTGAATCAAGGCTTTTTTTCTTGAAAAATAATAATTCTGTGAACCAGCTTTTCAATTTGTGATTTCTTTTGTGCAGCTGCCACAAATGATCTTGAACTTATGTAATTTCTAAAAGAAATGTGAAATGAAATTCAAAACCCTTAACATATCAGGCTCTTGAAACTCAGAAACACAACCAAGGCAATTTAAACAAAAAACATTGAGACTAATTGAGAGAGAGAAAACAAAGTAAATCTCTAGATGGCTGGATATCTCTGCAAAAAGAAAATGGAAAGGTAGTTTGTCTCTCTGGAATTTACTACCAGAACAGGCCTACTAGATATAAGAAGAGAAGATTTTGGCAGATTGCTCTGAACATGTTATTATACTAATATAGCTGAGTACAGTGCTATAACTTCTGCAGAGCAGGCTGCTTTGTCACTCTACTTGAGATTTTCCACCCAAATATGACAAAGATAATAGGACTAAAAATAGGGCAATTATGCATATAAGTAACTTAGCTATACAGCAATATAGACCACAGAAAACATGGGGCGGTGGGAAATATATATATATATAACATTGTAACTAATCAAGTCAGATGTTCATAAATAAAAGCCATTGCTGGACAAAGAATGGCTAACTCACTTGCAATAACACAGTATTAACAAGGAATGTACTGACCAGGCTCCTGTGAAAATTAACTCTGAAGAATATTAAAATGTTCTTAAACCATCAATCTACCAAACTTCTCAGCAGTTCCAGTTTTTCTCCCAGTACTTGGAACTGTTTCTGGCATTAGAAACAGTAATAAAGTGAAAAGTCTTCCACTTGAACCACTGGCTTGTATGAGACAAATAAGTCAACAGTACAAACACAGATTTATTTTGTTTAATTGCTAACCTACTTGAAGATACCAGTTTGATAGGATATGGTAACTACGCTTCCTGATGTTTGTGCAAGTTACAAACAATAACTACAAACAGACATTAGTATTAGTAAGAACAGAACCAAGGGTATTTAGTCAGGAAGGCTCAGCCATACAGTTGGTGCAAAAAGTTTTCCTTGCTTGTGAAAGAGTTGCAGAACATACATGTTTATCTGTGCTTGCTTGTCTTCTATTTATACCCAATGTGGAAATGAATTAACAGATCAAACTGCCATGTGAACCCAGAAATGCAAATAGTCTGCACTTTTTAACACTTTATTATGAAAGCTTCATGAAATGAGAGTGTGGCTTAAGTAAGTATCGAAGGGAAGTGGGATTCTGCCTTGGGAAAAGCAAAATATAGTCTTCTAAAACCTGTAATATTTATGTAAATGTTAAACTAATGTGATAATACAATTAGGTGATATTCTGATCTATTCTACAGAAACACTCTCACTATGCATTTATATGTAAATATAAGGGATGTTTATTTTGGCTCATAAGGTTGCACTTGCAATATTAACAGTTTCAGGTACCTAGTTTGAGAAAGACGATGACTGCAGTAAATGAAGGTATATATCTCAACTACATAATCAGACAAAAAGAACCCCAGCTATGTGCAAACCAAACCTCCTAAAATGTCACAATTATCTTAGAAGATGAGACATTTAAATTTAAAACAGAATGTAACTTCACCATCTTCTCCAATTCCAGTGGAAATTTATGCATTAAGTATTTTGTTTTTAAAAAAGTACTTGAGTGTGATGTCCATGCAAAGTTTTTGTTATGTGTTCAGAAAACATGTAAATATACCCTATCATTACATTTAGGAACTCAGTATCGTTGTGGAGACGTGTGTATTCAAGATTTTGGCAGATGTGATGGATGCACAATGAATGCATGTATTGTCTGCAAGCCACAGTCATTTCTGGGTACACACCAAAAGAATGCTGTCCATAGAAAACAGCAAACAAAAAAAAATCCTGTTCCTTTGTGGAAACTGCCTTTTTCAAAAAGGCAATTCATTGAGTTGACGGTACCACAAGGAGAGCAAACAGCAACAAAGGTATTAGAGTATTATGGCAATCAGTGTACACAGTGGGGTCAGCCACAGTTGTTGGCAAGTCTTTACTTCAGGGAAACAAACAGTAGTCCTTCCTGAAAATCCAGTGTTGATCTGACTTTGAGCAAGGGATTGGATACTAGAGCAAGGGGCCCAGTTGTTGCATGGCCTAACAGTTAATGCTGTTTGTCTCCTGGATTGAACAGAAGACTTCAGCAAGGCAAGCCCCAATTTAAACGGATGAGAAATTGAAATCTGCTTTTCTATCAAGCTGACATTTTCTTCTTTCTCTTTTACAAGAGCTCTGTTGTATCAAAGTCTTCTCGATGCCACTCATCTGCCATGACTTTTACCACTTCTCTGATTGTGAATGCAGAGCCCAGCATGGTGTTGCCACTGCTGCAAGGTACATGGAAATCTGGCCCCATTCTTTTCTGTGTTACCTTCCTGTAAAAGTCTGGTTTTGAACACAGCTGTCAGCAATGTGACTTTATCCCTGATTGTATCAAGACATAAATTAAGGGCATGTGCAGGGGAGGAAGCTGCACATGAACATGGATTTTTATTGTTCACAGCTGTCTTTGTCTCCTCAAAAAAATTCTTTCCCTGCCCTAAATGTTCATCATAATAGCTAAGAAATGGAGACTGAATTGCTTTTCAGCTTTAATAATGAATCTGCAAGGGGAGGAAATAGGCTCTGTCTTCAGATTCTGACATTTTTAATAGCAAAAAAATTGCTTCACATAATTCATTTATGTAAATATCCCCAAAAAGTAACTGCATCAAACTCCTTGACAACTTTAAACTGCTATGCTTGTGTTACTGCAAAGCATCCTGCTTCCTGACAGCTTTTGGCAGAAATCTAGTAAACAGACATAACTCAATTATATGAGTTTTAATGCAAAATTGAATTAGTTTATTCATAAAAATGGTGTTCTATGTGTTTATAAAACTGTTCTGCCTTTCTTCTGTGTTGATTAAATTGAAATCAAACTGTTAAAAGAATCATTTGAGTATATTATGCTGAATTCTCTGCTGTTATGAATTGGCATAGTAGCAGGTTTGGTCCAGTAGTTTCAGTAGAGCAGCAGACATTTGACAGTAATGCCTCATAGCTTAGGCAGCTTTCAGCAATAGAATGCTAAAAGGCAACTAATCAGCAGACTGAAGAACCCAAGTGTCTCTTGTCTACTTCCTTTGATTTTGGCTTTTTTAATTCTACTCAGTTTGTTTCTGAAAACAAGTGTTGGCTGAAGAAAAAAAAAATATATTAAAAGGCATATATAAACAATTTATTGTAGGAAAAAATATCTTCAGAATGAAGAAATATATATTGGAGCTCTAGCATAAAAAGGATCATCAATAAATAAAAAATGTTACTTTCTCCCTTCCAATATATCATATGGCTTTAGAATTTGTTGGTGGATGCTGTCACATGCCAAAGATGGCATGAGAGAGGTGCTGCCTTCCACAGAAGTGATAGGACAAGAGGAATTGACCTCAAGTTGCACCAAGGGAGTTTTAGGTTGGATGTTAGAATAATCATTGATAAAAGGGTTATCAAAGACTGGATAGGAGGTATAGGATCGCCAGGGAGGTGGTTTAATCCCCATCCCCAGAGGTGTTTGAAAGCTGCATAAATGTGGTGATAAGGGATATGGTTTAGCAACAGACTTTGTAGAGTTAGATAGTGACTGGACTTGATGATTTAAGGGTCTTTTCCAGTGAAAACAATTCTATGTTTCTGTGATTCCATTAAGCAGCCAAATGCTCTGTGAGCTCCTTCAAACATTATGTGGGCCAGGATGACTAATCAGTTTCTGGCCCTGGTGAGTCCAGGCACCTGTCTGTCAGCTCCTAAATGCTGAGGAACCGTGTTCCTACTCAAGAACAAGGTAATGTCTTGTTCCTATTCAGGACTAAGTACACAGTGTGAAAGTTTCCAAGGAACACTTCCAAACTGTGGATCCTACTTACGTTAGGTAGATCTGTTGATAATGACTAGAGAAGCTTCGTATGTCTAAAAAGCAGATGAGTGGAAACATTCTGTAATGCTGCATTGGGAACCTCTGATGAACAAAGTAATAATTAAGATAATCTCAGCTACACAGACATTTTGTACAAGAACATACAACATTATATAGATTAGATTCAAGAAGGTTTTATGTCAGAAAGTTCTTGAAACTTCTTGTATTTTATTGCTTGGGTAGTTCAAAGCCAAAGAAAACATTTAAAATATTTTAAGAGCTATTTGATTTCATGTTTTTTTCAAAGGTATATTTAAGGCAACCTTCTATACCTTTTGTTACATAATTGTATTATTGCATACAATGCAAAACTGGGGGTTCACTCTTTAAGACAAGAAATTGACCAAGACATTTTATGTTTCATCTTAGGCATAACCCTCTGATACTGGACAGAATAAAGTGAGTTGTCAGCACAAGACACCTACCCTGTAGTGGGAGTGAAACACCTAAGTCCTCCATTCAAACAAAAAAATGGAACTAGAAATACACTGTGATAAATTTAAATGCCAGCACTGACAGCTTCATCTTTCTCTCTTATAGTGGGGGCTTATACCAAGAGGAAAGGTGAAAGGTATTACAGTTCCTCAGACTGGATTTATGTGGTTGCTTTCCATAGTTCATATAGCTTCGGGAGTGACTGCACACATTTTCTTCTGCCTTTCATACAGTAATGAAACATGTGGGCAGTATGTTTTGAAGCTAGGAAGTCAAATGAAGGTGAGTTTACAGAGGAGTTTGACCTAATATCAAAGAACTACAGTTGCAATTTTGCAGCTTCCCTGATGGTTGGTTAGTGCATAGCTCCATATACTTCAAAACAAGGCTACCAGGAAGGATGTTAATCAATGGGCTAGACAGGGGAGGTCAGCTCTGTGATGTGTCCCAGAGGCCTTTATCACTATTTGTCTGCACAAGCAGCGAGCTGACATGCACTGCTGTACCCTTCCAGACCATACATTTCTTTCTCACAAATAGCAGGGCATGGAAAATGGAAAAGGAAATGATGGCTCCCCTGTGCCAGGATCTCTCTTTGGTAGAGTCTGGAAACACATATGAAATGTACACCAGGAAAACAAGAAGTCCTCTAAAGTCTCCTACTTTTGGTTTAACTGTAGAATTCAAACTCCTTTTTGGTAAATGGTCAGCTTTATCAAACCAAAGTAGATGTCCTTGTACAGTTTGAAGATTGTGGGTAGCCTTCTTCGAGGAGATGAAAAAAAACCTAACAAAACAAAACAAGCAAAGGATTAGAATAAGATCAGAGATCCAAGGAAGAAAGTTATATGGGGTCTGAATTAGTATCCCAGAAACAGAATATTTTAAGTATCCAGATACCAAGATAACAGAGAGCAAGAAAATAACACTTTCTTGGTACTTCTGTTGTGAGATATTAGAGATTTTGTAAAAACTGTCAAAACCTGGTTTAATTGAAATTGAAAGGTGATAAAAAACTACGGAACATTCAAAGGCTCTGATACTAGGAACAAAACCATGATGAGTGATAGCTATTACGTTCAGAACCTACACAATATTAAAATAAGAAAAACAGACTTTTAATTGCTCATTGTGTCCCAAACGTGCTTAGATTGGGGCTTGTGAAGAGAAAGCTCCATTCTGGATAAGAGAAACAAGAGAGTTAAGATATTTTTGTGGTTTGTTTGTTGGTTTTGTTGTGTTTTTTTTAAGGCAAGTAAGAATAAGCATGGCTTTTATAACACAGGAAAACAATAAAAAGAAAGCTAGATGATGGGCATGGAACAGAAAAAAACATGCACACCTCTAGCAGAGAAATAAGAAAGAGCAGAAAGCAAACCAATGTGGGCAAGAAAGTCCCAGGCAGCCAGTACCAGAACAAGAGGACACAGTCTCAGGCTGCACCAGGGGAGGTTCAGGTTGGATATTAGGAAGAAGTTCTATACAGAAAGAGTAATTGCCCATTGGAATGGGCTGCCCAGGGAGGTGGTGGAGTTGCCATCATTGGAGGTGTTCAGGAGGAGACTTGATGGGGTGCTTGGTGCCATGGGTTAGCTGTTTGGGTGGGTTGGATTGGTTGATGGGTTGGACACGATGATCTTGAAGGTCTCTTCCAACCTGGTTTGGTTTATTCTAAATAAAGGTTTATTCTAAAGGTTGCATACTGTCATACACGCTATCTTCTGATGAATCAGTGAGCAAAGCAAAATCTGAGAGTGTGCTAGCAACAGGGAAAGGAATGGGTCTATCACAGGCACCTATTAACCTTGAAACTTAACACTTGCACAAACAGCGGATAGGAACAAAAACAGAGTAAAGAAATTCTATCTTTATGGGTTTCGAAAATGCTTTGAATGATGAAAGCATAGTTGGTCTGAATGTAAGCACTAAGGCATCACTTCTCATGTTTATATTTTAGTGAGCTGGTATATATTTAGTTGCATTTTAGTTTGGTCCTATTTTGAACCATTGTGAGTATCAGCATGATTCTAAGGTTAGACTGGCCACTGCTGTGAAGGACAACAAAAAATCCTTTTACAAATGTATTAATGGCAAAAGGAGGGGCAAGGACAACCTCCACTCCTTAGTGGACATGGAGGAGAATATTGTTACAAAAGATGAGGAAAAGGTAGAAGTACTTAACACCTTCTTTACCTCAAATTTTAATAGCAGGACAGGTTGTCTTCCAGACAACTGGCTTCCTGAGCTGGCAGATGGAGTCAGGGAGCAGAAGGAGGTAGTTAGAGACCTGCTCAGCCACTTGGATCCCTACAAGTCTATGGGACTGGATGGGATCCATCCTAGGGTGCTGAGAGAGCTGGCAGATGAGCTAACCAAGCCACTCTCCATCATTTTTCAACACTCCTGGGTCACTGGAGAGGTTCCAAATGACTGGAAGCTGGCCAGCATGGTGCCCATCCACAAGAAGGGCCAGGGAATTACCGGCCTGTCAGCTTGACTTCAGTGCCAGGCAAGATTGTGGAACAGGTCATCTTGAGTGCAATCACACAGCACTTACAGGATGGCCAAGGGATCAGGGCCAGCCAGCATGGATTTAGGAAGCGCAGGTCCTGCCTGACCAACCTCATCTCCTTCTATGATCAGGTGACTGCCTGGTGGATGTGGGGAAGGCTGTGGATGTAGTCTACCTGGACTTCAGCAAGGCCTTTGACACTGTCCCCCCCCATAGCAAACTCCTGGCCAAGCTGGCAGCCCATGGCTTGGACAGCAGCGCTCTGCGTTGAGTTAGTAACTGGCTGGAGGGCTGAGCCCAGAGAGTGGTGGTGAATGGTGCCACATCTAGCTGGCAGCTAGTCACTAGTGGTGTCCCCCAGGGATCAGTGCTGGGCCCCATCCTGTTCAATATCTATTGATGATCTGGATGAGGGGATTGAGTCCATCATCAGCAAGTTTACAGATGACACCAAGCTGGGGGCAGGTGTTGATCTGTTAGAGGATAGAAGGACTCTGCAGAGCGACCTTGACAGGCTGGACAGATGGGCAGAGTCCAACAGCATGAGATTTAACACATCTAAGCGCTGGGTTCTACACAGTGGCCACAACAACCCCATACAGTGCTACAGGCTGGGGTCAGAGTGGCTGGAGAGCAGCCAGGCAGAAAGGGACCTGGGGGTACTGGTTGATAATAGGCTGGACATGAGCCAGCAGTGTGCCCAGGTGGCCAAGAAGGCCAATGGCATCCTGGCCTGTATCAGGAATAGTGTGGCCAGCAGGAGCAGGGAAGTCATTATGCCCATGTACTTAACACTGCTTAGGCCACACCTTGAGTCCCGTGTCCAGTTCTGGGCCCCTCAGTTTAGGAAAGATGTTGACTTGCTGGAATGTGTCCAGAGAAGGGCAACAAAGCTGGGGAGGGGTTTGGAGCACAAGCCCCATGAGGAGAGGCTGAGGGAGCTGAGCTTGCTTAGCCTGGAGAAGAAGAGGCTCAGAGGAGACCTTTTTGGTTTCTACAGCTACCTGAAGAGAGGTTGCAGCCAGGTCGGGGTTGGTCTCTTCTCCCAGGCAACCAGCACCAGAACAAGAGGACACAGTCTCAAGCTGCACCAGGAGAGGTTTAGGCTGGATTGCCATTGGAATGGGCTGCCCCATGGGTGGTGGAGTCACTGTCACTGGAGGTGTGTAAGTGGAGACTGGATGAGGCACTTGGTGCCATGGTTTAGTTGATTGGATGGTGATGGGTGATAGGTTGGACTTGATGATCTCTGAGGTCTTTTCCAACCTGGTTAATTCCTCTCCTCTCCTCTCCTCTCCTCTCCTCTCCTCTCCTCTCCTCTCCTCTCCTCTCCTCTCCTCTCCTCTCCTCTCCTCTCCTCTCCTCTCCTCTCCTCTCCTCTCCTCTCCTCTCCTCTCCTCTCCTCTCCTCTCCTCTCCTCTCCTCTCCTCTCCTCTCCTCTCCTCTCCTCTCCTCTCCTCTCCTCTCCTCTCCTCTCCTCTCCTCTCCTCTCCTCTCCTCTCCTCTCCTCTCCTCTCCTCTCCTCTCCTCTCCTCTCCTCTCCTCTCCTCTCCTCTCCTCTCCTCTCCTCTCCTCTCCTCTCCTCTCCTCTCCTCTCCTCTCCTCTCCTCTCCTCTCCTCTCCTCTCCTCTCCTCTCCTCTCCTCTCCTCTCCTCTCCTCTCCTCTCCTCTCCCTCTCCTCTCCTCTCCTCTCCCTCTCCTCATGATTTATTTTCAGTTACTACAACCAGTAATAATAAAGCACTTACACGGCAAATGAACAATTCCAAGATTTAGGCATACAAATAGCCCTGATATCACTGGAAACAGTATATAGAACTATGGTGAGGCAGTAGTAATCCTCCCTTCATAGCCCAAATGGAAATAAAATTATTCTAGTTTTGAACATTTGAAATACAACTACTGTATAATTTGCTTGCAATAAACATTGTTAGTTTATGTGAGCCTCTCAATTCTCTTCATCTCAGTCTTCACATCAATCTCTGCCCTCAAGGGATTTTTAGTGATTTTGAACAATGAGTAATATTGACATATTCCTAAATATTTTTCTCAGATACTCTCTAAAATATTGATGCCTGTCAACTCAGTGATTATTTGAATGAAGGATATTGACATAATGGAATTAAACTCAAAATCAGATAAAGTTTGATGTCTCTATCAGCAAAATGCAAGTAATAAAAAAATCAGGTGAGAAACAGCAAGATTTTAAGGGTGGCTTAAACCACAGCCTGAACAAAGTCTGCATGAGACAGAGCAACTTAAGATTTTAAAGAAAAATAAGATTTACTGAATGGTTCACATTGCTCTGAAGGCAGCTGATTGTTGTCAACTTCTCTAACAATTAGGTCTTTCGAGATAAAATCTGAATATATTTACAGGTATATTAACAGAATACTCTCTCCATTTTTCCTTTGACACAATAGTACTTGTCTGCAGGGCAAGCTGACCACAATAATGGTTTCCTCTTACTTCTCAATTACATGTTTATGTGGAACAGTAATGATAATCAATTTAACAGTGAATTTTCAGTTTCCAACAAATATGTGATTTGGAGCTTGTATATAGAGGACCTGCAGTGACCTAATGAAAGATGTAATGCTAAGGCAGTTTATTTTAACTAGTGCAAGTTTGTCTGTAAATATTTATTAGTTTTACTGCATTTCTCTTTACAAGAAGATATAACAAACCTCTTTTGCATCCCAGAGAGAAACAACATCACACCAAGTACTTACAAATTGTGTACAAACACAGAAGGTCCAATTACAAACAGACTGGTCTTTTGACTGGTTTCTGGCAGCTTACAAAACACAGAACACACTGGGATCCACCACTAGTCTCACAAGCTATTTAAAAGTTGAACATTTAACCCTGATAGTTTCAACACTAATTTATTTTACCATTACCTTGTAGCTCTCTTAGGGACCTAGCCTCTTTCCTGGATTCTGGAGCTGTGTGCTGAGGATCCCCTCTACAGAACAGGGGACACTAGGTATCCCAAAAATATGTTTTTATTTACTGTCACCTTAGTACTTCTGCTGGCTAGAAGATTCCCAGATTTCACCCCATCCCAAGGGCCATGGGGGCACAGCTCAGGTCACTCGCAGATGGTACTACAGAGCCCTTTGAAAGGCAATTAGAGCCTCAGCAGACCCTGCCGCACCACAGAAGTATGAGGGTCTTCTTGTAATGCCGAACTCTTCAGTCAGTGCTGTAGATTTTTCACAGACGAAAGCCTACTTCCCTTTGTAAAGACCAGCCTGTTGCCATTAGATATATTTTTTATAATGTTATGCATTTTAGAAGAGATAACAACTTTTTCCAACTTCAGGCATCAAGCCACGAAGTGTGCTCAAGGCTACAATTAAACTCACCAACGTCTGAAAAAGTTTGGTTTGTTGTTTATTCTCTCTCTTAGAATGTTCCTATTGTTTATATATCAGGTTGCTAGCATTTGAGGAGGGGTTTTTAATGTGCAAAATTTTGTGTCCTTGGTAGCACGAAACATTCTGGCTGTTCATAGAAAACTATAGGAAAGATAACAACCAAAACAAGTTTCCACTTGCAGGTACTGGTGTTCAGTTTGCATAGAATCAAAAATGCTCAGATCTGGGGGAGCAAAATTCCTGCATGCTGAGATTAACTCCTACTCCCCAGTATGATGTAGTCCAAAATGGTAGCACTAAGAAACAAGAGCTTTTTATTCCTGTTAAAGAGAGCAGTTTGCATTTTCCACTGAATTTCATTATGCTGAATATATATTCATAAGATGGCAATGTGTTGCTCAAGTTTGGCAACAGTACAGTGCAATTACTTTTGTAAAGGAAGTACAGCCTGATCTACATTTTAGCACAAAGATGTGCACAGGCTGTGCATGAGGTGACAGTCTACTGAACTCAGGGGTTGTTGGAGGAAATCTGAAAGGACTCATTCAATATGAAGATGAATATTAACTTTCCTGCTTCAGACCCTTAAATTTTTTTCTATTAAATGGATCAGCACTTGGTAAAGACAGTATCTTGCAAGAAACATGTTCTCACATCATGATCATGTGCATATATTTTTCCATTGGCAGATACAATAAGTATCTATTTTTACCTATGTGTGAGGATAAAAAGATACTTTCATGGCTTCTTTTCATTGCACAACTCACATATAGTGCAGCTGTAAAGTGTATTTTCTATTGATGATCATTTTAGAATATGTTTCTCTCAAGGATGGCAAAACAATGTCCTTTTTGAAGCCCACTTTCACTGACACTCTCTAGTATTGATAGGTTCTTTGTTCTTTTTATTTTTGTTTTAAATATATATAAAATATAGGAAAATAACCAGAGAATCTGAATGGTGAGATGATAAGAAGGCTTTCATAAAGCAGTAATAGTACCAAACTATCATGCAGGTAGTCTGGAGGTAAATTAATAGATTCAGAGTGAAATTCAGCAACATAGATCCCAAGCAAATCCTTTTCATTCTAATATTTCTTCTGCAAAACTGAAATGTTTGTTATTTAGAATAACAAGCAAAACCAAACAAACACCCACCCACCCTACCCCCCAAAAAAAAGAAACCACCACAAAAACCCCAACCCTGGATATCTTATTTAGCAGTAGATATAAAAGACCACTAATTATATATTGGGGTTTGAAATAATGTTCCTTATGTGCCTCTGTTTATGTGCCTGAGCACAACGGTTTCTGGATGGCTACATAATCAGTTTGACATAGGATGGATGTGAGAGCAAGCTTTTGTTAACAGCAGAGATATGCAAGGACAGCTGACCACCAATGGGACCCAAATCTTTAATGTATCAAGATAAACCCTTGTTTTTTGAAGTTGATTCAGTTTTAATTAAAACATATACAAAATTTGTGCTAGAATTGGTAATGGGGTGGGATAGTATGTCTAGAGAAGTATTATATCAGCAAGGATATGGAATAGTCTTTTAATCAGAGTTGTGCCAGGCAAAAAAATAAACCCTTAATTAGTTTAATAAACTGATCAAGTTAAGAGGAATTATAGCAGCATGTTCTTACAATAGCTTGTTTCCAGCCCTCTGCTCCTATTACAGCTTTAGGCTCCTTTGGGAGCGTATTAGCAAGGTTCAGAAGCATTAGAAGTGTCATTGTGGTATCTGTAGTCAAGCCTCGCATAGAAGAACCAGAGCTACTTGGACTGGTATACATGTATTCATATCTGATTGCCTGTCTCAGAAACCACAGAATAAAACAAATGTGGAGCCTTGATCCCAGTCCTGCCTTTTTTTTTTTTCCCCCAGAGTAATTATTGCTGTTGGCAATTCTGACAGAAGAGGAATGACTCAGAGTGAATCATCAATATGTCCACAAGCAAAAGCAGAGTGTTTACAGCTAAACCAGGAAACTACTACAATTGCATAAGCATATATATACTACAGCCAGTAATAGAGAAGCCTATCATACACAATACAAACCAAATCGCTTCATTTTCCCTCCCTTCCCTATTCTCCATAAGCACTTGTATCATGAGAATCACATCTGGATTGCTGCTAATGACAAGGATTTTTATTTGCTTTTTCAGAAAATGTCATTGTGGTCTTTCAGATGTTGCAACTCCACTCAAGCCAAAATTTTGTGGTTTAATGATGCTTTTAAATGGCATCAATAAAGTTGCAAATCCTGAACTGCCCGATCCATCCTGACTAGAAAAGCAACTCTCTGATTTTCTGTCACGAAATACCAAATTCCAAATTCCTTCTGTTTTGTGTTAAAATTTGCCACTCCCAGCATAGTATTGAGGGAATTTTTATATTATTTTTTTTCAACCTTTAAAGTAATTTTCAAATAAAATTCTTCTCCGGTCAGCTATGTGAGAAGATCAAATTTGCCTGCAATTAATGTGCACAATGCACACCAAACCTGAAACACTCTAGTATTATAAATATTGACAAGTAACTAGCTATTACTCTGTCTTGAGGCTGTATGTAATGTAAACACCCAGGTCCAGAAAATAAGTACACCTAACTGTGGCTGTGAGTTGTGATTATAATACAGCCCAGTCAAACTTATTGACTCTTGCACTCAGGGTGGTCCACAGCAATCAACTGCTTAATGTAACCTTCATCTGGGGAGTGATCCAGTGGAGTTCCCTGCACTGTTGCACAGTTGAAGCAAGGGAAAGAAGCATCTGTCTCAAAATAACATAGCATATAGCTTGTGGGAATAGCACTCATGCAGAGGAGAACATTTGAGTTGGAACTCCTCTGGGCCTGAGAAGAACTGACACTAGGTCAATTTTCTGGTCTAGCTCCTTGCCTATGAAAAAGGTTTATCATCAGCCACATGAGGCCTGAAAGTAGTGGCTGGATACAAGGCTAAAAACTAAGACTGATCTGGACTACTGGAACATGACTGTGTCTGCAAGGACATTAAAGTCAAAAGTACTGCTGTGCAATGAACTTGAGGGACACAGCAAGTTGTCGGAAAATAGCATTTAAGGGATTAAATAGAATTTATGTGCCTAGTTTCACGTCATATTAAGTCCACTGATCCTGTGTTTTATTATCTAATTTTTATGTTCCCTGTGGTACTCACTAAAAATACACAATGTCTAATCTGCCCTGGATTTGCTTTGTATCTTTGTTAGCTGCTACATTCCAGCATGCTCTTTTCCATACTTTGGCAAGATAAATTTAAGCAAGGCCGGAGTAGAAAAGATATGGTTAAAATTACTGTTCACAGACCACAGGGTCTTGTCTGAAGTAAAATCTCTTGAGAATTGTATAGTATGGATTAAGTTATTGATATGATTATATATATGTATCTATCTATATCTATATCTATATCTATATCTATATCTATATCTATATCTATATCTATATCTATATCTCTATCTATATCTATCTATATCTATCTATTGGGGGGTAGGGTGGGGTGGTGGAAGTTCCCCCCAGCATTAACTTTGCCAGACCAGCCCAGTTAGAAGCAAATGAAGCTGTATTTACAAGCAAGTACTACACTCTACAATGGAATGCAATGAGTATGTACAAAATATGCAGTATTTACAATATTATACAGATATTTACAATTAGCAAACAACATGAAAACTCCCCTGGTCAGAGACCAGGGAAACTGTTCCACTGCTCCCCCTCCCCCTATCCCACAAGAGAGAGAGAAGCAGAGAGAACACAGCCGAGGCCAGCCAAGGCCAGCCAGCAAGCAGGTTAATCTCTCCCGAGCAAAGCAAAACAGCAGAGATCAGAAAAGAAAGAAGAAAACTCTTTAGGTACAGCCTGTCTTATTCTAGATATTTAACCAATGAATTTGTTTAGAATAATCTTTTATTTTCTTTTTTACACCCAATAGTGATTTATTTATATTTTTTCTACTTTACTGCTCAGAATCTGTAACTAAATTTTAAAGGCATAGCCTAAAACCACCACAATATACAATTAAATTAAAGGCTTTATGTCAAGCAACCCTATTAGGCCACAAGATTAGTCAATAAAAGTGTAATCTAAGTGCCTCCCTGTAAGGTTTTGTGGACCTGCAAGCTAGCCACCAGCACCTGCAGACCTACTAAGATGCTCCTGACACAACCAGAAATAGAACTTCACGTGCAAGAAGAAAAGTAGAACCAAAGCATTCAGGTCTCAGAATGCACAATTTCTCACAGGCATAGTAGCAGCTGGGCACTCTAACAAAATAGGAAAAATATTTTAGCTACTTAAGCCACAGTCTGGTTACCAATCTTTCCAGCTGTGCAGGTCTTTCAGCTCGCATTTTGTTGTGGCTGTTATCTGAATAGCCCCCAGCAATCTCTGTGCATCATAAAATAAGTCTCATCACTTAAGAATAAGGAATGCTTTCCATCCTGTAGTGGACAAACATGAAAGAGAGTTTACAGAGCTACATGTTTTTACTCTAAAAATTCCCCAAATAATGGAAGCTGAGAAATATCAGCGTGCATTGCTACATATTCTTTAATAGAGATAAGAAAATAGGTATTACTCACAATTTTTCCTTTTATCCTCTGACAGAGAAATGTCACAGACAGATATATAGCTGAACATCAAAGTTATTGCATACACCTTCTGCTATGAGCTTTATAAGGACGTTTGCAAGACAGTGGAAGCAGTAATAGGTATATTCCCATTACTCCATTTCCAAATCTTGTCTTCTGGAATATGATCACTGTAATTCTGGCAGTGCCCAACAACCCCAGGTAGGAGGACAAACTGTTCCACCCTGTACCGAACAGTGATTGATAAGCCTCACATCCCCAAAGCTACCAAATGTATTTCACTAAGTTTCTTCATAAAACTAATTTCAGCATCATTCTCTGTAAATCATGCATCTTGCTTATACCAAACGGTAGTATGGGTTAAATATGCTCAATTTGTTTCCACACAGGCTGTCAATATTTTATGTTCTTAGCCATTTCAATTTCTTATGTGTCCCTCTCTTACAGACAGCTGTTTGTTACTTGTTGCTTGTCTGCCTGCGTGTGCATGTGCAGCCTTTGCTATCTGGTGGAGTAATCCAGGATTTGAGTTTTTGAATGGAGCTCAAGTCAATACTATTAATTTATACCTTTAATGTGAATTTGATATCTCTAACAGTTTTGCTAGACTGAAAACATTACATTTTAAGTATCAAATACTTGTGGGATTCTCATTTCCAGTCAATGGTTTTAAATTACAGTAGTGTATATTTAGGTTAGACATAAGGAAGAAGTTCTTCTCAGTGAGGGTGGTGAAATACTGTAACATATTGCCCAGAGATGTGATGGACACCCCATCCCTGAATACATTCTAAGTCAAACTTGATTGGGCTCTGAACAACTTGATCTAGTTGGAGGTGCCCCTGCTCAGAGCATGGGGGGTTGGACAAGACGACCTTCAAGAGTTCCTTCCAACCTGATGCATTCTATGATTCCATGATTAATAACTAGAAGCATAAAGCGAATCTCATATTTGATCCTTGTTCACAGGAAGCTTACTTACCTAGGAGGAGACAATATCCAGTTTTACATGAAACAGTTGACAACAACTGCTAGTGGGGCCAGATTTAGTCTCAGGTCTCTTTGATCCAGTGCCTTGCATTGCACAAAGCTTCTGGAATGAAGCAATCTCACAAACTGTGAATGTATATCAGCCAATTTTACATCACAGAATCATAGAATCATAGAATGGTCCAGGCCAGAGGGTCCTCCAAAGGTCATCCAGTCTGACCTCCCCACAGTCAGCAGGGACATCCCCAACTAGACCAGGTTGCCCAGGCCCTCATCGAGCCTCACCTTGAATATCTCCAGGGAGGGGCCTCGACCACCTCCCTGGGCAACTCATTTCAGTGTTCCAACACCCTCATAGTGAAGAACTTCGTCCTGATATCCAATCTAAATCTGCCCTTCTCTAGTTTGCCTCTGAAGACACATACAGTTGGCTTTTGGATCTAACCATTATCTGCTGAGTTGAGGGGGCAGTTAATTCCAAAAATACCTGTAGGAAAATTAAAAAGCTATGTTGCTCTGCCAGCTGCTTCTATTATTACATCTAATTATCATGAGAACCTTTCCTCAGTTCTCATCAGTAATTTTTTCACTTAAAAAACTTGTCATAATAGCTGCCATCAAAGCTCTTCTTTGATTCAACGATAGTTATTTTAAATTCCCTAAATGACACTTGGAACTTTTTTGAGACAAGTTTTACAGTGACATATCCACTGCACAGCTCTGACAAAGTCATAGCAAAATCTGACTCCCTAAGACATTTTTTTTTTTCCCCCTGGAAGCAATTGTGTTGAAATGCTCTATGCTATGGATAGGGTAGGAAATTCACATTTTAGTGCTAGAGTTAGATGTTAAATCAGCAGAGGAATTGCATTTAATGTGTAATCATGTAATTACTATTGGGGTACTTCTTATGTATTACCCTGACTTTTCAAGTTCCTTGGATGATAAAGCAAAACTTATGAACTAACAAGTTATGGAAAAACTTATGAAGTGAGGTGTATTGGAAAATGTAGGTATAAGTTGTGGGTGTTCTTTGATGTTTTAATAAAGAATATTTTCTTTTACCTATTGAATTTTGTTAAGGAGGCAGTACCCTTCAGATTATAAATATTTTCCTTATGTGCCCAAATGAATCATAGGATTAAGTTTTTTCTTTTTATATGTAGGCACAAATCACACTCCATATATGACAAATTGGGTTTTTTTAATGTTCTATTGATAATTTGATATATTCATCTCTTGATATAAAGCTATATGAATTTACATGTGGTTATATCATGAAGTTCTAGCACTAAACAACAGGAAACATTAAGCACAGAGATTTGCCTAGATGTTAGCTAGTTAAATTTGAGTCTTGATAAGCTCTTTCTTTTACATTATTGTTGTAATGTAATATAGAATCTTTAGACTTGTTCGTCTGAATAGGAAATTCTTGTAGCTGGTCAACAGCACACCTGCAGTTAAGTTTCAGTTGAGGCTAATGAAAGTCACATGGAGGATTTAAGGGTTCAAGTCAGGTAAATAAATTGGATTTATTTCCTGAGCCAAATTTAGCTAAAAGAAAAGCTTACTTTTTATTAACAATATTATTCACCTATTCTTATTTGGTAAAATAAATGCATTTTTTCATGTACTTATATGGAAGCAAACTTGTGGCACTACTGAGCTGGTTACTAGTTAGTTTTGGCTGATCTAAGTTCATCTCTACTGCAGTACAATAGACCTAGGAAACAGAAGCTTGCCTTGAAAAAACATGGAGTTCTAGCGAGAAGCAGGGGGATATTTCTAAAATATCATTCATCTCATCAGGATTCAAAAAGTTATCATTTCATTAGGATTCAAAAAGTTATATAAATATCCAATATCCTCCAGTGTGACCACCAGGCTTTCATTTCTCTGGTGATATGATATCTCTGGATTTGTTTAAATAGCTCAGCAAATTGATTTCATGGCTGGTACTTTGTTTTATCCTCAGCTTTTATACATACATTCATTATCCCCTAAAAAGGCAATTTCCCAGGAGTATATGGAATTAAAGAGTTCTTAATACCTTTGAATATTAATACTTTAATTAAGAGACAGACAATCACAAAAGCAGCAATTAAGGAATGTTAACAGATCAGCTCCAGAAGAAGATTTGAGCTTTTTTTACTTTAAAAAAATCCTTTTTTTTTGTTTTTTCTTTTAAATTATTACTATTAAATATTTTAGGCTATTACTAATATTAAAAAAGATAAAACCAGATAATAATATATTCTTTATGCTGCTGTGCCCTGTGGCTGTAGGAAGAATGTCCCACCTTCACAATGATTCAAGAAAGGAAAAACAGTGTCACATTGAGCTTCTTTTTGTCTGTGCCCTGGTCAGAGTATCATAGCCTCATAGTATCAGTCAGGGTTGGAAGGGACCACAAGGATCATCTAGTTCCAACCCCCCTGCCATGGGCAGGGACACCTCACACTAGATAAGGCTGGCCAGAGCCTCATCCAGCCTGGTCTTAAACACCCCCAGGGAAAGGGCCTCAACCACCTCCCTGGACAACCCATTCCAGGGCTTCACTATTCTCATGGTGAAGAACTTCCTTCTCACATCCAGCCTGAATCTCCCCACCTCCAGCTTCATTCCATTCCCCCTAGTCCTATCACTACCTGAGATCCTGAGAAGTCCTTCCCCAGCCTTCTTGTAGGCCCCCTTCAGATACTGGAAGGCCACAATGAGGTCACCTCGGAAACTTCTCTTCTCCAGACTGAACATCCCTAACTGTTTCAGTTGATTCAGTAGATTCTTGCTCTCTTAGCTAGTCTCAATTTTCGGGATATAGTAATCAACTGTCTACAAAATATGCAGACCAATGATGAAAGCTGTACAGTAAAAGTAATAAGCTTTTATATTTCCACAGCTGCTTTCCAGCCATGTCTGTAAGAGCTCTTTAAGCCTGACACTTTAGAAGCAACTAAAAGGCAATGCTTTTACCATGTTGTTATAACCAGTTGCATAATTTTATATTTTTTCACGTCATCATCAAGGCCTTGTTTCACTTTCTGGCTACATAAGCTTTGGTGAATTCTTTAGAATTATGTACTAAAGCAAGCTTCTGGATAGTCTCATTTGATCTGTCAAAGAAAGTTTACTTATCGCTTCGTCAAATTATGATTCCTTTTATGTGGGTTAAATGCTATTTCTATTATATATAATCATGTCATGTTTGACTAGCTGCAAGTGCAAAGGCTAGCTGTACTCAGGGTACACTGTTTGCAAATCCTGAATAAATCATTGATGCAATTTAAGCAAAAGTGAAAATCAGCCCTGGCATTTAAGCGCCTTGCGTGTTGGTTTTTCTTTTTTAAGACAAATTATACTTTCATAATTTCTCATAATTCAGAATACAAGTAGCATGTACAATTAAATTTATTTTTTGTTGTTATTTGCAGATTTGTTCCTTTGCAGACCTTATCAAAGGACAAAAATAATGACACTGGTTTTAGAAAATGGCAGTGCATGTAGTCATGGCAACAGAGAACTTCTGTTCTCGCTTCCCAGGTATTTACTGAATTTGCCAGTTGTGTCAATATGCACTGAGTTACTTGCTGTCATAGCCACATTTTGACAGTGACAGGCCCACGGGTATCCAAGGTATACTTAAGTCAAAGTGTGGTCTCTTTCCAGGGTTCACAGTTGGCTGTGCTGACTTATTCATACACTGATGCACAGGCAGAAAGTAACCTGCCTTAGATTTATTGAAGACAGACATAGTTCAACTAGGAGTGTCAGTGTAGAGGAAAAAATTGATTATCATTGCACACTGAATGGATAATGATAGTCACATGCAGAGAGTAGTGGCCAATGGCTCAACATTCAGGTGGAGATCAGTGACAATGGGTGTAGCTCAGCAGTCTTTACTGGGACCAGTCTTATTTAGTATTTTCAACAATAATATAGACAAATGCGATCTAGTCCACACTCAGAAAGTTTTCAGATGATACAAAGCTGAGTCTGGGGGAAAGAATGCCATCCAGAGGGACTGAGATAAGCCTAATAAGTGAGCCTGTGTGAATCTCATGAGATTCAACAAGGCTAAGTGCAAGGTCCTGTACTTGGGTCAGGGCAATCCTCAGTACAAATACAGGCTAGAGGATGGTGTGACTGGTGGTACATGAGACAACAATGCTGGATAGGAGATGACGAACCATATTTGCTGCCCAGAAGGACAACTGTATCCTGGGTTTCATCAAAAGAAGCATGGCCAGCAGCTCAAGGGAGGTGATTCTGCCACTCTGCTCTGGTGAGACCTCGCCTGGAGTACTGCATCCAGCTCTGGAGCCCTCAGCACAGGAAAGACATGAACCTGTTGGAGCGGGTCCAGAGGAGTACACAAAAAATCATCAGAGGACTAGAACATCTCTGCTATGAAGAAAGTCTGAGAAGTTGGGGTTGTTCAGCCTGGAGAAAAAAAGGCTCCAAGGAGACCTTATAATGGCCTTTCAGTACTTAAAGGGGGTCTGTTGAGGAAGATCCTAAGGTCAGCCATAGCTGCCAGTGTAAATAACAACCAGTGAGTTACTAGACCAAGGGTTCTCTGACACAAGCCATATATTTATAGAAAATAAAGAACAAGCCCCAAGTACTGGCTTTGCAACCCTAAATAGGTACTAGTGGATTCTGGATTCATTGCCCAGACATATTTTCTTGTTTACTTTTAGTTTATAAGCAAACTACAATAATCTTGTGAATCCTATTTCTTAATGCTTATGCATGTTGTCCATTGGCAATATTACCGAAAGGACTGCTAATCATTTTTTTTTTTTATTTTCTATCCCTGAAGCCTGCTATACAATTAGTCAATGTAATTAAAGGCTGCAAATCACAGGGAAAACATTCTGTGTGTACCTAATTTGATATGTCACATTATCTCTACTACATTATCTCTGCTACAGTATTTCACAGCATTTTCAGAATCTCTGTCAAATTTTGTGTAGATCTATTAAATATGGTAGCTTGTCTCAGGCCCCTTAATGTGTTCCTTCCAGCTAAACAGGGCATTATTCCATAACTGTTCTCAAGTTCTGTCATCAGCATCCACTAATAGTATCTGTGGGCGTAGAAATGCACTTCAGGATGTTAAAATATTTTAAAATACATAAATTACATGGAAATTAGTAAATAGAGTGGTTTCAAACCCAAGTGAGTTAAGCTGCTTGTTTGCTTGTTTGTGTTATTAAAAAACCTTGTTATGGACTAGTTATTTATTGTAATCAGTGGCAAATACCCTAAACTGTAGCAAAACAGATGAAGTTAAAAAAAACTATAAAATAAAATATGGAAGTCTTAAGTTCACTGACATTTTTAGATATTTGTCAAACAGCACAAAGGATTTCAAAAGTTTGACCCTTTGCTGCCCCCTCCATCTACGCAAACTCGTAACCTAGTTTTCAGTTCACAGAAAACAACATTTTTCTTCTGTTTTACTTGGCTTGAGTTTCAATTGGAACTTCTCGTTCCCACACTGTACTCTGGAATGACACAAAGATAGAGAGAGAGATCAAGCATTTTCTTAATGGATGAAAGACTTAGCAGTAAAGGTCTGTGACTTGCTAATTTTCAGTCACCAACCTCATCAGTAGTGGATATGCTAATTCAGCATTATGCTCTTCAAATTTGAAAACATGTTTATAATGTAGCCTGAGGAAGTCTGCCTTCACCAGTCTGCTTGTCATGTCTAAAGGAGTAAGCACAACTACCTAACCTTTGCTGCAGGACATCCGGCCAGCCCCTGCCAAAGATACAGGCACTCTGCACTGCATCAACACACTGAATCTATCTTTTCATCACCTATATGGATTTCATAACAAATCAGGAAATTGTTGTAAATCTCCTCACTGCAATAGAATAGAATAGAATAGAATAGAATAGAATAGAATAGAATAGAATAGAATAGAATAGAATAGAATAGAATAGAATAGAATAGAATAGAATAGAAAAAAACAGGTTGGAATAGACCTTCAAGATCATCGTGTCCAACCCATCATCCGACACCACCTAATCAACCAAACCATGCAACCAACCACCCTATCAAGTCCCCTCCTGAACACCTCCAATGATGGTGACTCCACTGCCTCCCCGGGCAGCACATTCCAATGGGCAATCACTCTCTCTGTGAAGAATTTCTTCCTAACATCCAGTCTAAACCTCCCCTGGTGCAGCTTGAGACTGTGTCCTTTTGTTCTGGTGCTGGTTGCCTGGGAGAAGAGACCTGGCTACAACCTACCTTCAGGTAGTTGTAGACAGCAATAAGGTCTCCCCTGAGCTTCCTCTTCTCGAGGCTAATCAACCCCAGCTCCCTCAGCCTCTCTTCATAGGGCTTGTGTTCCAAACCCCTCACCAACTTTGCTGCCCTTCTCTGGACACATTCCAGCAAATCAACATGTTTCCTGAACTGAGGGGCCCAGAACTGGACACAGTACTCGAGGTGTGGCCTAACCAGTGCAGTGTACAGGGGCAGAGTGACCTCCCTGCTCCTGCTGGTCACACTGTTCCCGATACAGGCCAGGATGCCATTGGCCCTCTTGGCTGCCTGGGCACACTGCAGGCTCATGTTCAGCCTACCATCAACCAGTACCCTCAAGTCCCTCTGCCTGGCTGCTCTCCAGCCACTCTGACCCTGGCCTGTAGCACTGCATGGGGCTGCTTTGGGAGCACCTAAAAGCAGGCTTTGCATATTTGGTTGAATGTCATTGTGTGTGAAACTGTGGTCAGTTTATAAAATAAACTATTCAGATGAAAAGTAATGATGTGGTTTATGTTTCAAGTTTGCAGTAAGAGCAGCAAGTAATAAGATGTACTGAAAGACCACATGCTATTCTAGCCTGAACAGTTTGTTTGGGTCTGATGCAAAGCTGTGCATCTTCTAAATAAAAGCCAAAACAGAAGAAAGAAAATTTGCAGCTCCAGAAAAGTTCCAAAACCTATGGCATGAACATATATCCCAGGAAAGAAGGATATGACTGCATCTTCATAGAACAGACGTCTTCACTCCTCAGCTGTGAGAGAGACTTCAACCACATAGTTTCTATTTTCTTTTATTGTTCTGGATATCACACTCTTCTAGCAATGTAACTGTAGCATTATTAAAACTCAACTTCTTCTATCTTTCTCATTATACCTGTAAATATGCCTGGACTATCAGCTAGCTACTGGAAATGCCCTCTGACTTGATCATTACTCCATGAATCTACAGTGCAGACAATTGATTATGCCTGCACATCAGTATCCGTTGTGGTTATGACCTTTTTAATTTACTTAGCATACAGCAATAAAAATTCTTGGCAGGAACAACAATCTATATTTCCTGAGCTGCTGTCAGCCATTCTTATAAGAGTAACATTGTAGTTGGCCAGTTCAGCAGCCAACCTGATGCCTTGTGCATAAGCAGGTAAGACAGAGAACCAGTCCTGTGGGAAGATGTGTGCTGTACTCAGAGAAGCATTTTAGCACATGCTTATTTTTTAATACAAGAGCAACCTCTTGATTTCTGTGAGCTGGCTCATATGTTTAATATCAAGTATATGTTTAATATCAAGTATATGTTGACCACATTGGCAGAACTGAAACCATAATACCGTGCATCCTCAGGATTGAGCCCAAAGGGCCTTTTTGTCTCAAAACCGATGGTTTCAAATCATGCTGTGAAGTCAGCCATTCACTACCCTTACATGGTCATTGCCATTCAGCTGCACAGAATATATCAAAAAGCATTTAGAATAAATCTTTATATTGAGATTATTTAATAATTTGTTAAAAAAGACTAGGCAGAAGTAATATAACATTTGAGCCAAATCGTGCCATGATAAATTTATGTACAGCCTCCAATGACTTCATATCTGCTGACGGCAGGGTACCCACATGCTTCTGTCTGAAAGCAGAATTTGGCTCTATGACAACGTTAAAACAGAAAGAAGCTTTTCAAACCAGTTGGTGGATAAACACTTTGTATCAAAGGCCTTTGTATTTCAACCAAAATTATTCACTACCCTCCGATCAGACAATTTTTCCAATCAAGTCAGCCTTAGGAAAACCAGAAAAACACATATTTGTACAAAAATACTGCCCTCCCTTCCCACCCCCTCCCCCCTGGCCTTTTTATTTTCAATGAGAAGAAATCTGAACACCCATGACCTGTTTTCAGCAAAATAGGAATGCATAGAAATTAATTACATTGGCAAACAGTTTACTAATTCTTTATACTCTAGTAACAGAAACTTTGTTAATTAAATTGAGACACTATAGCAACTGTTCAAAGGGATCTCTGATGGTTACCTGGTTCACACCCCTCATAGTAGGGCTAATTTCAGTTACATCATTGCTCAAGGGCCTGTTCACTTGCATTTTCAAAATCTCCAAAGACAGAGACTGCCGCATCTCTGGTCTACCTGCTGCAGTGTTTGACCACTCTTACTGGAAAGTTTTATTTTCCTTTTATTAGTCAGAATTTTCATTGATACAGTTTGTGTTACCTGTGCCTGCTTTTGCTGAACACACTATGAAGATTTTGGCTCCATCTTCTCTATATTCTTATGTTTGTAAAGACACCGGTGAATCCCTCCTGAGTCTCCTCTTCTCCAGACTGAATGAATCTAGGTCCTTCACATTCTCATGTTTTCCAGCCTGTCAAACATCCCAGTATTTGCATTTATTATAGTTTGTCAATGTCTTTGAAAGCACAAAACTAATGGATACACTCCAGCATAAAAACTGCTGGAAAACTTGGTGTTTTTTCTAACTTCCTGAGTGTGCTTTCCTCACTTTTTTGTTTCTTGTGACCACCAAAGATTGATGGTTCCCATGAGATATTCCCTTGGCAATTCCTCTGCAACATCTTCTGTCTGAGCCTGTGATAGGCAACAGACTTGATATTACTAGCATAGGGGTAAATTGACTCTTACATAACTGGAGTAGCTCATATTGAAGATAATGATCTAAATTAACTGGTTGAGGATATTCAAGCTGTTTTATACAATGTCATGCTTTACTCTGGATACTAGAAACCATACAGCAACTTTTCAATCAGCTCCAAGCTAATCCAATTGGCATTTTGATAAACTAATCCTCATAGAAATCTTTACTAATTTGATTGTATTACTCCCAGTATTGAAGCTCCTCTATTTATTCCTAACTTCAGCAATTCTACATTGTACTGCTATGTGCAGTACAGATGTAGTCTTCTACTGAGAAAATTCTAGTCACGGGTTCTGTGACTAAAACCCAAAGAGCTTCCTTCTCCTATCACATTGCATAGTTTTAGCTCACGACACAGAAATAAACTCATAGTTAGTCTTCAAAGCTTTTTACTTCCATCTTGAAATGTGTTTGCTACTGTTTTTTCAACATAGATGGTATTTCTGACAGCCCACTTTATAATTACTCCTGACATCTTTAATGGTCTGTTTCTACATGCAGTAATGGTGTTTTCTTGCTGTACTGGCATTTCACATCCCACCGAGTTCAGAACAAAGGTGGTTTTGCTGTGTTGCTTGAATGCTAAGTTTAGAATAAGAGATGACAAAGTGAATGTAAGACTTTGATTAGGTGAGCCCATTTTTAAAGTATGATTGATATCTAAAAGCTGAATCAGATTCTCTCTCACACACACATACACACAGGGAGATCTTCTTCCCTGTTAAAAACTGCAGTATTTCCTACAGCACTGCATTAAGGGATAAGTACATATTGCTATTGATAACATTATGTCATCAGAATTGTTTCTACTTTACCTATATCTAAAGTATGTAACTTCATTTCAAACTCATTAAAATCCATCTTAGGACCTTCACCACAGGTGAAGTGGCAAGTATCTGAAACTTGGAGGCTTGATTTGTGCCCTTTTCTAACCCTGTACATGACAGCATCTGAAGAGTGCAGTGTATGGTTACCTGTATTTTTTTTTTTGTGAAGACAAAGTAAAATGCAGAAACTGTTCCCTTGCCTTTCCTCTAGCCCAGGGCAATTCAGCACCAGCTGAACTCAAAGTTATGAGCTTTAAAGCTCTGTGCTCTACCCTGTAATACAAAAGGAATATGATATTGTCTGTCTCACAACACATCTCTCTATTTTATAATCTTTCTCCACAGCTTACCTGGAGTAGTGATGGCAGCTTGGTAGATGATAAAGGTTTAATTTTATTCTTTTGAAGCCATGCTTATTTGTTGATTTTGTGTGCTAATCTGCTAAGGTATGTTGTTGGGATACAGCTTCCACTATAATAATGGTTCATTTAAATGATACTGAAATAAGGCTTATGATCATGTAGCTAGTAGGATAATCTTTATTACAGAAACTAAGTGCCTTATTAAAGTTAAGAAGTCTAGTGGCTTATGTGAAATGTATAGTGTTCATAAATAGTATCAAAGGTCATCTTCCATCCATTTTGTATTTTAGTGCAAAAATTTGAACATGTACAAAGTCTGCATCTCAGCAGTAACAGACACTGATACCTCCTCCTTGAAACTGTAATTATGCTTTTTGGTCTATTTACATAATACTATGTCACAGCATATACACCAAGATAATTTCTAAGTTGTAAGTACAAATGGGATAATTCAAATTTAAGCCTTTGAATATCATAAAATAATCCTAAATATTCTGATTAGCACTGTTCTCTCTGTTACCAGTATGACCTAAAAGCATCTAGCACATTTAGACAGATCTGCTGAAAGCAGCTATAAGCAAACCAGACTGGGCATGTCCACTGGCTTAATGTATAAATTTAGCTTTGTATATAGCAATTTTTAGCTTTTTCAAGATATTTTCTCATACTGCAAGTTTACACCAACTGGTAGACTGGAAAAACCTATGTAAAGATAGAAACTCCAAAAAAAAGACATTCCTGAAAATATTTTTGTAACTTCAGAGATGCATGTCTTATATGGCTGCCCCAAAAATACATGGCAAGAATACACCACCCACACTGCAGCACTCCACATGTGCCAGGGTGTGGAACAAAAAAGGATTATCCTTTCTTCATTCTGCCCATTGTAAGCAACTGTCATCTTATTTGTGCGGTTGTAAACAGCTGGAGCTTTCCTCTACTATGGGATATTGGATTCTTTACTTTGCTGAGACAGGGTTCATTTATTACCTGGGATAAATAGAATAGATTTCTTATGCATAAACACACATTTGTAACTTTACTTCTAAACGTAAATAAGAAAATTGCTTAAACTCCTGTGTTTGTCTCTGGTTTGCAAGACCAAAGAATTCATGAAACAACTAACTTTGACTATGTTTATGCTGTAGAACTATACAAAGCAAGGTAAACAGCTCCTAAACTTGCATGTTTATTCTGATTAACTGCTGAGAAGATGAGAGAATTTTGCTTGGCTCCTATTGTCTCATAAATTAACATTAGTTGCCATGCAAAGGCAAGGTCTGATTTTGGGAGTGCCTCTGCAAAGCACTTGCCAAATGAATTAGTGTACATTAACTGAGTTGTGCTAAGGATGATCAACACTGAAACTGTATGTTGTCACTGCAATGGATCCTTCCTGTGATATATACTGAATAATGACATGAAGGCACTGCAGCATAAAAAGGAATATTTTATGGGTCCTCCTGCTGCATCCAAGAAGGGATAAAATGCCCCAGCTTTAATATGGTAAAGATAAGAAGCTATGTTCGAGCTGTTTGCCATTCTCATTACAATAATTACCATTCATAACCTGCCTTTTTCCATTCCCAAGCAGAAACTTTGCTAGAAATAAGAGATTTTCTGTTTAAAATAAAGATGCCCAAACCCTTCCATTCTCTCTAATGTTTATGTGAAGGGTATTCAGCATTTTAGAGAGCCTGGCACAATACTTCCCATATTCTCTAAAGGACTGCAGAAGGGTGAAGCAACATATTTTTCCTGTTCTTCAGTTTTCTTCAGCTGGCTTATCCTGATTTTATTACAGACTGGGGAAAAAAAAAAAGGCAAACAATAACCCCACATCATCTGAGACACATAATAATCTAGCCATTCAAAATTAGGAAAGTTAGGTGCTTTTAAGAATTTTATATATATATATATATATATATAAAAAAAAATAAAGCCTACTATAATGATATACTCTTTCTGACATTTGGGAAAAAAAAATTGGGAAATAGACTTACATATGCATTTCTGAAGTGTGAAAGGCCAGAAACTTCAATTATATTTAGCATACATCATGCAAAAATAAAAAAGTCCAAATATTATATCTACACAAAAATTTTGGTCAAGTTACCATTGACAGTTACCCAATCATAGCTTACCTTCCATATGGTATCTGAAAATCAGTACATGAAAAGATTATAAAGTGCTCAAATACAGTGCTCACGAAACTGAAGAGCACTAAAGAGAAGGAAGGAAAGAAAAACTCAAAAAGCTACCTTGAGAAAGACAAAGAACAGCCTCAAATCCAGCTAGCAATAGATTCATTCCCTCTCTCAGTTGTAGGAAATAAAGAGCAATAAGAATTTAAGGTGATCAAGAAAGGAATATGGTAGCTGAAAGGCTTATTCCAATGTAATACAACCTCCCCAAAAAAATTACCCTAAGCTTTCTCATATGTTGGAAAGTGTTTCTATCAAATAAATTCCTCAGTGTATTTTTCACATTAAATCCCTGTGCTCAGTTTTAAATGGCATGAAGGATTTTTTTTTCCTAGAGCAGACAGCTCCTGAGTGGAGATTTCATAGTATGCTGAAATTTCATGGATGTTTTCCCTAGCTCTATGAACCCTGATGAAAGTCAGAAGACCAAAAATAGGAATTTATTATTTTTTTCATGAATCCTTCTGTTTCAGTTTTCATCATAGGTTTACTGTTCTGCAGTTTCCAGCCTTCTTTCCTCTCTATTATGCAGCTCTATTCTACAAGGCTCTACTCATACATATATATCATTACAACAGTTGCTTCCTATAATTATGCTTTTGATATTTGCAGTATCTTTTGAATCTGTACTGAGATGCTGAACTTCTGAGTATTAATCCATACCAGGAAAGCATGAACATTCTTGACAGGTTTTCAGACTGAAGCAGATATTACCAAAATAAACATAACACCATGTGTTCACAATTAATTAGCTTAACCAGGGCACTTTTGTTTTTCCTGAACAGAAATGTGAATTAATACAAAGAAAAATTAATTTAATTATAAATATACTTTCAGTTGAACATAATGATGCCATTAATTTTTTATCAGTCTCTGTATTATAGTCCATGGGGGATCTGTTAAAATATTGATAGCAGGATATGACCCATTAGGAGGACACAAAATGTGTTCTATTTTAAACAGAGAATTAATGAAGATTTGTTTGAGAAGGATGTAATAAGAATAAACTGTAAGGTATATTTCAGTATACCACTGGAGCATATAAGGAAATCTGAACTATTGCCTTTCACTTGGTTTTGTGTTTGTTTGGTTTTTTTTGTTTATTTTTCCTTGGAACATGTATGTTCTTCATAGAAAAGAAGGGGGGAAAAAGTAAGTGTAAACTAAAATATTCCTGTTATGTAATACACACTCACATATATATTTTTTCCCTCCTCTTACATAATATAAACTAGACTCCCTAAATGGACTTGAGTACTGAAGGAAGTGGATTGTTTTTTTTTATTTACTGTTTTTATTTCACCCAGGTTTACCAGAACAGCAAAAGATATTCCCATTGTTCAAAGGAAATGGAAGGAAATGGAAGCCTCCATCTTCAACCCCCTTGGAGCCTTGCAGAATATATAACAGACACAAACACTAATATAATATCTCACATATTTTGTCCTTTTCTTGCTTCCTTAGTAATAATTGAGGTACCATTTGAAAATGTTTTCTAATTGACACTTTCAAATGCTCAAAAGGGGAGGAGAATATAACACTGGTGACAACTCATTCTTTGAATTTTTGTGTAATAATCTTCCCTCATTTTACATTTTGTTCCCTCTGAAAATATCCATTCCTTCCCCTAATATATTTCCTTTTCTCAGGAAAGGGAAAGAAGCACAAATTTACTGGGGAAGTGGAGAATAATAAAGCTTGTCAGGCCAGCACAGTCCTTAGGACCCTCCAGTTCTGATTGATAATCTCCTTCTGTTTGCTGTACACTGGGTTCATCTCCAGGTTTTGGGCAGCCTTGAAAGTCTACATTGGAAACAAGGGGAATTTATCACTGTCTAGACAGGGATCATGAAACTTGATGGTCAAATCTTTTATCTTCAGGTTTCACAGATTAAGTGGATGCTTATGTAACTTATTGTTACAGATTTTAGCTAGCACAACAATATATGAAGATAAACTATGTGAAGACAGCTAGCTGATGATGACAAGATTTTGGCTGAAGCAAGCTTTTGGCATTCCCTGTTGGCAGAGGTAGGACATCTCTCTGAAGAGAGATTAGGAGTTCATATCTCTCCTCACCCTCCAGAAGGGACAGAAATCTGGTGTGTGTGTGTCACAGCTGACAAGTCTGATTTGAAGCTGGGAACAGTTTATGCTGGGTCCACTGTGCAAGGAGAATTAGAATTGATAGATCTTGGAAACACATGTGGCACCTGTACAAATTAGCTCATTAGCATTGGGGAGATTATACTAAATAATCATTAAACTAATCAGATTTGATCAAGCCATCAGATAAAGGGGAAATGCCTATTTCCAAACTCCCAATATCTAAAGTTATCTCAGCTTTCTGAGTTTCCTGACTCATTTTTATCCATCTTTTACCTCTGTTGTCTAAGTATAGCAAATATACAGTGTTTTGGACCTGGTCTCTCTAATATCAGTTTCAGTAGAGCTGGGGTTACAATTTTGAATCTATTCAAAAGTGGCAAATGAATAAGATCCAACTAGCTGCAACTGAAACAGCAATCTCAAACAGTGTGATTGAGTGGGGCTAACAGTTATTCACACTGATAAAGTTATTTTAGCATCCTGCTGGCAGGATCTCCTCTCCTTTTCCAGAACAAGTCAAGAAGTATTAGATCCTGCGAGTTCTTCTCTGGCAGATGTATCACAGGATGCAGTTTTCGATATGTATTTTTCTGTGCCTCTTAAACTTTAAAAACAAACAAACAAAACATTAATGCAAACTTTAATATGAGTACTTTGTCTATATGGGAAGATGTTTATATGGAAGATATAGAGGTCACTTGAGAACTGAAATACAGAGGAAATTATACTTTTTTATGATGGAAAAAGTTATACCTGGTCTACTGTGGCTACATAAAGAAATGAGTAGGAAGAACATCCTTTTTTCATCTGAGCCCCTATGCCTACCTCTGAAATGACGATAGAGACTACACAACTTCTTATAGGAGGAAAGTGCTAGCAGCTTGGGCATTCCTCATGAAGGCTTTCAGCTTCAGAAGATATGCATAATACAACATCATAACTTTACAGAGATGGTATAAAGACTGAATTTCTCCTGAGATTTTCTATGCATGATTTTATCTGAAAATTTTATTTCATCTATCTTGCTTTTGGGAAAGAAATTATGCACTAAATATTTTAGCTACAACAAAAATAATTTGGCTTCTATAAATTCTGAATGCCTTCTTTGGTTGAAGAAGTATATAGCCATGATCACATTGGGTGTCACAAATATTCCTCTTGCAGCTCTACATCAGGCAACATGGTGGGGTTACTCCTTCAATGTCAGGTCATGTTTCCTGGTGGGACAGCATGAAAAGGGGATTTTCTGAGCTCCAGCACCCAGATAGTGAAGAAGAGACAACTATGAGCAAAAAGAAGAGTATAACTCAGAAATCCTTGCTTTCAACTCCTAAGTTCTATGGGAGTTACAGGCAATTTTGTTTGGTCTTACAGCTTTAATTCCTGACATCAACAGAAATATGCACAGATCCAATAGTGGTTTTGGTTGGATGTTCACTATTTAGGGTAGACTATAATGAGGTATAGAGGTTCCCAAATTGCAGCTCCAGATGTATTCCTTCCTTTCAGGGAAAAGAAGACAGCCTATGAGCCTCAAGCCTGCAAATCTGGCTGCATGCCTAGCAGGTCATTACAAGTTACTCCTATCTACATGAGCAGGCACAGAGATCATGGATCTCTGCATTAGTCTATGCTGAGCCTATGCTTCACATCTGGGTACTTAAAATTTCTAAAAGAGAAAAATAATGAATCAGTCTTTGTTGTTTACTATCTGTCCATCCCAGGAGTGGAACTACTGAAGTCAATGAAGAATGGCATGAGGTAGAAATAAAATAGTGACAGCAGATATTGAATTTACATATTGCATTATGCCTTAGCCTTATCTGTACATGTCATGGCTGGCCTTGAACTTAGCATTTCAGTGCTGTGAACCAAGTTTAACAGTTTAATTTCTTAGGCTAATCTCTTTTGGATATAATGACAATAGTAGGTGAGTGTGGAACTAGTCTAGAAGAAGTAGCCCTTTCTGTTTACCAGAAATTTCATTTTTTGCCAAAGTCAGATGGAGGTAAGAAGTGGTGTGCTATATACACCATATTTTGTGTGCCTGCAATGCCCAGAACAGCTACCTGAAAGAAGACAACACAAATGAATGGTGTCAAATGGTCTTATTTCCTTTAAATATATACTGCAAATACTCAAACTGAGGCCAGAACATAAGTAAAGACCTGAAATGACAAAATGGAAGAATTTTTTGTTTTGTTGTGTCTTTTTCTTAAGAAAAATAAATGAGAAAAACATCAGAAAAATGTTTAATCCAGGCCAAAGCAGTATATTATGAGACAAACTGACTTTCTTAAGAGTATCTGGCTCTTAAAGTATGATAGAGTGACTACAGAGGAGGTCTTACGAGAGAATTATGGCAATACAGTTTATACTGACTGATGAGTAGTGCTTAGATGTCCTCCTTGTTAAGAGGAGGGACAGTAAGTAAGTGGTGGGAAAAGAGGTGAACATTTCTGTACTGCAGCTTTATAGTCTTCCATGATCTGAGAATGATTGGACAAGGTTAGCATTTAGTTGTGACATGACTCAGCCTGTGCTATAGCTGTAAATAGCCACACCTACACATCACATCAGGAATATCAAAGCACTTGATGTATACAATTCATTTAACAAAACACTGAGCAATATGAGCATAAGTACTTCAAATATGGTTCAAGTAATTACCACTTCATACGATAAACTCAAGGGTTTATCTAGATTAAGGACTGCAAAAGTATTTCCTTTTCAATGACAAATAAACTGGTTGTTCTGCTATCACCCAGGGCCAGGAAAGTTAAATAGCTTTATCAGTGCCTGTCAACCCCTTGTATAAAGCATGCTACATTCAATCTGGTGACATATTCCTTTACACAGAAAAAAACTTGCTCATGACGAGCATTTTAATGTGCATATTCATTCTCATCCATAAAAGAATTACAAACATTGCTCCAAGTCTACGCATATAAGAGGAGGACATGGTGAGTCACCTTTTAGAACACCAAAATCATATGGAAATAAAATTCTTTCACTTGGAACCTGAGATAGAACATGCTGTGTGGTTGTGCAACACAGTATAGGGCTGTTATGTTGCATCCTTTTTTTTTTTTTTAGAGGAAGCAATGGAGAAGAGCAATAGTCTTTCACACAAATAAAATAATGACGTTATCATAGCAAGATATGGCTTGGCAGGACGAGCCAAGGTCTCCTACACTCAGAGTTTACTTTCTGTACAATCTTCAGCAAAAATTCCTCTAATCATCACAAAAAAAGCATACTTTCTTCCAACCCAGGCTTCCTATTGAATGCAAATATTGCCAAAATATGTAGGCAGACCACAAGAGTTTTAACGGACCAGAATTTCATGAACTATAGACGAAGAATCTTTGGGGCTCCAAAGAGTGCTTGCTGTTTTGAATGATTTTAGACAACTTAGTAACACTGTCAACTCCTATTTTCTAGCAGCTGACTTGCATTACAAGATGTTGAGAAATATAAAGAATGCTTTCCTAAGGTTGATATACTTTGTAAACAACTGCTCTTGTTGCAGATGAGAATAAAAGTGTCTGTGCAAGATGTAGGTTGGAGGAGCAGCACATGCAATTTACCAAGCAATTCTGATTTTAAAAACTCATCCATGTGAAAGACCAATAATAAATTACATCTAGTGATTCTTCCCCTGGTGGGTAGAAGTCTTGACAGGTCCAAGGCAAGAGAGAGCAGGAGAGGAAGAGATGAGCCAAGAATGAGGCAGTTGCAGTCAGGTGTTCAAACCACTCTGTGGCATTGTAAAAACGTAAGATTTGCCCCAGAAACACAATTGCATTCCCTAAACATTTATGACACTATTATTTGAAATTCAGAGTTCTTCATCTAATGTGTGGGATACTAAGAGATAATGTATTTGGTGGTTATAAAAATTAGTTCTTTTAGTTACCTAGGAGTTTTAAGGAAAAGCCAAAATTTTAACTTTCCAGTAGTTTTGTTAGGTGAAAGTGACTTACATTGACCTCCTCGCTGAAGAGCTCTATAGATACTACATTAAACTCCCTGTCAGTGGCTAGATGTTTGGGGCTAGAAGTCACAAAATAACTTGACACTCTAGATATATTGCTTAGAAAAGTTAAAGAGGGTACCTCCCAGGTATATTCTGTATTCATCTTGATGTGTCTAGTTAATATGCAGAAAAGAACCTGCCTCACTGCAAAGCCGAATATTTAGTGCAATGCTCTCCTAAATGCAGATGTGACTGTGACAGGTACAAAAGAGTTCTGCCACCCTAGATGCTGAAGAAAAAATATGTTTTTTACTCATGACTAAAAGTCTTTATCTCTCTTTCAATAGAGTCCTTTTGAAATTGCATAATAAGCTTTCAAATAGGCCCCATCAATGCTTCAATTCAATTAGTATATTAAATTGTCTATCTCACAAAGTAATATATTTCCCATAGTAGAAGAGGATAATTACATTTTTAAATGTGCTTTTCTGATGGATTTATTTTCTTTTAACTAGGAAAACTAATCCAATCTCAAGTGTATAATCTATTCCAAAAGTGCATGTGAATATATATATATATTCATTGAACCAAACCCAAAGTTGATAAAACAATTAATCATTCTAAGACTCAGGTGAGACATTTTTGGACAAGAGAATCTTCAGCATGGAATCTTCATGTGAACAGAGTAAGTCTGCAAGGTTTGTGGGTGCTTACTTAATCAGCCTTCTGTCCTGAAATACTTTTTTGTATAGTTTGCCATTTTACAATTCTAGTAAAAAAACGTTTTACTCCTTTGAAAGTCTCATTTCATGTTATCCGCTTTCTGCCTGGAAACCTATTGAAAGTGTACTACCCATATAATAATATATGTCACACTCCATATGATTCTATTATATATATTTTGATAGGTTTATTTGCATTTATTTTAGTCATTCCACTCACTATAGTAAACTGGTTCAAGCTTTGCCTTTATCTTCAGCTTATCAAGGTATTAAGACAGCAAAATAATATCCTTTTAGGTTTCTGCTGGGTTTGATTCAGGGAATGAATAAAACAGACTAATTGATTTAAAATGTACATTTTACACTAAAAGATACAAGTGCAGCACTTAGAAAATCATAGAATCATTTAGCTTGGAAAAGACCCTTAAAAACACTGAGTCTGGCTGTTTACGTGGAACATCAGCTTCTGACACATCTGGTAACAATCACTGCAAAAACAATGAGAGTGACCTTACTTAATATTTAAAATAACAAAGGATAACAGAAAACTGCTGCATTTCTGTACATCACTTGGGAAGTTATTATTGATATTAACTCTCCCGTATACAAATCCTACTATCTTGAGCCACTGGCAGTCCAAAATGATGACCAAGTAGGCACAAGTGTGCCTCTGCTGTGTCTTTTTTATGAATGTGGGATCCTACGTTGAGCTATTACTTTTAATGTTGAAAAGAATGCCCTGCATAATGAAGCAATTTGCATGTTAACTGACAGTTTAATAGGAACCAACAGTTTAACACAAATATAGGAGATTGAAGGGGAGGTTTTTTTGTGGTGTTTTTTTTTTTTTTTTAAATCAGTCTCTTCCACAATAATGCTGTTAAAAAAAATATATTCTTTTGTCTGTGATTGGAAGACATTGTTCCATCCAGTGTGGCTCACTGCCAAAAGTTACTGACTTTTTCACTGGAGTGTCTCCAGTTTAATCCTTCTAGAAGTTATAGAATAACTAAGTTTAGAAGTCATAGGATAATTAAGAACACAGTTGTGGGGGTTTTCTCCCCGTATACATTAAGACCTAAACTCAGAATTTAGCTAGCTGCACATATTTTTCCAGTATTTTTTCTTGTCATCAAACACCTTTTACAACTTTTTCTCATATTTACCCACCCATGAATGTTTTATTTTAAACATGCTCATATGTGAATACTACCTGCTATTACTCTGTACATGATCAGCTCAGTGTCATGCTTCGGCCAAAGGCAGGAAGTCCATTTGGATGCTTTGAGATTCCTGCGGAAGTCAATGAGTCATTTCAGCTGGTTCTTTACAGACCCCCACCCCCACAGAGAGGCAGGTACAAAACTGCACACTGTAGTCTAGGCTAGTAATTTATTTCAGAATTTTCTCACACGTGGATTTTCTACAAGAGGACACTATCACCTGTTATTCCAGCACTGTTGGATGATAAAAAGAGACCAGTTTGCATCACAAATGGCAAAAAACACCCGAGGAACAGCAGCAGTTTATACACTGAGGTGACACATATAACCAAAACAGAATTAAAGCAAACCTGACCACTGCTGAGAATGTCTTATGTGTATGAATTGTCTCATCTTGAGATCTGTTATTGTGAGCTCTGTGATACCATCAAGATTTAAAGAAAGAAAGGAAGCAATGCAATAATATCTCAGTTTTGACAGTTCTAAAGCTGTATCTGCTAGGAAAAATTATTACAGTAAATATTAATTTTTTCAGCTCATTCCTGAAAGCAGTAAGCAGGTAATTTTTCTTTTTTACCCGTGAACCTCTATAAACAGTTATAAAATCTATTCACTATGGACTTGGTCAGAAGCTGGATTGACTATCTGTATGGATGAGTAAAGGTATACTATATAAATTTGTCAGACTTTTTCTTGAGTATAGGAAACGACTGGGAATGTGCCATTTAAAAGATAATCTGATTCTTTGTATGTTTCCACCAGACAAAATAGGATAGGTTGTAATATTTCCTAGTTCAGTCTTATGTCAATTAGGAAAACTCACATAATAGTTACAAAAAAATTTAAAATATGCAAGCAAAGGGTATAAATTAAGCAAAGAGTAGGTGAGGGGAAAAAAAGGGGAAAAAAGTGGGTGAAAATTCTCAACCTACTCTAGAACAGTTCTTGGTTTAGTATTTCAGCAGACAATCAAACCCCAACAACACAAAAATCTCTTTTCCAACAGAACCATCTCCAAACTGATCTGAGTCTAAGGTGTGGCCAGTCTGAACAAGAAAGCAAGCAGTGTCGGTATGCTGAAGTCAGCAGAGGCTAACTGTAAAAAAATAATTCCCATATGGCAGGTCTGACATTTCCACTGATCCCCGATTTCTATAGTTTTGTAATAGGGCAGTAAATACTGAGCTCAATTTAAAGCAGACTTTATACTCTCTATGTTGGCTTTCAGGAAGTTACAGTATTTTGACATTGTAAATTACCATTGCTGTGTCATATAAAAATTTATACTCATCATACGTGCTTCTGGCTCAGGAAATATCAGGAGCAGTAAAAAGTATTTGATCTGTAAAACTAGTGGCTTCCAATTTGGAAAGTTTAGCATCCCGTTCAGGGTATGCTGCCTGCCCATATCTCTTTTCACATGCTTTCAGCAGCCCACTCTTTATCAGAATTATAACATTTTTAGAAAATATAGTTTTGGTTTGGTTTACTTTGGGTTTTTAGGCACATTACATTCAAGACATCTGCATTCGTGGGTTCGAATAAACTGAAACTTTAATATTTTAATTTGAACATAAATAACATATCAAAATCTGAAAACTTAAAAATTCAATCGCTGCCAAGGTCACATTGTCATTCCTATCTGCAGCTATTCAAATAGATGAAGAACCACCTCCGGAACCTCTGAAGTGATTCTTCATTTGGATGGCATATAAACAATCTTTTGGAATCTTTTCTCCCTGGTTCTGAAACATTTTTCCTTATTTGGATACATTCTGGAAAGGTCTATTGGTAAGTCTTTTGATGAAAGAATAAAACCAAAGAAGTCCATGAACAGACAAAGATCATAAAACTATGTTTAAGTTTATCCACACCTTTTTTTTCTTCATCTTGGCTTTTTGACTGTTTGTTTTGTGGTGTGTGCGTTTTTCCTAATCAGGAAAGACAAGTATATTTCTGAGGTTAGAAAAGCATTAGTGAAGAGGCAAGCTTTAAAATGCCACCTACAAATGACACTAATTAAGCTGTAATGACATTATCAAGTACCTTGCTAACTGAAAAACCCACAGCTTTGCAAATAACTTAGTCCATGGTGATGCTGCCTATGACAGCAATACAGTGGTGTCTATTGCTTAGGGAGAACAGACGGCTTCCTAGCCATGTTTACCTACCCAGACAATTAAAGCCACCATAAACAGAGCAAACCCTTACAGAACAACCAATAGAGGGGCTTTCCATCCTCCACATTTTCACTTAAAAAATGGGGCTTAAATGAAGAGTTTTTAAAATTCACATTTGAGGTAAAGGAGTTGTGCTTCTGTTAGGAGGAATGTCACAAGGTGGTTGCTGGTGGCAGCATTCTCATGTGCAGGAGGAAAGTGAACATTGGTGCATGTGTCTGTATGAATATGTATGTGCTTTCCATTTTCCTGGTTGCTATTGTAGAATACAGGATTTCAAAATATTGCAAACATAATAAAATGTACTTTTCACCTCACTTTCTTAATGTTTTTGATATAAGGAGCTACTTCAACAAAATCTTGTTAAACTTAATGATACTAAAAAAGCACTAGGGACAGTGATGAGGGTAGGAACAGGTGTATATGATCTTTACTATTTGAGGAAGAATGCCTTTCTAGTCTGCTGGATGAGGACTGTTTTTTCACTTTACTTTTCACTTCAGGATACACTATCTAACTGTGCAAATTTCCTCCAACATAAAGTTCTAACTTTCAGGTCCCTTACATGTATCAAACCAGTTATTATAGGACTGACAATATCAAAACACACTTTCGAAGCTTTTTAACTTCTCCTCATTAACTTTGTGAGCAGTACAACAATCCTAGGCACTGCAAAATAACTGACTATTTTGCAGCAAGTGCAGTGGCACTTAGTGTAACCAGGCAGTGAAAATTTTCCTAGAACAGCTGATGTGTATGAATTTGAAATGCAAAGGCAAAACAATAAAATCACTCATGATGCTGCTCTCTTATTGCTGTTCATATCTTAATTCATCTTACTTTCTCCCCCCACCAGCTAGCTCTTCTGGGTTTTCAGAGCTTGCCTTTGTTTCTCTCTTCCTTACTCTGGTTCTAGTCATTATATTAATGCTATTTCAGATTTCCTCCTTTTGTTGTCTTGATATTATATTTAGTTATTCAAAACTGAGAGCATAAGTGTTACTTTGTACTCATTTTATACAAAGAATCTACTCACAGACTTATTCCATGGAAGGGTCTACAGAACAAACGGAGTGTCAGGCTCATTATAGGACAGTGTGCACTGTAAATGTGATGAATGCAAGTGTGAGATGTGGGAAAATGACAAATGTTCATGTCTAAGATAAAAAGGAAGGCTTCTGCCAAGATGTGGAACATATTAAAAATTACTTTAGGGAGTTTTAGAATGAGGGGAAGTTACACATATATTTTGGGGAGGGTGAGGAGAAATCACTGGGTATTTTTAATATTATAGACAAATCAAACCATAATGTACTTACTATGTCAAATTCAGGTGAGAATAATACACTTCCACACTTCTTACACCATCAGTGCTCAGCTGACAAAATGCATGGGGCTTCCAAAGGCTATTGGAATAACTTTTTCCTTGTGTTATTTCACAGAAAGCACTCTGCTGATGCCACAGAGAGGCAGGAGGCAGATCTTTGTCAGTTTTATGTAACCCACTCCATTCTATCTTCCTACAATAAATTGTTATTTCTTGCCCAGGAAAGGAAAGTCAAAATGAGAAAGAAATGAAAGAAGAGGAATGTTACCGGACAGTAGTCTGCACTACTGATGGGAAGTAAACAAGATAAAAAAAAACAAACCAAGGAAAACAACAACAACAAACACAAAAAGAAAGAAAGGAAGGAAGAAACAAACAAAAACAAACCCAACCCAAATAAAACAAGAAAAGGAGAGATTAATTGAAAGGGGAGGAAATTCCTTGAAAGTGCTGTTCCTATTTGCTTGATGGTCCCAAGGAAGAAAATAGGATTACTTGTATATGAATACTCCACATGAGAAATCTGGTGAGCAAGAAGTACCTTCTTTGGCATTTTTCTCAAAAAGAATAGCCCACGGAAAAAGCCTGAATTATATATTTATTTTCCCCATATGAGCTTTAGCTAGGTTTCCATTATCTGACTGTGACTTCTCTAGCTAGATAAACTGAGGTTACTGAGGTCACTGTAGCTCATTTTTATTTGCATTTACTAAAATTAAACAAGACAGTTTAACAACATGAGGAGGGAGGGCTTGAAGGCTTTTTCTGATGAACTAGAAAACCAACTCAAATCAGTTCTCGGCAGCATGAGAAGCCTTCTCCAAATTTCAAGAATTCAGTAACAGCTCTCGAGAACTAGACACTGTTGATGATAATATATTTGCTCTGTAAGTAGCCCATTCATTTTAACACTATGTGAACCAGGCTAAGCTCTTTCAAACCAAAGTGATCCAGGAACAAACACTGAAAACAAGAAACTCTACCTTGTTTACAGTATGGTCAGTAGGTTTGTCATGGTAGGCAATTAGAATAAAAGAGAAACCTTTATCTATACAAATCAGCATTTGCAAAACTAAGGTCAACTTAATTTTATTTGCAAACAATGTTCTTACTTTCTCAATGATGATTCAGTACTGTGCTTCATTTTCTTTTGACCTAAACAATTTCTGGAATGAAGTTCCTTTTAATACTCATGATAGATGTTTTCCCACAAAACAGAAGTGGATCAAGATGTTTGCAAAACAGTATCCAAAAGAGAAGCTTCATGAATTTGCTCAATAATATTTTTGTAAGTAATTCTATCCATAGAAAATTGGAGGATTATGTGTACAGGAAGTTGGATATTAGTATATATTTGTAGTGTCATAACATCCAAATGTAAAAAAATGACTAGAAACTATTGTACTTGATACAATGAAAACAGAAACTCCTTAAAAAGAAGAAAATGAGTGATTTTTATGATGTGATTATGAAACTCTACCTAATTTAGAAGATCAGAGATTTAAATATTGAATAACAACTACTGTTATGTACAAGAATAATATTTTATCTTATTTTCAATCATGCTAAGATAGCAGCTAAAATGAGGGTCTCAGATTTGATTGCCATCTTCTGCACAGTTGCTTTTTCTTTCTTGCATCATTTTAACAGCTGAATTAAGCTGATACTCAGAGACTGTGCAGGAAGGGTGGCATTACAGCAGTGGACTATCATACAAAAAATAAACCCTGCACAAAATGGAGCAGTTTAGAAATAAAGACATTTTCCATACAATTACTGACATATAGTATTAGTGAAGGACTCTTAAGTAGCAAGGAAATCACTTTGAAATGCCTTTATTGTCAAGTTTTCTACCACTGTCTAATTTAGTTCTGTCTTTCCTAGCTGTAAGAAATGCACTGAATAGATGAATAATTAAATCTATATCAAGAAATAATGAAACATTTGCTAGACTTGAATCCCTGTACCTACAGGAATCAATTCACTAGTCTGATGATAAAACACAATAATTACTAAAACTTATGCAGGATTAATGCATTTTATAGTGTTTGCTCCCTGCAGTCCTAATTCCCTGAGCTCTGTACTGCCTTTGGGAACACTCTGAAGCTGATTCCCTGCTGCCTCCCTGCCTAGGCTTTCTTTGAATGGAAATTGAAGCACAGTGGAAAAGAATGCACTTGCAGAGCTCATCCAAGACGAAGTCAGGCTGTCATCAGGGCACACACCTGGAGCAAGGAGTTTAAAAATTATTCCAGACTACTCAGCACAGACATAGCTAATGTTTAGTAGAATGCATGACAAAGATTTCATAACAACTCGCTTGCGACAGGAAGGATGCATAACAATTTAAATTAGAGGAGGATGCAAAGAGTTTGTGATTACCCAAGCTGGAACTTGTCTTGAAAGCTGAGAGCTTCCTAAATATGACTTCGGAAATTAAATAAATCTATCCTCTGGTCAAGTATCTTTGCTTCCTTGTCTAAAAAGAGGCAGGAACACTTGACCTGTACAAAGAAGATTTGCACCATCTTCCAGTCAGAAATAAGAAAGTTGGGCAAAAAAGCAAAACCAGCTGACAAGAAGTTGTTTACACAGGAAATCTGGCCACCTGTAATTTACAATGGAAAAGTATGAGAATATTATTTATCTGTTGCTGCTGCTAGAAACATTGTAATATTTCTGTGGCTTTCCATGTACACCACCATGAGAACTTCACAAAACTGTCATTCTATACAAAATACAGACATACTATCAGAGGACATGCAGTAAATCTAGCCTAACCTTCAGGAAACAGCAGTTTACCAAGAAAAATTGCAACAGTAACAAAAATTCTTTTGATCCTCAGAAATCTTGTGTTCTGGACTGCTTGCTTACATGTATATGAGGGAACTTGTGCTTTTATTCATTCCTTGAAACAAAACCCTTCTTCAAGACAGACTTGAAACTCTGCACAAAGATTTCTTTGCTGAAAATGCAGGCATTGCTCCTGATAAATACTCAGATCTGACTGACTAAAGTGGAGTAACAGTAAGAATATGGCATCTATTTGATAATTGGTCTTTCAGTGGAAAAGGGTAAAGTGAAAACATTTTAATATTGCTACCCTTGTGGTATAGTTTTAACACAGCAATACACATATTCCTGAAGAAGGTATTTATAAGCCTTAAGGATAGGTAATTTTTAACTGAGGTGTTTTAACACTGTCCAGAAAGGGACAAATTCAGCTAGATGTAGATGAATCACTGAAACCTCCTTGGAATTTGATGTGATTATAGTAAGAAGTACAGTAGATGCCATTGGACACACCAGTGATAGTATGTTTTCCATAATATTTTCAACTCCTTATAGCAAAAACAAATGAAGCAATAAAAGAATACTAACCAGGTGGCAGAGGTACCAAAACCCACAGTTAATCTCATTTCAGATGTATTTTAGATAATATAAAATTGAATTAACTTTTCAATTTGCAGCACACCTTTTGGCACTTTGATCTTAGAAGGCTCTTATCATCTTATACAAGTGTATGATACAATTCCTCCCTCCAACCCCCCCCCCCAGGTTTTCATATTCTTATTTGCCTTCAGGAATAATTGTCATTTCTTGCTCTTGTAAAACGTAATTTCATTGCTAGTGCTATGGATGAGTTGACTGTCACCTTTCTGTGTCATGTGCACCTCCTCTGCACTGCACTGAAAAGCTAATGTGCTTCTCATGTGAGTCTCCAATAAATGTAATTGAATAGCAGTACTGAAAATGTATCATTATGGAGCGAAGTAGAAATCAGAATTACCAACAAGAAACATGATGACAAAAAATAAATAAATAAATCCAAGTTAAAATCCAATTATTATAGTCAAGGCAAGAATTAAGTTTGCCCATGCCTTGAAAGAAAACACACAGCATAGCCACGTTACTCCAGGGTTCAATAATCCGCAAATTACAGGTTTAGGGGAGCCAGGGAGTCCGTGAGGACTCTGACTAGAATGGATTAAAAGGATGAAAATCTCAATGAACATGGTACTATAGCCAAACGAACTACTAACTGAAATGGAGCCCGGTACAGTTACAACAACACTATTTCTTATGTCAGTGACAAATGGAAACAGTATCATTTAGGATGCAACAAACATTAAATGGCCTGCTCTAGGAAGGGCACAGCCAGCAGGTGGAGGAGGGAGGTAATGCTCCTTTTCTACTCAGCAATGCCGAAACACCTCTAGAGTGCTGGGTCTAGGTCTGGGCACACCAGTACAAAAGAGGCAGGGATTCATTGTAGTGAATCCAGCAAAAGCTGCTAAAACGTTTAAGTGACAGCAGCACCGATTTATGAGGAGAGACTGGCACAGTGGTGACTGTTCAGCCTGGGGAAGAGGAGGCTCAGGGCGATCTTACCCACATATATATCTCTGATGGAAGACAAATTAACAGGGAGCTGCACTCTTGTTGGTGGCAAACTGTAAAAAGACAGGAGGTCGTGGCACAAAGAGAAATACAGAAAATTCCATTTAAATGTGGGGGAAAAAAAAAAAAATGCTGTAAGGGTTGTCGAACAGTGCAACACATTGCCTGCAGCAACTGTGGAGTCCTCATTCTTGGAGACACTTAAAACCTGACTGGATACTGCCCTGAACATCATACTCTTGTTGACCCTGCTTTGTGCAGGAGAGTTGGACTAGATGAAGTTCAGGGCTGCCTTCCAAACTATTTTTATGCAGTTCTGTGATCTGCCTGCATCTCTAATCCCACAGTGCCAGTGCCTGAAGCCATCAAAACTGAGCCATCAGTTGTTCAGCACCACAGCTCTGGGCTGCAGCTTTCTGTATTTTCAGAAATTCAGTTGCCACGGGGGAGATGATAAATTTGAGAGGTGCTTCTTAAAGACATCTGATTTTTGAGAACTTGATTTAAATACAGCAGATGCCAGTAAATGGCAGTTTAGGAGTGCTAATTATGCTCTGAATTATGATGCCCATACATCCAAAATTGTAATGCAATCTTTACATATTATTGTTAAAAAGAGACCTTCAGTTTAAAGGAGAAACTGAAGAAAATGTAGCCATTTTTAAGCATGACAGAAGTGTTTCTCGATGGAAACACGGTATCTTTTTGGCATTTGGAAGAACTTGTGAAATAAATTTTTCTAGTCTAATTTTGTTTAGAGAACTAACTTTTCAACAGATAAAGTAAAATTAATACTGCCTCAAACATTTCAATTACTATAATTTTAATTTTTTTTTTTCTTCCAAAAGATGACAAAGATCTTGCTCATAGGCACTTTATTTGGTTTTCATTTGGTGCAAGTTTGCAAGTCATTACTAGTATCTACATAATGACAGATAAGGATGAACAGTGGCTTTTTAAGAACTCTGGGACACCTCTGGCTGCTGCTGATCCAATTACGCACTGCATGTTCAAATTCACCTTTGTTGTCCAGCATTAATTTGTCACAGTGGGCACAGCAAATTTACACTGCGCTAATCATCGCTTGCACAGCACATCCTGGAATAGACATTCTCTGTGCCACAGATGCTCTTTCTCCTTTTGGTACAGAAACTTGCCAATGGAATTCAGTTGCATCACTTACGTAGAAGCTGGTTCAGCTTCTTTTTACAGAAAAAGCAGGTTCCCTGAGGCAAGGAAAGAGAGGCTGAACAGCAAGAGACAGAGTAGTTTGCAGGTAAGGTCAAACATTAGCAAGGCCTTACCTTGACACTAAGCTTTGTTTCTGGAAGCAAGAGGCTGCATCAATCTATTAATACAACAATTCTATGAGTTACACAGTGTCCTATATTATTTAACTTTCAATTAAGCTTCACATTGCCTGTCAATAACTTCAGAAATGGTGACAAAATAGGCTTTGGCAGATTATTTTCTGCTAACTGGTGGTTGATGGAATTCATCAGTTCTTTAGCTGACAGGTTTCTCTTAACACTGCAGGGAGGGAAGCATGGTGTGAAGCAGATATATTTATTATACTGTTTTTCAGTTCTGACAGCCAAGGAGGCAAGAGAACATTCACACCTTGAGCTTGATACCCTCTCATGTAAAACTGGTCTGTTCAAATGTGGTCTGTTCAGACATGCTGCTTTTGTTTTGGTTGATTTCATCTCTCTCTTCCTCACTAGCTTGTTGAGCTACAAGTGAGCTACAAGACATGATATCTTTTCTTCATTTGGTGTGTAGGTATGGTGCTCCTCCAAGACAACCCTTCATCATACAACAGCTGTTTTTCTTGGTGAAATCTTCTGTTTGCTTCCATGTGACTTTATAAGGAAACTAATCCTACTGTGAGGTCATTCACTGTTAATTGTCCAAGTCCAACAAAGTAACTATTTCTGACTCTGGGCATTCAAAAACCACCCAGTGTTTTCACAATGAACATGCTATGGCATTTGTGAAGATTTTAAAATTGTTGAGCTGTTTTTCATTTAGATGGTGACATGCAAGAATTAAGTCTATGATTTCCGACCTGGGCAACTCAATACATTTGTGTTCTACGTTGAACTTGGCTGTTCAGTATTTCAAAACTGGTCAAATGATTCTTGTTTTCTGTGCTCATCTGGAAAGACACTGTTTCCTTTCTGTCATTACTTAGCTATTAAAGTCACACCCCAAAGCTACAGTAAAAATGTCTACATTATAGATGGCAGAATATTACTAGCAACAAGTAAACCAGATTTGGCACAAAAAGCTCAAATGAACCGAATACGTTAGCACACAGTTCCAAAACTGAAGAGTATTTGAAAGGCTAACGCTGTGGAAAAGCCCTCAGTAGCCACGCCGCTTTGCCCTCACGATGGCTCCGGCTCCTATTGGCGCGGAAGCTGCACTCAGAAGCCCCCGACTGCGCAAAGTGACATTTCTCGAAATCTGAAGGCGTGCGGTGCCGTACGGCGTGGAGGAAATCCGCGACCCCGAGGCGGGAGGGTGCGACTACAGGGCGATAGGTGCCCCTCTGCAGTCCCGCTGCTGCCCTCACCACCGCGAAGGCCGCGCAACCGCAGCAACCGGCGGCAGGCAAGCAGGCAGCGCGGGGCGACCGGGGCAGCGCGCCTCCCCGAGCTGCCGCCGCGGCCACCGCCCGCTCCGGCCCTGATTGGGCCCACGGGGAGGCCCCTCCCGCCGGGCCCCCGCCCGCCCGCCGAGGCGGCCCCGCCGCCGTGCCGCGCCCGCTCCCCAAATACACCTTTGCGGCGCCGGAGAGCGGCAGCGACGCCCTGCCCAGAGCCCCTCGGCGGGGCTTACGCAGCCGCGGGCAGTCTCCGCGCTATGGTGAGTAAACGGCGCCCGGGGCGCGGAGCGGGGCACCGAGAGGAGCGGCGGGGACCCTGGACAGCGCTGGGACGAGGCGCCTGACCGTGCCCGCGGGGAGCGGGGAGCTCAGGGCAGGGCCGGGCAGGGCTGGGGCCGGGTCTCTTGGCTGGCCGTACGGTGTGAGGCTGAGTCCCGGCAGTGGGAGGGGGAGAGAGGGAGGCGCCGGAAGCCCCTTTCCCTCAGCAGCCAGAGCCCCATTTACACCGTGCCCCGAGCCTCATACAGTCTGGAGCGGAATAAGTATCGAACCGGGACTGGGAGCGGTCAGGCAGCGCGCTGCGGTCTTCAGGCAGGAGGGGTATTGGGGCAGCCTTTGTGCATTGTGAAGCTTTCTAACAATTTACTAACTGCCAGTGCCCGTCAGGCTGGTTAAACCCATCCAGGCGCCTCTTACCGCATTGTATTTAGGTAAGGTTTCTTATCTGGTTTTCAGAGTAATTCATGTTATTGCACCTCATGAATTAGACAAACCCAGTGTTTAATCACATACTTGATGCTCTAACAATAATTTAATTTTTTCGTTTGTTATTCCTGTTATTCATATTTTTTTTCCTAGGAAGAATAAATGAAACCGTGAACTGTGTTCTATTCATTGTGACTGGCAGTTTACTTTTTCAGTCGATTTTCTTAGCACTGCTATTCCATTTTCTCAAGACTTTAAACTTGTGATTCCATTTCGAAGTGAACAGAGCTACTTCTGTGGCTAAAATTCAGCAAGCATTACTAGCCTGGGCCTAGGCCTAGATCTTTATTAAATCATCTCCATGTATAATGTAGGACACTTGAATTCAAAAGTTTTTCTCTCCCATGTAGGTGAGACCTTTTTCACACCATACGTATGTACTCTCTCAAGCTTGATCTGATGCTGCTCCTAAAATACCTCTCCTTTCAGAGCTGGTCATTTATTCTGTGTATGTAGTAGGATGGTTTTCTAAGTTCAAAAGACAAATTAACAAGAACAAATTCCTAAGCAAGGGTGCAGTATTACAATGCTGTATTTGGGCTATGCACTCTTACTGGACTACAGGCTATGCGTACAGGTTGGTGTGAAGAGAAGTGGTAAGACTTTGATAATTTAAATACTGGTAGGAAAAATAATTTTTTTATTGACTCAGATTTTCCATTCTGAAGTCTCAGAATACAAAGTAACAGAAAAATGTTACAGAGCAATTTTTCATAACCACTGTAAGAGTGTAGTTATCTTTCTATGAATAGACCAGTGTTTTACTTATTTGGAAATCATCTAATCTTAAGCTTTTCCTAGAACAAGGTTCCAGATGGAGCCACTCCCTTTTCTTGTAGTTAGGATTAAGATGATGTTTCCAGACTACAGAAAGAAAGCACAAGGAAGCATACACTTCAAACCACACAACTGGATCCCCTGCTTTTCTAGGGTTGGAAACAAAAGGTGTTGACAGCCCATGCTGGAAAAAGATTCCCATAACAGGCTATTTCACACAATTAATCAGAGAGATTAAGTCATTTAACCAACCAAAGAATGCATGCTAATATGTTGCAAATGTAAGTATGGGGAGTTCTCTTCATTGCACAGAAGTCTCTCGCTTGGATTGTGTTGTTCTGGGATGCTACTATGGCCACACATTCTGCAGCTCTTTTTGTTTCACCAATGGGAAGAACCTTAAATGAACCAGATAATTTTAAGGAAACATGAGGGAATACTGTAATAGTGATATAAAAGACATCATGCTCCATATTCTCAAGAGAGAAGAGCAGTTGCTGAAATCAGACTGTTGTAAAGCAGACAGGAGAAGTAAGGAAGGATAAAGAAGGAAAATACCTGTTGAGCTCTCTTAGTTGTATTTTTCCCCCCAGAGTTATGTAGCTTGCAGTTGTTATGACTCATGTCAGTGCAAGATCATGAGGCAAACACACTGGAGGAGAAAGTAAGGAATTTAGTTCTTCAAGGGGTTATGACCCTTTTGACCATGAATAAGATCTCTCACCATTCCTATCTTCCACTGGTTCACTTGCTGAATATTCACTTAAATTATTCAATTAACTTTTTGATGAGAAGTGAAATTAGTCTTTAACATTGAGTCCAAAAAGTACTAAAGTCTTGTGTGTCTGTTTTATATCTGATTAGTACTTTCTTTTTAAATTTGCTTTAGCCATTCTGACAGTCTATTTCAAAACAGATCCCACAGTGAAATTAAAACATTCAGTAAGAGTTTATAATAAAATATAACACTTGAAACATCAGTGGGAGTCAAAACCTGGTGATGTGTTATAAAAGGTAAAATATCACAGCCACTGTAAATGTAAATAACTATCTGTTTGAAATAAAATAAACAAAAAGAATATCGAGGTTCAAAATAAGCCATCCAAGGAGTCAAGGTAGAGTCTGTAGCAAATATAACTATTTTAACTGAAATGAGTTGTTAAACCAAAGGATGTTGTAAATTGTATCTCACTTTAAAAAAACAGAATTAAGTACCTCAGTAATCTAAAGAAACAGACACAACATTCTAGATTATCAACAAGGATATAGTATTAGAAGGTGCTGGGTGTATTTTGTGCTTTGTTGACTAGCAGCAAATAGTTTGGTTTTTGTTTTTTTTTTTTTAATTTTCTTTTTTTTTTTTTTTTAAGTAAAGCTAAGTATAGGCAAAATGAAGTGTTTAAAAGTGACTGGAAACTATAGGACATGTTTTAAGAAATTTTTGGGTAAGCATGTTTAGAAATTGTGACATTCCTGCATGCATATTTTATTAGCAAGTGCAAACTGAGCTGTGGAGAGAGCTGCCATTAGAATTTCTTTGCTGAAATTCCTTGAACATTTTGTACTATTTCATTTTTAAGCCCTTTTATTGTCAATGTGTTTATTAAAATTCATGGTATTTATTTAGAAGCTTAGTGTTGCAATTAAGATTCTTAGCACTTGAAATTTAAATAAAGCTAAGTCTCACATTTGACATTACTTTGAATATTCTTTTCAGCATGTTTTGAGCATCTCAGATGCTCAAACTTTTGAATTTATTTTCTTGCATATTCATACTAGAAGTAGATGTTCCAAGAGAACGGTGCCTTGCTAGTACAAGTATTCAAACAAGTCACCTCCTCATGCCAGTCAGCACCAGCAAGCTAATTTCTTAGAGAAAGTATATTAGGCCTAGATAATAACCAAGTTGTAATCTTATGTACTATTTCAGAGAGGAGCACTTCTTTCACAAGACCCCTCTGTCTGTACCTCCTGTACATAGGTGTCTGCCTGAATGGGAGAGGAATGCTATGCTGTTACTGTCTGAGTGCCAAGGACATATCTCTTGGGACTCTTTGCCAATACCTGGCACTTTATTCATGGTTGTGACTGTTGGTTGTTTCAGGTCATCTAGGCTGTGGATCAGGAAGAAAATTTTAGTAGTATGGGTTGTAATCTAGAAAACAAAGGTAGGTGCAGCGTCATGGAGAAGGCTGGAACCAGCTCCCAAGATATCAAGTATTATGGAATCTATCCCTTAGACAGCTGTTTGTTGCAGGGATTATCCTCTGCAAGTCATCCAGTTGCTTCACTGTGACTAAAGATATCTCACTATCAGGCAGTGTGCTAAAATCCTGTTATGATTTTCTCCACAAATAGAAATGGACAGTAACACATATTTATGAAATAAATCTTTTCCTCAGCTCCATTCTAAGATATTCAAAACAAAAATACACCACTCCTTTGAGGAAAATCTATTATGTGGGAATACTCCTGGTGTAATTCTAGAATGTTATTGATTCCAGAGGGTGCAGTAAACTTAGGGTTTCTGTGATACCACATACAGTAGCTGCTAAACTCTTAGCTTTTAATGAACCGAAGAGTTATTTTTGAAATCCTAGAAATAGATTTCTCTATGGTATACTGGACAGGAATGTGATGAGTGCCTTTCTAATGCTGACCAAGGTAAATGCATGTTTAATTTCATTTTAACCTTGCATTTCACTTGGCACATGATACAGATGGAGACTGACAAAAGTTGCTCAGGGAAAGCTGATTTCCCTTCTCGGCAAATACAGAAACTCTTCACACACGGAAGAGCATTAGTAAAAGGCTGAGTACAATGGAGGAACAACTCAGCAACATTTCCAGTTTGTTGCTTGAAAAAATTGGGATTTTGCATTTGCTCATTACTATTTCTATGATTTGAAAATACAAGACAATATACCCAGTTGCTGTCTTCTGGTTATATAGGCAGGGGTGTCTGCTTGTATTAATAGCTGTGTGGCTTTCTAGTCCTGACTTCAGGCACCCTGGAGCCTAAAATACACATTGCAGTTCCTGTTTTAAATAGCACTGCTAAAAATGGCAAAATTTCCATGTGTTTGGAGAAAATATGCATCAATCTAACTTCAAATTCCCTCTTCACCACCCCCCCACCAAAATTGTCTTCATGGTTGTCTGTTTGCACTGGCAATCTAAGAATGTAAATCCACTTGGCTCACATTGAGAAAAACATTTGTTGGGTTGATAAATTGTTCAGATTTTGGTGAAGATGTAGCTATTAGTCCATAGAATTTGCAAGGCATATTTCGAGGTAGGATTTTTGAATTTCCACCTGGGAAGAATGGTACGAAGGGAAGGATAGTCTTGTGGCTTAAGAAACTTAGGAAACTCTTCAGTCAGTGTGGAACTGATTTTTTTTTCTTTTTTACAAAAAAAATAAAGACATTGTGAGGGGGATAATTACAATTAACTGTAGATTTAATAAAATGCTTATTTTGATGCAGCGAAAGGTTCCCCAATGGGTTGCATGGTATTAATAAAACCCGCCAAGAGTAACTCTCTTTCCTATAAGGATCAGCTATGCACTTTGTGTGTCACATGTTCAGATCTGTAGGAGATGCAGCATGATAGTCAACTATATGTGGAAAAAGTCCTTGAGCATAACAGTGGTAAATTTTAGAACCAGAAGAGTCACGGCTTAGTCAATGTCTGAAGTGTGCAGTGATGCCATGCATGAGATAGTCGTGAGCATCATGACAGAATGGTTATTCTCTTAGATGGTTAGAGACTGGCACTATCAAATAACAGTAACAAATGTTTTTAGCTGTTGATGAATATATGAAATGTGCTTTCATGATACTTCCTTCTGGTTTCTCTTTGAAAATAATTTGCAGTCCTAAGCAATACTAAATTCTAATTAAAAGTAAGTTTAAAATATAGATAAAGGGAAATAAAAGGTGAAGGTATTGTTTCAAATAGGCTTTGAAGTTGTGGAGAGCAAGGACTACTGATGGAATACAGGACTATAATTTACATGTAGCAAAAGCTAAAAAGGAACTTCCATCCCTGCCCATGTGGTGGGCATATTTTTGATAAGAAGAAATTGCAAGAGAGATAAATTAAAATAAGAGACTGAAATGAGAGTAGTAGTGGCAGAAAAAGCATCTAATGGGGCTGGTGTATTTCAAAAACAATACTGCTAGATTTTATTGCATTTGCTGTAATGTACTTTATTGTAAATGGCTGAACTAATTAATGCTGGAATAAATATGAAAAAAAAAAGGCAGTTATGCAAGTATTTATAACATCTTCACTGTTTTCTTTGCCAACTGTTACTCTACAACTATGGAAAACACTCATAATCTTTAGTAAAATATTAATAGATATATTTAGATCTTTAATGCTAAACTTAGGTACTTAGGTTTGATATTTTCAGCAAAGAAGTGGCATTACTTAGGAGTGCAGTGTTTTTGTCAGTTTAATATTAATAGGCACTGTGGGATTTAGATGCCTGTTATAAACAGTTGAAAACTCAGAGCAAAGGTTTACAACATGAATATTCTGCAGAGATACTTGTGATACTCAGAGAACTTCTCTTTATTGTCACAGGATACTTGTAAAGTTAGTGCTTTTTTCTCATTGGAATTTGGCAGGTACAAATATTTAAAACAAGCATTTTAAATTTTCAACATCACTTAAATTGTAAGCAGAAAGGTTTCTGGCCACATGTAAAGCAAGACCATACACAGTGCAGCAAACTTTCTTTTCTCCCTGTTGTTTTTTGTTTTAACCTGCCAAGACTGCAAAATCCACAAGATTTGTGGTGCTTCTGGATGCTCCTTAATACCAAAAGGGCTGACAAAAAAAATACTGTCTTCATCTTGGCAGGAAATTCTTCAACAAAATGATGCTACCTCTCTTCATCCTTCAACTTGAGTCTCTGCTTATATCCTCTAAGAGGACATGTGTCTCATCCTTTTCCCGATCCCCAACTTTACACATTGTCTCTCAGCCTTTTCATGTCAGAATTGTATCCATTTCTAGAAAAAGGGAGAACTTCCTATGTAACATCCTCTTTCTGTACGCAAACACAGAGATGGAACCTGCTATTTCTTATGGGATTTCTTTTATCAAGGACCTAGTTAACAATAACTTAAACTTTCCAGTCAGAGGAGCATTTGTTTTCAGGATAATATTTGAATAACATTCAAAAACTATTTGAAGCATTCCTTTAAGCAAATAAAGACTTATTAGGGCCAGAAATTAATTTTTGTTTCAGTTTTCTCCCACAGCTCACTGCTCACTCTCTCTGCCCTTTCACCTCTGAAACAGCTGAACCTCCTGTGCTGTGGTGTCTTGGAGCTACTATTCACAGCACCAGTGAGTGACATAGCAGGTTGGGGACATGCTATTATCTAGCCCCATTTTTGAAATTAAATGGACGTGACTCAGATATTTAGTGGTGTATGCTTATTTTGCAGGTGTAGAAAATACCACATTCCTATTTTGCTAGGAAATAGTACTTGAAGGGTCTTTGATGTGAGACAGCTCTTGGAGTATAGTATTATGAAGTCTGGGTAGTTTATCTGTCATTGCACAAGCTGAAGAGTTGAGACAAAGATGTCAGATTTGGTTCTCAGCAACAGAAATCTGAGATGACCCCATTACCTCAGTAAAGGCAATGCAGCCTAGAACCTCTACAGTCTTTGCTGGCATTTCAGGGTTCAGGTTTCAGCCTTCAGGGATGACTGATCCATTGGTCCATTTCCACATGCCTGTCTGCTGCTACTTCTCTTTAGCTGTCATTTGGAACCCTAGCTTCTAGAGCAAGACTCTCAACCTGTGTTCTGTGCTCATTTTCCCTAAGGGCTGTAACTCAAAGACTCCCAACACTGAAGCATAAATTGCCATACCTTGAACCAAGAACTGAGTGCCCTCAGTTTCTTGCCTTCTGTGATGGCACACTGCCAGGAAGGTCTGGCTTGCAGTTATTGGCAATTTTTGACTAGTGCACATTCATGCAGCTTCATGGGAATGCAAGTTAGAGCCTTCAAGGAAGTCAGGTAGGTAATGCTTCCATCCCGGGATCTCAGATGCATGCAAAGCACTGGCGTATTTCAGAGGGCCTGATGGGAGATATAAAAGAGGTTCCTTATAGACATATTATGAAGAAGCAGCAAAATATCTATACATAAATAAAGAGTAAAATTATGAAATCTTAGTGTATATTTGGCCTTTAACTTGCAAATCAGTGCCATTTAAAACAAATACTAGAAAATAATGTGTGAAATGCCCAAGTCTAGAAAGTTTCTGCTTCTTTATTAACACAGGATGACCTCATTAAGCAATTCAGCCAAACAAGGTGTGTCACGCCCTGCCTCCCGTTAGATACTAGTGAGACAAAACACTGGAACTAAACATTGGATCTTGGCAGCCAGATCAGGGTGACAAACATTTACCCTTTCTTAATTGTGCACCAGAGAGTAATACATAACCAGCAGAACTGATGGAAACACAAGCCTTAACTACCACCCAAAAAAGAAATAAATCCCCTTAAATCTAAAACATTGCTGAAAAGCTCCTTGAAATTATCATTTCAATACTTTCTATAGGATATGCTGACAGATTACAGAGAAACCATTTGCATAAGTACTCACCACACTTGAGTGGATTTGTAGTAGAGAAAAAGAAATATATCAGTAAAGGAACTGTGTGTGCCTTTGCAAATTGTTTCCCTTTTTCTTACATTTTTTTAATCCTCATATCCTTCTGTGAGTTTCCTTTTCCACTTTCTTATCTTTTTTCCTCCTTGCTCCTTTATTCTGTCTGTATCTCCCTTCTCTCGTTTTTATCTCTCACATAATAAAGAGCAACAGATATTGCAAAATAATGCTGAAAGAAAAGAGATAAAAACTATGCTATGTGAGAAAGGGAGCAAAACTTTGATATCTCCAACTTTGGTAAAAGACTGTGGTGTTAACATTGTTGCAGCAAATGCAGTTATACAGGTTATGAGATGAAGAACAGTGAACATTTATAGGTAGTCTACCTAAAATAATTCTGAGAAGATAAACCCATGGTTCATGCAATGCACCAAGTTCCATGTCACAGAATCATACTAGTTGGGATGACAAACACACTTTTTGGTAAAGATTTTTCATATGATTATCATCTTTTGGAAAATCTGGTCAGAGATTCTGCACTGTGGGGTTTTTTTAATCCTTTCTTGGATATCCATTCCTCCAGATCTCTTAATCTGTTTAATCTCTGTTAATCTGAAATGCCTGCCACAGAAATCAGTGAATTTCAAAGGCATTTACAAGCATTTTGAGCTAAGCATATGTTTCTGTGCCAGTCTGTGACTAGCACCCTGGCACTAGAATATCCAGAACTGAAGGAGACAATAGAGTTTCAAAAAAACTAGATGATACTATTTTTATTTTTTTGGAATTTAATATTCAACTTTGATATGGTGATGAGAAGCTGCAATTCAAGAGCTAAAGCACTTGAATCAGTATAATGCATGGCTTGAAACACACAATCTTTCTAAATGCATGTTACAACTGAGAGAGTACCATTGACTGATGCTTCTACTGTTTGATAACATTGTTTAGCTACAGGATGGATCTTTTCCTGGTTGTTTAGCACTACTGAAGGTCTGGAAAAGCAGCATGTGTGTCACGCATTTTCCTTTGCATCATGATCAATGCCTCAGTTGTCCTCTGATTTTCACTGAAAATACTGTTAAACCAGGAAGCTACATTTTAATAACAACTTGAAAAAATTCTTTATGAAGGATCTCACATTTCTAGATCTGAGTTACCTAGATTTCTGCAATAATCTGTCCCACACTTTCATTTTGTTTTTAAATAACATGGTAGTCACTTCTGAGTTAGTTGTGCATGCTGCTTTCTCTCTACTGCTGTCATTTGTATGTGCCGACTTTTCCTGTGCAAAAGTAATCTGAGGATCAGTGTGCAGTTTAATTTCTTTCATATGCTTAAAGAAAAGTATAATATGTGGAATGGAAGGACAGCAAGATCAGTAGCTGTGATAACTCCAGCAATTACACTGGGGACGATAACAAGCGTCACAGATTGAACATTCTACGGGAAGCCAAAATGTGCCTCTTGATTTATTTAATTTATAGTTTTGCTACAGAGGTGGTGTACATGATCAGCAGGCTAGTGTTAGTCATTAAGTGCATATTTACTGTGATTAATTAGCAACATTAACTTCTCTTAACACCACATGTGCAAGCTCATCTTTACTTTGTCATTTCAGAGGAAAAAAGAAGCCTATGTTTTATCAGACAAGATAAATTCACATATGTGCCATATTCACCTAGCTTTCTCTGCTTTAAATACATATCTGCTGTATTTTCCAGTAGGCTATTGGACAGCAACGAAGTGATATACTCAACAGGGAAGCTGGTATTTTAATCTATAGCAGTCTCACAAGATGTGTGGATTGCACTGTCTTTTCAAAAGTAAGATCCACTGCTTTCTGTACTTGAATCTGTTTTTAAAATAGCAGATTTTGAAAGGGATGTGCCATGAATTATTAAGCTGCTCATACATTGTGTGAAAAATGACAGGCCAATCAGGGAAATGAAAATTGAAGGTACGAATTTACAATGCACATGGCCACATCAGCAGCTTCAATTATTTTAAAAATTGGTTGTAGCAGAAACCATCTCTAAGCATTTAATATAAAAGGAAGGTGCTTGCTGGTCTGACCCTGCAGATACTATGGAAGAGAACAATTGGGAAAGTTGCTGATTTCTCCTCTTCTTAGAGCTGCTTTCTTTGCCATGGCGTCTAGATAAAGCAGAATCAGTAGCATCATGATGGCTGTGAAAACACCTCTTGAACCATCACTTCTGGCTGAATACACCTCTTCAATATATTTTTTCTCTGTCAGAAAAATTACAAGGACACAGCCTTGCTCTGCAGGATAATCCATTTGCAATAATTAGAAGTTCCTGTTATTAGCTTCCCATGTAGGTTTTTTAACTTTTCTTGAATCTCAAATGACCTTAGTTCTGTGTTTACTATCACATTTGCATACCTACCTGCAAAAGCCCAAAATGGAAAAAGCCAAGGCCATATTTTGCTTCAAAAATAAGAAAACATGCAAATCCCTGTTTCTGTGACAACAGAAAGCTATTGGGTTTAATCCTATTCCTGCTATATCCAGAAACCTGCTACTGACTTCAAAGGGTGTTGGCATGAGTGCTTAACTATGAATAAATATGAAAGGTAGTTGTCAGTGATTTTCAGTGTGAAAATGATTTTGTAGACACTGTAAACAGGAAGTGGCAGGTGGCAAATAATTCAGTCACAAAACTCTGCAGATGAAATCTACTAATAAAATAATTTGCTTTCTGCATACCTAGTTTTCAAAAAGTTCTTTAAGACCTACAGAGTTCAGGGAAACTTTTAGTACTTTTATTTAGAAAACTTGCTGTTCATTATAATTTATAGCTGTGCACACAAAGGGAACATTTAACCATGTGCACTGTCATAAGACACTACAATCAATGTTTTCTATTGCACTACAATGCTCTAGTATCTTTGGGAAAACAAGAACAGTAATGGTATTTATGCAAACCTACGTGTGAGTTTGCTGAACAGAGCAGGACCATAGAATCTAGCTCAGGTTGCATAGGAATGCATCTAGATAGGTCTTGAAAGTCTCCAGAGAAGGAGACTCCACAACCTCTCTGGGGAGCCTGTTCCAGTGCTACGTGACCCTCACAGTGAAGAAGTCTTGTGCTCAGCACAAGTTTTAATTCTTGAAAAAAAAGAGTTCTGCAGACATACATTTATTTCTAAGCTTCTCATTTGTGATTTTCCCTAAAGTATTGTACTTTCACAGACTGGAAATGCAGATTAAATGCTGTATTTAAAATATATTCCTCTAAGGTGAGAAATTCCCAGACACTTTGGATAGGTTTTGGGTTTGCTGCAGCACCTGTTTCAGTTGCTTCCTCATCTAGGTACCCGGATCACTTAAGCTATCATCAGTTATGTTAGTTCAATGCCAGTATTTCTAAAACAATAATAATAAAAAAATCATCTTACATTATGTGTTGTGGTTGCATACAGCAGCTTCTTTCAAGTGTTTGTGAGGTATCTTTAGCTCTGCCTCAGGAAAAATGCCCATGATCAGTCAACCTCAAGAGCCAGCTCAGGGTAAGGAGGCTGGGGTTTTCAGGGATAATACCTCCATTGTATGCGTCTTAGCTTGTTATACAGGCTATGATTTGGGTGTGAGGATGTGCTACAACCAAGAGTTGCTGTTTGTGCCAAAACATGCAACACGGAGAGTAGAGAATCAGGTGCTATGAGACTGCATACTTGGCCTGCCATGGAGTGTTTTCACAGATAGGCTTTGACTCACAGGAAGAGAATATTTTTCCCACGCTATCTTCTCAGCATGCCTCCCTGTTATTTGGTCCTAGAACAGGAAAAATATTTACCCTATAAAAGTACATGTGATACTTCAAATGACAAATACACATTTTATAAGCAGCCTTTGGGAATCAGCCCTTCTTTAGCTACATGATAAAACATGGCTTCAGTAATCTGGGTTACCCCTGTGCCTTTAATTGAAACCAGACATGTGGCTGCAATATAACTTTCACATCTGGAGTCTCAGCTTCTCCCAGGGCTATATTTGAATGCAGGGAATTGCTTCAGATCATTAGAGGGAAATGAGTCAGTCGTAGAATCAGTGTAAGTTCAGTCATACTTTAAAACTAGGGAGTTTCCCTGTCCTTAAGAACACTGGTTTCTATATAAGGGTATGGAGCTCACTGTTATGACACAAATGTTAATATTTTAAAGCAGAAAAAAATTACTGTCTTGTGGTGACCTTAAATTGAAACATATTGGCAGTTTAGAAAGTTACTTGTGTATTTGACTGATAACAATGGAGAAAGATCGAAAGGGAGATAACTTATTTTCTTCTCAGGAAACAAAGGTAATTATTCTCTTCATATCCTTGCTTGGTAGCTGTCTAATGTTGCAGCAACACATATCACAATCCAATTGACCTGGAGTACAAAGGAAACACTTGATTGTGTTTCTCTGTTTAAACACTTCATAAAGAAAAAGGTAGAAAGGTGAGAAAACTCCACATTATGGAAGGAAAGGTTTAGATTTCTATCTTGCCCTGAGAAGATATGTAGGACACTCTCTGGGATGAGTTACAACACTGAATTTGCATTTACTAAAATGTTTGGACTATTAAAATAATAATTGAGTGCTGTGACACATATTGTTTTATCACAGCCACTCTACTACATTGTACTTAGTTTGGAAATCACTGCAATTCCACTACATAGTTCAGGAAGTGCTATGTGTGTGTAGCATACTACTGAAAGTATGCTGCGACTTAAAGAAATTTCTGAGTATACTTAATTTAGAAATAACCCCCAACAGAGCTACATCTGGCAGTAAGGACGCTGGAATTGGGCTTGCACAGCACACAATGGCAATTAATGCTTTGGAGAAAAAGTAGTAAAACTACTCTAATAGGCTCTGGGGTACAGATAGGTCAGAACTGGGGAGGATATGTCAGAGAGACAAGTTGAAGTTTGGAGGAATATGCAGCAAAACTAATGGCTGACAAAGCATATTTCTTTTGAGAGCTAGAGTAGGACTTGAGATTGCTGAATCTAGTAGTTTATTGGGGACCAGTCAGTTATTGTCCACTGACCAGTATCACAGTATCACCAAGGTTGGAAGAGAATTCAAAAGATCATCGAGTCCAACCTGTCACCACAGACTTCATGACTAGACCATGGCACCAAATGCCATGTCCAATCCCCTCTTGAACACCTTCAGGGATGGTGAATCCATCACCTCCCTGGGCAGCCCATTCCAGTGCTGAATGACTCTCCGTGAAGAACTTTCTCCTCACCTCGAGCCTAAACTTCCCCTGCTGTAGCTTGAGACTGTGTCCTCTTGTTCTGGTGCTGGTTGCTAGAGGGAAGAGACCAACCCCTTCCTGGCTGCAACCACTTTTCAGGTAATTGTAGAGAGCAATGAGATCACCCCTGAGCCTCCTCTTCTCCAGGCTAAACAGTCCCAGCTCCCTCAGCCTCTCCTCATAGATCTTTCCTACAAAGAGGATAACAACCTTTTCATCAGTTACTGCCTTTGCAAGTTACACATGGTATGGTTTTTAAATTATTCTTGTGTAATGACACATTTATCCCAAGGTACGTTAGCAAATTACTGTATTAATAACAACCAAATTTCTGTGAAAGTGTAAATGAGGCATCCTGAAGTTTCAGTTGATATGTTAGCCTCTGACTGGGGAGATGCAGGAAAAATCTCACTCTTCTTGACAAAAGTGCGTATTTTCCAAGGTGTCCTCTACCTAAATCAACAACTGGCACTTTTCAGTTGGGTACCACTACCACTTAGAAATTTGTAAACAGATTTGCCTATTTCCTCCAGTTACATATATCTTGTGCCCTCCAAAGCAGCAGTAGGCAAATAAGTGCTTTAAAAGCATGTGCACTCTCAGTGTGTTTAAGTTAACAATGAAGCGGCCAAGGAACACTTACTGCGTTGTACAAGATTTAATACAATTAATAAGCACTTACATTGATTTCTTAAAATATTAACATGTATTGATGCAAGCTTGAGCAATTTTCTCTGAGTATTTTGGAACCCTCCTTAAAATCCTTGGAAACAGACAACTCATCAGGGCTTTGATTCTGTTGCTACACACATCACTTGAAGTAGAATAAATAAAATGTGGATATTGCACTTTGGATTAATAAAACAGAATGGCAGAATTTAGTTATCTTCCCTGTGTTTGTCTGTTGACAGGCACAACAGCTGAATCCACAATGAGCTGCTACTGGCAGAGTGATCGGTACTAACATGTCTTGCCAGAAGCTGACTGGTTTTTGCCAGTGTGTAAAAGTAAAGTTCCTGCCTTGTTTTGTGCAGAGGCCTAGAGACTTGGCCTCTTCACAGAGATTGGAGCTGAGTGGGAATTACAAGCCTCCCTTTGACATGAGGGCATTACAGAAGTTAAGAGCTGCTTCTGTTGAGGCAATGGCTCCCAGAACACATTGAGCTTCTTTCTGCAAGTACTGCAATCACTCTTGTACTGGAAAACACTAGATTCAGACAGTGGTATTTTCTGACTGTTGCAAAACAAACCCCTTTGTTTGTTTGTTTTTAATTAAATTAGTTTATGCTCAATATGCGGCAGTTCACCCAACAATTAAATGTTTAACAATGAAAAAGTGACACTGTATTGTAAATAACCATATTCTGTCCTGCTCTGAGCAAAGGACTCACCTTGTAATGAGAAAAAAGCATTTGATGGTGCCTTTAATTTTTCTGCCATGTCCATAATCTAAGATTATAAATCACATTTAACTACTGTTAACAAGTGGTATTGCTTAGTTTTTATAAATGGCTGTGTTAATATTAGGGGGGGGTTAGCTGTATGATTGATTCATTGCACTGTATTTCATGACACTGTCAAGGAAATGTCTTAGCAGAGGAAAATTTTCAGAAGAAACTAGTACAAATAAGCATACAGGAAGGCATTTTGGCTGTAAGACAAATACAGATGTAAATATACAGTGAAATGTTTCCACAAAGCATTTTGAGCACTGTTAGGTTGTTCTGCTCCTGTGACTATACTACGTAAAGTCATCTTCATTTTTCTGAGTGGCACAGTGCCATATTACATTCAGCCAGACACTGAATAAATTGGTTGCTTGTAGTTCAATCTCACAGCAGGGTATTTAATTTTAATTTTCAGTTTGCCTCTCAAGGTAAATATGACATCAATTAATATGGCAGAGATGGAGAATTCATATTAAACACTGCTGCTCCTCTGGGATGAGCTCTGTCAAAGCATGTGTGGAGAGGAATTAAACCCAGAAATTTCTCACATTTCCTCATGCTTCTGATTTTTTTGCTATGGTCAGAAAACGTCTTTGCAATCGGAGGGCTGATTTTCATCATCCTTGAAACATCTGCAAATGGTTGAGTTTACTTGTGATGTCTAGTTGAGGATGTCCTTGCTTACTGCAGGGGGGTGGTTGGACTAGCTGACCTTTGGAGGTCCCTTCCAGCTCAGACCATTCTATGATTCTGTGTGTGAAATTATTTTTTCTCATATCTTTTAAAGGTCTGTTATACTCCTGAAATTCATTCTGTAAACTCTACACTGGTGACTCATTATCTTTCTCCTGTCAGACCTTTAAAACCACTGTCTAATTACCCTTTGAGTGAGTCACAATAGCCTTTTTTCCTGAACTTTAGCTACAGTAAATGCAAGGTGCACTTAGGATAGAAGATACGAACTTGATCTAAAAAGTTTTCATAGTGTTATTTTGTAAATTTAAGATTTGTCTTTAAATTTAAGGCCCAAATTGAGAAAAGGGCATGAGTCTATATGTAAATCAAAGCCATATTTTTTTAATCCTTTGATACTAGTGCATGTATTCATGTTACTATTTCTCTTAACAGTTTATTTCTGTGCACAGATCAGTCTAACTACAGAAAAGGTAATTCTTTTCTGCTTTTCTTACATTCTGTAATGGCTCCTGAATAAAATTGCTTTTACATATATATATGCTAAGAGTATTCTGTATATTTATGTATTGAGACCGTGGTTCTTGCTTGAATTTTTTCACTGCCTCATTGCTACACAGCAGTATTCAGCAATAAAAAATACAAAATTACTGATGTCTGTGCAGTAGAAACAAATGAGTTTCTATGTAAAAACTTAAATCAGACACATTGAATGTTATATAAACATTCTTCAGTCTCTTGTTCTTAGCATTGTGTTTATTGATTCTTAAAATAATAGTTTAATAATTTTGATAGATGTCCCCTAGAAACTGGCCTGACACCATCATAATACAGCATACTTTAAAAAGCCCTTTTCTGCCAATTTTTTTTTCCCAGCAGCAGAGCCAAGCAAAGTAGCTTCTGCCTGTTTCTTCTCTTATCCAGGCTACTTGTGTTGCATCTGTAGCAATCCTCTACTGTGCCATTTATTCCAGCTGTTTCAAAGGAAGCAGCTGATAACCTATATCAGGGAATTAGTTATTTCTAACCCTGGTACAGTTACTGTGTGACCCTAAAAGCCCTTTGGGTGTCTCAGGGGCAGAAATGAGCAGTGTGGTGGATAGGCTGATTAAAGTTATAGTGCCTCTGAAAGAAATTGTTACAGTAGTGTATCCCTCGAGAGACAAATGGAACGCTTTAGCTGCTTTCAGAGTTGCCAAAAGCTCTCAAGGATTACCTTGTTAGAGCATTATATGAAGATGAGAGGATCTGATTCGGTAAGATACAGTCAAAGCCCTTAAGGGCCTTTCTCGGATTAAGTCTAACCGAAATAGATGTAATAAACACGGAAAAATTATTAAAACTAAGAATTCAGCCCTTTTTGTTAATGTATTGTTTGAAAGATATCACTTTCAAAAGAATAAAAATCCCTGGAGTTCCCAAGTGGCTTTACTTATGTGGTCAAATTCTCATGTTGTTAGTTGTTGCCAGTCAGAGGCTTTTACATGAAGGGCTGACCTTTGGGTTCCAGAAGTGCAAGTACTAATTTTGGTCATACAACCATCTTTTACAAAAGAGATATCTTGGATATCAACTAAACTCAGACTTAAATATCTGTAACAAATCAGTTTCATTGTGCCATTTCAGGTAGTTTTTAATAGCTGCTTATGAAGAATTAAAAATATTTTCTCACTAACATTCTGCTCTCTAGTCTTATCAGAAACCTCATCCATTAATGTGGCCAAAGATATATCTGATGAAATCATTCCTCTGCCTTAGTCAAAAGAGCTCAAATTCAGCCAAGAACCTGATTGTGCATGCAACTTTAATTACTTGAAGCATTGAAGTCAGTAGGGATTACATCATTAAAATGGCACATAAGCTTCCTGAGCAAGGTCCTAGGAAAGCTAATATTTTAATGCACATCTGATAAAACTGGCACAGAACAAGAATTTAAAATAAAAAGTAATATTTTTTTTTCTTGTTTTGTAGGGGCACACAGGTGATTTCATAGGTTCCTGTGGTGGTTTATAGCTATCAATAATCTCCCATAGTGGTTGCCCTATCTACTATCCCGGCATTTGCTGCTCTCACTAGTAAACAGAAGAGGACTATTAAACACAAAGCCAAGTACTCTTAATTTCAAGAGAGAGACTTTGTACAGTATGTTCTGTACAAAGCTGAAAGACTTGAAGATCACGGGTGAATGTCCTTTCTCCTTACTGACTCAAAGTCAAATTACTGAGGAACATGACAAGGACTGCACAGAAAACAGCTCTAGAGCAGCTTTGCCCATCTGCAAAGAAGTCCAGGAGAAAGACGCTCAAGGAAACCTTCCACAAAGGAAAACAAGCAGAAGTAGAGTGTACCTCCACACCTTAACTGAGAGTATCTGCAAACTAATCTTTCCTGAGGTAAATAGATACTGCATAATAATAGTAATAATAATCATAATTTAGTAGTATTTGTTTACAAATATTAAAAAAGGGGTTTATACAAGCCTTTAGGTGTAACAGTGTAGAAAAATATTCTGTTTTCAGAATTTGTGTTTTTATGTAGTTCTGCAAGGTTTTAATCCTCTTCCATTCCCTCTGCGCACAGTTTTGTGTGTTTTCACACCATCCATTCCACTGTATTTCCCTACATTTTTTGCCTTGCATTTGCAACTTTCCACTAGTTTTAATTGTTACATTTAAATCAATGTATGTCTAGAACAATATTGTTAGATGGAGATACAATTAAGAGGAAAAACCTCTATCATATTATCTAGTTATGTAAATTATCTGGTCACTTCATTAATTCACTTAACTGAATCCATACTGCTAATTACATTAGTCACTACCATTAAAATGTTTGAAAATAGCTGTTTTCATCTGCTATGATGCTAACCTCCTGCCGTACTGATTTAAAAACAATACTGTCTGTGTATACCACAAAGATATTCTTATGTCTCTTCTCAACTCAACTATATAGTACATGCACTATTTACTGTCAGGTATAGTGCATAAAGTGTTTACTGTCTGTGTAAAAATAACATGGAAAATGGAAGCACCGTAGCATTCAACACTTGGGCTTGCCTCAGATTCTGTGGAACATGTGAAAGAATTGACTGGTATAGATTGGGATCGCCAACTCTCTGTACTCAATAACATTCTATTACTTGGACATTCAGTGTACCTTACTAAAAGTACTGGAGTTTTGTTAAATGTATTCACAGACTGTTTTTCATGATTCTTCATCTATTGCCCTTTAGCTAAAACTATCTGCTTTTTACCTCTGCTGCATTTACACAGCAGAAATTAATCTCTTTAAACCATCTTTAGACATATAAAGGAAAGGGCTTTTAACTCAAGAATTAGCTTGCAAAGCACCCTTTCTGGGATTTTTAATGAAACAACAGGCATTTTTTCTCTTTAAAGCTGCCCATTATATAACCATGATTGTCTAGTTCATTTTATGGGCTTCATAAAGTCAAGGATATTATGACCATGTGTCTCAGGAACTAGTGAAGTTCAAGGTTGTCACTGATATTTGCAATTATTCAAGTCATACTCATTGCAACATTGTCCATACATAGTAGTCTGTTCTCATTCTGATTTGAGATCAAGACCTAAGTGTCTTCCTAATCCTTGGGGTTTGCTTGTTTAAAAACATATTTTTAGTTACTTAGATATTTTGTAGTGCTTTACTTAACCGTCACCAACTAACATCATCTTTCCCATTGCAAACTCCAAACCAGTAGGTTGCATCATGACCCAGACTGATGGATGAGCTCCTTAGGAAAACAGTGACTTATGCAAGAAAGTCCAGGACATAGTGCATCTAAAATACCTATTGATTAAATTTGAGCTCTAATGTAGTATGTGTGATTATTTTATTGGCTTCTTTGGATTTCTACAGAAATACAGAGAATGTCGTTCAGTGATACACAATTAATTGGATGGATTGCTGTATCAGTTTTTACAAAGATGTAATTTACATCGTGTTCATATATATGGTAGAATAGTAATTCAGTTTAGGTTTTTTCTTGGAAAACATCTCCAGAATATGTTGCCTTTCTTTCACATGCTGTTTTCTTCAGGTGTGCAAACTTTCCTATTGAAAATACAAAAAGTAAAAGATGCATTAGGAAATGCTACTTTCTTCAGGGAATGAGAACCAAGGGAAAGCCAGACCACAGCCAGCCTCACAGACAAATTCTGTCATGCAGAATATAACTGGCTGTTTCTGTTCTGAGAACATATTTTAAACTGAAAAGACTTTATTCTACATTTTGCTTCCATGGTGAGGTGAGGTTTGTTTGGGGAGGATGTGTAATAACAGAAAGCTGGGTTAGCTACATATACTTCCTAGTAGCACTGCTTTGTTGCCATCTGACAACTTGGAGGTAAAGCACATCACTGTATTTAAAATGCACAATCATTTACACACATGAACTAAGGGACTTAGTTACAGTAGAACTGGACCTGAAGACATGAATACAAACTAAACCCTAAACACACACAAGACGTGCTGTTTCTAATGACTGTACCATAGTGAAAAAGTAATTATTCTCTGTATAAAGGTGTTATGATTCAATTTTCAGCAATGACATTTTATTCAACATACCTTTTTTTCTTCCCCAGTTTGAAAGGTTAAATCTTGCACTTCAAAGAACACTGGCAAAACATAGAATAAAAGATACCAGGTATGTTCAATGGGTTTGCAACTAAATCTACTGCAAAAAACGTTTTACGGGTGAGTGGTGACTGGCAATCAGTACTTCTGGAATCTATTTTAAATTACCTTATCAAACACGCAAGTGTTTTTGAGCAACTTAGAGATTATTCAGGTGAGTCAGGCACACATGGAAAGGCAGATATGGTTGTCTATGGAGCTAGCTCAATGCTTCTGAGATCCCAGGAAAAGAATTTTAAATGCAAACAATGAGTATTATATAAAGAAATTTGGCTTACATAACCAATTGATTATGAACAATGATCAATGAACAATCATATGCTACACAGATTGACATACATGTTTTCACTGGTCTCACTTGACTTCAGGTTTTCTTTTTGAGGAACTCAGCTTGATATTTAGAACACCTTAGTACTAATCCAATACGAATCATTTGAGCCTTGTAGGGAGTGACAATTTCTTAGCATCCCATTATACATTGAGGATTCAATTTATTGAATGCGTCTGAAACAATTAGCCCCTCAGTTTAAATCTCCTTTCAGAAGTAGAGAAAAAAAATGAAGTTGGAAACTACACTGTTGCTAACCATGATAAGAGAAAATAATTGCAATGTAACTTTTAAATTATACTTGATATTTTTAGAGTCCTTTACATGCATCGACTGAAACAAAGATAGCTGGTCAGATGTGCATTGCACTTGCTGATTGGCTTATTGATCTGAATATTCTTATCCATCTTTAATTATGTGTTGCTTCCTGGAGTTTTGGTTTGAAACAATACTATGTCTAAAATTTTAATAATGCAAATGTAAAACACATTTAAATATATCGCTTTTGCATATAAATATGAGTAAGATACACAAAACCCAGGACTGTTGCAACATGAGTTTTTAATCAATGACAGTCTGTAGCATTTGGCCTCAACCCATAACCCGAGCTCAGACCACTAAAACTTTAAATTATCACAAATGCACAGGATAATATAAGATTTTACAGGATCCCAGTTTAAATTAAGTTGAAAACCGACTATTTGATCAGCAAAACGGCCTGTACACATTAAAGACAGAATAGATAACTTCTGTTAGTGCTACTTTCCATTTTTTTCTCTGTTTATCTTAATTTTTCAGGACTTTAAGTTATATTTTTATGCTCTTTACAGAAAAACTGGGGATAGAGAAGATTTTGAAAAAATAATCAGTGATCACGCTAATGCAGCAGGTAATGTAAGCTTAATAATAGACAAATACCTTAAAAGCAGATTATATATGTTATATATATATATTTATATATGTATATCTGTAAAAAAGTCTGGTTACTAAGTAATAATTTCCTTCATATGAGGGCTGCAATGGTGCTGACAACACAGAGGCTATACTGTGATCCTTGCAACTAACAGTTGAGAGTGTCAAAATTTGAGCTGAAGAGACTAGGTTCTTGAGTCTGAGCTGTCACAGAATCATCCACCCCTTAGAGAGAGTTGTAACATGCGTGCAGTAATAAGTTACAGTTTTATACTCATGAAAGATTGTTTGATCCTTTTAATCTTCTGAAGGCCTGTAGTCTGTCGGAAGAGGACTGCTGTAATGTGCAATACAGAACTGTCTGGCTACATCTGTAATAGTCTATTAACATTTCCAGGAACTGAAACATAGTACACTTAAGCTGTTAAAGCTGGTCCTGACACACAGTTGGCCTGTGACAGAGAACACTTTTCCAAATCATTCCCAGTAACAGTTGGGGAGTTGGAATATTCCCAACAGTCTGTCTGCTTGCAGTTATCCTGTTAAATTTACTAGCAGAGATGTGATCTGTTCTGTGCCAGCTGGCCTCAGTACCCCAGAATATTCCTACAGTCATTCAGTTTATTGGATCAGGCATAGTACTTACATCTATTCTTACTTTGTATTCTTTTTAAGTTTTAAAATTATTTTAATTGGGTTGAATCCCATGTGAAAATGTACATTCATTTTGTCTACATCTCTACAAGGAACATTGAGCCTTGGATCTTTCTAAACTACAACCTACTGTCTGCCTGTTTTACAGGTAACAAAAGTTTGGTTGCAGCAGGACTCCTACATGAGAGGGCCCTCAGGTTTCAGAGGTGGATCAGGGAAGGATATAGCTAATTTGATTTCATCTAGGCTGAACAGTAGTGATTTGTCTGAAACTGAGCATGATGAGTGCAGTTCTGACTAAAATATGGTTCCATGCAGGTGTTCCTGTGGAGCCTCTACGGGAATCTCTTGGTGAAGAGCTGTTCAAAATATGCTATGAAGAGGATGAACATATACTAGGAGTTATTGGAGGAACTCTTAAGGACTTCTTGAACAGTTTCACTACTCTGCTGAAGCAAAGTGGCCACAGCCAAGAAGCAGGAAAAAAGGACAGACTTGAAGAGGCTTCCATATTATGCCTGGAGAAAGATCAGGACTTCTTAAATGTGTATTATTTCTTTCCTAAGAAAATCACAAGTCTTATTCTATCTGGGATTATTAAAGCAGCAGCTCACATTTTGTATGAAACTGAGGTGGAAGTGATGCTCATGCCTCCTTGTTTCCATAATGACTGCACTGAGTTTGCAAATCAGCCTTATTTGCTGTACTCCATACAAGTCAAAACTGCAAAACCTTCCTTATCTCCATGTAAACCACAGTCTTCCCTTGTGATTCCTGCCTCTGTGTTCTGTAAGACTTTCCCATTCCATTTTATGTTTGACAAGGATATGTCAGTTCTTCAAATTGGAAATGGGATAAGAAGACTTTTGACCAGAAGAGAATTTCAAGCTAAGTCAAATTTTGAAGAGTATTTTGAAATTCTTTCCCCCAAAGTAAGCTGCACTTTTAGTGGAATAATGACAATGCTAAATATGCAGTTTACTGTACGAGTCAGAAGATGGGATAATACTGATATGAAGTCATCATCCATGGTAAGAGACTTTTTATAACCATTACTTCTGTGAGGAATTTGTTTTCTTCAGACAGAGTTAAAATAGCCACAAAACATGGTGCACTTGTTGTTGTCTACCCCTTGATATCTAATACAACTGAATAATAATGATTTAGTGAAGGCAGTCTAATGCAATTCAGATTCTGAAGCAAATACTCAGTCAAAACTCTGCTTAAGATCTTTTACACAGGTAAAATCTGTTAACTTGATTTTATAAAAAAAAGAAAAGGTTGAAATTTTGAGATAAACTCAGTAAATTGAGATAAAGCCAATGACATGCCATATCTCTGAGAATGAGGGCATCTTCAGCAGAAAGACAGTGGCAGGGAAAGTTTTACCAAAGTATTCCTTGGTCATCTGGAAGCAACTGCTCCAGGATTTGGGGAAAGTAGACATTTCCTGTGCTTGTTCAGCCTTTGGTGCCTTTGTATTTTGTTACGTTTGATATTCTGATGTTTTCACCAGATACAATCACCAAAGGTCCCACTTAGTATCAATGGATGGTATTACTTAGTATTGATTGATGGGATTACTTAGTATTTTTGCCAAAGCTGGGTCTGTGGCAAACAACCTGGGAAAGTAAAAAACATTGAATGTTCAATGACTACTTCTATTCATCACTGGCCCCAGCAGAATTCCAGTATATACCTGGATATACCAGGATACACACCTCCAGGGATGGTGACTCCACCACCTCCCTGGGCAGCCCATTCCAAAGGCTAACAACTCTCTGTGAAGAACTTCCTTCTCACCTTGAGCCTAAACTTTCCCTGGCACAGCTTGAGACTGTGTCCTCTTGTTCTGATGCTGGTTGCCTGAGAGAAAAGACCAACCCCCTCCTGGCTACAACCACCCTTCAGGTAGTTGTAGACAGCAATAAGGTCTCCAGTGAGCCTCCTCTTCTCCAGGCTAAACAATCCCAGCTCCCTCAGCCTCTCCTCTTAGGGCTTGTGCTCGAGGCCTCTCACCAGCATCATTGCCCTTCTCTGGACACATTCAAGAGTCTCAATGTCCTTCTTAAATTGAGGGGCCCAGAACTGGACACAGTACTCAAGGTGTGGCCTAACCAGTGCTGAGTACAGGGGCACAATGGCTTCCCTGTTCCTGCTGGCCACAGTATTCTTGATGCCGGCCAGGATGCCATTGGTTTTCAAAACAATGTTAAGCAGCACCTTGTTGCATATTACTCAACGGAATATAAAAGGGACATAAAAACATTTCACACTTAGTATTTTGATTCTTTACATGATTAAAATGGAAAAATTCTTCTATTTATGTCTTTAATCTTAAATTACAGTGAATATTGAACATCCTATGATAAAACTGAAGCAGATTTTCTCATTTTGTCTTCAAGGAAAGTATTGCAGGAACTAAACACTAGAATTATTAGCAGAAATTCATAGGCCACTATAGTCAGTAGCATTTTAGCAGTAGACAAAAATGCACAAAATTCTTATCTTTGTTTTCCTCTTTATTAAGCTAAAACTGATACTTAAACTTAATTAGGTGTTTATTCTTAAGGTGTGGTTGAACTTTTACACCAGAAGGCTCAAGGAAAATAGATTTATTTGATGGCTCTATGGTTTAGCACCCTATGTTTTCTCTTAAAAGAAAATGTAAGGACTTTGGACCAGTCTGATTTCCATACATTTCAGCAAAATGTTTTTCCTCTTGAGAACATTGCTTTTAAGCCTTGATTCATGATTTCCATGATTTTCATGAATTCTTGCTTCTTTGACTTTTCAGGTAATGGATCTTAAAGGCCAAATGATCTATATTTTTGAATCCAGTGCCATACTATTCTTGGGATCTCCCTGTGTGGATAGATTAGAAGATTTTACTGGGCGTGGATTGTATCTCTCAGATATTCCCATTCACAATGCACTGAGAGATGTTGTTCTGATAGGAGAGCAGGCTAGAGCTCAGGATGGACTGAAGAAGAGGTTAGGAAAGCTAAAAGCAACCCTTGAGCAGGCTCATCAAGCACTTGAAGAAGAAAAGAAGAAGACTGTAGATCTCCTGTTTTCAATTTTTCCTGGAGAGGTTGCTCAGCAGCTGTGGCAGGGACAGGTTGTGCAAGCCAAGAAATTCAATAATGTCACTATGCTTTTCTCTGACATCGTTGGATTCACTGCCATCTGTTCCCAGTGCTCACCTATGCAGGTTATCACCATGCTTAATGAGCTCTATACTCGCTTTGATTACCAATGTGGAGAGCTAGATGTCTACAAGGTACACAATTTATTACATTTCTGTGGGGTTCTGGGACGGGAAATAAAATTAAGACTAAATGGGATAGGAGATAATAGAAGTCCAAAAAATATTTTGCCCTAAACCTTCATTCTGAGGAAGATATATTAAGATAAATCAGAAGAGAAACAAATAATAAACCCAAAACAAAATAAAACAAACAAAAATAATCAAATCCCAAACCAAAATTAAAAAAAACACCACAGAAGAAAATCAACAGAATCAGCCATTCACACAGCCAAGGGAGAAACCCATTAATTTTAATGACAGTGCAATGAATCTGGAATAAATAGGTGTTTAATGTAACTAAGTGTGCCTGGCAGCAAGCAGGCAAGCAAGGAAAAGTATTTTAGCATCATGCCCAGCAGTAAATACACGTTGTGCAATTTTTCCTTTTGAATGATCCTGCAGGATTTGCCCAGCTCTTAAATAATTTAGCATAACAAATAAGACTGAGTCAATATGTAGGTAGAATTTGTACGAAAGCCACAGGCTATTCTTTAACATGTCAAACAATCTAACAGTAAGGAACAATGTGCCTGTTTTAGGTTGAGACTATTGGAGATGCCTACTGTGTCGCTGGAGGTTTACACAAAGAAAGTGAAACCCATGCTGTTCAAATAGCATTGATGGCTCTGAAGATGATGGAACTGTCAGATGAGGTGGTGTCTCCCCATGGAGAGCCTATCAAGGTCATATATTTTATTGTATTTTAGGTGGTTAAAGAGGGTGTTTTTTAGTTGCTTCTGGGGTTTTTGTCTCAAGGAAGTTTCACAGCATTGCATTAACTCAGACCTAAATTGGGGAATCAACTGTGTATCACTGAAGAAAATGGCTTTTTTTGTTCTGTGAATGAGAGTTTTGTGAAGAGGTAAAGATGAAACACAGATCTGAAAATCAACCCAAAAGACTTTAATGCATTGAAATCAGCAGGTGCATGCTGACATGCAGCAGGATTTGTTTCAGTATCAGTGGTATGGAATATTGTGTTACTGTTTTCTAACTGGGTGAATAATCCTCTCTCAAAATTAGATCAAATAATGTCTAAGCCTTTTGAGGTAGCAGGTATATATATGAATCATCAAAGGCATGTTCTCAGTGCAGTAATCCACACATCTTTAAAGGATTCAGTTGCAGTTCTTGTTCTACAGTCTGATACTGAACCACTACCATAAGATGATGGTGTTAATGCTGTCAAAGTAACTGTTAGATTCAGTGGTAGTTACATCAGTGGCTTCTTTTCAATGAGGACACATATATGTACTGAACTTTTTGTGTAGGTTTACCTTTCACTGTGAAAAAAAACCCCAGAAAGGCCTTTGTGCATGACAAATGATGTGCACCTTCTATTAAATTCAAATGCCCTTCAGTGGTGTCCCGTTATTTTTAATATGGGTGTCTCAGTTTATTGTCTTTTTTTTTGTTCATTTTAACATTTATCTGTTTATTGATTCATTTAGAAAACTTCCAGCTTCTTTGATGTTAGGTGAAGGGATATTTGTATTTCAAGACAAAGGAAATGGTAATTAGAGGATTACAGGCTCTGCATTTATGAGAGGGAACAGCAGTATTGTATTTTAAATAAATGTTGTGCTTTTTGTATTTCACAACATCAAATTAAATTAAGCTTAAACGGTCTGGAAGCATCTTGACAATATTATAATGTGTTTATCATTTCCACACAAATGCTACCTCTATAATTTTGATTGAGAAACGTTATTATGTATTTTAAAGTAATTTTAAAATAGAAAAAAAAAAATTATAACTACCTACTTGAAGCTTCTTGGAAGAAAAATGGAACAGTTTTGGTTTTAATGAAAGCATGCCTCTATTTTAATAAAATGTTTCATAAAAGCATTGGCTGTTTTGCAAGCAAGAGATATGTCACACTGTCAATTTATATACCAGATGTCAAACGCATGACTGGAAGTGGCTTACTTTAAATCACACTTGTTTGTCAGTGTGCATATTTCAGCCATCTTTGCTATGTGAGTGGATTTTGCTTTTGTTGCAGGCTTTTTTTGCTTTTCTGCTCAAAATTAGAAATGGTGACTTCTTCATGATATGACATTCTCTTGATATGTAAAAAGTAGCACCCAGAGTAGACATGCAAGCTTCCCAACATCACGCCATGTATCAGAGTGCTATTCCGAAGAGAGCACATCTACAGATGTATAATGCACATAAGAAAATGAACACATCTCAAAAAAGAAAGATATAAAAAAGGAACACTAAAAGCAGCACCAGCTAGGGAAAACTCAAAAATCCGAGTGTGAGTTACAACAAAAATGTTTCAGCTGCTTTATAATTCGATTATCAAGGTTTATTTATAGTAAGAATTACTTACTATGAATGGAAGGCAAGGTAAACTTCCCTAGTTTCCACAGGCAGTGATGATCAGAATACAGACATTTTAAGGACACAGTACTGATTCAAGTTACAATAGTTACTCAATTTTGTTTTTATTTTTTAATAAAGGATGAATGTCTATAACTGAATATAACCATTTAATTTTGCCTAATAATGCTGTTTTCTGTCTTTTATTTAAAGATGCGTATTGGCCTTCATTCTGGATCTGTCTTTGCTGGAGTTGTTGGGGTTAAAATGCCTCGCTATTGCCTTTTTGGAAATAATGTAACTCTTGCCAATAAGTTTGAATCTTGCAGCATACCTAGGAAAATAAATGTCAGCCCAACAACTTACAGGTACGATCTTTCACATTTCATATGAAGTGGTTACTGTAATAGCTCATTATCTCCCTGTTCTTTGTTGTGGGTTTTGGGTTTGGTTTGTTGTTTGTTTTTTTCTCTGAAGTACTGCTGTTTATTTTCCTTTTTATCTGACTGCTCATGAAGGCACCATGGTTATTTTTAGTTAGAATGCAACTAGCACCAGCAAGAAAAAAATGAAATAGAACAGCAGATATTTATTTTTTCAGATGCTACATTTTAAATAAATGGACTGTCTGGGCCAATTTTGTTCCTTACCCTGCATCTGTGTACCTCTTGCTGTATTGTTTTTTCTCTTGCCTCATATAGGTCGCTTCTCTTTGAGCTATGTGACTTTCCAGTGTGAACTGGATGCCAAATTTTTTACAGGTGCCCTTGAAAATAACAACATAATGGAACAATTCTCCTTTGGTTAGGGGATATGAATGAAAAGGTCACAATGAATCAAGCATGCTAATGTTTAGTTTATACAGGTCTTGATCCCAACCCAGTTTAAAACTTTTAGTATGGAACTTAGGCTGTACTATTTATTCACTCAAATCAGATATTTTTAGTATTGTGGGCTATGTGATTTGCAGGCAGCTAGCAGGCTGTCCTGTGGGAAATACAGTCTGAACCTAATACTCTCTTTTATATTCTGTTTATTTGTACTTAAATATCACCTTGCAACATATTCATGGGCAAGTAAAAGTGTCTTATTGGAGCCAGACACCTATAGGGACAATAGGTCCCTAAAATAATAAATATCTGCTTTGAATTTGATGGTAACAACAGTCTGCATCTGAACTCCAAGTCCAGGTCTAAATTTTATGCTACTGAGATGATAAAGACTATTGTTTCTTCCAGAGTATCCAAAAGTTGTGTAAGAATGAACTCTAGGGAGTGACACTAGTCTCTCACAAAGCAATATGGCTGGTTGAGTATAATAACTGCAAATATGCCATTGCTGTAGCCTGGACAAACAGTTCCTACTAAGCTTGTGCCCACTGCTATGTATCTGATACTGCCTTCTGGCAAGGTTCTGTGTCCAATGTCAGAGAGTTTGGCATGGGATCCTGACATCCCCTGCAGCATTTGCTGTGTGATTTACAGAATGCTAAACTTTAGATTATCTCATATAGGTATTTAGATAAAGGTAGCACAGATATCGGGGTGCACAGAAAGTAACCTTTCCATGCACTCTAAACAAATAAAGAGACAGTATTAGCATCACCAGTGCTTATGTATGTTACAAGAACAGTGCTGGCTAACAGTGATTTTTTTTCCATATCCATAGGGAAAATCCTTCTGAATAAAACTGACTATGGTATTTTCTTAAGCCTATTAGAGACTTTGTCCACACAAGATTTGCCTGTGTCTTATGCATAAGTGGGTTTCTGCACAACTATGTATTCATCTTAGAAGAATATCTGAAATCAGTATATGTTGAAAAAAGAAGATAATTAATTCTCTGAGTGCCTAGAAAATAGGGAATTTGGTTAAATGGTCAACTATTGTTATTCTTGCTGTGGTGTGTTTGTTGGTTTTGTTGAAGGTTTGTTAACCTTCATTTTGTTTATTCTTTTTTTTCTTTTTAATTGGTACACCAATTCTGAACATATATTGATAAGCTGTGCACCCTGCACAGCTCGTGTATACTGCAGTAGTTATTTGAAAGCTTGGATACCAGTCATCGTTATTTATCCCAACAGATTAGCAATCTCTGTTTCAGATAACTGGGTTTAGTGCATCTTTTTCAAAGAATCATAGAATTATTAGGGTTGGAAGGGACCTCCAGGATCATCTAGTTCCAGCCCTGCTGCCATACGCAGGGACACCTCACACTAGATCAGGTTGCTCAGAGCCACATCCAGCCTGAACTTAAAAACCCCCAGGGATGGGGTTTCTACCACCTCCCTGGGCAACCTGTTCATGTCTCACCACTCTCATGATGAAAAACTTCTTCCTAACATCCAATCTGAATCTACCCATTTCTATTTTTTTTGCATTCCCCCTAGTCCTATCATTACCTGACACCTGAAAAAGCCCTCA